>NC_140943.1:9805329-11005329 GCF_014529385.1 Adiantum capillus-veneris | reverse complement strand
ATAAGGGCATAAATATTATCAATATCCGCAATCAAACATAAAAATTGCAAAATCATGTAAGACACTGCCCTTGTAATATAATTTTTGTTTTTCTTTGTTTTTGGCGCTTGTAGCTGCTTTGTAACTCCTGTATACCTGTATACCTCCCCCCCTCCTAGTCTGAGTCCTCCCGGACGACTATGAAGTGTCTGTGGGCGAAGCATTGTAGTTGTTTTGGTCATAAGTTCCCAATGCAATTGTAGAGCGATGATACAACAGTCTTTCCAATAAAGCTGCTCTTTGTTTGATTGAAGGATTGGTGGTCGGGTTTTGGGTTGGTTTTGGCACTTCGGTAGTAGAATCAGTAGATGGATTCTTCTTTACTTGTTGTTCTTTTTTACAATCCAAATCTGCTTCCGCTTCACTTGTGCTTGCCACAAACTCTTTGCGACCCAAACCTGCTTTGTTCTTTGTGTTGATTTCCTCGCCTTGAAATACCTAGGAGTTTCCGTTGATTGTACTGAAGGGAGTTCCTGTTTACAAATCTTTGGGATCCAAATTTGCTTGCTATAGCTTTGTGCCGTCATGAACTTCTTTGGAATCCAGATCTGTTTCACTGTCCTTGATTGTCTGGAATCACTCTGTTGTCTGGTATTGAAGACTCTGTTTTCCACCTTTGTTTTCTCTGGCACAACCTTTTTTGGTCTCCATACCAACTTTGACTCCGTTTTTTCCCAAGGTTGAGCTGTTATATTATTGCTTGTCTTCCTTATCCACTGTTGAGAATTCCTCGTCGAAGAGTAATCCGGTTGTATAGAAACTTTTGGTTGCCATTGCTTCTTCTTTTTCTCTGGTTGTTGTTTACCTTTGTCTTTGGATTCGTCCTTTGGAGTTGGCTCTTCTCCTTTGGTGAACTTAACTGATTGACTTTCACCTTCGTATTTGATAAGCACTGATTTAGAACTCCAGTCAATCATTGCATTGTATTGCTTCTGCCATGGTTGTCCTAGCAATAATGGATGTTGTGTAGCTTGGTCTTCAACCACGTAAAACATATGAGGATACACATACTGGTTAATCTGTATATGTAAAACTGTGCATCCGACAGTTTTGATTGAATTCTCAGAGTAACTCTTTAACTCTTGCTTGGCAGTTTGTAGTTTAGTGTCATTTGTCAATTGTCTATACAAACTGAGTGAAAGTAGGTTAGTTTGAGCTCCTGAATCCAATAGTGCTCTGGCTTTGATTTGGTTGGTTCCTACTTTGCATTCAATGATGGGTTCTTCTTTGTCATTATCCATTTCTGTTATACTGACTGCGTTTATTCGTATTGCTCCTTCATTGCGCTGTTTCTGACGTAGTAGTCTTCTTTTCTCCATTCTTTCCTTCGCCTCGGCTTGCGCTTCCTCCAAATCATTTTCTTTTTCTGGACACGCAGCTTTTCTTGATGTATTTTGAGAAGCATGTCTTGGGTTAGCGGCAAAAGATACTTTTTCACTCTGCATCCACTAATCCAATTGGGCATTTCTTCTCCGTCTAATGTAGCAAGCTTGACGGCTCCACTTGGTGATAGATCTTTAATCACCAGAGGTCCCATCCCTCGCTTTTTAAGCTTCTTAGCATGCTGTTTCAGAGTGTAAACTAGGACATAGTCCCCAACCTTAAACTCTTTAGTCCGCACATGCTTATCAAAAAATTCTTTTGTCGCCTTTTTTGAGCGTAGATAGAAGCTACTGCTTTTAGGCGAAGCTCGTCTAGCTTTTCCAGGTCATCTATTCTATCAGAAAGCTCGTGCCCTGTCCACTCTAGATCCTTAGCCACCCTTAAGGTTGAAATCAAGAATTCTATTGGTAAGATAGCATTTAGCCCAAAAACCATGTTATATGGGGTCGTTCCTATTGATGTTTTATATGCTACCCTATATGCCCATAATGTTGAATGCAACTTCTGGTCCCAGTCAGTTCTCGACTCAGATACAATCTTCGTGAGGACCGTGCATATGGTTTTGTTTGTTGCTTCAGCTTGTCCGTTTGCTTGTGGATGATACGGGGCTGATTTCCTATGGATTACCATGAATTCATCTAGAAGGATCTCTATCACTTCATTTATAAAATGTGTGCCTCGATCACTCACAATTTCTATTGGCAATCCATATCGTACAAAGACGTATTCATATAGAAATTGTGCCGTGGTCCTGGCATCTGCTTTTTGAGTTGCCTTTGCTTCGACCCACTTTGTTAGATAGTCTGTAGCCACAACGATGTATTGTGCATGAGTCTTATATGCAGGAGGTGAAATGGGTCCGACATAATCAATCCCCCATTTTGCAAAAGCTCTTGCCCCCATCATTGGTCTAAGCGGCATATCATCTCTTTTAAGTGGTACTTTGGTCCGCTGACAGTCATCGCACCGTTTAACGTATTCCTCAGCGTCCATATGTAATGTTGGCCACCATATTCCTGCGGCTAAGACAAGTTTTGATGTCTTATCACCTGAGAAATGGCCTCCACCTACTCCTCCATGAGCTTGCTCTAGGATTATCACATACTCAGTCTCTGATGCGCAAATCCTAAGCTGGTTGTCTTTACCTCTCTTATAGAGTTGATCTCCTATTAAAGCGTAATCTCTAGCTTCTGTCTCTACAGATTTCTGACGAGCTTTTGACGTTCCTTCTGGGAAAGTTCTATTTGTGAGATATTCAACAATATACTGACTCCATTCTGGAGCGATCATTATCTGATATAATGTCGAATACTCTGCTGGCGGTTTTGATGAACATACAATACATACAGTGACATATTCATGTACGCTTTCTTTCATTCCTGGCCAATAGACTCCCAATTGTAACAAATTCCTATATGTGTTCCTTCTTGAACAATGAAATGCACATTCCTGAACATGTGCTTCGCGCAGATATATATTATATTCCTCAGGATTGATGCATAGTCGTAAAACATGATCATTTCCCAATTGATACAACCTTCCTGCAACCAATTGAAGATTCTTGGATTGCTGAATAGCAATATGTTTCTGGTTGTATTCTCTTCTATCGAACTCTCCTCCATAGGTTAATAGGTTAACGACATTTTGAGACCACTTCGGTATCATTTCTATGTTGAACAAGTACGCGTCTGGCATGTCGTCATCTACTCCTATAGGGTCTTCTCCATTCGTCAATCGCGAAAGATGATCAGCTCTAAGATGTGTTTTTCCTTTCTTTACTACTACCGTGAAGTCGAATTCCAGTAAGATAATGAACCATCTCACTATTCTCCCGGTATTGCATGGTTTATTCACTAGGTAGAGCAAGGCTTGGTGATCCGTAAAAAACACAAACTTGTTGGCTAGAAGATAATGCCGAAATTTCTTCACAGCATATATCATTCCTAATCCTTCTCGCTCTGTTGTGGTGTAATTCTTCTCTGCATTGTTGAGCTGTCGACTGGCGTAACAGATAGGAAAATCCATGTTTCCTTCTTCTGGCTGAGCCAGAATGCATCCTATTGCATATGCCGAAGCATCTATATGCACATGGAATATCTTCTCCCAATCTGGTGATTTCAAGACTGGAGCAGTAATGAGTGCCTCTTTCAATTTCTTGAACGATTCCTCACACTCCTCTGTCCATTCAAAGTTCACTATTAGCCTGTAAAGTGGTTGGCCTATTATAGCGTACATGTAAATGAATCGTCTATAATATCCGCAATGTCCCATAAAGCTCTGTACTTGTTTCGCATTGGTTGGTCTAGGCATATCCACTATAACTTTTATCTTCTCTAAATCCATGGATATTCCGTTTTGTGAGACAATATGTCCCAGAATTCTGCCCTGTCGGACCATAAACACACATTTCTCAGGATTGAGACAAATGCGATATGTCCTACATTTCTCAAATACTTTTCTTAGGTGTTCTAGATGCTCATCTCTCAGAAGAGAATGTACACATAAGTCATCCATGTATATTTCTAGAAACAACCTTAAGTATTCTTTGAAAGCATGCGTCATCAGCCTCTGGAAGGTTGCGGGAGCGTTGGTTAGACCAAAAGGCATAACCCGATAAGCATAAATTCCCCACTCCGTTGCAAAAGCTGTTTTATGTTGATCTTTCAGTGCTATGGCTAGCTGGTTATATCCTGAAAAACCATCAAGAAAAGAGTATGTTGTTTTCCCTGATACACGCTCTAGAACATGATCAGTTATCGGCAGGGGATAATTGTCCCTGATTGTTGCAGCATTCACTTTCTTTAAGTTGACACACACTCGGAGTTTTTCGTTCTTCTTGGGTACTACCACAATCGGAGATACCCAATCGGTGTGTTCAATCTCGTATATGAATTCAGCTTCCATTAGCTTATCTATCTCTTCTTTGATTCGCTTAGCAAATGTATCATTATATGTGTATGGTCTCTGTCTGCTAGGCTTTGCGTCTTGTTTCAGTGGGATTGTGTGTTGGCATATCGATGGGTCAACTCCCTTTAAATCCTTATAAGACCATGCAAACACATCCCTGTACTCTCTGAGAAGACTCAAAAGTCTCTCTTCCTCGCCTGGAGACAAATCTGTGGCTATGTACACCGGTCTAGGTGTCTCACCTGGAGCTGCTAAATCAACTTTTTTTGCATCCTCCGGTCCGTCATAAGATTCGTTCTCCTTCTCTCTCGAATAGGTTGGGTTAATACCACCTTCCTATCCTCTATTGTGAATTTCCTATAGTGAGAGGGAACATCCATGTTTTCCTTGATTTTGGCGTTTTCGTCCTCTCCACTCTCAAATTCTGTCGTCCAAACTTCTTTCAGAGTTTTCTTGAGCTCTCTGTACTTGTTTCTACGTTCTATCTTGGACTCCGTGTGTTCTCTGTTGCGCTTGTTCTTTTCTGATTTTTCTGTTTCTGTTTTCGTTCCATTCCTTTGAACTTGATTTCTTGAGCCTCTTTTGTCTTTTCGTAAGCTCTTTTGATCATTGCCTCTCATTCTTCCAGAAATCTTGTCCTTAACACAATCTTCCGCCTTTACTAGCATTAGGAATTGATTTTTTCCTCTTATTCTAGGCATCGGATTGGTTCTAACCTCCTTTGTTTTTCTCTTTGCTCTATAGCGTTTCTGGCGTTGTTTAGTTTCGTTCGGAAAATCATAAAATCGGACATCCGTTATAGTTTCTTCGTTTCCGCTTGAATTGTCCGTTGACTCATTGTCTGCTTCATTTCCCCACTCAGGATGATCGGGAATGTCGTGAAACACCTCCTCTTCATCTTCCTTTTCCAGTGTATCGTTCTTTTCAGTTTCTTTTTCGAGTACAGTTCTCAACATGAAGTACGGAACCACGTCGTACCCGTCCTTGTCACAAAATTTCGTTGTGGGACCATCCGGAATTGCACAAACATCTAGGGTTGCTAGAATGTGTGTCCATTCTAATGGTTCAAGTGTGTCCTCTGGAAAGGGTTCTCCTATATAAGTTTCGTCTTCGATAGCCCTTTCTAAAACATATTCTTCTCGCCTCAGACTTCCACATTTCGAGGCTCCACACATCCATAACTCCTTTGGCTTACCTAACCAAGCTGGAAATTCGGATCCCGCCAAAGTAGCTGAATCAAACTCCTCTACCGGTGTTCGGTTCACATCTTTGTAGCTATGGTCTCTCAGGTTCACACGTGTAGTGGTTTCCATATTTCTCAGGTATATGTGATCGTAGCCCCAATCTTGGACCATTTTCAACTGTCTCATGAATGGTCTTCCCAATATGATATCATAGTTATTCTCCTTGCCAAAATCGACAATAGCAAAAGTATGTTCGTATTCAATGCCGCAAGAAGTCACTACGACTTTCTCTAATAACCCCATAGGTTTCTCCATGTGTCCATCTGCTAATTGGAGTTTCAACCTAGTCTTCCTTATTGCTGGTTTCCCCCATTTTTTCTAGATTTCTTTTGTAGCAATGGCTACCCCAGCTCCGCTGTCTAGTATTGCCATCGTGTTCACTCCTTGGAATTCAACTGGTAAGGTTGTATTCCCCTCTTCACCTTCGCAATACTCTCCGACCTTGTTTAAGGGTACAGGCTTAGCGTTCTTTTGTGGTTTACTCAGCTCTTGTATACCCTCTTGCAGTCTCGATGTTGGGTCTTTTATCCCAAATTTCTCCAAGCATTTTCCTACAGTGGTCCACATATGTGGTCTTAGCCTCAAAAGCTCAGCTAGAGTGATAGTGCATGTCACTGGTGTTGACAAGATCTCTATCAATCCTTGCGAGTCCATGACTTTTTCTGATGAGATTCTTCGTGAGGGAAGTGCTCTAGTCTCGGATTTTGCTTCATACTCTCCTAAGTATGAAGGTAAGGTATTCAGTGAGTGAGGTTTGCTCTCCATTGTTCTAACAGAGCCCCCATCTCCCCAGTAAGATTGCAGATCCAAGTCCACTTGAGATCCTGCCTCAAATTCCACTATGGGAGGATTCCTGATGTCCTTTTCCCAATTTGTCTGATTAGCTTGGCAACTTAGCTCGTTTGCAAAGTTTGCCTCTCTCACTTGTTTCCAAAATTCATTGTAATCCTCATCTCTTCCGTAAGACCTCTGTATGACTGGATGAAAACTCTCTATCTCCTGATCGGTTGTGTTCAATACTATGCGGTCATCCTTGTGTGTATTTTCATGCTTTTGTGCACTGGGAGTCTTTTCAGCTACCCGTGAAACGATAGTCTCTTGCTGAATTGGGTTTTCCGTTCCACAATTCAGTGTTTCTCTTGGTGGTTCTAATAAGGCTTGTGCAGTCTCGATCATTCTCTGGCACATTTCAAGTCTCTGCTTTTCCAATTCCGCGTTTGGGTATGTCATCCACCTCTGTTCTTGTGTTTGGTTGTTCTTTAACCTAGCTTCGTAAGCTCTCATCAGTGCGTCCAATGGTTCGTGTACTTTGTCAACTAGCACTGATCCCCCTGAGCTTAAGCTCGTTGTCTCTTTGATACTCTTTTGTTTCGTTCTTTCCGGGCTCATCTCTCGTTTCCCGTTTTGACTCTCAAGTTTTTCTAATCTATCTTTAGTTTGCTTTAGTTCCTCAGCTAGAATAGCGTCTTCAAGTTCTTTTCTCAACTTCATGCGTGCTTTTCTAGCTTTCCATGTGTTTCTCTGACTCCACGGTCCTTGACTCACCACTTCAGTCGCTAACTTTCCATTCTCAGGTTCTCTAGTGGTTTTCTTAGCTTGAGCTCTAGTAACAACTTGCGTTGGTATCAGAGTTTCATTTTCAGACCCACTGCTGGTAGGAATAGTTTCTAGCATATTCAATGTCGTCTTTTGCACTTTGTTTGGATTCTTTGAACAATCCTCAATGAAGTGAGTAACCCCACATTCAGTGCAATAAGCGTTAATTCTAATGATTTCCGTATGTGGACAAACATTCATCAGATGGTCACCTCCACACTTGTAAGAGGGTCCTAGTGCTGGTCTTGGTCCCATTTGATTCGTCCTTTGTGGATAGGATGGTCTTTGTCCTGTTAACCCTCCATGAGCTATGAACATCAATGTTCTTGCGTCCAAATTGTATCTCTCTTCATCAGAAGCACTTATAACTGTTGGTATTCCAACATTTCCAATCATGCCCCATGGTTCTAGTTGTTTGGGTTCTTCTGGTGGGTAATACACAGTTGGAGACATGTGTGCACCAGATTCTTCATAATAGGCTTGAACAGGCACTAAGGCTTGTTCTTCCTGATTCTCTAAGGTTGGTGCATATCTAATGCCTACTGGTCTTGCTCCTGGTAAAGGTGGTTGTTGTTCCAATACCGGTTGCGGTCTTTCTATCCCCATAGGTCCTGGTACATTTCCCGTTGGGTATCGAGGTCCCTGATGTACTTGAGGTGGTGCTAATTGAGCAGGAGGTGCATACTGACGCTCCCTTACATACCCTTTGTTGTAATAGCACTCCTGTGTTGGATGGTTTGTCCATTTTTGTTCAATAGCACACCATTTCAGTGTTTTTGGCAATGGTTTTTGGTATGGTGCCATCCTTTTTAGAGCATCTTCTAGCATTTGCTCTACATTTGGCATGGTTGTTGTTTGAACATTCTTTTTAGTGGTAGTCTCGCTCGCTACGGAGGAGGAGCTACTGGATGCAAAATCTGTATCCGCTGACACCTCTCCATAAACCGTACAGTTATCCACTAAGTACAATGCCTCTCTCGTTACTTGCTCGAAACTTGTACAAGCTTTCAAGTGCAAGTCCTTCTTGAGAGTGTCGTTTCTCAGTCCCTCAATAAAGAGAACAGATAGTCTGTCATCTTGTGGTCGTTCACGTACTGAACATCTCTCAATGTATTGTTTGAAGCGAAGTGAAGCTTCCTTCACTTTTTCGTGTTCTCTCTGTTTAAAAGCATATATTTGTGAGACCGTATTGTGCTTAATCCCTCGTTTTGAGAATTCCTCAGCAAACTCTCTTAGCAAATGGTCAATGTCATGGAATCCCCCTATGTTCGGTGGTTGAAACCATGCCAATGCCGTACCTTCTAGAGTAAGACCAAATCCCTCGTATTGTGTATGGAAATCTGTTATCTGCTCAGCTCTTAAGACTTGCTTAAAGAGTGACACATGTGCATACGGATCTCCTAAACCACCATAATTCTTTGGCATACACTTCGCTACTTGAGATGGTCTCATACGTCTATGGTCTGCTACCAATCTCATTGCTCCTGTGTCCCGGCTAAAGCTTTCTCTAGCATCATGGACTTCATGGGTTACCCTTGTCGGTTCCCCTGCCCTGAATCTACTACTAGGAGGTAAATGTGATGGTTCCGCTTCGAACCTTGGACCTGGAGTGGTATATGTGGGGATTGGAACTGCACTACCTCGATTCGTATCCATTGACTCTCTGGAATGTAATGATCCCATTGGTCCGGGCTTCGAGTACTGAGGTTGACTGAAAGAGTCAGCAGCCTGAGTTCTTTGTCCTCCTGTCGTCATTGGGTTTTGCACTCCATTTGTTGGTTCTGGTCTTTGTGAGCTAGAAGTAACATAATACTGATGTAGTGGTCCCCCAAAGTATGTATATCCTTCTAATTCTTTCTTGCCCATTGTTGAGTATTGCCTCCCATACTTGTCGTAAGCAGCAATTTTCACTTCCGATCCCTCTGTGTAGGTAAAGACATAAAGTCTTTTTTGGTCTGTCAACTCTCCGGTGTAGGGTTCTTCACATCTATAATAGAGATCTTGCTCCCCATTATTATATTTGTATAGCCCCACATAGATGTTATCAGTGTTGATCCTTGTAGTTTCATTCTCTCTTCTTAACCTCGCATCAGGGAAGTTCATTATTGGTGCTTTCTCCTCAAGTTCTTCATCTACTTTGGCTTTGGTGCCCATCAATCCCCACTTGTCCACAATGTTAGGGTTTAGGACTACCAAGTACATGGTACCCTCGTCATCTAGATATCTATCTCCGCTATAGCTCACAGGCACTAAGTCCTTGAACTCACTAGGTCTCTCCTCTATCTTTACACAATAGCGGTCCATTCCATCTTTGTAGATCTTGGCACCTTGCTCATTGTCGTACTGGTATTTTATGAACAATAGCTTCATTGTGGCGGAAGGGTTTGATGATCCTGCTGCCATATTTTCTCTATTGTTCAGGTTCAAGTGTTCCAAGTGTTCGGTGAAAATCTCGTAAGATCTCTCCGAAGAAGTATCAGAAACACTTCCTTCAAAGATCGGCTCTAATGGTTGCACCCAACTTTGGTTTACACTTCCCTCGGTTGATATGACACTTGCGTGTTCCCCTTGTTTTGGTTGGTTATTCTGGAGATTCCTGCCCTATCTCAAATTCATCAATTCCCCTAAAGGACTTTAACTTTTCCGTCTCGGCAATTTGTTTTCCCAAGTTTTTGTGGTCAGAATTGATCCAAACTGATTGATACTTGGTCAATTGTTTAATCTTGTCAGTTGGACAACTTCTGTTTCATCAAGTGAGAATTTTGTTGCAGTTATGCTGAAAAAGACATTATACGCGTATGATGTCTTTTTTCACAGATTTGGACTATTTTGGTTATGCTCACTCTCAGTAGCCCCCTTATGCTCTGTCCACTCACAAAATTCAGTTTGAACTCTGTTTGAGCAAGTTATGACTAATTTAGGCTTTTCTTGGCAATTTTCCGCTTTTGACTTGTTTTGGGTCAATTATGATCCAAATGGGATGAAACTTGAAATATAACCTCTAGACAGCTATTACAATGGATCTGTGTTGGCAAAGTATCAAAATATGTCCAAAATTAGGTAAAAGACATAATACGCGTATGATGTCTTTTTCCTCAATTTGGGTCAAGACTTGATATTTATGCTTTCTACAGTGTTTGTAACAATCTTGTCAGGTCAGATATCAAAATTAAGCAGTGGATGTGCCAAAAGACATTATACGCGTATGATGTCTTTTGTCCCAGATTTTGACTATTTTTGGTTTTAAGCCTTCTCCAATGTTTATAATTGAGTTTCAAGTGTTTTTGTCAGGTTTGAATGTAAACCAAGATCTGAATCCAAAATTTCCTATTCTTTGCGTTTCTTGGACTCCGACTTGTCTTTTTGGGTTTCTTTGAGTGTTAATGCTCTTGTTTTAAGTTGAAATTAGGATATAACCCCCCTTTTGAACACTTTGGTAAAGTCAAAATTTTTGTTTTGGTCTCTGTTTGGTCATTTAGACATCATACACGTATGATGTCTAAAGTTGCAAATTTCCAGTTTTTTGGCATAGAATCCTTCCTAAAGCTTGCTCAAGTGCTCAGCAACTCCCAGATACACAGAAAATTTCTCTGACTTTTGTTTATTGCAAGTTTCACTACTAACTCGACGGTTTAGTGATCTAACATGCAATCAACCATATCAAGCAAATACTCCAATGATTACTAGCTCCAGATCAGGATCAAATGAAGTCCTACCTAAGCTATTCCTAATCATAAAATGGGTTTGGTAATTGTGATTTTAAAGAGATCCACTGCCACTCACGGACTAGCAAATTCTTCTTCTATCAACAACTACTCAACACCAACAAAACAACAAACAAACCTGAGCTAAACTAAAAATACTGTCAACACGGAAGACCCAGGAATACCCCACTTCCTAGTATCTCTCAAGATCTTCCGAGTCCACCACTCCTAGATCTTTTCTAACCAAAGTATACAAAGTAGTTTATACGACTCACCTCGTAGGATTAGTCTAAGGTCACCTACTTAGGGCTCTCGTCCCCGGCAGCGGCGCCAAATGTTAAGGCGGTTACGCCGCTAGCGATAGCTAAATAGCAAGAACTCAACCAACAACAGAATTTGTCAGACGAGGACGGAGCTTGACCCGCAGGCGCATGGAAACAACTAGGTGGGTGTCAAATCACCTACTCGACCTTCTAACGACAATCACTACTAAGGAAATCAAATCTAAGTTCTAAAATACGCAAGTGACTAAAATCCGTACTACGAACGAATGCTATACGAAACAGGATCTAGGATCATTGAATCGATCTCAAACTCAAGGGGAAGTCTATTCACTAAGTAAGAACAACACCCTAAAGACTTGAACTGCAAAATCAACCTATAACCACTTCGTGCGGTAAACGCGTATGAAGACAGGCCGAAAAATACAGGTGATCGAAACTTGACCCTGATGGTACCAATGTGTAGCTCTACTCGTTGTGGTTCTATAGATATGTTGCGCGCTACATTCCGACACACAATTGGAAGAAAACTCACACCGAAGCTCGTAGGAACTTACCACACATAGAAGCCGATAGCGCGCACTCTTGGTATCTGTGCGTAGCTCTCGACGTTGCTAACACAATGGCGGTGTCGCTTCTCCAATGGCGGCTCCGTAGCTCGCGTAGCAAGTAGATAAGACTCTCTCTCACACACTCTCTCTCAGACACAGTCACGGCGCTCAAAAACTCACTTTGATTAATAATCTGAATCTCCTTTAGGTTACAAAAACTTTGGCTTATATACCTCAGCCTTGGAGGTGAGAACATCTCTAACTAATTACATCAGCAAGTGAAATTACTTCGGGATTACAAGCTGGAAACTCAATTGAGTCCCGTTACTTAATGAATGGCTCAAATCAAAATTAATGTCGGAGAGACATTTATTACAATCAATGGCTACAAAATGATGAGTGTGAGCAAAAATGTGGGTGTGATCCTCTGCTGGCTCAACAGTCCACAAACATCACTATGAACAACTTGCAATTTGTGAGTAGCTCGCATATAACCATCCTTTGTAAATATAGAATGTTACATTCCACCCAAAATACAACCTTCATATACATATTTCAATGGTGCCCAAAGAGGAAGTAACAACATAACAATATTGAATTTTTGCAAGCGCAACAAACTGGAAAAATCCAGATGCTCAAAGTGAGCATACCAAAGCTTTGGATTTGAAATAGCTTTTGAATAAAAAACTGCACAGGTTGAATCTTCCACACATGTCTTGTACTCATTGAGCTTATACAACCTAGGAAACAAAGTATTAGATACCGCAATAGTATCACCCAATTAAAATCATACACAATACACCTATCCTCCACAAACTTGACTACAAGACCAAGTTTTGCAAGTACAGACACAAACAAAATACTTTTCTCAATCCTAGGTACATACAAAGCATTTGAAAGTGTGAAAGAACTACCACCTATGAAAATAAGCACAATCTTATCAGTTCCTTGAACTAGATAAGAGGAATTTTGGCACATGTGATAGTATTCTCATTAGGGACAATCTCAAGAGAAGTGAACAAATCATGATGAGATGTTGATGGAGAAAAAAATGTCTTGCTCACACTCACACACCCAGACAACTCAACAAAACACAATTAATTTAAATGCCACCCCACACACACCACCACTCAAGAGATCCATGAAAATTCTACCCACAAGCTCAATTCAAACTCCAAACACCTCAACCTACAAGCCCTTGCCTACCCGCAGACACTACAAGGTGACTCAAGTTAATTAACACTTGAAATCACACTTGATGGTGACCCAAATATACACAAAAAACCATCTAAAATTAAAAACTCCAGACACAAAAGGCCTCTCTCAAACAATTGCAAAGGATTCACCAAACTCTACTATGTTGGGCTATTTGGAGTAGCCCCAACCCCAATGGCACTGAAACAAGGTCACATAGTCTTGCAGAAAGGCCCTTCTTCCCTCAATTCATCATACACACACATCCATGGAAACCTCAGAACTTCCATAGAATCTCCCAAGTGCAAAATTGAAGAGAAAAATCTCTCACTTACTCCTCCACACACTCAAAAGCAGGACACGAATGCGGCGAGACTGCACCAAACCACCTGTAGGAACCCTGCTTCCTCCCACACACAGAGGGGTGAAAGTGCTGATATTGGGCTTCCAAATATCTCCCTCATCCTGAACCATCACAGCACCATGAGCGATGTGTCAAGTTTCAGGCTTTTGAAACCACTTTTGACCATTTTTTGACTCTTTTGGGCCCAATTTTGGCCATTTTTGACCCTTGACTATATTTTTCGCAAGAAAAATACCAAACAGACTCCAAAATCCACCAAATTTTACATGCTTGGTCCTTCATACCCAAACTTTATTACCACATACCCACATTCCACTTGTGATTACTTCTAGGACATTGCACGCATCGCCACAGATTGGGCGCCCCAACTAGACAGTTATCGCATGCGTCAAACTTCTCAGGTGGATCAAGGGTGTCCACACCTCCCACTTTCATTATTTAAATTCTAGAAAGCTCAAACACATTCCCTAGAGCCAAGAGAAGTCACTCGGGACCACATCCAAGGCTTTGATACCCTGTCCAGGCACGTGCGTGTGCCCGATGGTCGGCACACAACATGACTATTTGACATATATACATCGTTCACCATACTTGAAACCAAATATCACATTACAAAACCTTACAAATGCATGCAAACACCTCCTTATATACACATTTTCATGCATATACCCACTACTATGTACATACCAAAAGTGGTTTATCATCATTGCCCAACCCTAAGTTGAGCATTTATGCTCAGCACTCGCATCAAACTATGACAAAAACCTATAAAAGTGACCAAAACCTTCCTCCACGATCATAGGGAAACTTATCCATCTGCATAGAACCAACTCCATGCTCAAGCAAGCCACCCCTATCAAAGGGAAAAGCATTTCTTTTCTTCCCAAAATGCCACCGCCCACCTGGATCTCAAGAATAATTTGAATCTTCTCCAAGGTTGGCACATGCCATGTTGTACCATACTTTGTTCCAATCATCCAAACCCACAAATACCTCAAAATGCATCTCATAACTTGATTGACAACCATAGATCCCACATTATCTTCTTGATGCATTGAGTGCTCTTCATTCCCCACACCCAAGAGATGATCACTCCAAGCATTAACAACTCCATTCCAAAATTGAAAATGCTATCACCAGCATCTTCTTCTTCCACACAAGGCATTCAATGCTTGAAAATCTGGAAACATGCATACAAAGCCACCCAACACATCATAACCAAGTCCTCATCATGAAAATCTATACCGAGACTTACTAACTACCATTCAGGATCTTTGCGCGGATAAGTGGATATGGATCAAACACACATTGAATCAAGTGAAATGCATCCATAAGATCACTTTAACCTCCTTGTCTACCCCATCCTGAAGAAGTTTACATTTTACTACCCGCAGGTCGCATATTGTTACGGACATCCCTTGGAGATGGCAATGGCATCAAATCCTTTCATACATAGATTTTATCCCTATCACCTTCATGACCCAATACCTTTGCATCACAACCACTAGAGGGTTTCCCAACCCCCAGCTTTGGTAAAGCACATGGACCCAAGGTCACATCAACTATCATAGCATCATCCTCTCCTGCATCATCTTCACTTAACGTAGAAACTCCATGACCATAGCCTATCATTTCATCTTCATTACAAACATCCATGTCTTGTTGGTGCAAATCTCCTTCCCAAAATATATATTGATCTTCGTGCAAGGCTACCATATCCTTCAATGGATCTAGGAAATCTATGTCATAATTGCATACATCACTGCACCAACTCTTGTTACCATCAGATGTGTCACCATCATAGGCTGCCTTATCCTCATCAATTTCACTCTCCTCATCTCCATTTTTCATGCTAGTGCTCAAAATTTCATGTTTATCTATTGTGTCATTTCTATTTTGCATTGTAGGCACATGGTCTCCAAAATTGCATTACATACTTCATTCATATTGACTTTGAGCGTATGGTCATTTGCACATGTCTCCAAATTGTTACCCTTGCCAACATGAGCATTTACAATTGTGACTTTATGCACATAAAGGTCATCCACACTATCCGTACCTAGCATAGACAAAGGGCACTCCTTGCCTATAGCACCACACAACTTTCTCTCTTTCCGCAATGCAATCTTCAATGCTTCACACATTGATTTGGGATCTTTCTCTTGCACTTTCATTTTAAGAATTGGTCATAACAAACTTGTGAATACCTATATTCTTTGGCTATTGGTAGAAGAGGAATTTTAGAGATGGCTTCCACATGCAACAAAACATATTTCTAGACTCTCCAAGCAGCATCAAATCTTGACCAAAATTCGGCAACCGGGTCATGCTCTTGCATAGACTAACTAGTGACGTGTTTCCATTCATCTTGGTGAGGAATCACCTTCCTGAACCATTTCAAAAAGCATCTCTTAAACATGTCCCAATTACCCTTCTCATCTTGTGACAAGATCTCATACCAATCTCTTTCATTCCCTCTGACCACTAGATTGATACTTGCAAGCTTTTGCGCCTCACTTGGAACTGCACGGCATAAACATGTCAAGTCAAACTCATATGATGCAAGCCAATCATCTGCATCCTCGCAACCTATGAAAATTGATGGTTGGAATGAGAACACCATCATGAAACTCCCTTGAACATCCAAAATGTATATTATAAAACGTAGCTAAATTGTTCAAATACAATATTTATGGCTTTAAGAGGTCTCTCTCATCCTCGCAAAGGGATATGTCACTGCTCAATATCCAAATCTGGGGCACAATCGGCAATTTTTGCTCCCCATTAGGATCGCCAAAGGATGGAACAAAAAATGTCGTGCACAACATTCACACACCTAGACGACTCAACACAACACAAGAAATTTACTTAAATGCCACCCCACACGCATCACCACTAAAGAGATCCATGAAAATTCTATCCACAAGCTCAATTTAAACTCCAAACACCTCAACCTACAAGCCCTTGTCTACCCGTAGACATTACAAGGTGAGTCGAGTTGATCAACACTTGAAATCACACTTGATGGTGACCCAAATATACAAGAAAAACCATCTAAAACTCAAAAAATTCAGCCAAATAATACCTCTCTCAAACCCATTACAAAGGACTCACCAAAATCCACTCTACTGGGCTATTTGGAGTAGCCCCAACCCTAATGGCACTGATACACGGTCACATAGTCTTGCAGAAAGCCGCCCCTTCTTCCCTCGGTTCATTGCACACACACATCCATGGAAACTTCAAAACTTCCATAGAATCTCCCAAGTGCAAAATTGAAGAGAAAATGATCTCCTTCACTCCTCCACACACTCAAAAACAGGACGTGAATGCGACGAGACTGCACGAGACCACCTGTAGGAACCCTGCTTCCTCCCACACAGAGAGGGGTGAAAGTGTTGATATGTGTTACCATATACATGTGGTAGTGATGTGTGTGAACACACTAGGACCGCCGGGGCATTTTTTCCCTCTTTAGGAGGTTTTTTCCCCGTGCATTGTATATACGCCCATCACTCTAGGGCTATCTATCTTTCCATTGCACACCAAGTAACACACTCTCTATTGTGTGCCTTGAGCTTTCTTCATGTTCTCCAAGCTGTGTGTGTTTCTCTACAACCCTAATTCCAACAATTGGTATCAGAGCAGGTTACGTCCTCCCTGGCTTAATCGCCAGCTACTCCAGCACACAGACCTGCTCACTTTCTCCGATTACAGTGAGTTTTGGTGAGCGTTTGCAGGTCAACAAATATTTCGGGATTTCTCATAGAGCTTAGTCTGCTCAGATTTTTGATTCGGGCTCATTTCGGCCTCCATTTCCATTATAGGCAGTGCTGCATAGGCTATTTTGTCATTTTGTGCAGAGTTTTTGTCAGTGTTGTTTTCTGCATAATAAGTGCCCTATAGTCTTCTACGGTTTGTGCTACATAGCAAGTGTTGTTCCCGCTCCATTTCTCCTATTTTTGGGCAGTTTTCACATCAGGTGCAGCATTTACCATGGCTGACAACAACACAGATGTCTTCAAGATGTTTGCTGCTGAGGACAGGTTGGATCGGGACAATTACCATATGTGGGCTTATATGATGCAACACGTTCTTGTGTCAAAATATTGTGCAGGGCATTGATGTATGTCCTGGATCTGAGGATGTAGGCAATGTTGAGGAGGTTGCAGGTCTTGCTGCTATTAGAGTTGTTTTGCCTATGGCAGAACAATCTCGTTGGGATGTAAAGGATGCGCAGGCTGATGCATTGATTGCGTTTTCTGTGAAGTGCACCATGGTTCCTCACATCCGTTCAGCAAAATCTGCAAAACGGGCTTGGGATATTTTGATTGGTCTTTATGCAAGTCGCAATGAGGCTAAAATTGCTTTGCTGCATAAAAAGCTAGAGTCAAAAATTATGCATGAGGAAGATGATATGGACACTTTCCTTGCTAGTGTCAAGGATATCAAGATGACCAACTTATTTCTGTAGGGGAAGTCGTTTCAGACAGTTCCCTTGTGCAGATTGTTCTTGATGCCTTACCAGATTCTTACTAGACTTTTGCTAGTACTTGGAGACTTTTGACCCAAGTAAATCCAGAAGTTGTCAAGTTTGATGCATTATGCACATTGCTGTTGCAAGAGTTACTTTCTAGAAAAAAACAGGACTAGACAGCGCGCAATTGAACAGGCTTTTATTGCTTCTCAAAAAAAGGGTTGTAACAGCAATGCATTCACTTCTTATGGTTCTGCTACGAGTAGCAAAACTTCTGTTCCCAATGCTTCTGCTGGCAGCACATCTTCTGGCAATTCTGGTGATAAGGGCAAAAAGAAGATGCATTGCCATTATTGTAAAGCTAATTATCACTTGATCAAGCAGTGTCCTAAGTTAAAGGCCAAAGAGGGTAAGAAGAAAGAAGGTGGTTCCACTGCAAATGCTGGTTCCACTACAAATGCAGCCATTGTTGAGTCTTTTATAAAAGGAGACTGTAATGCTGATGTTGATGCAGAATGGGCTTTTAGTGTAGAGTGCACTTACAATCCTATTTTCCATGATGCATGCATGTCAGTTGTTGCAGATTCACATGTGTGGTATTTCGACAGTGGTGCTACAAAGCACATTACCTCACATCGTGAATTGTTCACCTCTCTCGAGTCTGTCCCTCATGGGAATTCAGTCACTTGTGCCAACAATGCCTCTTATCTGGTTCAGGGAGTTGGAAAGATTGTGCTTACTGCTGCTAATGGAAGTTCTTTCACACTTGTTGATGCACTTTATGTACCTGGGATCAAGAAGAACCTTTTGTCTGTATCTACACTTGCTAGACTTGGACTTGTAGTCAAATTTGTGGATGACAGATGTACAGTTCATGATCTCAATTTTGGTGATGAAATCGTTGCATCTGGGCTTTTGTGTCGTGGGCTGTATAAGCTCACTTTTGTATGACAAGTGTGGAATAAATTTTGCAAATGCATTTGCAGATTCAAGGGCTATTTCAGATGCAAAACTTTGGCATCCACGTTTTGGTCATTTGAATTTTGCCAGTTTGCTGCGTTTGTAGAAATCTAATATGGTTGCTTCTTTGCCACCTCTTGAAGCACCTGTCAAACATGTTTGTGAAGGCTGTATTTTGGGTAAAATGCAGCGTTCTAAGTTTCCAAAGGATGGTTCAGTTAGGGCCACATGCGAGTTGCAGCTTCTGCATAGTGACGTTTGTGGGCCCATGCAAACTCCATCCTTGGGCAATTACCTTTACTTCGTGACTTTCATTGATGATTACTCCAGGCATGCATGGGTATTTCCACTTAAAGCTAAGTTCAAATTTTTTATGTGCTTCAAACAATTTCTGGCTATGGCTGAAAATGTCTCGAAATGTACTATGGCCACCCTCCGTTCCGATCGAGGGGGGGAGTATATGTCTCATGAATTCAATGCATTTCTGGCTAGTCATGGGATAAAACACCAATGTACAGTGCCTTATAGACCTCAGCAAAATGGTGTTGCTGAGAGGAAAAATAGGTCACTTACGAAAATGGCACGATGTATGGTCAAAAGTCAAGCTTTGCCGCACTCTTTTTGGCTTGAGGCCATCATGTGTGCCACTTATGTACTAAACAGGTGTCCCACAAAAGCTTTGCAGTCTATTACTCCATATGAAGCATGGCATGATAGAAAGCCTTCTATTGAGCACATGCATGTTTTTGGCTGTTTGGCATATGCTTTGTTTTCACAAACAGGGATGATAAGGCTGTCAAGTGTATTTTTATTGGTTATAGTGCTGAAATTAAAGGTTACAGGCATTCTGTGTACTGATGGTGTCTAGGAATTTTTAGAATCAGCCATTCTAAACCTCTTCCATGTACAACCAGTACCAGAGACAATCACGGTACCAAAAAAATCTCAGCGTGTTAAAGCAATGCCAGTGGTAGATTCAATAAAGTGTCAGAGCCAGTACCAGTTTTTATGGGGACAAGGGCCAGTGGGAATGCATGTGGTAATCATTAAAGGAAACATGGGAAATATTAGCCAATGCATGTATGCCACATCGCCGGCAGTGCACAAAACTCTAGGAACGGTAAGTAGTGGAGCTTTTATGGTGCGACTACGTATAACAGTAAGGCGAGTAGGCATTCTTCCTTACAAATCTCATGCGCAATGCCTACCTGTTTTTACACTCTCGCAATCGCCAAGCTCCGAGGCTTCTTCACTACAACCACAAACCTCCTTGTCCAAAGAGTCTGTTGATCACTGTCTATCCCTACCCAACACACCTTGCTATGGACTGGAGTATACAAGTAAGTCTTCTTCTTCTACAGACTTATCGTCTTCACCGTGTATGGGTAGAAGGAAAATGTCAGAAAAGATGTAGGAAACCATAGATGAGACTGCAACAGTCATCACCTATCTTAAAGCTTCTCTACCACTTGTCCCACACAGCAAGATACAAAGGCATGTGTTTATTGAGCAACTCGAAGCGCTGCTGCAGCTTTGGGATCTGCATGTAGTTGTACAAGATACAAGGATAGATTTTGACACGGCCGAAATCAAGCAAGTTCCCCACCGTTAGGCTCTGGAGCTGGTGGATCAGCTGCCACGTGGGGCAGTCATCCCGACAAAGACAGACCAGCATAAGGAGCAGCCAGAACAGCAATTGGGGGACCAGCAGTCTGATGATCAAAAGCCAGGTAGTGGACAGAAGGGAAACACTGGAGATTCTCTAGTACACCACTCATGTCACATTGCTGACAGCAAAGGAAAAACCAAAGCTGTGATTGAGTCCGTAAAGGGTGATGAACAACATTCATTATAGCTCATCACACTGAACAAGAGATTAAGACATCAACAAGATCCTATTATTAGGATGTATTTGGAGGATGATACTCTGATCTCTGATCTGGAACGCTTTCAAAGGTTGCATGTTAGAGCCAGAGAAATGATTTAGCACTAGAAATCAGTTGCATTCCATGATCAAGAATTGTGCCAATTGCCTATGCATCCCAGCAAAATCAAGCTGTTGAAAAGAGTACTTGAGTGGGTACTGACTTTTGATGATAGGATAGTCAATCCACACTAGCAGCGACAGTCCACTACAAACCGATACTCTCTAGCTCTTGAACTAGATCTATTGCTTGGAAACAAGACTACATACAAGTGTATGAAGGAAGTTATAACTCAATTGAAAGAAATTTTACTTCATATGCAAATTGCCAGAGGAGTTTTGGACCAAAGGGTGCACGCTATCATTGAAGACCAGTCTTTTAGTAGTAAAGGACCTCGGACTCAAATGACAGTAGAAGAACAAGAAACTGCTCTCTAAAGACTCTTTCAGCTCATCCGAGTTACTAGGAAGATGATGCAGCCGGAGAACCAAGCTGTTCTCAATTTTCTGGAGTTTCTGCCCGACTCTTCACTTCTCCTGTATGCATTACCTGCTAAAGAGGCTGAATTGCCTACATTTTTCCGAGCTTTGTATCCTCAGCATCCACAACCAGTGGGTCGGCTCACCTACTTCAGTATCACTAATGAACTCCAGGACTGGTGAGCGAGCCATTGTGGAATGGAAAACCTGGCAATCACTGATCAATGACGCTCTAAAACAGGATGATGTCATGGAACTGAAGGAGAAATGGAGAGGGTCAAACTTTGTATGGGACAGTGGAAGATCCAGCTCCATGGTTTAACGAATATCACAAATCAGTTGCTTCAACTGACTGTGGAGTCTTCCAAGATCCTTGAAAAGGACATCACTGCTAAACTAGGACTGGGACCACAATACAGAGAAATGACTGAGATTCTCTTTGAGGCTAGAATCAAGACAAATCAACCCTTGTGATGGATCCACACAACCTCGCATTGTCATAAATTGGGCAGAACCGGTCTGACAAAGGGAAAATGCACTCTGTATGATGCCGACACCAAAACCTACAATCCTCTCATGCCTTATGAGTTTGAGATGTCCACTGAAAGGAGGGATCAGCTTAAGCAGGAGGCCATTTACAGAATTATCTAGAAGGACAATGCGGGCACTAGGAATTTTGAGGCACCAACACAGAAGAAGAGCAAGAGGAAGCGGGTTCAGTGGAAGGATACTGGGTAGTTCTATCTCAGAATCAGACGGTAGATTTTTCTAGTTAGGCACTAGCATTTCCTCGGCATGACACCCTTGGAATTACAACTATAGGGGTGTCAAGCACTCAACAAGCATGAAGAATGGTATAAATCTAGCAATACCAAAAGAGTATTATCATGAGGACCATCAACCAAATCGGCAACCAGAGGGGTTTAGGGTTTAGGATTTTGGCCAAACTAGAACAGCAAATGGTTTCCACAACACCAAATCAAAGTCACGCACTGGATTTTTTTCAAATTTTTTGGATTTATACCAAAATTCAAGAAAGGAGGGAAGGATGTAGAAGGCGAGACAGTCCCAGCAGGCGAGAACTGTCCCTTACAAGGTCGAACAGCGAGTTCAGTCACACTAGCAGTAATTATCGCAGGTAGTTACTGCAATAGCTCCTGGAAGCTATAAATAGGACCCCCTGTATTGTAAGTAGGCTTCTTAGCTTCTTGGCTTAGCTCTTGTCTTTTGGCTTTAGTTTTCTAAGCACTTTCGGGTTTACGAGCTCTTCGCCTCTAGTTTCACTCTGTAATCATTGCTTTTGTAATCATTTGAGCTTAAACCCATTATACACTATACTAATTGTCCTTGATCTATTAATCTAAATCTACAAATACTCTTTCCAATCTTCCAGTATGTCTCTCGTTTCACTATAACATTCCAGTTCAGTTATCTATTTCAGTCCAGTCAGTTCTCTGTTCCACTCCCGCTAACTAAACTGAGGACATAACTGGTAGCTTTAAATTATAACACTGGAATCAGATGTCTGAAGAGACCAGCTCCAATTCCAGCATGTTTATCAATGAAGATAAACTAACACCAACCATTAGCTATGAAAAGTGTATCAACCACCAGCTAGTTAGCGGCCTATCCACGAATAAAGCTCTCAAGGAAGCTGTCACTTTGTTTGGCTTAAGATTGGGAAGCCAAAAGCAAATGCACAAGTTTGCTAGAGAACAAAGGCAATGGAAATCTTGACAAGGATGATAGTACAAGTACTCAGCTATCTACCTTAGCACCCATGAGGCCCGACAATTGTTATTATAAATGCGAGAAGTCACTTTGTTTGGCTCGAGAATGCAAAGGCAAAGGCAAAGGAAAAAGCAAGAACTCACAAAATAACAAAGGAAAAGTCAAGCTAAAGAGAGATAATGGTGATAAAGATTTGACAAAGGAGATTGGCATAGCACAAGTGGTGGCGGACAAGATGATGCCAAATTTCTAGTCAAGTGGCAATTGCCACAACTAGCTTCAGCAAGGGAGAGACTTGTGAGCGGTAGAGAGGGGGAAAATGAAGCTCCCTACAAATGACTTGGACCCATGTGTTGAAATTCAAGTTATTGATGTTTGAAACCGTGGGTTGAATTTCAGTGTACATGCATTTGCTGACAAGGACCCAATCTGATGTATCTAAAACAATATGGATGAGTGCACCAATCCTGTGAGGTCCCACCCCGCCGTATCAAACAGCGGCTCTGATGGTGAACCTGGTGGCCACTAGATCTATAGCGGAAGCAAACAAAGTGGTTCAGGGTTCAGCTACTAGCGGACGATCTCTCATCACAAAGTGAGTCGAGTTCGAGCCTACTAGCAATGAGATCTAGCTCCACCTCGCAGGGGAAGCGTACTTAAACTATCTAGAAATCCTAAGACCCACCTTCCAAGCGCAGAGAAACCCCGAGTGCCTTTTGCCCCATGTTTCAGAGGCACGTACACTTGAGACTTCGCCGCTCTAGGGGCAATGAGTATTACTAGTATCGATTTTAACACTATGGGGACAGAGAGTTCCCGACCAATCGGGACCACCCTTCTCATAGGCATTGGCAACCTGAGCCAAGCCCCCACTTTCCACCCCCACACTCACACTTCCTTGTGTGTCCTAATTAACTACCACAATGATTGTTCGACATAAACATTCCTTGATTAAATTCCGAATCACAATGGTCGTTAAGAGCGCCCTTCAACCAGTATTGCAAACGGCACCAAGACAGTATTCTAGTAAAAATTCTACTCAAACTTATTCATTAAAATTTCAATGTTCTGGAGGTACAACATCCCCCCTCCAGCGAGAGTTTACTCCTCCCGTTGTCGCCTAGCTGCCCGTACAACTAGGTATGTCCACCGCATAGAAAGCACGACATAAACACTCCCATCGCATAGAAAGCAAGACGTGGGTTCCCACCGCATAGAAAGCAAGTCGTGGGTATCCACCACATAGAAAGCAAGTCATGGATTCAAAAGCCCTTAACGAGGAAATCTGCCCTCTGTGATCAATAGGGGGGTCAGGACTGATTCAACATTGGAAATAGAATGAACATGTCGAGCTAAATTATGCAAACATTCTTTCCTATTGCAAACAGCATACCCATCAATCATTTCTTTCCTACTTTAGACTTTAATGTACAAATGAATTCAACGCCGATGTTTCCGTCGGATTCCTCCAACATGTTTGGGGATATGTTCTTTCCTAGTTAAATGTGTGCAATGTTAACTTAAACAACTTGAATGAAATTATGACCTACCTCTTCCATTTCTTCGTCAATGGCCCGTGAGATGGCCAGTGTTTGTTCGTCCATGGGAGCTTTTCCCTTTCCGTTCACATTGCTCGTTCCCGCCTCACAGTCGTGGGCACCACCGAAGCGAGTTCTCTTAACTGGGGCCATTTACTCACTACCTTAAATGATAAATTTGAAAAAGAGCTAAAGTCCAAGAGCATCATAACAAACCAATTGGCAGATTAGAATCATTAAAGAATCCTCCTTATGCAAGAGGGTTAGATTTTTCCTTCGAGACCTAGCAATTTTATGGGTAATTCTTTACTTGCCCTATGGGAACTGGCTCTAAGGTTAATCACTTGGCTTAGATGATTAAGAAATTCAGAATTTTACTAATTGATTTACAAAAGAGATGAAGTAAGCAAGTTCAATCACTTTCCCAGAGCAATTTGAAGATGCAAAATTATCGCAGGCATGTGTGATAGAAAATTCTCTTCTTAATGGCCTAATGACGGTTTAATTTTCATCCTTAATCACACTTTAATGTGGGAGAAGATTGAGTCTAATTTAATTACAATACTATTGAGTGGTAAAAGAATGAATTTCATCAAATCTACATTATTATTGGGCTGACAATTTATTAACTATGCTGTCTAGAGAGAGAATCTTTCCTAATGATGTATTAATCCTTGATTAAGAATGATGAATGGCTGCATAATTTAGCTAATTGAATGATGATTATGTAATGGAGTATAGCTATGTAAACTTAGAGAGCATCTATTGGGAATTATAGCTAAAAGTAGGCATAGTAGACGAAGAATTTGGGAGAATAATGATGAGAATTAAGAAGAAGCGGAATTAAACCATAATTACCGTGATTAGGGGCTGAGAATCCTCTTGATTTTTTGATCCAATGAATCCTCAAGATGAGAATTTCGGCAGCACCTCCCTCCTTGCTTCTCCTTCAAAAACTGTGTGTGTGCCGGTAGCACCTTCCCAAGGTGTGTGTAGGTGTGTGTGTGAGCATGTGTGTGTGTGTGTGTGTGTGTGAGCACACCTTTAAATAGGCCTCCTCAAGCTGAAAATCGAACCTGCTTGCTATATGCATCTGGGAGCTACTCCAGTTAAGCATGGCAAGTCCAGTTGCCTACCCTCCAAGTGTCCAATTGGCTTGGTTAACTGGCTTTCACACTTAGTTGCAAGCTTGGAAACTCTCCCAAGACTCCCACAAGGACGAAAGGCGCCCCTAGCTACTAAAGCTGACCTAGAGTGGCCTGGAACCTCCTCCCACACAGCCTCGAGCCCCCGGTGCCTCCCCGGACAATTTTGGGAAAATTTGATTTTAGGGTAAAACGGGTCATACGAGTCGGAATTTGATGCCGAAAATTGCTATACCAAGCCCTAACTAAGGCGTACTAGCCCGAGTACCTGCCATAATTAGCAGTCCCCCGGGGTCCGAAAGTGCATTTTTTCAAATTTGGGGTACGGGTGCAGTTTTTCGAGACGGTCAAAACTGGATGGGTCGGGTGACCAAAAACTTACTATTTTTGGAATTTTTTTACAAAAATTATTTTAATTCACATTTCGAAGCTTTAAAACATTCTAAACATCATGGCACTGACAGAATTTGGAAAACTGCTAAAAATAGTAACTTTTTTCATTATGTTCATTTCAAGGTACAATGGTGCTCTTTTTGATCGGGGTCAGAGACCTTACAACCTCCCCAACGTGAAAAATTTGAGATGTCCTCATCTCAAGAATGTGTTTGGGTAATCCTTTATGAGCGTTGGTTCGTCCTCCCAAGTTGCATCTTCTTCAGGGTAATCCTTCCACTTTACCAGATGCTCCGTGATAGTTCTGTTGCGTAACTTCCTTTCCCTTGTTTCCAGTACGTAGTCAGGTTGGAGCTCGAGAAATCCTTGTGCTGGCATGACTATGTGATCCGAGTCCAAGAATTGATCAGGGTTAGGAATATTGGGTTTGAGTAAGCTGACGTGGAACACATCATGAACCTTCAAGTTTGCAGGTAACTTTAGCTTGTAGGCTTAGTCACTCACAACCTTAATGATCTCGAATGGTCCACAGTACCTTGGGCTTAGCTTCTTATATCTGCCTAGTGATAAGTTTCTTTTATTTGGTCGGACTTGCAGAAAAACCTTATCTCCTTCTTTGAAAGTTCTTTCTGAACGGTTCTTATCTGCATAGTGCTTATGTCTATCCTGAGCTGCCTGAATGTACTCGCGAATAGCTTTAGTCTGAGCTTCCATATCTCCTAACATCTTCCTAGAGGCTTCTACCCTGATGGTTGGATTTGAGAAGTTCAGTGGTGCTAAACAGTCCTGTCTATAAAGATCTTTGAAAGGTGACATTCCAATGCTTCTGTGTTCGGAAGAATTATAGGCATACTCCACCAAACGTGGATATTGTAACCACTTCTTTGGCTCTTGAGAACAATAGGCTCTGAGAATGTCCTTGATGACTTGATTAACTCTTTCAGTTTTCCCATCGGTCTGCGGATGATACGTTGTACTGAAGGCTAATTGTGACCCAATAGATTGGAAAAGAGAAGTCCAAAATTTTGATGTAAACTTGGCATCTCTATCACGGACGATACGCTTGGGTAGACCGTGTAGCCTAAAAATCTCCTTGATGAATACCCGGCTAACATCTGAAGCAGTAAAGGTTGTCTTTACGGTACTAGATGAGCCACTTTTGTGAGCATATCAACAACCATGAAAACAGAATCATAACCTCCTGTAGAAGGTAATCCTGTAACAAAATCCATATTGATGCATTCCCATTTCATCTGGGGTATGTCAAGAGGTTGAAGTTGCCCTGGTAACTTGATCCTTTCGGCTTTTATCCGCTAACAAGAAAGACATTGCCTCACATAGCGAAGTATGTCTCCTTTCATTCCAGACCAAAAATAACTCCTCCTGACAGCATGAAGAGTCTTAGCATAGCCTAGATGTCTGGAATCGTGTGCTTCATACAAAATGGCCTTCTTTAAGGCTGGATCTCCCGGTACACAGAGTCTATGTCTGTAGTAAAGACATCCTCCCATAAGAGAGTAATCTTTAGCTTATTATTCTGCTGGACTAATGATACTATACGCTGGTATTCTGGATCTACTAAAGATGCTTCTTTGATTCTATCCCAGATAGGGTTATTTGGAATAGAGATAGCCCCGAGAAAAGATTTACGGCTAAGACCATTTGCAACTGCATTTTCCTTCCCTCGTTTATATTTTATGTCAACGTCATATTCTTGTAATAGCTCTATCCATCACCGTTGTCGCATGTTGAGAAAAGGTTGAGTAAAAATCCATTTTAAGCTCTTGTGGTCTGTAACCAGCTAAAACTTGCGTCCGAGAAGATAATGTCTCCATAACTTCAGCGCATGTATAACCGCTAAAAGTTCCAAATCATGAGTAGGATAATTCTTCTCGTGATCCCTCAGCTTTTACGAAGTATACGCCACTGGTCTTCCTTCTTGAGTAAGAACTCCGCCTAGAGAAAATTTGCTAGCATCTGTCGCTACTTCAAATTCTTTACTGAAGTCTGGAAGCTTTAAAATAGGAGCTGAGATCAAGAATTCTTTTAGCTTAGCAAAGCTAGACTCGTGCTCGGTCTTCCATTCGATCCTCATTCCTTTCTTTAGGAGTTCCGTCAAAGGTGCAGCAATACGTGCATAATCCTTGACAAAAATCCGGTACCATCCCATTATTCCAAGAAATCCTCTTACTTCACTGACGGTGGATGGTTGAGGCCAATCAACGATATCCTTGACTTTGTCTGGGTCTACTGAAATCCCTTCGGCCGATATGACAAATCCAAGATAGTTGACCTTTGGTGAGCAAAAAGTGCACTTGCTCTCTTTATCGTAAAGTTGGTGTTCCCGAAGAAGATCAAGTACTTTGCGAACATGCTCTTCGTGATCTGCCTCGTTCTTAGAATAGATCAGAATGTCATCAAAGAAAACCAAGACAAAATCATCCAGGTAAGATCTGAAAATATCTTGCATAAGTCGATTAAAGCTTGCAGGAGCATTTGTTAGACCAAAAGACATTACTGTGAATTCGTAGTGCCCATACCTAGTGTTGAAAGCCGTCTTTGGAATATCTGATTCCTTGATCCTGATTTGGTAATATCCTGACCTTAGATCAATCTTTGTAAACATTTTGGCGCCGTGGAGCCTGTCCAAGAGCTCGTCAATCCTTGGAATTGGATACTTGTTCTTGACAGTTACCTGGTTCACTCCACGGTAATCTATGCATAACCTTAAGGTTCCGTCCTTCTTCTTCTAAAAAGGAATTGGTGCACCCCAAGGAGAAGTACTGGGTCGAATGAATCCTTGCTCAATGAGTTGCCTAAGTTGTTCCTTGAGTTCTATGGCCTCTGGAAGTGACATTTTATAAGGTCTTTTTGAGATAGGTTCACATCCAGGGATAGTCTCAATCTCATGATGTACCTCTCTATGTGCTGGAAGATTCGTAAGGTCTTCTGGGAATACATCATCATACTCCCTCAACCAGTTTGGTCGAAGTGAGGTATCTGATTGGTCCACCTTGTTGAGCTTTACCGCATAAATTTGCTGACCCTTTCTTAGTCCCTTCAAAAGTCTGATGGCCTTAACTAGAGTAGCCCTAGGTCTCCCATTTTCCCCCTGGATTAAGGCTTCATTACCCAAGTTATCTGTAAAGGTAAAGTTCCCCTGTGCACAATGGATGTGGGCCTTATTTTGCTTTAGCCAGTCCATCCCTAGTATCCCATCAAATAATCCTAAGGGTAGGGTTCGAAATTGGGCAGAAGTTGGGTGTCCCCCTAAATCAAGGTCGATTTTTCCTGTAGAGTGCTAAGATACTCCTTCCTTGCCGTTTGCTAATTCTACAACTAGCTTGCTTGTTGGATACTTATCTAGCTTGAGCTTCCTCATGCATCTGGGTGAAAGAAATGAAAGAGTACTACCACAATCTATAAGGACGTTAACTTGTTCACTTCTGAGAGATCCTGGTGTATGAATGACTGCGTATTGCTCGCAACCATTGGGGTTGTCAATTGCAGCATGCAGGGTTGCTCTCTCCACTGCTTCATCACCCACAGTTGGTTGTACCACTGCGGCATTCACTCTGGTGGTAGCTCCATGCCCTCGCCCTCTGTTCATCCTTCCTCGTCCTCCTCTTCCATTAGCTTGGCCACGCCCATGGGTATTCAAGGGTATGGCATTGGCGTTGGTTGCCTGGGTGTTCCTGGGACACTTGGATCTGTAATGTCCATATTCGCCACAACCATAGCATCGAACATCGAGGAACTCCATGGTTGTGGTGGTAGCCACAATAGGGCGCTGGTCATATGCTTGGTTGGCTGGTCTGTTATTCCAAGCAGTTGTCCTTGCCCTCTTTGCCCAATGATTCCTCCTGTTCTGGTTAACCTTTTGTACTTCAAGAGCTAGAGGTTTGGCCCTCAACAAGGCATCCTGTAGTGTTGTTGGCCTGAGAGCTTCCAACCGAGTATTCAAAGGGTCGATTAGCCCTTGGCAGAACCTCACTACCTGTTGTTCCAAGGTCATCTTAGGAGCATATCTCCGAAGAGTGACAAACTTTGCATAATATTCTTTGACAGAAGAAGTCAGCTGCCGAAGTGAAAAGAATTCATTCATCTCAAGGTCCTATAGGCAGGTGGTAAATAACGCCCCATTATCGCAGCTTTGATGTCTTCCCAGGATTGGGAAGATCCCTTAATATCCAGGTCTCTACAATGTTGCTTCCACCATATCTTGGCATCGCCAATCAAGCGGAACATCGCAACCATGGTTTGATTTACGACTGGGTTCCCACAGCTTCAAAGTAATCGTCCATGGCTTCCATCCACACTTCCGCATCTCTCTCCACATTTTCCCCCTCGCCCTTAAAGATCGGAGGTTGGGCTTGGTTAAGGAGGAGCTTCTTCTCTTGCGCTGCCGAGTATAGAGCAACAAGCGGTGCCTACATGGGTTATACGAGATTCTTGATACCATTACTTGGATTTCAAAATAGACACGAGACTTTAAATAAAATTCAAGATTTCACTTTATCAAGAGACAGAGATTCAGAGACAAGAAGCACTTTATTGATGAAAATTTATTACAATCGAAACCCCTCAAGGTTTAGGATAACTGATGATCAACTTATTACATGGCTTTTTGGATTGCGTATAAAATACGCCTAGGAGATGGTGTTCACATGATGCACTACTTTGTTCGTGAAGTAGTTCCTGTACTCATCCTTGAGTGGATAATAAACTAAGATATCAAGCCGGGATTCTTCTTTTGGTACTCCAAAAGTTTTGAACCTGTTCGCTGGGTCATACGAGTCGGAATTTGATGCCGAAAATTGCTATACCAAGCCCTAACTAAGGCGTACTGGCCCGAGTACCTGCCATAGTTAGCAGCCCCTCGGGGTCCGAAAATGCATTTTTTCAAATTTGGGGTACGGGTGCAGTTTTTCGAGACGGTCAAAACTGGATGGGTCGGGTGACCAAAAACTTACTATTTTTGGAATTTTTTTACAAAAATTATTTTAATTCACATTTCGAAACTTTAAAACATTCTAAACATCATGGCACTGACAGAATTTGGAAAACTGCTAAAAATAGTAACTTTTTCCATTATGTTCATTTCAAGGTACAATGGTGCTCTTTTTGATCGGGGTCAGAGACCTTACAAATCCACTATTGTTGGCCAGATATGGACATGATGTGTTTCAAAGTTCATTGTCTAGAAAGTTTGGATGTGATGTAATCATAGTTAATGGATGGGGATTCTTGAATGTAGTGTAGTGTACAATTCTTAATATTGAAGGAGACTCGACTCTAACTACTTGAGAAAAATTGAATGAGCATTGCAAAGGCTTCCTGGTACAATGTTGGCCATAGGCCGCCATGAGAAAAATCTACAGTGCATTCCTCCCGTAGAGGCCCTGTAGGTCTCTCTCTCTCTCTCTCTCTCTCTCTCTCTCTCTCTCTCTCTCTCTCTCTCTCTCTCTCTCTCTCTCTCTCTCTCTCTCTCTCTCTCTCTCTCTCTATCTATCTATCTATCTATCTATCTAGTGGGAAAAAATAGATATGTAGCTTGTTGCTCGCGTTTAAAAAAATTTGATGCATCATCCCGCGCTTGACCTCCAGTGGTGGCAATGCAATTGGCTTAGTTTTTCACGATTTGTATTGTGTGACCAAGGTGATGCCGATGTCTAGCCAATGGCTACGCATAAGGGCATAGTAGACATAATTACAAATAAGAGCACGGTCACATGAGGCATAGTTATTAGTTACTTTTTAGATAATTATGCCTCAACCATTGTCACACAAGGCACTATAATGATGCATAGTACAACTAAGCTCGACGATTTGCAACTATAACACATATTTAGGAAAATAGGGAAAAAATCACACATTTGGGACGATTCTTTGTGTCTCATGGACTTGAGGTAAGGTTGTATTGTACTAGGTTGTTGCACATATGAAAACTGAGATACAATGTTTAGTGGATGCTTATGAGTCTGCAAGATCCAATATGGTCCGTTTTCAACAACCATACTATACACTAGACTGTTTTTGCACATGTTAGTTTACAAATACACACACACACACTCATGCGCATGTACACACACACACACACACACACACACACACACACACACACACATGCTCATGCACCCAAAACAAAAATTTCTTCCCACACATGCTTCATTTGATAAAACAATCAAAATGTAAGTTGCAAGAAAAACTTGGGTGACTAAAGTGAAAAAAAACACCATTCATATTGAAAAAGATTTCTTGAAGATTACAAAGGTGGGATGCCATCATCAATGTTGATAATGACCCTAGCTATGGGTGGACTAATTGGAACCATTGCTAGAAGATTACAAAGGTGAAAGGCCAATGCTAAGCAATCATTCCTCTTCATTTGCAATGACATTTGATGGTGCCTCATGTTCATCAAGTTTCAACTGACTCTCTTTGGCCTTGAGGATTATTGCCTTTGGAATCTTGATTTTTTCAGGAATTCGTCCACCCTTGGGCTTCCATGCCCAAATGATGCAGCTAGTGTCTTCCCAACATTGAGGATCATTGATGTTCTCTCTCCAATACTTGTTCCAACAATCCTTGTAAACCTCCACATCACTTGCATTCTTCTTCTTTGAAATTGGTGCCCAGTATTGTATCTTCACTTGAAGATAGGTTGTCAAGTCATTGTTCTGATCAATATCCGTTGCTGCCACTCCTAACCAAATTGGGTAATTTTCATCACAAGGTTGCGCAAGTACAAAGTCTCCCTTTGCCACATCAAGAGTTGGGTTGAACTCCTCAGCAGGTTTGTTGCGCATTGGACCACAATAGTGGCCCTCGATTATGTCAAGTGCTTCATCTAGACCATCTTCCAATGGAACTTCAAGAGGATGATCTTGTTCACGTATATTCCTTGGCCATAAGTCATCAAATAAAGTGTTTTCAATTTGTCCAGGGTTTTGCATAGGTTGCATGAGATTCTCCCAGTACATAAGAACTGGGTTGATCCACCAAGCATACTCACTTTCATCTCCTTTCTCTTGCAAGTGATCTTTCCACCAACTAACCTACTTCTTTAATCCTTCCATAACTTTCTCACTATCTTTAACATACTCAAAGGGTGGTAATACTTTTGGAACACCTTCAGGAAGCTTGGCTCCTCCTTGGTCATTTCTCTTCCATAACTCTATACCATTTTCGAGTAACCAATCCACATTTTTAGGGTGTACTTTGTACTGCATCAAAGGTATTCCATCACTCATATAGAACCTAAATTGCAATGGCTTTGAATGACCCACCAACACCTTTTCTCCTACAAAAGGTGGTAGACTTTAAAGGATTTGTAAAGGGGTTCTTACATGATGGATGCATGCTAACACACTCGCTAAAGATCTTCATCAAATGTGGAAATGTAAAAATGGCTTGTTTTCTAAGCTTCTGAGAAAAGTGATTGAACAATGCATCAATGTCTTCATGAGTGTGACCAACCATAAGAAATCCAAGTTTCACAGTGTCAAATACTCCTCGTGCAACCAACAATGATAGGTATGCAAACACGTATCGATTCTTATTTTCTGAACCACAATTGTCAAGTTGCAACAACAATGTTCTTGGCAACCTCTTGAACCCAAATACATTGCCATCCTCCTGTACATGTGCATTAGTAGCAAAGATTGATTGTATCCTTGGACAATCATTTCCCTGTCTAGAAGGAAAATTCTCAGTGTCCACATTCACATTTGTGATTAGATCAGTCTCAGCCTCTTCATTCTAAGCACTTTGTTCCTTGCAGTAGTGGTTTTTCTCCTTAAGCAGTTTCATATGGTGATAGAGAGAAGCTGTAGACAAAACACAATCAAAAAGATTCTCTTGCATAATTTTGGATCTGTTTCCAATCTGGCAGCATCGCATCTCACAACAATCAATTGTTGCAACTTTGTGAATGTTTGCAGCATCACATTGTTTGTTGAAAGCATGAGCATTACCTTTTTTTTTTCTAGGCCTAATGTTAACCCTCACGGCTCACGGACACCCTATCACCTACGACGGACGTTGTATTATTTACTTGTCGGTCCAATAGGAAAAGGGTAAGAGTGATCGCCGATGAGAGGCGCACTCTAACTGGAACATTCAAGGGATTAGTTGGCTTGGGCGCCCAAGTGTGAATGGGGCGAGTTCATATAAAAGTCAACTAAACCTAAAATTCACTCATTCTCTCATTTGTGCAATTGAAGAGTGCTCTTGCTCCATCTCCATCTTCTTCTTCTTCATCTCCTTGTGTTTGTGTGTATGCGTGAGAGAGAGAGAGAGAGAGTGTGCGATCAAGCATTGTGGCGGCATGACGGCAGCGAGGCAGTTGAGCGCGGCATAGCCGCGTCTCCCTCTTCTTCGCAGCGAGGAATCCTCCACGACAGGAAGCGTAGAGCGGTGAGTGACACAACAACGCCATCTTTGAGCTTGCTAGTTTAGGCTTGTTGTGTGCTTGGATCCATTTGTGGCTCGCACGCAGTGTATCCGCAAGTTCCTTGCATTGACACGTGCGACATACGCGCACATTTTTGGCGCCGCTGCCGGGGAATGCCATGCACTAAGCTTGAATGGCACTCTGTGCTTCTTTTGTGGTGCAATTTCAATTGTAGGAAAGGTAAGGAAGGAGGGTGTGTGTGTTGAGAAAAAGGATTTGGTGTTGTACTGTGTATTTTTTTTGTTAATGGAGTTTTCAAAGGTGCTGTGTTTATTCCCTGTGTATTAAGGTTGTTAGTTTTCTTTGTTAATGGAGTTTTGAAAGGTACTATGTTTATTCTCTGTGTATTAAGGTTGTTAGTTTTCTGTGTACAGTAAGTAGGAAGTAGATCTGTGAGAACTAATAGAGAGTGTTAGTGTGTAACAGTAGGTGTATTAGTTAAAAGTAGGTAGATAGAGTGTGTGTGTGTGCTCTCGCGCATGCCGCGGCGACCTTATCCTTTTTTCTTTTTCTTTTTTTAATAAAAAAATAAAAAATTATTAAAGAAAAATAAAAAAAATTAAAGGTAGGACCGGGATCGGGAATATCTCCCATACCCAAGCCCAAGCTCACGCTTAGGCCTAGGCCTCAGTCGCCTTTTAAAATTACGAATTTTAGCTTCACACGTAGCTAAAAATCGAATTTTTGAGGACCAACAGAACTTCAGATGCCCGAAAATTGTGCTGTAAAGCACACAGCGACCCTCTAAGTGATACGCTCATTTCGAGCTATCACACACTTTAATCAAAAAAATCAAACATTAAAAAACATTAAAAACGTAAAAAACACGAGTGAAAACGTACGCTTAAAAAGGTAAGCGGTTAACCTTCGAGGTTAATCGTCAACGCTTGTAGTGTGCCAAAGGCACATGCATCTGCGCTCTGGTCGTGTGCTAGAGACGGAGCAACTAGAGAGAATTTTGACTTACGCAAGTTCTCAATATCCACCTACTTTAGGTTCCGGGCCCTCGGCAGGGACCCAAGGTAGTACAAACCAAGACCCGAGCATAGCGGCTAGTGACTCTTCCTCTGACTACGACGTCATGGAGGGTTTCCCAATGCCTATCCTGATAGCTCAAGCCAAGACATGCATGCCATGGGCCCGCGGTTCGGGCCGAGCGTGCTTAGCCGCCTGAAGGAAACCTTTAGTAGAGCCACTCGCTCCGAACATGGAGCTAATGATGTAAATGAGGGGGGTGGGGAAGTAAATTCTCCATTCGTGACCAACGTAGACCCTATACCGTTAGAGAATGTGCACGTGAATACTTCATTCATTGCACCTCCTGACTCTTCAGAGTTATTTCCCTCCGAGGTCATATTACCCGATGGTAGAAGCCTTGCCGAAGTGCAAGAGATTAAGCGGTATATCCTTGCAGCGAGGGAAAAGGAAGTCGAGAGCTTACGCAAGGCGGAGCAATGAAGAGAGTTAAAAGCGAAATCCCCTATGTCAGTATCCTTGCTAAGAGAGCAATCGAGTGCTCCTGACTTAGCAACTGGTATGGGCCAACCCCTAGAAAGCAACATTGCATCTAGCTCAAAGGACACCCCTAGCACCTCAATCCTAGATGGAGTGTTCTTAAATGAGAACTGGGAGTACGAACTACAAATGGAAACTCTGGCCGACCTATACACAGGTCACACCTATCACGTGGGTTGGTTAGATGTCCTACAATCCACAATGGGCGCTACTAGTGTGGAGGATCAACAACAAAGAGTTTGTGAGGTCATCCATAGGGTCATTGAGTTAGAGAGACAGAACAAGGGGATCAACATGCCTTCGACGGGTCTCATGAGATTCTTAGATACAGGAAAGGCTAAACAACCGACCTTATCGCAAATGGAGACTCCTTCGGTAAGTCTGATGGATCCTCCATATGTTGTTTCTCCAGGAGTCTCAGTGCAATCTGAGCCCACAAGTGATAGCTTCACCTTTCCAAGTATAGCTTATCTTTCCCTTGATGGCACCACGGCTACCATGCCTACCCCAATGATGGGCATACTGAGAAACACGCCATGGACCTCATTTGTTAGTAAACCACCACTACATGGTAGCTCAATGCCTGCAACAGTACCTACAAGTGTGTACCAATCGTATGCACCTATCTGTCATCGCACTCATGTAGTCCCTACCCCTCCCATTGTTTCAACTACCTATGCTCCACAACCACAACACCCAAGTTCTTATTTCCATGGGACTATACCGGCTAGCATTAGCATGTCACATCCGACGTCTGCTATGCCTAGGGCCACACATATGAACTTTGGACCACCACATGGCACAACATCATACCCAACGTGGAACCCAAGGGCTTCCTATGCGCCAAGCCCGATGCCAATACCTACTCCACATGTAGTCTCTGGAGCACCTCCACCCACGGTGCCTGCTCACTTAGGTGACTTGGCAACATTTGCTCAAGCTATCGGTCAATCTATTGCTGAGAATATGCGTAACACGCCTGATAGAGAGCCTAGAAGTAAAGCAGTACAAATATCCAAGCTCACACAAAAATTTAGTGGAGACGGGGATGTGAGAAAGCATATCGAAGTGTTTGAACAAATATGCGATTCTCTAGGAGAACACAATGACCTGCATAAGAGCAATGCACTAAGCCTAACCTTAAGTGGGAAGGCAGGGGATTGGTATAGAACCCTAAGGGTGGAAGAAAAAACGATTTACCCTACTCTTAGGAGACTGTTCGTGAAAGAATACATACGAGAGGGAGTGCTTTGGGGTGTAGCCTCTCAGCTCCAAAAAGCCCAACGAGAGGAAGGAGAATCGGTGAGAGACTTTATAAGTCACTTGAAGCATTTGAATTCTCGTTGTAATCCAAATGAGCGCTTCAACAATAACCAATTGCTTGATAGATTCAGTAGGGGATTACGACATGAGGATATCTACAATGGCCTAGTCATTAGAGGTATCACCACTTGGGAAGCAATCACCACCAATACGATCCAATTGGAGGATAATTTAATGATTCAAGGAGAAAGAGTGTCTGTTGAGCCTAAATCTATTAGCTCACAAGCATCAGGGCATCAACCAATGACCTTAAAGCCTATTGCTAAGGAGCCAAAGATATCTGAGATGACTTTAGCAGATCTCACCAAGGCTATTCAAGAGAGTCTTAGAGACAATCGTGCTCCGCAAAACAATCATATATCCAAGAAGGGAGCAACAATGGTTCTCAGTATGCTATGGACCGCATAGTACCAGTGAATGCCCTACTTTTAGAGTAAAATTCAATGGGAATTGCAATGCTTGTGGAAGGTATGGTCATCAAGCTAAGGATTGCATAGTATTTAAGTGCGCGATGGCCAATAGACCAACCTTAGCATGGACAGACACACCTCGAGCACTTGCATTGATGCCGGCCCCACCTCTTGAACAAACAGCACAACACATGGTCCCTAGGGCCCAAAATGTTGTTCAAACAACACCCTTACCACCTATAGTGCTAGGACCGCAACCACCACATCCGAGAATCACTTCTGTGAATCAAGTGGGTTGTGAGTCATCTATTTCTTGTTTGGAAGGCTGTGAGGAAGATATGGATCCTAATATTGCCTATGGGATGAATGTGCTTGAAGAAAGTCCACAATACTACATGGAGGACTATTGGGGACAATTCAAACCTGTATATCAAGTAGTTGCTCTTGCGGCAAGAGGCCAAAATACCAATTACACTGCTAAGAGACCACCTCTTCAATGCTATGACTGTGGAGGTCCACATCGTGTAGCCGAGTGTCCTATTAGGCTACAAAAGAACGCCACACTAATGCAAACCAATCAAGAAAGCACGTCTACAATGCCGATACTCATGTGTAATCAATGTGGCATAGATCATTTGATTGCCCAATGTCCAAATAATCCAAATGCACCGAAGATCACGCCATTAAACTTGATTGAAGTTACCAAGGAGCCATCACAAAGTACACCTGTGGTACCAGTAAACGTACTCACACGATCGACGCTCCAAAAACAAAATTATATTCTTGAGGAAAGAGACACGGCATCAATTGCCCAATCTCATAAAAAGAAGAAAACACGAAGAAAGAGATCGCAAAAAGAAGCTAAGTCAGACCCCAGTTCAAAGACCAACATAGGGATTGGTGACGACCCCGTATATATGAATGACACTGAAGAGGATTCTGATTCAGGAGAAACAATGATGGAGACCAAAACGACCACTAAGATAGAAACCAACAAGGAAGATCTTCATGAGCCACAATGGCCAGGATCCAAGAAGAAGATAGGAACTTATTCAAACCCTACAGAGGAGATTGAACGAGTCAAGCAATTAAGTAGTTTTCTAGAAGATACCCAAGGGATCTAGAACCAGCACCTAAGAAGATCCAGATTACAGACACCGTGTTCCCTACGCAACAACAACCTCACCAAGACCATAGACCATTAGTCATACCTAGTGTCATCCAAGAAGAAAGTGACTTAAAGTCATGGGAAAGTGGGCGTACTCACTTCTTGATGGAAAGAATGTTTACAGAGGGACTACTTGATCCTATCAAAGAAATGGAGATCCCATCTTCCCCATGTCAAGGGACTCAAGGCCAAAAGGTGTCGTTAAACATTGCCAAATTTATGGATTTCATGTCTTCAGAAGTTAGAACCACCATCATGTCCAAACTATATAAAGACCCTGAGCTAGTCTCAGCTCTTCGAGCCTTCCTCAATGGAGAACTAAAGTTTGGGCTACCACAATTTGCACAGATGGATGGAGCTGGGGAGATGCCAATAGAGGAGGAACATTTAGATCCACAACCCAACCTAGATGAGAACCTTGTTATAGAAATACTTGTTAACATGTTGGGACAATACTTTGAGGGTGATGAATCCAATGCGACCATACCAATCACTACTAAGCTGAAAGTAGCAGGAAGAAAAGATCAAGGCGAAGGGAAATTGGTATCAACGACTTCCCATTGGGAAAGGAGCTAGAGCCCTACAACATCTTGGAGGATTTACAAACCCAAAAGCCAAACATTTCATGGCCTCAACTTCTACACCTATCAGCCAAAGTAAGAAGGCAATGGCCAAAGTTGGTAAGTACAAAAATTCCAAAAAAGAAAGCAAATCTTTCCATTAAGGTTGTGACCTCAAAGCTACAAAAAGATGTGGAACCCATTGTGGATGCTTACATAAGGGGTAAAAAGGTGTCTAATGTATATGTTGATGGTGGAGCTCAAATGTGTGTGATCACGGAAAAATCAATGAACAGGTTAGGGCTTGAAATTACAAAGTCCTCTAATTGTCAAGCTAGGCTAGCCAACAACTCAAGTGTGAAGTGTTTGGGGATCATTGAAAATGTAAAAGTCTCTGTATGTAACATAGATGCACGAGTGGATATGTATGTCATGCCAGCTAAGGGGGAGGGCTATCCCATCATCCTAGGGAGGCCTTGGCTCATTGCTATGAATGCAGATCAAAAATGGGGAAGTGGTCGTTTGATTCTTAAGAAGGGTCAACCAGTGGTGTATGATTGGCGAGAAGGAAAGCAACTAGATATCAACTATGAAACCACGGCAGATGAAGAGAGCGAGGAGGAGAGTCCTTACTCAAGTGATGAGGAAGCATCAACCAGTGCATCAACCAGTGAAGAGGAGTCTTCTTTGGAGGTAATGGGAATTGTAATCAACGCCAACACCCAAGATGTTTCTGTAGAAGAAAAGCCAACAGACAATCACACACGAGGGGATGAAAGATGCCACCACCTTGAAGAAGGATTTGAGAAGATGCTTGCAAAAGATCTTACTTGTGAGGAGAAGAGGTCCTACATCAATATGTTAAGGAGGTATCCCAATTTGTTCATCACTGACTACTCACAAATAAGAGGTGTAGATGTAATAGAGCATCGAATTGAATTGAAACCAGGGACCAAACCCGTGGCTCAAAAGTTACGGCGACTAGGATCTGTGCAACAAAAGGCTCTCCTACAAGAAGTGAATCGACTCTTGAAGGCTGGCTTCATCTATCCAGTATCCAACTCCGAATGGATATCACCTATTGTAGTCACTCCCAAGAAGAGTGGTAAGTGGAGGGTCTACGTGGATTACAAACCCCTCAACGCTGCAACAAAGAGGGACCATTTCCCTCTCCCTTTCCAAGATGAAATTTTGAATGAAGTAGCAGGTCACGAATGCTACACTGTGTGTGATGGGTATTCAGGATATTTTCAAATTAGAATAGCAGAAGAGGACCAACCAAAAACCACCTTCATCACACCTTGGGGATGTTTTGCATTCAGAGTAATGCCTTTTGGGCTCACCAATGCTCCTAGCACCTTCATGAGATTCACAATATTTGTATTTCAGCCATTCTTTGGAAAATCTATAAGAGTCTTTATGGATGATTTCTGTATTTATAGTTGTAGATCACTTCACTACCAAAAGGTTGAAGAGGGGCTTAAGAGGCTCCATCAATTTGGGGGACAACTCAACCCAGAGAAGTGTCATATCGGTGAATCTCAGGTGGTTTTGCTAGGCCATGTGGTTTCTTCACAAGAAATTCAAGTGGATCCCTCTAAAGTAGAGGCCCTTTTGTCATTATCTCCACCAACAACAACTAAGGAGCTAATGACCTTCAACCACAAAGTGAGGTACATGTCTCGCTTCATCCATCTCCTAGCAGAAGCCATCGCCCCTTTGCATAGGTTGGCAAGCCAATCTACATTTGAATGGGGGAGGGAACATGCAAAATGTTTTGAGGAAGTGAAGGACATTCTTAGCTCTCTCCCAATCCTAATGCCACCATATCCAAAGGAGACCTACTATGTCACTCCAGGTGTAGTTTTCGAAGCAATTGGTGTTGTTTTGATGCAAAAAGATCCTAAAACATCATACATGAGGCCGATCTATTTTGCAAGCAAGGTGATGACTCCGGCCGAGAAGGGATACACTGAAATGGAGAAAGTGGTATTTGCAATCTTGTTTGCGGTAAGGAAGTTTCGATCGTATCTTCTCCCTGTGCCATTTGTTTTTCTCACCTTAGAGCACAATCTACCATATGTAGTACAACACATGAGCCTCTCATCTAGAATAGCAAAGTGGGTGCTTGAACTCCAAGAATTTGAATACACTTTCCTTGTAGAAGATAGCACAGGAGCAGGACTTGCAGACATTCTCACCTACAAAGTGAGAGAAAGGGAAGGATCACAACTACAAAGAGAGGAAGGCTCAAAAAAATTCAAAGTGAAGGAGATTGATAATGCCCATACTTTATGCTTTGACGGAGCTTATCAACGCCAACAAGACAAAGCAGCAGGGGGGATCATCATTTTAAACCCACAAAAGGAGGTAATGGTTAGAAAAGGTATCACTCTACCCAATGTTCACTCTAACAATGAGGCTGAGTATGCTGCTCTAACCCTTGGGTTAGAAGAATGCAAAGAATTAGGCATACAAAGACTTATTATAAAAGGTGATTCTTTGCTAGTGGTCAGGCAAATCCAAGGGACTTGGAGGTGCAAGAATCGTACATTGTTTGAGTGGCTTAGTAGTGTAAGAGCTTTGATGAAGGGTTTTAAAGCAACACAGGTACAACACATTGTGAGAACTCATAACAAGGAAGCAGACTTACTCGCAAATGAAAAGCTTCAAATGGCGGTAGGAGGTGTGAAACTATATGAGCCCAAATATCAAGGTCAAGAGGAGCTAAAAGACATTATCTTCTTTCTACAAGCAGGTGAGTGTCCCAAACACTTAGACAAGGTGCAAAGACATAGACTAGTTAAGAAGGCCACACCTTACCAGTTGATCGGGGATGATTTATATCACAAAGGGAAAGATTTGGTCTTGAGGAGAGTACCAAGTGTGCAAGAGATAGAGAAAATTCTTCTTTCATGTCATGATGATGTCTGTGGTGGTCACTTTTCTCAAGATATTACAAGTAGGAAGATTTTACAAGCAGGGTTTATTTGGCCGAGCTTACATCGCGATGTCCAATATTGGTGTAAGGCATGTAAGCCATGCCAAATTGCTGGGGATAGACGACTAACATATGAGCCTCGAGTCCCGATAATATCTTATGGCCCTTTTGAAAAGTGGGGTGTGGATGCAATAGGTCCCCTACCTCGTACTTCTACAGGGAAGGTTTTCATCATCATGGGTGTTGACTACATGACACGATGGGCGGAAGCAACAAGCACAACCCCAATCACAGCTGAAGAGGTATCAAAGTTTATTTTTGACCATATTTGTAGTAGGTTTGGAACACCCCTAGAAATCTTATCAGATCGAGGCCCGGGTTGTAGGGCTGACCTTCTGAATGATCTCTTGAGGAGGTTAAAAGTGAAACACCTGCATTCCACACCCTACTATCCTCAATGCAATGGATTGGTGGAAAAAGTGAATGGAATGATATGTAAGATCATTTCTAAGCAGGTTGTGGACCGGCCTAATGATTGGGATCGCCATTTAACGGCTGCTCTTTGGGCGTATAGGACATCTTTCAAGGTATCTACCCAATTCACCCCTTTTCATCTAGTTTATGGACAGGAGGCACTTCTCCCCATTGAGGTAGAGCTCTCAAGCTTGCGCGTTCTTGCAAGAGTGGCAAAAAAACCAAAAGAGGTTCTACATGAAAGGATCTTAGATCTCCAATGACTTGAGCTAGATAGAGAAGAGTCCATTGATCACTACATCACCAAAGCGACAAGCCAAAGGGATAAAATCAACAAGAAGCTCAAGGGGAAAGGATTGAAGGAAGGTATGTTGGTTCTTCGCTATGATAACCGACTTGATACTCGACTTGACAAAAAGTTTTTGCAAAGATGGGAGGGACCTTTCATGATAAAAACAAAGTTTGGGAATGGTAGTTACAGATTAGCAGATTTATCAGGAAAACTCCACAAGACCAGAGTCAATGGATGGAGATTAAAGCCCTACTTTCAACGTATCAATCCGTTGATAGGCAGTGATCTGCCTACACCGTCTAAGCTCCAAATTGGCATGGCTCCCTTCGGCTTGGCAAATGCTCCACCTATTTTTAAAGCTTTGATGTGCAAAGAAGAACCAGCCTTGGAATCTGAACATACCCAAGGCAACCCTCCCATCTCCGATTTATGGGATTGAGGTAATGAAAAGCAGGTCTAATGGAGTAAAAGAGTGCATGACACTCCTCCTATTGAAAAAAAAAATTAGAAAAGGAAAAATGACAAAAAAAAGAGAAAAAAAAGAAAGAAAAAAAAGCAACACCGTCCTCCTAAAGATATGAATATCTTTAAGCTTGGGGGAGGGCTAATATGAGTGGCATAAAATGGTAACCATCTTTTTGCAACATTTCTCAGCCTACTCAACGTCCTCTTCCTCATATGCGTATATATTTTTCTACGCTATTAAGTTATCTAGAGTAAATTCCCCCTCTTCGTTTAACCTTTGTGGCGACACATACATTGTACTTTTCCCAAAAATGTCACCTTAGTCATATATTTATATTACCACCCTTTTCTTTTTGCTTTGTAAATAAAAGTAAGCATACAATAACCAACTATCTACCCCCAAACTTTCTTACCTCTTGTGAATTAGTAGTAGAAAAATAATATATCCATCTTCCATCCCATATAGATAAATTACCATGGAAATCAGCTCTCCACTTGTCTTTACCAAAGATTATGGTCCATCTTTACAAGTCTTCTATGCCCCCTACATAGGTGGCCCAATATCTCTTAAGAATATACATATAGTTTTTCTCCTTTCAAAAAAACTCCAATTGTATATTATTTTCACAAGCAAATAATATTGGGCCCTCCTCTATTTGTTTAAGCATCATAGCCTTTTGAAAAAGCATGATTCCCCTTGGATGCATACAAGCAAAGGGCCCATACAAGAAGACTTAGAAGCAAAAGGTTCCCTAGTATAAGGGGTATGAGCCTCCCGAAGACCGGCCACGGGAGGGGACCCCCCACCTAGACACTGTAGCCTCACTCCACGCACTCGCGCACCGTGGGGACTCCACGCAAGGTTCACCGGGGCACGCTATGACCCGTCGGCGGTGCGGCGGAGCCTGAGGCTACGTGGGGCTAGGGACCCGAAACGCAAGACCCGCGAAGACCCGCGAAACGCAAACGGCCGTCGACCCATGGAACGCAACCTCGCTCGAGCCGGTCCCGTCCGAGCCGGGCCCCCGAGAAGGCAACTTGACCCGAGCCGGTCCCGTCCGACCCGGGCCCTCCTGAGCCGGTGCCGTCCGCGCCAGGACCCCTTGAAGCAACACCTTGTCCCTCGGCTGCGCGCGGGTATAAATCCCCGCCGGGCCCTTGAAGGTAGAAGTCCCCTCGGCCACGCGCAGGTATAAATCCCCGCCGGGCCCCTTGAAGACAGAAGCTCCCTCGGCCGCGTGCGGGTATGAATCCCCGCCGGGCCCCCTCCCCGACGCGCCCAGAAACTGGGGCGTCACACTTGGTATCAGAGCTCCAGAACGAGCTCCTGGAAACGAGCCGAAGACTAACGTGCCCGACGCGCACGATACTCACGACGACTCCAACCGCAATGGCCCGGGTCGTCAAAATCCTGGTGAAGAGAGCTCCAGAAAGCAACCACACGCCCTCCGCCCCGTGACGCGGTCCCTGAACACCAGGCCGTCACTCGTGACCCGCGCCGGCCCCGATCCGAGCCGGGCACCTCCATGAGGAAAAGGAACGATGCGAGCCAGACAGGGCTCTTCGTGACGCGTCCAAACAACGGGCCGTCACCTGTGACCCGCGCCGGCCCCGATCCGAGCCGGGCACCTCCACATGACAAAAAGCAAAGATGTGAGCCAGACAGGGCTCTTCACATGGAGAAAAGGCAGATGCGAGCCAGACAGGGCTCTTTATGACAAAAACAGAGAATCACCAAAAACGCGACGAACCAAGCCAACGGTGTTCGTCGCGCCCCGGCCACGTTTTGTGGCCCATGCTGAGCTGAAGACCCATTCAAGTCTACAAAGAGACCACAGGGCCCCGAGCTATGCCCTCCAAACGACGTCCAAACAGGGACCAACTCGCAAGTGCTGCATTGCGACGGAACGCTATTTCAGATTCGGCTTTCAAGAAGCCTCCGCGCGGACCAACGCAGCAGGTGGCTCCGCGCACATCGGGTTACCTATTTCGGGGAACGCTCAAGTACGGGGAATTCTACTTGGGTGTTCAAAGCATACTTTTTCAGCCTTCTGCCAAAACCCCAAAAATACTCACTCACTCACTTTCAAAAAGTACAAAAACAAAGCATGCCTACTTACTTGCATTTTGGGAACAGTTTTGATCACTTGCACTTATATGCACCCCTTTGTCCCCACGGCCTCATGCATAGCCGAGCACTCTTTTTCCACGTTCGACGCGGTCGTCGAACTCTCTTCAAACGGGGGTGTATATAAGGGGTATGAGCCTCCCGAAGACCGGCCACAGGAGGGGACCCCCCACCTAGACACTGTAGCCTCACTCCACGCACTCGCGCACCGTGGGGACTCCACGCAAGGTTCCCCGGGGCACGCTATGACCCGTCGGCGGTGCGGCGGAGCCTGAGGCTACGTGGGGCTAGGGACCCGAAACGCAAGACCCGCGAAGACCCGCGAAACGCAAACGGCCGTCGACCCATGGAACGCAACCTCGCCCGAGCCGGTCCCGTCCGAGCCGGGCCCCCGAGAAGGCAACTTGACCCGAGCCGGTCCCGTCTGAGCCGGGCCCTCCTGAGCCGGTGCCGTCCGCGCCAGGACCCCTTGAAGCAACACCTTGTCCCTCGGCTGCGCGCGGGTATAAATCCCCGCCGGGCCCTTGAAGGTAGAAGTCCCCTCGGCCGCGCGCGGGTATAAATCCCCGCTGGGCCCCTTGAAGACAGAAGCTCCCTCGGCCGCGTGCGGGTATGAATCCCCGTCGGGCCCCCTCCCCGACGCGCCCAGAAACTGGGGCGTCACACCTAGCCTAGTGTGGACCTTCCAAACCGAATTCCTTGGTGCATGGGCGTGAAGAATAGTCCAAATTCATATCAAACATGTTGAGAAGGTCAAATTTGCCTTTTGAAGCATGTCATTCCGAGCTACAGGTAAAAATTTATGGTCAAAATAGTGTAAATCTGTCAGATTCGCAGCAAAAGGGAACTGTAAATCAAGTAAATTAAGAGAGTGAGATCTTATTTTTCCCCTACTCATCTTTTAGAAGAGCAATGAGTGTTCAAGGTCACTTGCATGTGATGGGACCAACCTAAAGATGCTTTCTAAATGCCAAGACAGACAAGTTGAGATACCCCGCAGGAGCCACCCGTAGGGCCTCATGGTGGGGCCCACCTACATTATGCACCCCTATGGAGCCTTCACGGTCTAAAATGATATTTTTGGTGAAAAAATAGTCCCTTTTATGTCCAATATTCAATGAGTGGTCAAAGGACACTTAATTAGGGCTAATCACTCACCCTAATTAAGTGTAGCATAATCCCACTCCTACACAACTATAAATAGCCCCTTGGAGAGACTCAAGGACACACACCTATATTTTCAACTTCATGTTGTTTCTTGATCAATAGTAGAGAAAACCCCAACTCTCCCTCTTTCTCATCCTCCCTCCTAACCCTCCTCTTTGGAGGAAGTGCAAACTCTATTCTCCACTCTTTCCATTCCACAATCTCTTACTCCATCAACCCAATAAATCATTTGTAGCACCTCAATAACTTGTAAATACATCATGATCTCTCTCATGGTTATGTTAATGATCATGAAATCATCTTCAAAACTTTCAAGTGTCGCAATTCATGGTGGTTAGCCAGCGTCTGTCCTCCCCTTAAAAGGTGTGCAAGAAATCAAGTAAGTGTTCTATTCTCAATTTACCATTGGTTTGTTTCTCCACACTTATTCAATTGGTCTAAAGAAATTTCTCACTCCAACTCTCTTTTGCTTCATTACATATGCATGTGGCTACCTCTCATGGTGATTTTATTTGTGTCACGGCATTGCATAGATGGAGATGATCTCTCTATGCAAAGTGTGTTAGTTTGATGTAAGTGATTCTCTTGTGTGTTTGAGAGGCAAGTCTTGTGCGCATGATTTTTTTGATGAGACTTGAGAGAGGAAGAGTTTGGATGTATTATGGGTATTCTTATGGGGAGAAGGTGAATGCTATTCCACAAATTGCATATTTCATTTTGATGCACGACATTGGGTTGCATAATCGTTGATGGTGTTCAAGTGTCCAAAGTGTATATAGAGTAAGGGGGTTTTCAAAGTGTGTTGCTTGAGTGGGTGAGTGCAAGTGTTATTTTGATTGGTTTCCTTCTCCACTCCCAAAAGAAGGCGGTGCCCCAAGTAGTGTGCGTACCTCTTTACGAACATTTTGTGAGGGTAGGCCCATTGGTTTGGGTTTAGAGGCCCCATTTCAAAAAGCTCGCCCTCAATATCAAGCGCGATCATCAACACAAACAGGTGTTTCTTGTCAATTAGCATTGCCCCTTATCTTTTTTACATCCATGTTTGTCTGCTTTGATTGTGATTAGTAGCATAATATTCAGTACTTTTGCTTAGTATCAAACATTTAATTCAATGTAATTTTTTGTCATAATCACTTGTCTAGGTTTAAAAATCAAGCAGTCTGACTAAGCTCGTTTGACCAAGCTAGGTGTTAGAGATCTTTTCTTAATACGATGGGGAATGCCTTCCTAATAATTAATGGTTACTTAGGTTCTTAATCCGATTTAGGCAGCATTGTGTGAAATGTACTAGGGCTTTCTAGTGGGCTTAGTTCTTGTTGACCTTTAGCTTAAGTATTATAAAGGGAGTTTACTAGTGTGATGAGCGTGGGGAGGTGTAACAGTGTTATATGACCCCCCAAAGTTACAAAATTAAAATGCTGAAAACGAACAAACAAAAACAAATCAAAGTGTCACAATGTAAAATCTTAAGCTGGAAGAGAAATCTCAGCTTGATTTGGTACTTCAGTCACATGTATCGCCTATGGTACTAGAGCCCTAGAGGTTCCCAGTGTGGGCGCTTTTCCTTGAAAAGCAAAAAACCCAAGGCATACAAAATAAAGCACACACATCAAAATTGAATCACTGTGAAAAGACTTTGGGGGGTCAAAGAAAAAGTAATCAGTCAGGAGATGATTTCATGAGAAATTCCTTTTATCGTAGCTTAACTACAAGGTCTTCTAGGTATAGCCTCTAGTCAGCCCTCGAACACGAAATACTTGGCTCTCGCGATTAAACAACTTAATTGACCAGAGAAAATTAAGAAGCTTACCCATGGTATTAATAGTCGATCTTTAGTGTCTTTCGACCGTTAAATTAGTGACCCCATACTTGTTTAATTTTTTACCTTTACAGTTGTTTATGCGTTTGATTATATTGCAATTCAATTTTATTGCTGACAAATGGTTTAAAATTCTGTTACCAATCAAATTGTCTGCCTACAACTGCATATGATTTTTAATTGCTTATGAGAATGCAATTACTGTGCCAATGTTGTTTGATTTTGCAGTGGGACTGAAGGAGGCTAAGGACATTCATCTCAAATGCTCTTCCACCTCAACGAACGAGCTTCAACTCAATAGCTTCCGAGGAAGGAATCTACATCAGGAAGGGGGGCATGTTAACCCTCTTGGCTCACAGACACCCTATCACCTACGATGGACGTTGTATTATTTACTTGGTAGAGTCAGGTACCAGGCTTGTTGGTCCAATAGGAAAAGGGTAAGAGTGATCACCGATGAGAGGCGCACTCTAACTGGAACATTCAAGGGATTAGTTGGCTAAGCATGGGCGCCCAAGTGTGAATGGGGCGAGCTCATATAAAAGTAAACTAAACCTAAAATTCACTCATTCTCTCATTTGTGCAATTGAAGAGTGCTCTTGCTCCATCTCCATCTTCTTCTTCATCATCTCCTTGTGTGTGTATGTATATGCGTGAGATAGAGAGAGAGAGAGAGAGAGTGTGTGTGATCGAGCATTGCGGCGGCACGACGGCGGCAAGACGGTTGAGCGCGGCGGCAAGGAGGTTGAGCGCGGCGTAGCGGCGTCTCCCTCTTCTTCGTGGTGAGGAATCCTCCACGACAGGAAGCGTAGAGCGGTCAGTGACACACCAATGCCATCTTTGAGCTTGCTAGTTTAGGCTTGTTGTGTGCTTGGAGCCATTTGTGGCTCGCACGCAGTGTATCAGCAAGTTCCTTGCATTGACACGTGCAACATACGCGCACACCTAACTCTATGTACATAACTCCTTTTCTTACCTGTCCCATCTCTTATATCATAGTCACCGGCAATGGCATCCTGCTCTCTATCATTTTGAGTATGAAGAAGAAGACCTAGTTTTGTACTGGTGATACCTTCTTCAAAACTAGTTTCGGTGTTGTTATCTATGCTATCATCCTCATAGTCATCACCGGAAGCATATAAGCTGTCAAGGGAATCTCCCGTTTCTTCCATGAGGAAATCTTGAATACCCTCAATGGCAGAAGAAGATCCAGTGTCTTTGATCAAGGGCTCATTATTCTCAAATGTGAGCTGCCTAATAGGCCAGCTTACCAAATTCAAACTTGAAATATCACTTTGATGTGGATGCATCGACCCTTCCACAATGACACCCAAGCTACTCTCAACTAGTTCAGTACAGTTTATAGCCTCATATGGGTGGACCAGCAATACCACTCCATTACCAAGTTTTGTAGATCTGTTGTCAGCCCAAAGGATGACTCTTTTCTCTTTCCAACTCGCTCTATCTATCAAGCCATCTTCTTGACCAACAAGAAAATCCTCATCTATTGTGTGAGATTTTCCTCTGTCCATAACAATATTATGCAATGGCCATTTGATGATGCTTCCAACTGCTTGAGACATGGTTCTTGCATCCATTGTGATGAATGGAATCAAGAAGGTGTCATCAAAACTTTCTAGTACATGTATCGCCACACATGTGGTGCCAATCAATTCAAAACCACAACATTGAGATGCATCAGTGGAATGAATAACCCAACGATCTTTCCTTGTGGAACCATCAACAAGAAACACTGAATCACCTTGTTTTGGACCCTGCAATTTTTTAGAAAATCAAGAGATATCAGTAAAATTGTATGTCTGAAATGTAACTCAAAATTTAATGCATTCCCAAGATACACTCACAATTTTTGCAAAATCTTGCATCTCATTCAATTAAGAAAATCTACACTGAGTCAATCCATGGAGGATGGTAGGAGGCTCGAGCTCAAGTTTGAGCCGGTATGTACATCCAAGTGCTAGAAATCTAAAACTAACAAGAGTTGCAAGATAGAGACTATGTTACATTACAGAGGCACCCATGGAATTTGATAGGAGGATGGAGCCTTTATGCACATCCAAGTGCTAGAAATATATAGCTCACAAGAGTTACAAGATGGATCTCCAGTTATATTGAATCAACCCATTGGGGATGGTAGGAGGCTCGAGCTCAATTTTGAGCCTAAATGTACATCTAAGTGCTAGAAATCTAAAGCTGAAAATAGGTCCAAGATGGTGCCTAAGTTACAATGCCGGAGCATAGATGGAGCCTAAATGTAGGTCTAAGTGCTAGAAATCTATAGCTTAAAATAGTTGCAAGATGGATCTCAAGCTATATTGAGTCAACCCACGCACGACAGTAGGAGGCTCAAGCTCAAGTTTGATCCTAGATGTACATCTAAGTGCTATACATACCTAGATAAAAAGAGTTTCACAAAGCCAAAGTTTCATAGAGGCAAGCATGGAATTTTGTAGGTGGCTTGATCTCAAGTTTGAGCCTAAATGTACATCCAAGTGTTAGAAATATATACTTGTCACACGGGTTGCAAGATGTAGCCCAAGTTACATGGAGGCACCCATGGAATTTGGTAGAAGGCTCAAACTCAAGTTTGAGCATAGATTCACATTCAAGTGTTAGAAATCTACGAGCAACAAGAGGTGTGAGAAAAAACCCAAGCTATGTTGAAGTAGCCTTGAATTTGGAAGGAGACTCAAATTGAAGTTTGAGCTACATTATACATTTAAAGAGTTGTAAGGTGGAGCCAAGGTAATGATGAGTTTTACATCAAACCTAAGTTTCCTTGAATGACCTATCAAAAGAGTCGAAGCTTACAAGAAGGTGAGGCTTCAAAGTAATTGCATGAGTGGCTCAAACTTAAGTTCGAGCCTACTTAGTCATATAGTTTTCTTTTAGGATACGACATTACTTCGAGTATAGGTGGCCTTGGAGATTATGCTATGAAAATTGAGCCTTGATGGACATTCAAATACAATGAGGTTTTTTCCTCAATTGTTTATGTCCAAATCAATTCTTGGTGATTATAGTCCTGGTGTTTTACGTGTTGTAGCAGGACAATTTTACATGCAAAAAGGTGCCATGAAATCGGTTAAGCAAGAGGGTTGGTAGAGGCGGGTCCCTCACTCATTGATCCTAAGAGGTTTTAGCCAAGGGAAGTCAAAACTATGTCCAACTTGTGAATATTATTTTCCCAAACCTCTCAAAAAACTAGTTCTAGACACCCCTAACTTCGTCGAAGTTTTTGACCCCTTAAACGTCGTTTTTTTGAAAACTGTTCATAAAACTTGTTGTGTGACAACAGTTTTCTGAACAGGGTTTGTTCAAGAAAGCGTAGAGCCGCTCTCAAGCTACAGGCTAACAAAAAAAGTTTTGCAAACAATCGGACTCCGTACGTGAAAGTTATGCTGATTTTCGTGAAAAGTTTTTTTTCCACTTCTTTTAACCATCATGAAAACCATTAGTTTTGGTCCACACATGTGAGTTTGTTAATCTAATCTTGGTAGGGTTGGTGGGAAAAGCTATTAAAGACTTTTTAATGCTTTTGAGACCTTCTATATCATAATAGGTTTGGATTTTTCTACAGACTGTGACAAATTCGACGACGGCGCGACAGGTGAGATTCTTTACTCCCGCATCTCCTTACCCTCTGCACATCTGCTCGTAGCCCCACAAGGCTCTTTTTCACAACTTTATATTAATTCTCTATCCCTCTCTCTCCCTCTCTCTCTCTTCTACATTAAAACAGGGTTTGGATTTTTTGTTCAGACTGTGAAAAAACCGACGACGACGTGACAGGTATGGTTCTTTACTTTCCCATCTCCCTCTCCTCTATGATTCTGTTTGCAATCCCAAAACGCTCTACATTAACTCTCTCTCTCTCTCTCTCTCTCTCTCTCTCTCTCTCTCTCTCTCTCTCTCTCTCTCTCTCTCTCTCTCTGTGTGTGTGTGCATGTCTTTCTCTTTTTGATTGCAGGTGAAGATCTGATATAGCAGTGGAGTATAGATTTGAAATTTGAATTTCAAATTCGAAAGGCTTATCGAGGTGCACCTCTTTGTCTCTCCCTCGTGTGTGTGCGTGTGTGTGATATCTTCTTCTAATCTTTCTGTGTAATTACCCTCAGGTCCTCTTAATCATTTCCTAATCTCTTCTAATCTCTCTGTGTAATCTCCCTTGCATCCTCTTAATCACTCCCTAATCTCTTCTAATCTCTCTGTGTAATCTCCCTTGCCTCCTCTTAATCACTCCCTCCCTTCCTCTTAATCTCTCCCTAACCTGCATCTCAAAACTCAGTCTTCAATCTCATTCTATTAGTTTCTAATCTCTATTTAATCTACTTCTAATGACTACATATACTCACTATTGTTTGCTACATCTCCTTGATACACCTTTTAAACTCTATCATTAAATTAATCAAACTACAACTACGTCTAAAAGTACTTAATCAATAAGTACTTTAATTAACTTTTTTTAAAACTATAATTAAGTAATTAATCTACTTAAAGAAAAAGATAGATAACAACACTTACTTGGTTGGGTACTGAGTGTGACATTTCCACTTGACGTAGATTCTTTGCTTTTGATATTTAGCTTGTTTTTGGTGCCTTGTTTCCTTGTTGAGAAACTAGAACAATGAATTGATGTAGCTTAAACCTCACCTTCTAATGCTCTCAAAGCACTAGCATATTCCACTCTAGTGTGGCCTCATGAGCTTATTGTGGATATTTTAGCATGATAGTGTTGCTTCATGCAAGTGCTTGAGACTTAACCAGGGCCAGAGCATAATAGCTCTAGGGAAAGCGGCTCAAATTTACGTTCGAACCTCGCCTACATATGCTATTGTAGTAAGTATGGCTTAATGGCATCCTTGTGGCTACTTAGGGAAAGAGGCTCGAGCTTAAGTTTGAACCTTGCCTACATATGCTAATATAGCAAGTCTGCCTTGAACTTACGTTTGAGCCTCAACTGTATATGCTACTTTAGCACTAGGGTGTAAGGTTAGCTTCATGACATCTGTGGGCTACCAGTGCCAGTAGGCTCAAACTTAAGTTCGATCCTCACTTGCATATAGTAGAGTAGCACCATCATGTAGGGCTTGTTGCTACCAAGGGCATAGAAGAACACCTTTAGGCTCAATCTTAAGTTCGAGCCTCAAGTGCATATTCTTTAGAACTAGGATGCAAGGCTTTCCTCCTAACATCCTTGTAGCTACCAATGGAAAGAGCCTTGCTTGCAATGTAGCCCTACTATGCAAGGGCACAGCCTCATGAAATCCTTGTGGATATCAAGGACATGGCAAAATATCTTTAGACTCAAGCTAAAGTTTCAGTAGACTCAAGCTAAAGTTTCATATTGTAGCGCTAGGGTGAAAGATTAGCCTTGTGAAATCCTTATAGCTACTAAGGTCATATAATAGCATCCTTGTGGCAAAAAATGGGAAAAAGCTTGCACTTAAGTGTAGACCTTGCCTACAAATGTCAGTATAGCACTACGATGCATGTATAGCTTCATGACATCCATGTGGATACCAAAGGAAAAGAAAAACACTTTGAGGCTCGAGCTTAAGTTCGAGCCTCAACTGTATAAGCTATTGTAGCACTAGGGAGTAAATCTAGACTCATCCTTTAGAGATACTAATTCCAAGAGGCTCGAACTTAAGTTTGATCCTCACTTGCATAGGCTACTGTAGCACTAGAATGCAAGCCTAATGCCATCCTTGTGGCTACCATGGGTATAGAATAGCACCTTAAGTTCAAGCCTCATTTTCATATGCTAGTGTAGCACTAGGATGCAAGGCTTTCCTCATGGCATCCTTGTGTCTACTAAGGGCAAGAGGCCCGAACTTAAGTTTGAGCCTTGCCTACATATGCTAGTATAGCACTAGCATGAAAGTCTAGCTTCATGACATCCTTGTGGATACCAAGGGAACATAACAACACCTTTAGGTTCAAACTTAAGTTGAAGACTCAATTGCATATGATATTGTAGCACCAGTGTGTAAGGCTAGCCGAGGGATATCCTTGTGGCTACTTAGGGAAAGAGGCTTGAACTTAAGTTCGAACCTCGCCTACATATGCTAGTATAGCAAGTCTAACCTAATGACATCCTTGTGGATACTTAGGGAAAGCGGCTCAAATTTAAGATCGAACCTTGCCTACATATGTTATTGTAGGCTACCTTAATGACATCCTTGTGGCTACTTAGGGAAAGAGGCTCAAACTTAAGTTTGAACCTTGCCTACTTATGCTAGTATAGCAAGTCTAACTTAATGACATCCTTGTGTCTACTTAGGGAAAGCGGCTCAAATTTAAGTTCGAACCTTGCCTACATATGCTATTGTAGCAAGTCTGGCTTAATGACATCCTTGTGGCTACTTAGGGAAAGAGGCTCGAGCTTAAGTTCGAACCTTGCCTACATATGCTAATATAGCAAGTCTGCCTTGAACTTAAGTTTGAGCATCGACTGTATATGTTACTTTAGCACTAGGGTGTAAGGTTAGCCTCATGACATCTGTGTGGCTACCAATGCCAATAGGCTCAAACTTAAGTTCGATCCTCACTTGCATATACTAGAGTAGCACCATCATGAAGGGCTTGTTGCTACCAAGGGCATAGAAGAACACCTTTAGGCTCGATCTTAAGTTCGAGCCTCAAGTGCATATTCTTTAGCACTAGGATGCAAGGCTTGCCTCATGACATCCTTGTGGCTAGCCTTATTTGCATATGCTATTGTAGCACTAGGGTGTAAGGCTAGCCAAGGGACATCCTTGTGGCTACCAGAGGCAAGAGGCTCGAGCTTAAGTTCGAGCCTCACCTAGATATGTTAGTATAGCATTATCATGAAAATCTAGATTCACTAGTCCTTTTAGGATTCATGCAAGAATAGAAAAACACTTAGGATTGAACTTAAGTCAGTCTAGCCTCATGGCATCCTTCCGGTTACCAATGACAAGAGGCTCAAACTTAAGTTTGATCCCCACTTGCATATTCGAATGTAGCACTAGCATGGAAGGCTAGCTTGATGACATATTTGTGGCTATCAAGGGCATAGAATAGCACCTTTAGGCTTGATCTTAAGTTCGAGCCTCAAGTGCATCAGGGAATAAAAATTCACTTTTAGGCTCAAACTTAAGTTTGAGCTTCCTCTCCATATGCTAATGTAGCACTAGGGTGCATGCCTAGCCTCATGACATCCTTCTAGCTAGAAAAATCATAGAGCTTCACTTTTAGGCTCAAATTTAATGTAGCACTAACTTGCAAGACTATTCTCATGACATCCGTGTGGCTAGCAAGGGTACAAAACAACATCTTTTGGCTCAAACTTGAGTTCGAGCATCGCCTACACATGCTAGTGTTTTTTTAAAAATGTACTATTTAACTTAAACATATGCTCCTTGTTCATGTTCTAATATTGTTCTTTTTGGTTGTTTCAGGAATGGAGGCTTCCAATGTACCAAGTATACCAAAGCAGGGTGCACAAGTCTTCACACTCGATGTTCTTGGAATGTCCACTCATGCCAAAACTACTGCTCCAAGAATAAAGGTTGACAAGACCTTGGAGTTAACAAAAGAAGAAGGAGTGAAGTGGTTTTTATATACCTACGATACAGATGCAAACTACAAAGGTGACATCCATCTATATTTGTCACAAGGTGATATGAAATATGGAGACATGGGGATTGTTATGGGTGTCAAAGATGATGTGGATGCAACAGCAATGCCATGCTTTGCATGTAATGTGCTACCTATTGGAGAGACCACAAAGGCAAACAACTTTTGCTTATCATTGGGCACTTTTCATGTAGCAGACATGAATGGTAGCAAACTAGGAAAAGAAAATTCTATTGTAAAATTAGGATTGAAGATCTCCAGCTTCACTAATCAAGAAGACTCAGGTGTGGACTGTGTGGAAGACCTAGTGAAGGCAGTGAAACATGCAAAGCGAGTCTTGAGCTTACCAAAGAAGATTTTACCTGCAAAGAAACCAATAGGGGCACTATCTAAGAAAGTTGTGGAGAAGACAGGGAAATCCATAGTTAGGAGTGCACTTGCAGCATCAAGAGGTGCCCGTGCAAGCGCTTCAACACATGTAGAGAATATCACTACCACCATTAATTTAGAGGAGCAAGAAGGCTCACAAGGGCAAGATTCACAAGGACTCAGAAGAAAAAGAAAGGCAAAGGATGATTCTACTCTTGAGGAAGATCGACAAAAACTAGCAAAGAGGAAGATGAAAAAGAGTGCAGAAGAAAAAGAGGTTTCTGAAGAGGAGTTGATGGACATGGAAACTCCATCCGAAGATAACAAGGCACTGACCTCTTTAGAAAGCAAGAAGGGATTCTATCCTTTTGGGATTAATGAAGTCTTTAGCATTGACGTGACAAGGTGTTTTCCTGCTCCATCAAACTATGTGTACAGAAGATTAAATCTAGATTGGGTCAGGATTTTGACTTTAGACTTCATTCAAGAACCAAAGCAAGAGGAGATACTAGCAATTTTGATGCCTTGTGATCCTTCCAAAAAACATCCTCTTGACAAACTTGCCAAAGAGGATGTTGGCAATGTTGATTACTAGATCATCTCTGGACAACACTCCATTAGTGCTGCAAAACGTTTGCAGGGTGAAAACGTTGCAAAGGTTACCCCTCAATTGCGTCAACAATTCAAATATAGACGATCAAAGATTATTCTCAATTGCCCACAAAAGATCTCTCGTGAAATCTCCAAAGATGCGAATCTATCTGTTGCAATGTCAATGCAAAAGGAGCCATTTCTTGACCAACTTATGCAAGTACGAGCACAATGGCATGCAAATGGTTGTCCTTCTAAGCCACCACCTGGTGTCAACCAAACCAAGAGGGACTTTGAGGCTTGGAAGGTACTTGTTTGATTCTTTGAAAACATGGATGTGAGTCTTTTTAATCAATATCTATTTGTAAACTAGAGTATATCATAGGCTCAAGCAAGACCTCCATGTGCTCATTTAGAACTTAAATTGAGGTTTTAACTTAAGATTTAGTGTCACTTGCATATGAGGCTATAGCACAAACAAGCGAGGCTCGAACTTAAGTTTGAGCCCCACTTACATATACCCATGTATTTTGGACTTTGCATAGATATATGTGAGCATATAAAGAAACAATTCAATCTAGCTAGGCTTGAACTTATTAAGTATGCATCTCAATCCCAAAGTTAGAGCCTTGTCAATATTGATGTTGGAATTTTCAATTTTGCAGACCTTTGTTGAGACAACAGAGCACACACTTCAAAAGGGATTTGTCAAGACCGACTTGCATTTGCTTCTATGTGATGAGAAGATATGGAAGAATTGGGTCAAGATCATGAGACAATATTCTCGAGGCTTGCTACCAAATACAAAGGGAGAAACAATTGACGAAGGTTCCAACAAAAATCCTAAATTTCTAACTATGAAGGGTGGTCAGATTCGACAAGCACCTGGCATAGCAACACTGGCACCTACATTGTTCAAGTGCATTTTAGGCCTTGAGAATAAAGAAGTTCTTGAACTACAAAATGCAATCTTGGACAAAACCATCTTGCTAAACAAGAGAAAGCATACCCCTCATAGAAAGGACATGGATGAGATGGCTTGGAAGCTAAAAACAGATCAAGTGTTGAAAGAAGCAATAATATCATTCTTCTTTGATTTGACAAGGGAAAACTTATCTTGGGAGCAAGTTTGTGAGAAGTACAAGCTAGAAGAGCATGAGTACAATCAAATGAGGAGCTATAGCCAGTACTATGTCAAGGACTCCCTCAACAGAGCAAGGAAGACTCCACCCTCACTTCCAAAAAGTGTAATAACTCTCCTCAATCATCTTTATAGAGCTAATATGGGCATAATATCTCAAGATGAGTCTATTCCATGGAGAATCAAGGGGGTGGGCTTTGATATGGGGAAGATCAAAGACTTTTGCAATACAGAGCACGTACCATTTCAATTCGTCGTCTTGGATCTTCATGGTACTAAAGAAAAGCTCTCTATAGATTTTTTTGCAAAGTTGGCACTCAATCTAAACACATTGAATGCACAATACGAATATGTGCTAGTGTGTTTCATTGATTTCATCAATATCGGAATGCTTGTTGAAGGGGTTTCTAGCCAGTCAACTAAGGTCCATATTGAATATGGAAATATCCAAGCAACAAGAGATGACTCATGGATAGATGAAACTCTGGACTCTGCAATGGTTGCTTTTTTTGTTAGCAAGGTTGATAGATTTGAGGCTATTGGCAAAGCTCATACAAAAAGAGTCTTTTCCTCAGGCTCTTGTGGCAAGGATCATGAATTTATTGATAGAAACTTCATTGATGGCCTTATCACAGGGTTTTGTCCTGAGCAAAGCTATGTTTTGGAAATTTTTTGCGGTGGAGTTGTGTTGGAGCAAAGCTTGTCGAAGAAGAGAAGGGCAATTGCTCCATGTAAAGATGATTTTGAAGCAATGGAGTTAGAATCTCAATGCTCTAGTCTTTTGGAGAGCGATCTGTCCTTGCAAGAGTGGTGTGGTGCAAATCAGGCATCACTTGCGAGACAAACAGTGGAGCTGGATGATAAAGAAAAAGAAGACCTTAACAATCTTGACATCGATGAGCAACAAAGCAGTGGAGAGGATGTTGATGGAAATGAAGACAATGATAACGTAGACAACACGGATGATAGTGAAGTTCACGAAGCTACAAATTTTGATCATCAAGGGGGGGGGAGACAATGTTGGAGAAATGAGTCTAGTTGTGGATGTTGAGTGTGAAAAAGAAAATGATGAAGATAATGAGGATGATGATGCAGGAAATGAGGATGCACAAGAGGATGATAGAGCCCCTCAAGACATTGTAGTAGCTGATGAAAAAGGTGCGAATGCTTCTTAGACTATTTTTGATACTAGGTTTAATGATGCATGCCATTATCATGTACCAATAGACCCCTAAAGTGTAAAAAGGCAGGATAGTGTATTGAATTGATCAATTGTGATACTTTGGGTCCTTCAAACACTATTTTCTTAATACTATCTTGTGTCTTTATCTAAAAGTATGTCATTTTAATTAGATTTAATTGATGTTGTTTTAAAAAATGATGGGGGAGATCAAACTTGAGTTTGAGCCATCACAAAGTACATGTCTTTATTTAAAGTGTCAATTCACAAAACATTAACATACAGATGTGTATTAAGAGTAAGAAATTTTGGTTTTGGTGAGACAATAATGAAGCATTACCAAACACTAATGAGGCTCAAACTTACCAAACACTAATGAGACAATAATGAAGCATTACCAAACACTAATGAGGCTCAAACTTAAGTTCAAGCCTAACAAGGAGAGATAGTTAATCACTTGTGTATGAACTTCAATCACAAAATTCATGGCTGAGTTGTTCTAAGTGAGGCTTGAAATTCCTTATCCTAGTGTAGCACTTGCATATGTTACATGAAACTCATAATGTCTTTGTACCTAACAAAGCATTGAAATTTAGTTTGTAGACTCGAACTTAAGTTTGAACCTTGCCTCCACATGTTAGTGTAGCACTACCATGTTAGGCCAATCTCACGAGCATTTTTAGTAATATAATCTTCCAAATAGCAATACTTACGGATCATGAAGTAAAAATGATCATACCTTGAAAAATTCGTCGTTAAGAGATGAATTGAATAGGTAGATGTGCACAATATAATAATTTTATACATAGTGAATGCGTTGAGACTAGACATAGCTTGAGATTTAAGCTTTACACTTGAAACATAAGCTTAAGGTTAAGACTTAAGCTTTAGGCATGAACTTAAGTTTGAGCCTCACCTCCAAATCCCGGGGGATTCACCATGGAAAATTTCCCGCATCACGTAAGTGCAAGGGAGGGGGGGTTTTTTACAAGTTACATAAGTGTATAAGTTAGGGGGAGGCCCTCAATAATTTATCTCCCAAGCTGAAAAATAAGGGAGGGGGTATCATATTTATGAGGGGGAGACCTGACCCGGGTTGATTACTTGTAATGATTGGTCACCAATGTGCACTAGAACTCACATGAATTTAGGGAAATTTTGTATTAGGCCACACATCAAATTTTTCATCAAGCCGGTCATAGATAAGGGCTGATTTTGAGCAGGTCAAGCGTTGATTTACACCAGCTTTGGATGGGTCAGAATTGAAGAGTAGCCAGAGTGCAGGTTAATTAGGCACATAGTTTAAAAGTCAAATTAAGACACATTGAGGTTACATCTAGTTATTATTTAATAGAAGTGGCTCCTTAGTACATTGCCACTCACTATGCTATACATTCTTTGACTAGTTTTACTCCGTTAGATCATGTGAGACCTAGATTTTATATGTAAGATAGGGGTATGATAGTTTTCTTCATTGATTTTTGTATAAGCGTAGAAAGGGGGATCATACTCCCTAATATGGGTCGTATATAAGGGTTTTATCAAAGTTGTCCGCTCGCGCAGGTGGCGTCCATATAGAGTGAATCCCCCGGGATCCAAATGTGAAATAGGTAGCATGTTAGGTGAGCATCACGTGATCATGTGTATGAGTTTCAACAACAAAAGTCCTTGTCATAGAATCCTACCTCAGTACTTCCAAGTGAAGCTCACAATTTCATATCCTATTGTAGCGATTACATATGTTAAGAAAGAGTCGTAATCTATAACAAGAAATTGAAATTTATTTTGTAGGATCGAACTTAAGTTCGAACCTTGCCTTTGTATGATAGTGTAGCACTACCATATGAGTCCAGTCTCATGAGCATTGTAGCAAAAAAAATTGTTACAAATAACAAAATACTTATAGATTATGAAGAAAATTGGATGATACCTTGAAAAATTCATAGATAAGGGGTTGTATAAATAGGTCTTCATTACACATAGTATAAAAGGTTTTCACATAGTGAATGATGAAGACTAAAAAGGGCTTAGTAATTACATTTTAAAGTTCAAACATAAGCATAAATTTTGAAACTTAAGTTTTAGGCTTGAAACAAAAGCCTAAACTTTGAGACTTAAGCCTTAGGCTGGAGCTTAAGATTAAGCCTCACTTTCAAATGTGCTTTAGGTATCATTTTAGGTTAGCATTTTTGTGTTAATGTGCTTTAGGTATCATTCTAGGTTAGCATTTTTGTGTTAATGTGCTAAATGGAGCCTTTCTAGCATAAAACGTCTAGGTTAGATGATGGAAATGAAATGGATTCTATGGTTATTGAAAATCCACTAGACTATTTTCTAAATAGGTAAAAATTTGGCTTTTTTCATCTTTCAAATGAAGACAACAAAATAGAAGACGGAGATAACATATCTCAAGCAACACAAGTGCTACCCACCATTGTTGGAGAGACCCAGTTTCATAAAGGTGATCTTGTAGAGCACAAAAGTGATCTTGTAGAACAAACCTCACAAAAAACTTCAAATGACATGACTTATAAAGAGAGCGAGAACATGCTACCTACAATTGGAGAGACCCAAATTCATGAAAGTGACATTAGGAATAGTGAAGAGGAGATGGTGGTGGTAGAGCATCAAAGTGATTTTGTTGTGCAAAATTCTCCAAAACCTTCACACGACACTAACAACGTGCCTCAAAGAGATGAGGATGCAGAGGGTTGTGAGAAGAAGGGTGAAGCCAATGAAGAGCTCCAAGCGACTCTTGCAACCAAGGACATATAAGAAAAACTGACAAAGGGACAAGAAAAGCGACACCAAATACAAACAAAGTCCAAAGCATTCAAGAAAGGGAGCAAGGGATTGAAGTTGGTGAGAAAAACAAAGGTACTTATTTGTCCAATGTGATTAGTATAGATATGGCCCTTTTTGGAAGATAATACAAAATTCTATTATGTTGTCTTTGCAGGTGAAATTGACATTCAAAATCAAGGATCTAGTGTGTCACAAGTAGACATCAACGTTGAGGAGCTACGTCCTGATGCACGAAAACGTAGGCCACTTGGGATCTTATACTCTTTTGAGAGAGATGGAGATAAACTAGTCTTTCAATCTTCCCACATCAATAGAGAAATGCAATCACTTTTAGGAGACATCATTATAGATGAGTATGGGAGTATGAGACATAAATAAACATGTGCAATTTGCAATTGTGTGCTGCAAATATATGGTCCCTTGTTTTGAGATTTATAAGTGTAAAAACTTAAATTGTTATCATTCTTTTGTATCGTATGCAAAAAATATTGCTCATGCAATCAGCATGAAGAAACATGCACTCATTCTTGATCCTAATGAAGTTTTACTCAGCAAAGAAGACAAGAGGCATCCATGTACAGATTGTATCAAAATTGACCTTGGTCACACCACATTTGTTGTAATTACCACCATGCTACAAAAGAATGTTTGCACTTATGTGAACACTCTTGAAAAGCATGCACATAAAAAATATCATTTCTTTATGGTACGGGGACAAGAAGATTGCTACATCCATAATCTTCGAAAAGTGTATAGATCGGATAAGCCTAATGTTGAGGCTATGTTTAAGCCTTTGTTGAGGGTTTGGTATCAGTGCAGGAATTTATGCAGTACAAAGAATACATTGCTCATTGATGATAGCCCTTTCAAGGGATGTATTAACCGAAAAGATAACTGCTTATATCCTGAAAGTTTTCAAGGGAGGCCTGACTATCTTCTTTGCAATGAGCTTCTACCATACCTTTTAAATCTAAATAATACAGATGAAATTCAATGTGTTATTTCACTCAATTGGTTAGGACAATCTCCAATCACAGAGGTTCATGACCTATTTACAAAGTTTCAAGACATTATGGAAGAATGGGGCATGTTCAATGTCCAAGTTCTAAGGGAAGAACTCGACAACAATTCAGTCGAAGTGGAAAGCTCATCTTGTGCATCTTCACAGCTACCATTGTGTAATAACAAGTTAAGTTATGTTCAAGAAAGTAGGGGCAAGAAAGTAGTAAACCTCACATGGTGGATCCAGCTATGTTGGCATCCAAGTTTGGTGTGCCGCTATTATCTTCAAACCAGCTGAACTTGTTAAAATTGTCTCACAAAACAAAAAATTTGAGTGATCAACATGCTATTGCTTATGCTACTAGCTTGGGGTATGGTCGTGGTCATTTCATTAGCAGAGTTGCAGCAAAAGAATACATATCAAAGCTACAAAAGGCCTACTTAAGCTTATGGGTAGGACTCACTTTAGATTTATCAAAAAATATAAAAAATAAAATCAAATTTTTATCTAATCTAGCATATTTGTTATTGCAGGTGGAAGAAAACAACCAGTTAGGGCTTGGCGTGCGCGTTGACTCAATCACCTGGAATGTTCACATACATCTAGAGTGGTGGAAATGTGTTAAGAAGATTTTGACCAAAACAATGTGTTGGCTCTAGTATTCCGGCTAAAACAATGTGTTGGGTCCAATTATTTGAACATGAACCAAATATGTACACTTTTATATTTCATCAACTAGATGTTATTCAACTTTGGAAAAGAAGTCCCTCTTTTATCTTTGTGGTTGGAGCTCTTTGTACAAGATTTCTTCTGTGTATTGAAGAAAAATATTTTCTTTTGTTGTCTTCTCAAGGTTTAAGTCTATATATATCATGGATAAAATAAATAATGTTGGTGCACAGTGTGTTAATTGAAAATAATATCTCTTCCATTGACCATCATGCCTTTTTTTTTGGAACAGGAGATTCTGAAGCATATAAATTTGATTTCAAATGTACAAAGCATTTACTATTGAGGTGGCAAATGTCATTAAGGACTCATAGGCTTAGAAGGAAACTGATTCCACCACCCTTAGATACTATACGGAAACAAAGAAGAGTATTGATCCTTGAACTCAATGGTGTTTTACTTAAGACCATTGAAATGCAACATAGTGATGTATGCCCAGATTGGGGAAAACATATGCATCTCGTTGAAGAGAGTACAAATGTGTGGCATTTTATTCGCAAAGATGCATTCACTTTCCTTGATTTTTTTGCATGCAATGGTTTGAGGTGTGGATTTGGAGCACTAATAGATTGCAAAGGACTCGTCGTATTCTTGAGTTATGCTTTCCACAACACCATCAAAAATTTAATGTCATAGCAGGACATGCAGCATGCCAAAAGACAGATCTTCTAATTGGATATCGATTTGTATACCACAAGAACTTGGATGTAGCATGGAGAATTTTTCATGATTTGGATGGAAATAATACCTTAATTTTTTACGAGGCCCTTTACAGTGTAATGTGGAATATGCCCGGAACCTACTTGATTTTTCCAAAAATGTGGAATCAATCAAAAGAAGAGCTTGAAAGTTTTTTGGAGACAATAATCACTGCATGGTTACTTGGTTGGATCTATGCAAGGGGAAAACGAGAGTATACTTGCAAAATGTTGGTAAATGAAATAGTTTGTGATAGAGAAACCTTGTACGTATTGGAGCAATACATGAGAAAACGCAAAGTTTAATGATGTATTTATAGTCATTGAGCCTCTTGACATAGTATCATTTTTTCGAATGAGTTGTACAATACTTGGATCCATGTAAATATGTGAATTGGATTTTATTTTTTATCTTGGTGTTTCTTTCTAAACACCACACTATTTTGAGGTCCCTTCAATTCTAAAATTTGTTTTTGATTATTGTAGATTCTTTTTATGAGTGTTGATATAGCCAATTCTTTAACATTAATGTCTCAAATCTGAGCTACTGATTCAAAGAATTTTTTCTACATAAATAATGTTGTATAATGCAAATTGAGTTTAGTGCCATGCTTCCCCTCATTCTTTTGATGTCATTGTAGTTGATGCATATAAGTATGTATATAAATACACATATCCCTATAGATATGTGTTAAGGGGTATATGAAACATAGAGTGTAACAATGAATAGATGATAGCTCAAACTACACAAAAATATTAAGTTTTTTAATAACGTTATAAGAAATGGAACTTGAATAATTCTCAAAATTCGTAAATAGGTCTTCTATGCCAATTTTGGCATAATTGCATAACAAATCTGACAAGGCATTAAAGTCATTTCAACATGGTGCAATTTTTTAGTGAGCGATCGCTTTCTCCGTGTTTTGCTTGCGATGTGGGCTCTACCATGCAATTGTCTCCTTGATCATATGGGTACTGCCAGCCATCACATATCATATAACTCACACATGAGGAAACTATGAATTTAGCTTCCATTTGACCATGTTGGAGGTCTCTCTAGCTTGTTGGTAATGAGGATGAGCGTAGCTTTGCATAACTATCAATATAACTATCAATATAGATAGTTGTGATTGTGGCCATTACACGCAGCAAGCCACTATCTCGCTGCGTTTGACTCCTCATGCTCAACTCCTGCGCCACAAATCGAAGGCACTACATGTGCCGGACGCCGGCTGCGCAGCCAGCTTGCATAGCAACTCTAGCACGAACTTGTGCCAAGAGGGAGGAGACAGTGTGGAGAGAGAGAGAGAGAGAGAGCATGAAATGGATCCTCTTGTCTGCAAGCATCTCAACAGCATTGTGCCTCAGCTCGACGTTCTGGGTACAGCAACTAATTAGTACAAGCTTTGCACAAGTCGATATCGATGCCTGTATGATGAGTCGTCTCGAAGGTAAGTTGAATTTAAGCCTGCAAAGACACTACATAATGCATCATGTTGATGAGAGTCGCATCAGCAAGCACGACTGTGTTTTGAATCCATAGGTTCGATGACATAAGATCGATTACTTTTTTGCCATTTTTGTTTACACAGGATATACAACAAAACTGTAATCATTGATGACGTTCAAAATACAATATCGTCTCACATTCGGTCTATGTTGCAAGCATACATCCATGTGTTTTGGGTTAAATTTGGGGCAACTGCAAACGTTTATTGGGCACTCAGTACTGAGTGTTTTCTTTTGAGAGAGAGAGAGAGAGAGAGAGAGAGAGAGAGAGCATTTGCATGTGTATAACGCCACAAAGCCACTCATTGGCCGTGAGTTGCTTTGGGTCTCTTTGATGATGGCTTACAGTCTCAACAATAGTGCCATTCTGGCCGCCCTCTTCTCTCTTGACTCTTTGGCTCTTGCCTTGAAGCCCCAAGCTCCGGCGATCACTGTCATTTAAGTATCACCCAATGCGAGCCAAAATCTTCACACTAAAGAAAATTAAAGGGGACAATACAATAATTTGTTGTCATTTGGTGTTGTCTTATAAGCAACACAATAATTTGCAATGTATTTAGCATATGATTTGAGTATAATTTTTGTACTTAGATTTCTTAGGAACTTCCATCCTAGGACTTTATATGATGGAGTTTTGATTCTTATGGCTTTGCCTCATAAACAACATATTAACTTTCAAAATATTCAATATATAGTTGACTATATTTTTTTTGTAAACTCTCGAAGATCAACAATAATGGGTTTGTTTGTTTGCATTATATTTGAATTAGTTTGCTCGGTTTAGTGCCCGCTTAGACATGATCGCTCGCAGATTGGGATTCCTCTATATCCAGCAGAAGCTTAGTACATTAATATTGGACTTTAAATGTTACACTACCTTAAAAAATGAGAGAGAGAGAGAGAGAGAGAGAGAGAGAGAGAGAGAAGAATTGATGAACAAAAACTCATTTTCATTGCAAAATAGGGGTTACATGCTACACATTGTCACAATTTATAAAGAGAGTATACATCAATATAGGGCCGTGATGAGTTCAATACACACATTGGGAGTTTGATGCTCTGCATTTTGCAAAGAATAACAATTTAGAAAGGGGATTTTTGTACTACAATAAAGAAGGAGCTTGCTTAACTTGTCCTCCAAGGTGGTTAGGGCACCGAAAACCTTTGTCTTCAGCCTCCATGTCGTATTTTCACTTATCGATCTCCATGGCCAACCAATGTAAAAGATTTCTTTAGTTATAATGAGACATTATCTGCAAATATATATATATATATATATATATATATGTATTGACAAGTAACTCAAATTATATCTCAAACTGCATGGCTGTTGGAATTAGGGTTGCAGAGAAACGCACACAGCTTGGAGAAGACGAAGGAAGCTCAAGACACACAACTGAGAGTGTATTACTTATTGTACAATGGAAAGATAGATAGCCCTAGAGTGATGGGCGTATATACAATGCACGGGGAGGAAAACCTCCTAAAGAGGGGAAAAATGCCCCGGCAGTCCTACTGTGTTTGCACACATCACTACCACATGTATATGGTAACAAATCCCCCCTGAGGTGATGCGGTGACCAAGAGCTGGCACATGAGTAAAGGGAAGTGCCATGCCCTGAGGACATGATCAGTCCACAAAGGGGAGTAAGCCCAAAGCTTTGCGGAAAGCTTCGAGATTCTCACGAGACAATGCCTTTGTGAAAAGATCTGCAATGTTGTCCTGTGTTGGCACATAAGCCAAGTTGATCTCTCCTGCTGAGAGCCTCTCCCTGAAATAGTGGTAATGCACTTCAATGTGCTTTGTGCAAGCATGAAAAATTGGGTTCCTTGCAACTGCCAATGCGCTCTGAATGTCAGTGTAGATAGTGTTGGCGGTGTCATGTCCAACACCCAAATCAGTCATAAGGCGTCTGAGCCATACACACTCAACCGTAGCTGTGAAGACTGCCCTGTACTTAGCCTCACAACTCAAAGTGGCCACAGTAGGTTGCTTCTTGCTCAACCATGATATACATGAATTGCCAAGCATGAAACAAAAACCACTTGTGGACACTCGCTGTCAAAACATCCAGCCCAATATGAGTCCGAAAAAGCATGTAAGTCCGGCGGCAATGATCCCCCGTTGGGATAAAACAATCCAAGATGTAAAGTGTCACTAAGGTAGTGCAAAATCCTCTTGACAGCCTTCCAATGCTTAGACCGTGGGCTATGCATAAATCTGCTGACCTGTGAGACTGCAAAACTGAATAACCGGCTTAGTGTTGCATACATAAATGAGGCATCCAATAGCAATTTGGTAAAGAGTCACGTCAGCAGGATCACCAGCATCATGAAGAATCAATTTCAAACCTGTTTCCATGGGAGTTGCAATAGGTTTACAATCCTCAAGTCCAAACTTACATAGCAATGTCTCTATGTAACTTTTCTGACACAAAGCAATACCACCATCACACTGCTTAAACTGTATACCCCAGTAATGATGCAACAGCCCCAAATCTTTCATCTTGAAAGTAGCATTCAAATCAATCTTAAATTTAGTAATATGTCTCTCATTTGGTCCAGTGATCAACAAATCATCTACATAAAGAACCACAATGAGAAGTACATCACCCTCACGCTTTACATACAATGTGCTTTCTGTTGGACTGTTATGAAAGCCTCGTTTGACCAAATGAGTGTCAGCTTTATCATACCAAGCACGAGGAGATTGCTTCAACCCATACAAAGCCTTCTTACATCTGCACACTTTGTCCTCTTGTCCTTTCATGACAAAACCGCGAGGCTGCATTACATAAACTTCCTCAAATATGTCACCATTCAAGAAAGCAGTAACAATGTCTGATTGATGTACATCCCAACCAAAATGAGCTGCCAATGCACATAGAAAACGAATAGTAGTCATACGACAAGTGGGAGCAAAAGTTTCTTCATAATCTATGCCTTTTTGCTGTGCATAACCCTTTGCAACAAGTCGAGCCTTATGGCGATCGATTTCACCATCCGGCTTTGTTACCATATACATGTGGTAGTGATATGTGTGAACACACTAGGACCGCCAGGGCATTCTTCCCTCTTTAGGAGGTTTTTTCCCCCGAGCATTGTATATATGCCCATCACTCTAGGGCTATCTATCTTTCCATTGCACACTAAGTAACACACTCTCTATTGTGTGCCTTGAGCTTCCTTCGTCTTCTCCAAGCTGTGTGCGTTTCTCTGCAACCCTAATTCCAACAATTGGTATCAGAGCAGGTTGCGTCCTCCCGGGCTTAGTCGCCAGCTGCTCCAGCATACGCCTGCTCACTTTATCCGATTTCAGTGAGCTTAGTCTGCTCAGATTTTTGATTCAGGCTCATTTCGGCCTCCGTTTCCACTACAGGCAGTACTTCATAGGCTATTTCGTCATTTTTTGCAGAATTTTTGTCAGTGTCGTTTCCTGCATAACAAGTGCCTCATAGTCTTCTACGGTTTGTGCTATATAGCACGTATTGTTCCCGCTCCGTTTCTCCTATTTTCGGATAGTTTTCACATCAGGTGCAGCATTTACCGTGGCTGACAGCAACAACACAGATGTGTTCAAGATGTTTGTTGCTGAGGACAGGTTGGATGGGGACAATTACCCTATGTGGGCTTATATGATGCAACACGTTCTTGTGTCAAAGGGTGTCTGGAATATTGTGCAGGGCATTGATATACGTCCTGGTTTTGAGGATGTAGGCGATGTTGAGGACATTGCAGGTCTTGCTGCAAGGATTGCTGCTATTAGAGTTGTTTTGCCTACGACAGAACAAGCTCGTTGGGATGTACAGGATGCGCAGGCTCATGCATTGATTGCGTTGTCTGTGAAGCGCACCATTGTTCCTCACATCAGTTCAGCAAAATTTGCAAAACAGGCTTGAGATATTTTGGCTGGTCTTTATGCAAGTCGCAATGAGGCTAAAATTGCTTTGGTGCGTAAACAGCTGGAGTCAAAGATTATGCATGAGGAAGATGATATGGACACTTTTCCTGCTGGTGTTAAGGATATCAATGAGCAACTTATTTCTGCAGGTGAAGTCATTTCAGATAGTTCCCTTGTGCAGACTGTTCTTGATGCCTTACCAGATTCTTACCAGACTTTTGCTAGTACTTGGAGACTTATGACGCAAGGAAATCCAGAAGTTGTCAAGTTTGATGAATTATGCACATTGTTGTTGCAAGAGTCACTTTCTAGAAAAAAAAAGGACCAGATAGCGTGCAGTTGAACAGGCTTTTATTGCTTCTCAAAGAAAGGGTGGTAATAGCAATGCAGCCACTTCTTATGGTTCTACTGCGAGTGGCAAAACTTATGTTCCTAATGCTTCTGCTAGCAGCACTTTGTCTGGCAATTATGGTGATAAGGGCAAAAAGAAAATGCGTTGCCATTATTGTAAAGCTAATGATCACTTCATCAAGTCGTGTCCTAAGTTGAAGGCCAAAGAGGCTAAGAAGAAAGAGGGTGGTTCCACTGCAAATGCTGGTTCCACTACAAATGCAGCCATTGTTGAGTCTTCTGTGAAAGGAGACTGTGTTGCTGATGTTGATGCAGAATGGTCTTTTAGCACAGAGTGCACTTACAATCCTGTTGTCCATGATGCATGCTTGTCAGTTGCTGCAGATTCACATGTGTGGTATTTCGAAAGTGGTGCTACAAAGCACATTACCTCACATCGTGAATTGTTTACCTCTCTCGAGTCTGTCCCTCATGGGAATTCAGTCACTTGTGCCAACAATGCCTCTTATCCGGTTCAGGGAGTTGGAAAGATTGTGCTTACTACTGCAAATGGCAGTTCCTTCACACTTGTCGATGCACTTTATGTACCTGGGATCAAGAAGAATCTATGGTCAGTATTGGCACTTGCTAGACTTGGACTTGTAGTCAAATTTGTGGATGACAGATGTATAGTTCATGATCTCAATTTTGGTGATGAAATTATTGCATCTGGCCTTTTGTGCCGTGGGCTGTATAAGATTACTTTGTATGACAAGTGTGGACAGAATTTTGCAAATGATGTTGCACATTCAAGGGCTATTTCAGATGCAAAACTTTGGCATGCACGTTTTGGTCATCTGAATTTTGCCAGTTTGCTGCGTTTGCAGAAATCTGATATGGTTGCTTCTTTGCCGCCTCTTGAAGCACCTATCAAACATGTTTATGAAGGCTGTATTTTGGGTAAGATGCAGCGTTCTAAGTTTCCAAAGGATGGTTCAGTTCGGGCCACATGCAGGTTGCAGCTTGTGCATAGTGATGTTTGTGGGCCCATGCAAACTCCGTCCTTGGGCAATTACCTTTACTTCGTGACTTTCATTGATGATTACTCCAGGCATGCATGGGTATTTCCGCTTAAAGCGAAGTCAAAAGTTTTTATGTGCTTCAAACAATTTCTAGCTATGGCTGAAAATGTGTCGAAATGTATTATGGGCACCCTCCGTTCCGATCGAGGGGGGGAATATATGTCTCATGAATTCAATGCATTTCTGGCTAGTCGTGGGATAAAACACCAATGTACAGTGCCTTATACACCTCAGCAAAATGGTGTTGCTGAGAGGAAAAACAGGTCACTTACGGAAATGCCACGATGTATGGTCAAAAGTCAAGCTTTGCCGCATTCCTTTTGGCTTGAGGCCATCATGTGTGCCACTTATGTACTAAACAGGTGTCCTACGAAAGCTTTGCAGTCTATTACTCCATATGAAGCATGGCATGATAGAAAGCCTTCTATTGAGCACATGCGTGCTTTTGGCTGTTTGGCATATGCTTTGGAGCCACAAACACAGCGCAGAAAACTGGATGATAAGGCTGTCAAATGTATTTTTGTTGGTTATAATGCTGAAAGCAAAGGTTACAGGTTGTATCATCCGCAAACAAAACGTACTCTGGTTTCACGGGATGTAGTGTTTGTGAAAGATTCTGTTCAGCACTTGATGTCATGTACTAGAGACAGTAATGTAAGCTCATAGGACATTTATGACACTTTGTTGCCTCTTTTTAGTGGTGGAAATACGAATGTAAGTTCCAATGAGGCAAATGTACACCCTATGGGGGTACATTTGTACATGATGCAGATGTACATGATGTACTTGATGAGGAAAGGGCTGAAAATGAGCATGCTAGAGGTATGACAAAATGGCTAGTACACACTTTACATGACAGTAAATTGGACGCACCTTTGCCTAGTCATACTCGTTCAGGATCTCGCCATGCATCTTATGCATCAGATTGTTACGCTTTGGCTGTGTCTAGCTTACATGATGTTGAGGAGCCTTTGTCTTTTGATGAAGCACAAAATTCAGAAAATTGGATTGCTGCCATGCAATCAGAATATGATGCACTTATAGAAAATGACACATGGACTTTATGTGATTTTCCTCCTGGCAAAAAGGCCATCGGTACAAGTGGGTTTACAAGTTGAAACGCAAGCCGAAAGTTGAAACAGAAGTTTTGCCACTCGTAGTAGAACCATAAGAAGTGGCTGCATTGCTATTACCACCCTTTCTTTGAGAAGCAATAAAAGCCTGTTCAACTGCACGCTTCCTGTTTTTTCGGGAAAGTGACTCTTGCAACAGCAATGTGCATAATGCATCAAACTTGACAACTTCAGGATTTCCTTGGGTCATAAGTCTCCAAGTACTAGCAAAAGTCTGGTAAGAATCTGGTAAGGCATCAAGAACAGTCTACACAAGTGAACTCTCTGAAATGACCTTACCTGCAAAAATAAGTTGCTCATTGAAGAAATTGAAAAAAAAATTATATTTTAGGGTATTTTCAAATCCGGATCAAAAATGGGGGGAAAGGAGGTCAAAGTGGTCCCCCCCCCCCCTTCTCACTAGGTAAGAAGCAATTAAGATGTGTACGACTACCTTGTCCCCCTACTTTTTTGAGGGTATAGAGTGTGTCAACCAGCTCTTCATATTGGCTGGACTCTAATTAACCTTAAGTCCAAAGGGTTCATATTTTTCCTAATGTTTCACATCGTAGCTTCGTTTGAGGAGCCATCTCTAGACCGGCTCATAGAGCATCCCGAACACCACATTCCAAGGAAAATTTTCAGCACTTTGGACACCTTAATCTGCCAACCTGATGGGCCATTTTGGAGCCTTCCTAGCCTAAAAAAACCACGCATATATTTTCCGATCACCTTGCCTTCCCAGGTCCTCTATACCTGCTCTAGCACTTCACCATGCACCTGTGGGCACCCACTCACAGCATTGCATAGTCCACTTCACATCATCGACCAACTTTGGTTGCACCATCATTGCCCAACCTCCTTGTTGAACATTCATGTTCAACCACAAGCCTGCTTATTGAACTCTAAAACTGCACAACCAAACAAACGCTCTGCACACATAAAACCTACTACCATATGTTAAAAGTCTTACTCCTCCTCTGCTCAACCAGGTTTCCCAACCCCCTACATCATAGCACGATTTCCACTTGGATCAAACTGCCAATTACTCGGTGCACCATGCAAACAATCATCAACCCCTTCTGGGTCAAATAGGAAACCTTGGTCCTCACCCTTCACATGTAACACCCTTCCATATGGACTCACCCAACCACCAACCTACTCTCTCTAGCTGCCTTCAGCTATATCCTCATCTTGCACTTTCACACATGAAAAAACTGTACATGACCCTCTCGTCCAACCATGTGAAGCAACGACCTCCACCATGCAAGAAATCTCCTCGAAAGGGCATCGTGACTGACACAAATACTCCTCCATGCCTGCCTCTACATGCATAACCATAGTAGCTAACCACTGCTCACCCAAAGGAAACTCTATTTGTGGAGAGGCAAACCCTTGCTTCACCTAGCCAAATCTTTATCAAAAAGCACCTGCGACTCTTCATCCATATTAACCACTCGGTCATCAAACTCTTCCTCAATACATTACTTATCAAAAGACCCTATATCCAAGGCATCACCAAAGTGATCCATAGGCGGTTGTAGATGCTCCCTTTGTTCAACAATTAACACCCTATGAGCACTAGAAGGGTGCCCAACTCCCTTGGTTTCCCCTTCATTGTCGTCTCCTTGTCGACCTTGTAGGCCATCTTGGCCATCCATAGACGTGGCCTTGCCCTTCTCTGCAAAGTTGCGAACTAGTTGCATCGCTATAATGCTTTCCACTGCAACCCTCATTAGAAAAAGAATCAACATGGTGCTGCATGCCATCCTCGATAGCAAAGGCTCATTAGATCTGACTACTTTCCATAGGATGTGGGCTCATCCTCCCAGCTACCATCTTTGCTCGTCTCCCAAAAGCTTGAGTATGTATCATCATTGTCATCATCGTATGCCGACTCCGTATCTGCATCTTCATCTTCTCGCTCCTCCACAAAAGCTTGACCATTATCTTGGCTTTGCACATACTCTTCATCTACCTGCAGGCTCTTAGTACCTGCAATTTGGCTACACCCTGCTACCTTTCCATTCATAACCTCTATGAGAATTGTCTCTTTTACCTCTTCACTTTGCTCTTGAGACTCGACATCGGCTAGCTCTTTATCAAATAGGTTCTCCTCTATGGAATGCCCATCCTCGTTGACAAGCTCGTCCACCATCGGCATAGACACACCACAAATAAGAAACTTCCAAGGAACATAACTAACCACTGACCTTACCTCAACAGGTTCTACACTTCAAACAGTAGGCACCACCTTTGATTGAACTATAGGACACACTATCGCCACAACTGTAGACTTTAGCAAGCCCAACTCCAGCTTTCACTTCACCTTCCTGCTCTTCACTTTGGCCAAATAGACCATATCCTCATAGCTATCTTCACCAAACTCCACCTTTTCTCTAATCCTTGGGTGTAAGCGATCAGGGAACTTAGACAACTTGAAGCAATAGGTTGCCTCTAAAACCCATAGCAACCTCCAACTGCTTTCAACAAACTTTAAATTGCTCCATATAAACTGTAAAATCTTGACTTACATCTTGACGCAATTCCTTCACCTTTGCACTTGCTTCCGCCGAAGAAATCGTCTTCCGAAACCGCCCAAGAAATTGAGTCAGCAACTCTTGTTGTGAGCTTCAATTTCCACTCTTCAGACCATCAAGCAAGACCTTTGCACGTTCGCACATTAGCAATGGCACCGTCTGCAACTTCTCTGCATCTATCACCATGACCATCGATAGCATCCATAGCTCAAAATCTACTACCCAATCTTTTACTTCAATCCTATGAAAATGGGACCAATGCTTGGCTCCACCATCTCTGCTAGCTTGAAATTTGACCAATGAACATTTTACCACGCCGTCCGCCAATCGTATGTCGGCTTCAAACTCCACTTTCCACTTCAACTAGAAGCAATTAGTGTGCTCCTCCGTGGGGGCACCAGAAGATGGAGAGGAGGAATGGGGGAACACACCCAGAACACAACATAAGGCCTCTCTACAACTCAAGGGATACACAACACCCTTGTCCTCTTGGAAAACACCTTCAAAAGATCACACTTCTACAATCAAACCACCGTCCGCACACACACCAAAGCACCAACATGCTCACCACAAGTATATCACCATTTGGTTACACACTACACACTCACATCTGCCAAGATCAGCTACCCACTCATAGCTCATTTCAAACCACACACTGTTGCTGCACACAACACCTCTGTCTCACTTCCATTTTGCACACAAAATGGCACGAGGGGCACGTTGCTCACATACGCAAGCACCAGACACAAAAGCAAAAGAAGTAGAGAAGGGGGTGGGGGGAAATGACACTCAAGAAATAGCTATGGAATATTGATCCCACTCCAAAAACATCATGCACAAGCTCTTCTACAATAACACCACACCCACTTGATTGTCAAGCAAAACACACACTCAAATTCACTCTACGTGTACTCTGCAGGCACACACCTCTGCACAAAGAAGCCCCACAAAAAGCACCCACTTGGCTCTCTGCAACTGGCTCCCAAAAATCCCTGGTCAAGAAGCATTAAAATTGTACCAACACTATCCTTCATAGGGGCATTCCACTCATTTTGGTATCTGGTCTCCCATTAGTCCATTTGGAATTCGACCTTGGAAAGCTTGGGGGGCACCGCCCTCTTGCTTGACTTGCTCCAATTGCTCTCCTTTACCATGAGTGGGGGGAGCACTAGCAATTTCGCTAGTGCCCCTTGGCACTTAGAAACATTCAAACTTTATTCTCTCTCTCTCTCTCTCTCTCTCTCTCTCTCTCTCTCTCTCTCTCTCTCTCTCTCTCTCTCTCTCTCTCTCTCTCCACCTTGACCCTTTGATCGGCTTTGACCACACTGAACCCACACTCCGTTTGAACTCACCCATTGGGGATCTGCAAAGCCTTCCATCTTTGAACTGCCATATCTTTCACATCGTAGCTTTGTTTGAGGGGCCGTCTAGATAGGCTCATAGAGCATCCCAAACATCACATTCTAAGGCAAAAGTTCAGCACTTTGGACACCTCAATCCACCAATTTGTTTGGCCATTCTAGAGCCATCCTGTCCTGAAAACCCACATCAAGCATACATCTCCCGATCACCTTGCCTGCCTAGGTCCTCTGTACCTGCTCTAGAACTTCACCATGCACTTTTAGGCACCCACAACATTGCATAGTCCACTTCACAGCACCAACCAACTTTGGCTGCACAACAACATCAGTCTCTTGATAGTAGTGGGCATGGTGATGCATATATGGCTAATGATGGTCGGCCCTAGCAAAGAGGTTGCAGTGGAAGTTGTGGTCGATCACAACATTGCAAGAATGTTGTAGCAAGGGTTGTGGACATGATGTGTAAAATGGATAATGTTATCCTTGCCACAAGATATTCCATTTAAGAAAGATTGTCACGTTTTTCAACATAAAAAGGGTAAATCCATTGTCAAGTATGGCCCTCCTAAAAGCAATGTGAAAATCAAGGAGCTCAATGTAGTTGAGTCTCCACCACTCGTCGTGAAACGTCTTGATATTGACAATTGAATTATTTCCAAATGCATTATTGGATCTTGATGAGTGTTATGTGCAAAACTAGATCATTGAATCACGTGTCACTTTTTGTGTTACTCTCCATAGGGAATGGTTCTCCAAGTATGCTTCTATGCGTGGTTTGTTCAAGCTTGGTGACGTGTATTGGATTGACATTTGTGGCATTGGAGATGTGAAGTTATGCATGCATAATGGATTGAATTTATTCTTTGAGGTGTTAGACATGTTCCAAAGTTGACTAAGAGCTTAGTGTCATCAGGACAGCTTGATGATTTGGGCTATACTATAGATTTGGGAACTGGTTCCTAGATGATTTGCAAGGGTAATTTGGTCATCTTGAAAGGCCAAAAGTCTGGCTCATTGTACTCTTTGTATGTCTCTTTTGTGAAAGAGAATTCCTCTCATGTTTTTGATATGCTTTCTACTGAGTTGTGTCATAGGAGGCTTGGTCATATGAGCTAGAAAGGAATGAAACAAATTTAGCATTTGGACTACTTACCTATCTTAAAATATTCTAATTTTAGTGTTTGTGAGCATTGCATTAATGAAAAATAGACTAGGGTCACCATTGTGCCATTGAACAAAGAGTTAGTGAATCCTCTAGACTTGGTACACAGTGATCTATGTGGGCCTATGTTGCATACATCTTTGGGGGTTGGGGGGGGGGGGGGGGGGGGGGGTACTATGTTTCCTAAAATTCATAGATCGCTCTACTCAAAAGGTGTGGGTCTACCTCTTGAAGAAGAAAGGTTTTTGCTACGTTTCAAAAGTTCTTTGCAATGGTAAAGAAACACTCAAGCAAGAGGTTAAAGGCTTTGTGCATTGACAATAGGGGAGAGTACATCTCCATTGAGTTCAAGAACTTTTGTAGAAAAAGAGGCATTAGACATCAATTTACTACGTCGTACACACCTACTTAGAATGGTATTGTGAGCGTATGAATAGGAAAATTCAAGAGAGAGTCACAACCATGTTGTTTATGGAAAACTTACCTCCAAAGTTTTAGGGAGAGATTGTTATGACAGTAGTTTATGTCATCAATCAATCACCTAGTATGCCATTGCACTAAAAGATTCCGTAGGAGATGTGGACTAGCAAGAAGCCAAACTACAAGAGATTACATGTATTTGGGTGTGAGGGATTCTCACATGTCCCTAAAGAGCTACGCAAGAAGCCAGACTCCAAACCCCACAAATGCATCTCCATTGGAAATTGAAGAGATGGACTATCGTCTTTGGCACTCAAAATCTAGAAGACTCATTTGCAAATCACAAGTTATTTTCACTGAATCAAAGATGCACATGCAACCTGTCAAAGAGGCTTATTGTAAAGTCAAACTCGAGGACGTAGCTTCAAGTGAGATTAAACAAATTGCTCAATCTACTAGTGACATTCTACCACTAGTAGTGCTCCATAGAGAGCAAGTCTCTAATGCCCCTCAGCATTTTCAGCCAAGGTTAGAGTATTTGTTGGTCACTGAGTGCAAAGAGCCTACCTACTACCAAGGGGTTATTCAAATGAAAGATAGCATGAAGTGGGAGGAGGCAATGCAATTGGAGTATAGCTCGATCATGGCAAATGAGACTTGGGAATTGATAGAGTTTCTAGAGGGCAAACAAGCCTTGTCTTGGAAGTGGGTGTATAAGAAGAAATACAATGCAAAAGATCTCGCGCCTACGTATAAGGCTAGATTGGTTGCTAATGTTTCAAGGAGCGGAATTTGATTAGATTTTCTTTCCAATAGTCAAGATGACTACCTTGCATCTTGTGCTTGGACTAGTAGCCATTGAGGCTGTGGAACTTGTCCAGATGGACCTGAAGACAAATTTCCTTCATGAGGGTCTAGAAGACAATGTCAACATGAAATATCCGGAGGGTTTTGAATTTGAACCTAAAAATCCTACGAGAGTAGAGCTGATGTGTAGAGTGCATAAGGCATCGTATGGCCTAAAGCAAGGCTCAAGGCAGTGGTCCCAAAAACTTGACAAGTACATGCATTCCCAAGGTTATGTTCGGAGATAAGAAGATCATTGTTGATATACCCGAAAGTTGAACAACGGTTCACTTATCATCTTGATACTTTATGTGGATGATATGCTCGTTGCCAGGAGTTTAAAATAAAAATTTCCATCTTGAAGAAGTCACTTAGCACACAGTTTCCTATGAAGGATTTGGGCAATGCAAGTCACTTTCTTGGTATGTGTATCAAGAGGGATAGAAAACATGAAATAATGGAGTTATCTCAAGAAACATATATCCACAAGGTCTTGCAATCTTTTAATATGTAGAAGGGGAAGCTACATTGAGTAACCCAATGCAAGCATATGTAAAACTTATCAAGAATTATGCTCCCAAATCTTATGCTAAGCAAGCAAAAATGACCAACGTGCCATATTCTTCAGCAATAGGTAGTCTTATGTTTGCCATGGTAGCCACCATACTAGAAAATGCATTTGCAATGGGAGTGGCAAGCAAATTTATGGAAAATCCTAGTAGGAAGGAGTGGGAAGAAGTGAATTACATTCTGAGATACCTTACGATTACAGCAAGCAAGTGCTTATGCTTTGGGAATAGTGATGCATCTAAAGTGGGCTACATAGATGCAAACTATGCAAGGTGTATGGATAGTTAAAGATCCATGTTTGGCTATGTATTCATATTTGATGGAGAAAATGTGTCATGGAGATCGTGTCTACAAGATTGAACTTTGTCTTCCACCACAAACACAGAGTATGTTTCAGTTCTTGGTGCTAGCAAGGAAGTTGTATGGTTAGCTCATCTAGTGGGAGAACTTGGCATTTATCAGACTCCAGTGTTGCATTGTGATAGTCAAAGTGGTATTGCATTAGTGAAGAACCCCATATTTCACTCCAAGTCAAAACGCATAAAAATTAGGTATCATGTGATCGAGGACATATTGGCTAGCAAGTGCATCAAGATCATCAAGGTTCATATGGATGACAACACCGTAGATTCTCTCATGAAGAGCCTAACCTCATAGCAGTTTGCACATTGCATTGAGATGATGGGTGTACGGTGAAACCATTGAAATGCTTCATGGTTTTACATGTTGTACATACATAAGGCTTGGGACACGTTGGCCTTCAAGTGGGAGATTGTTGGGCTCCAAACCAACTACCTGGATGCCCACATCCATTACTAACCCATCTAACCTTATTCTTTAACACACAATAGAATAAGGAGCTATGAGGTATCGTTATCCTCACTTTGTGCTCCACCCACTCTATTTGTATGCTCTTCTTCTCTCTCGCACTTTGCATGCACCGTGCACTCTACATATCTCTCTCATGGATTGTCTGTTTGGAGTGTCGTCAGCTTCTACGAGTCCAAGGTGAAAGTGTTAAGAGTTTTGGCATCTCAAGTGAACTGCCTAATATGTTCCATCATTTCTTTTGGCTTTTAGGTATTTATTTTACTTATTTGTCAAAGTTTGGGGAGGGCAATTTACTAAGGTTGTTATGTAAGCAACCCCTTGCCTCCATTGTATATACATTGAGTTATTCATTGCCAAGGTTGATTGGTTCAGGAGACTCTCTCTCTCTCTCTCTCTCTCTCTCTCTCTCTCTCTCTCTCTCTCTCTCTCTCTCTCTCTCTCTCTCTTGTGCACTTTCCTTGGTCTCTACGCTTCCACGTCATCAACTTTGACATGGTGTTAGAGCCCTCGGTGGAGCTCTGTGCCTGAAGACCCTTGGTGAAGATTGAGCTGCTTGGAGGAGATCACCACGAAGAAGAACTTGTCGACGTCATCCACCCCCCTCTCCCCTAGAAGCATCTCAAAACGCTAGCATTTTTAGGCTTGCCAATGCTCCACTTCAGACCCCTCCCCGACCCGTCGGTCCTGAAGGCGTTGTGGCCAATGTTTTAAAATGCTAGGCTAGTGGCCAAAGGCGTAACTGCCTCCCTCGTTCCAAAAAAGTGATCCCAGCATTTTAGAATGTTGTGGGTTGTGAGTGGGCACCCTTAGGAAGAAGAGAGGGACAAATTCTACTTGGTGGTTTGGGAAGGTGAGGTTTGGGAGCCCATTTTGCAAATCTTTGGAGTGGCTTAGGAGGAGTTCAAAGCTCAAGCTTTTGAGAGAAGCTTCGTGGATTGGCTTGGAAGGAGCGACCTTGAAGGAAATTATTTTAGAGAGCATTGTTTTGGTGATTTGGCTTGGTTTGTGCAGTCACCCTTAGAGTACGAGAAGGATTCCGAGAGTTCCAGATCTTGCAACTTCATCATGGGCCCCCCTTGCTTGAGCGCCAATGATAAATTGAACGGCAATAACTACGCTCATTGAAATTTGATCATGCAACTCTGGTTCTCACAGAAAGGCTTATGGGATATTGTAAACGGCTCGAAGACCCGTCCCATGAGGGATCCCAACAACATGTACACCCGCCTTCAAGATGACGAATATCTCAAATCATGTGTCAATTGGGATGCGGCTAATGCGAAGGCAATGTCGGCCATTGCAGAATCTCTTACAAAGGACCTTTCTCCAGCCATTCAGACTTTGGAAACTGCCAATGATATGTGGCTCAAGTTCATTGGAATGTTTGATCGGGATTCTACGATGCGAGCAGTCACCCTTCTTGGACATTTATTTTCCATCCAGTTTCCACTAGGCAATTCCATGCAATCATTTCTTATGAAGGCAAAAGTTTCATGATCAAATATCGGCTATGAAAAGTTCACTGAGATGAGCACTCGGTTGGTTTCTTTGGTTCTCACGAAGTTGCCTAAGGAGTATGAAACGATGTCTAGTACACTTTGGCTACAAGTACAAAGGAAAAGCTGGAACTTGATAATCTTAACTCTTTTCTCATTGAGGAGGAAACCGTGTTGATAACTCAAGGAAAAATTTAGGTTTTTGGACGTGATGTGCTCACAGTTCACGAATGGGGATTCTTGGATGTATTTTTGGTCTACAATTCAAATTTTCTACAGAGGAAACCAATGCTCAAGATGGCATTATTCTCAGGGACAAAGTTGATGGTAGCAAAGCTGAGGTGTATCCAGTCGGTGGCCACTTTTGGGGTGACCATGGTAGCTTCTTCATCGACTTGGTCTCACTATTGATGTCCACTATGAGCTGCGAGAGGGTGTTAGAGTTTTGGCATCTCAAGTGAACTGCCCAATGTGGTCCCATTATTTCTTTTGGCTTTAGGTATTTATTTTATTTATTTGTCAAATTTTGGGTAGGGCACTTTATTGAGGTTGCTATATAAGCAACCCCTTGCCTCCATTGTATATGCATTCTTGCCAAGGTTGATTGGTTCTCACTGTCACACATGTTTGCTGCCATAAGTGAATGCCAAAATGGCAACAAAGTGGGAGATCACTCGACCCCTACACAATCATGAAAATCACGACCAATCGCATCAAAACCTACTCTCACATATGCATAAAAGAACTCCACAATCTGCTATCTACAAGCATAAACTGGGACAAACTACTCAACCAAGCATAAAGCGCATAGCCATATACGCAAGTAGAGAGCAAACTAGCTCAAAACGCATCCCACAAAAGAAATTACCTACAAAAACCTGTGAAACCTGTGACTAGAAAAGTTTGTAGCCACACAAGCATACGTAATCCTCACTCCTGCGAGAGTGGGTGCAAGAACACAAACTGTGTCCAAACTGACAAAACCTGTCAAAAGTGAGAGTAAACACTCGATCGCTGTCAAAGTGGGAATATATTGACCATTGTAAGAGATGGCATAGCACTGCAAACTTTCATGGCGAAGATGAGGAAAAATGAACAAAATTTCCTTTGCAAAATGAGTCAAAACTCAATGCAAACCGCAAGCCAAAAAACTGCAGATAACTGACAGAGTGGGAGTCAACTCGATCACTAAACCATCAGAGAGTAAACTACAAATACGCATAAACTATGGCGAGAATCTGGGAAAAATCCGGCAATTTCCCCTGAAAACTGAGCAAAAATTCAAAAATCTCACCAAATCCGCATGAAAATAGACACTCAATGTCTCAGTAGCAAAATCCACAAATGGCATACATAGCACTACCAAAACCCTGGCATAATAGCTCACTCTTGAGCGAGTGGCTCTATGGACGTATACCTATCCAAAAACACTTGTAAATCGCTAGCTCAAACTGTATCCGCATAATGCATACATAGCCTGGAATTGCACCAAACTGTGCAAAAAAGGCTCTTTTGAAATGCTCCACACAGTCGTACATGAACACTACATGTGCCGCATAAGCTGTACTACAAAGACTGTGCAACCTGTGAGCAAAACCATTGGAAAACTGGCAAACACTACCTCTTCGGTCAGTAAACCTATCGACCAAAAAACACATGCCAAGAGCTAAGAACGCTCGAGGCAAAAACCTGCTCTCGAATGGTCCATCAGAGCCGTATCTGTCGGTATGTGCCATTGAAACCGAAAATTGGAGGAACGTCGAAGTTGAAGCGCCGTGGAGACTACGTCGGAACCAAATCCGCTCCAAAACAGGCGCTAGAGGAGAGTCGATGCTGCTCTCGCTCTATCATCACCTACTGTGTCGAGGTCGAAAAGTCATCGATGCGCTAGCCGAATAGCCGCACGATTTGTGTCGAAATCGATGTCAAGAAGTAGAAGAAAAATTGCCGAGAAGATCGACAAAATTGGGATGATGTCGGGTGATGCACGGGCTTACTTGCCCGTACCTGTACACGCATGTGTCTGTGTGCGTGAGTGATCTCCAAAAAAAGGGCTCTCTCTCTACCTCTCACTCGCTCGTTATCTCTCACTCACATGCTCGCTTGCACTCTCACTCACTCGCTTTCGCTTTATTTCTCAAGCTCTCTCACAGTGAGAGATATGTACTCCAATGTCGAGAACTCGAGGGGGAAGGCGGGGGCCGAGGGTCGGTAGTCGATGTTGTCGGGGTGTCGAGGGTCTTTAGCGGGATCAAGCCCTTGACTGCAAGTCGATTGGGGGGGGGGGGGGGGGGGGGGGGGGTTTGCACCCACCCTTGCACACAAAGTAGTGTGCAAGGGTGCAACCAATTTTTTTTTAAAATGATTTTTTTGTTGCTCTGTGTTGAAGCCTGCAATTCTGACAAAATGGCAGCGTTCTCTGTCGTATGTCGACTGTAGGGGGTTATGGGTGTGTGTGTGCGTGTGTGTGTGTGTGTGCATGCGCGTGCACCAACACCACCACAAGCTTCAAGTCGCCACTCCCCACAAGCTTCTAGTCGACTTCTCAATTGCTTGCTTTGGTCTCGGTGCCAACATGCCTTGCTCACAAGCCTTCAAGGAGCTGCTCCGTTTGCCTGACTCTTCGTGGCTCATCTAACCGAGTTCAGACAGCGCGTGTGTGCTTGTGTGGCCCTTTCTCAAGAATGCTCCAGCATGGTCGACTCCCACCAAGCTGCTCCCGGTTCTGCCCTACTGCTTCTATTGCTTGCATAAGCTCTTGCTGCGACGTGCTTCACCTCAAGCTACCATATTATGGGAGTGATGTGTGTGAGCCGCTTAGGACGGCTAGGGCACTTTTTCCCCTTTTTAGGAGGTATTTTCCTTGGTTTTTGTATACTTTTGGGTAAGTACAATCTTTGTATTAGCACACTGAGTAATACTACTTCCCCGTGTTGTGCACTCTTGAGATTCTCCTTCATCTTTTGCATCTTGCATGTCAATGAAGAAGCACCAAATGATGGCTGGGAAGTAACGGAATATAGAGGAAAAGGTAGAGCTAGCTAAAAAAAGGCAAGGATGAGACTCCAAAGCTGATGACAAGGTCATGAGAGGGGGAGGTAATAGGAACAGATAGAAGTCACCAAAGCCAAGGAGGGTACAGCTAACAAGTGGAGAGGCTCAATAGAAGAAACGCTAATCCAAGGGAAAAAGCCAGTCACAATATATAGAACATAAAGGTCCCCCACATCAATAGAAAACAATGCTCTCAAGTCTTTGACAAAGATGCTCGTTGAATATTATAATAAAGTGTACATAAGTCAAAGACTAGGAGGGGTGGCACTAGGGTCAAGGGAGGGTGGGTGATTAGAGGATCTCCGCAAGAGAGGGCGTTGTCACAAAATGATGATCAGAAAGAAAAATGCTAAAGCGAATGCAATCCTTCACAATGATACCAATGGACAAGTCTCCTAAGCAAGGGCAATATATATATGGACTCAGTACACATGTTGGTCTAATATCATATCAAAGTGTAGAACAAAAGGAGAGAGAACGAGACAATGGCTCATGAGAGAAAGTGTAAGGACATGGGTCCTACGGGAAAGGCCACCGGCACGGCCGAACAGTGTGTACGCTAGGGGGAGGCTATAAGATAGCACGGTTGGGTGGAAACTAGCACACGCATTACCACCACCCTTTCACTGGTATCAAAGCTATTTTTGGAGGAGGAGAAAAGCGGATTGCATGTGCATGCGTCGCGCTGCTTCTCTCCCGCATTTCGCAGACAGCGACGTCTCTGCTGCTGTGCAAAATGCAGGCACGTTTTCCCGTGCGTAGCGTGCAGATAGACAGTGATAGCCGATCGCGGCGGTCCTCCACAGCGCAAGACTAAGGCGGGCGACCAAGGCAAATTCGTTCATCTCCTAAATATTGTGTTGTAGAGGTTCTTCATATGGAAGAAAAGCACAAGTGTTGTGTGCCTGCTTCAATGTGGCAGCCCACTTTTGGCCCCATGATTTGATTCGCTGTTGGGAGAAGAGGGGGGAGATCGACCGCTTAAATTATTCAACACAAGCTCCCAAACATCACCATCAACCTTTCCACCTCTTCTTTCAATTTCCAAGCACACACACTCACACCTAGACTATCACACACACACACACACACACACACAGTAAACATAGAATTGACATAGACATGCTTGTAAGAGAGTGTAGGAGATGTGTAAGGGATGGAGATTAGATTAGAGAGTACACAACAAAATAACCATAGCATAAGAGAGTAGAGAAGAGAATCTGCAAGAGAAAGGCCTAAATCTAACCCCAAACTCCACGGCACCTCTCTTGTGGAGTTGGTATTTAATATATTATTTTTGAGTTTTAGGTGCCAAAAATTGAGGCCCCTCTTTTACAACCACTTCACTTTTGTAAATGAGTGAAGCTCATTAGTTCTTGCATGGCCCATAAGGGGAGTTCCCACTACAACTATTTACAAAGCCATAGTGACTTATTGAAATGATATTCTAAAATAATGTGCAAATATAAAATGGCCAAGAGTAATTGCCGTCGCCTCTTCATCAACTCCCCGCATTCCACTCTACAAAATCATCATCAACTCAATTAGTAAAATAAATAGACAGCACATAATTAACCATTACGCCAGCTATCCCAATTTTAGCTAACCACTACAACAGGAGGGTGCCCAGTCTCGTAACATCCCTCCCACCAGGGATAGCAATTGTCCTCGGTTGCTCAATAGAGAAACCAACTGGACCGTGAGTGATGGAAAGTGTGGAGAAGGTTAGGAAAGTTGCGAAAAAACTTTTCAGGCATCCATTTGGCATCCTCTCTAGGGTGGCCCTTGAAAGTCAAAAGGTAACGGTTATAAACCATTCCAGTGCGTGTAGTGGTGGTCTCATGGTCAACTATTTTGTCAGGGATGAGTTGCTCTTCTTGGTCTACAAGTGAAGGTGGGTCTTCATAAATGTGGTGTGTAGGTAGGGGTCCTCGGAATGGGCGTAAAAGGCTAATGTGAAAGGCATTGTGAATGTGCCAATGTGCAGGTAGTTCTAAACGGAAAGAAACATCATTAATGACAGCTGAAATTTTGAAAGGTCCATAAAAACGAGGAGCAAGCTTAACAAAGACGTTAGTATCAACACTTTTGATCCTTCGTTTTTTGATGCGAAGTAAAACATGATCACCTTCTTTGAATTGGTGTGCCTTGCGGTGCTTGTTAGCATGCCTGGTGTAAAGTTCTTGTGAGTGTTTAATGGCAGAATGCACACTTGCATAAATATCATGAAAGTCAGTAATGAAATCATCAGCGACGGGCAGGCACAACATTAGAAAGACGTGAAGCAGGAGTAGGAAGAGAGTGACCATATACAATTTCAAATGGAGACTTACCCGTGGCAGTGTGAGTGGTGTTGTTGTATGCAAATTGCAAAATATGTAGGTAATCATCTCATTTCTTAGGTTGAGAAGAAACATAAGCCTTTAACAAGTCAATAATAGTGCGGTTGGTGACTTCGGTTTGACCATTAGATTCAGGATGAAATGCAAAAGTGAAGTCAAGTGTAGTGCCAAGATTTTCAAACACACTGAGTCCAAAAAGCACTACAAAATTTTGAATCTCGATCAGAAATAATCACTTTAGGCAAACCATGATGTGGGAAAACAGTCTTAAGAAACAAAAGTGCAGCTTGATGTGTTGTGAGTGTTTTCTTACACGGAACAAAGTACGCTTGTTTAGAGAAACGATCAATAATAATCCATATCATGTCATGTTTGTGCGTTGTGAGTGGGAAACCAGTAACAAAATCCATTGAAATATGTTCCCAAGGTCTTTCAAGAATGGGGAGAGGGTGTCAAAGTCTCAGTTTCTTACCTGTAGGCTGCTTTGATTTTTTGACAAATCAAACCAGTTGAAATATACTGTTTAACATCCATTCTCATAGTAGGCCAATAGAAATCACGACAAAAATTGTGAAAAGTTGCAGCAAATCCTCTATGTCTAGCATAAGGTGGTTTGTGCAATTCTTCAATAATTAATGTACGAAAAGGTTTAGTCACACATAATTTTTGTTTGAAATAAAGGAAGTTTTCTTGAATGGTGTATTCGAGAAATGTGTGTACAGAATTATCAAGCATGTGCAACCATGTCGTTTTGAAGTCATCATCATGTGCATAAGTGTCAGGCATGGTGTCAAACGAAGTTCCCGTAATGGTTGATAGATGATTAAGTGAGGGTCTTCTACTCAAGGCATCGGCTGCAACGTTTTCTTTACCAGGTTGGTATTGAATGTTGGGCTGAAAAATTTGAATAAAATCGGCCCACTTAATATGTCTATCATCTATTAAGGGCCGAGAAAGTAATATTTGATACTTTGTTGATCAATTTTAATGATCAAGTCAGTACCCATTACATAGTGTTTCCAAATTTTCAATGCATGTACCACAACAGTCAACTCTTTATCATAAGTACTAAACTTTGCTTCAGACGGTTTGAATTTACGACTTTCAAAAGCAATTGGATGGTTATCTTGCATAAGGACTGCACCGATACCTTTTCCACTAGCATCAGTGACTACCACAAAGAATGGTCTTTCAAAATCAGGCAATTGCAATACAGGTGCATTAGTCAAAGCATGTTTAAGTGCATTAAATGAGCTTTCTTGCAAATCACTCCATTCATAAGGCGTGTTTTTCTTCAACAAGAGAGTCAAATAATGTGCTTTGTAAGCAAAATTACGAACAAATTTCCTGTAATAGCTACAAAGACCAATAAAAGATCGTAGCTCATGCAAGTTTTTGGGTCTAGGCCATGATTGAATGGCTTCAATTTTCTTTGGATCGACATGTATTCCCTTACCCGATACAATGTGTCCCAAATAAACTCTTTTCAGGATTCAAATACAAGTGATTTTGTGCAAGCAAATCAAATACACATGTTAAATGTTGTTTATGCTCTTCTTCAGATTTACTGAATACCAAAATGTCATAAAAAAAACAATCACAAAATCTTGATGGTCAATGAAAATTCGATTCATCATGCGTGTAAATGTGGCTGGTGCATTTGTCAAACCAAATGGCATGACAAGAAATTCATAGTGTCTAGTTTGTGTTCTGAAAGCAGTTTTGTAGACATCATGTTCAAACATTTTGACTTGGTGATACCCTGATTTAAGGTCAATTTTGCTAAAGATGTTTGCCCCTTTCAGTTTGTCTAATAGATCATCCACTCTAGGAATAGGAAACTTATTCTTAATGGTGATCTTGTTTAAAGCCCTGCAGTCGATACACATATGAAAGGTTCCATTTTTCTTCTTGACAAGAAGTACTGGAGCTCCGTATGGTGAACTACTAGGTCGGATTAGGCCTCGGTCAAGTAAATCAGTGATTTGAGTTTGTATTTCCCTGTGTGCGGTAGGATTTACACGATAAGGTGCTCTACAAGGAGGTTCACTACCCAGTATGATGTCAATTTTGTGGTCTTCTGGGCGTGATGGTGGAATTCTAGGTGGTAGATCATGCATGAAACTATATTTAAATTGTGAGAGAAATTCATCGTGTGTGGAGTTACGTGAAGTTTCAGTTTCAGCAGAAAATTGATTTACCAATACTAGATATGTTTTCCCCTGTTTTTGAATTGCTCGTTTGGCTTGAGTGTGAGAGAGGAGTGGAAATTTTTGATGTGCCAATGTTGCTTGGATGGAGAAATTTTTATTATTATGAGTGAGAGACATTGTACGTGTTTTATAATTAATCAACGGGTCAAATTCATGACGAAATGGCATTCCCAAAATCATATCAAGACCATCAATGGTGCTACCAAAAATGTACGTGCTTGAGTGAACTCACCAATGCAAACTTCAACGATGACTTGAGTTTTACAATTAAAACGTTGATTATTAAAAACAATTTTGACCTTGTGAGGTGATGAGATTTCAGAGAGTGATAGTTGCTGTGCCAATCGTGTGGAAATGAAATCATGGCTACTACCATCATCTAACAGAATTGTGACATTTTCACCCTTCACAATGCCTTGCACTTTAAACAAAGTGTGAGGAGATATAGGAGTACCTGAGGATGGGTTGTCATCGTTATCATAATCAGGATCATATCCCTCACCATAGTTAGCTTCCACTTCATTGTCTTCGGGTGTAGCATCTTCGATGAGGTTAAGAGTAGCTTCGTTGGGGCGGTTGTTGTTGAAGGATTTTTGACTTGCATTTATGTTGACTCCATTGGAATGGCCATTGGATTGACCATTGCCCTTAGCATGACCATTTGGGCACTTATCTGCATAGTGACCATACTGAAAGCATTTAAAACACTTCACCTTTTTGTTACCATTAGAATTTGGAGGAGAACGTTGGTTAAAAGAATTTTGGTGCCTCGTTGCTGGGTGTTGTTGTTGTTGTTGCTCGTATGAGGTTGAGCAGTTGTAGGAGAATTGTCGAATCTACGTCTTTTGAAAAACGTACGGCTTTGGTGTTTGTTTCTATCAAAGTTAGTAGAGAAAGGAGGTCTCTTGTTGCGGTTAGTGTTAGCAGGTTGATCAGTGTGAGAGGAATGTCCACCTTTCTTCTTTTCTGCGTTGAGAGCCAAATTAATGGCCTTTGACAGAGAATCTGGTTTGAACATATCTACCTCAGCACTAATTTGTAGTGTCAAGCCTGATATGTACTTTCGCTTCAATTTCCTGCGACTAACATGTTCAATAGCTTGCAATTAAATTAAACAATTCCAAAAACGGTCAGTGTAACCCTATACATCTTCATTTCTACCCTGTCGAATTAAATCCCACTGACGTCGTGCTTTAGCTTTGTACTGTGTGGGCAAAAATTGGGGTAAAAACACTTTTTTAAATGCATTCCAGGTGCGTGGTCTTCTTCCATGTTGTTTGGTGGCATTCCACCACAATGCAGCGCTGCTAGTGAGATGATTTGATGCACACTTTACCATTTCACGCTCGGGAAAGTCTTCATCATGAAAATAGTCATCTAGTTGACTAACCCATGCTAGAACCGTGCTAGCATCTTTAGTGCCATCGAAATCCTTGAAAGTGAAGGCTTTTCTGTTGATTTTGTTTTTCTTGGGTGCCGGTGCAGATTCGGTGCGTGCAGAATGCAATAATTTATCTTCAAGTTCTTGCCTTCGCATGCGTTCATATGTGAGTGATTGTTGCAGATTTTAAAGTTGTTCCGCAATCGTGGGTGCCTAAGGAAGGTGTGCCGTGATTGCGTGCTTTTTATGTTTTTCTCTTCTTTCTTTCTTTTTTAAATAAATTTAAATTTTTTTAATTTTTTAAAAAAAAGAATAATGCTTAAAAAGGGCTATTTGGTGATATTCACAAATGCAATATGCGGAATAAAAGAGTAAAATAAATAACAGAAATGTAATATACTTAGCTAGGAAATAGCGGTGGCGTCCAGTCCGGAATGGCGATGCGCTAGGAAATTGCCAGAAAAAGGGAGTGGTCCGACGGTGCGTCAGCGAGCTGATCCAATTTCATAGCGCCCGATCTCCCGTATCCCAAAAGGTAATTTTAGCTTTCGCTATAAAATTCGGTTCATAAAGTCGGCTATCTTTGGTGAGAGCGAAACTCTGGAAATTATAATGAAGAAAGTTGAAGCACCAAATGTTGTTGGATATGATCGGCGAGGAATGGACAGGCAATATCTCCCTTGAACAGCAAGAGAGAAAGCTGTGTGGCCAATGGAGTCGGTGGGTTGGGGTTGGCAAAGACCGACCAAGCGAATTAGAGAAGGGTGCACAAATCCTTAATAAAAGCCAATTTGGTTCTTAAGTTTAAATGCCAATATGCCACAATAGAAATGGAAAGCCTTTGGAGGCTTATGTTAAAATAGAATTGAAGGCTGGAGTGGGCCGTCGACCAATTTACCCAAAAGGCTTTTAAGCCACTCCTTTTAATCAAAAGGTATGTCCACTCACCAATATAGCAAGGCAACGTGGAGGTTCAGAGAACGACAGAGCCTATTTGTTTTGGAGATGATGGTGAGTGAAGGGTGTCGTTTCGGCCCGCGTGCAAGGAGGCAATAATACTCACATAGCCCGGACGTCCGTGTTGATGGCAATTTCGAGCTTTTTCGAGCAAGTCGACAAGGATTTTTTTGTGTGTGTGTAAGCAAGGATTCCCACAGAATTGTCTCGCCTTGTTCCTTCTCTTCGTTTACGCCTTCCGATGCCGCTTCCCAATGTCAAGCCGAATCGACGTGACTCAAATTTCTTTGCTTGCTTCGACTCTTGCTCTCTCTTTCCTTTAGCAAGCCATAATCCGCCTTCTTATTCCCAATTTCAACTTCGCTTCCAAAGTTGTGATTAGCGTTCCGACTTCTTTCAATTATGCGTCGACTCACTTTCTCGTCCGTATCTTCATGTATACGCAAGCTTAGCTAGTGCTTAAATTTAATCGCTGAACATACCCGTTCTTGATCGTCTTGAAGCCGAAATTGAAAATTGATTGCTGATTAGTAGCCGATTTTTCGCCAATCAACGACCAAGAAAAATTTCGTTTGCAAATTCTATTGATTAATCTTTGAATTGCCACGAATCCTTGAATCTGAGAATTGCAAGTCGATGAATTGCAATTTTGAATTTTGTCGATTCGAGGAATCCCTTCTTGAGCTTGAAATCTGATGCCAATTTTTCCTCGAACCTGAAGCTCTGATACCACTGTTGGGAGAAGAGGGGGGAGATCGACCGCTTAAATTATTCAACACAAGCTCCCAAACATCACCATCAACCTGTCCACCTCTTCTTCCAATTTCCAAGCACACACACTCACACCTAGACTATGACACACACACACACACACACACACAATAAACATAGAATTGACATAGACATGCTTGTAAGAGAGTGCAAGAGATGTGTAAGGGATGGAGACTAGATTAGAGAGTACACAGCAAAATAACCATAGCATAAGAGAGTAAAGAAGAGAATCTGCAAGAGAAAGGCCTAAATCTAACCCCAAACTCCACGGCACCTCTCTTGTGGAGTTGGTATTTAATATATTATTTTTGAGTTTTAGGTGCCAAAAATTGAATCCCCTCTTTTACAACCACTTCATTTTGTAAATGAGTGAAGCTCATTAGTTCTTGCATGGCCCATAAGGGGAGTTCCCACTACAACTATTTACAAAGCCATAGTGGCTTATTGAAATGATATTCTAAAATACTGTGCAAATATAAAATGGCAAAGAGTAATTGCCGTCGCCTCTTCATCAACTCCCCGCATTCCACTCTACAAAATCATCATCAACTCAATTAGTAAAATAAATAGACAGCACATAATTAACCATTACGCTAGCTATCCCAATTGCAGCTAACCACTACAACAGGAGGGTGCCCAGTCTTGTAACATTCGCATGCATGGCACTACTAACGGACAACGTGTTCATATTTCCGTGGATGATGGTGCAACTCATAACTTCTTGAACTATAAGCTAGTCAAGAAATTGAAGCTACACAGACTCCCCTGCTCTCACAAATATGTGGTGGAGCAGATGTCTAGGAATGATAAAGAAGTATAGGACATGGTAGTTCAAGGGGTTGAGCTTATTGTTCAAGATCATACGATGACCCTTGACTTCCAAGTTATGAACATGGACCGTGCTAATGTAGTTTTAGGATGTGAGTTGTTGTATGGTTTAGGAAACACATTGCACACTAGTTATGAACACAACTTTTGATCCTTCATGGCCAATGGTAAACATGTGCTTTTACTTGGTGAGAAAAATATACCATCTGCACCTCTTATATGTACATCCGAGCTTTCTTTTGCAGAAACCAAATTTAATAAATGAAGTCTTTTTGTGTTAGTGCTTGTCTCCAAGTTTTGTGAATTCTCAAGAGCAAAGTGTTGTGAATTCTAGTAGTGGTATGCAAGGTGCAATGAATTCTAATGATAAGCAAAGTGTTAACAAATCTAACGAGCAAAGTGCACTCAATTTTAATTCTATATAGCAACGTGCAACTGTTGTAAAACAAACATTACAGGAATTACAAGATTCTCCATCCCAGCATAACTCTAGTTTACTTTCTCCTTTTGCACGGTAAACGCTGACTCACTTACTCACGGAGTATAATGATGTATTTTCAAGTGATTTACCGCCAGGTTTAGCCCCTACACGCGATGTGCAACATGGCATAGATGTCTTGCCAGGCACTAAACCAGTGAGTAAACCACCTTATCGTATGAGTGCTAAAGAAGCCAAGGAGGTTGAGAGTCAGTTGGCTGACTACCTTGCTCGTGGTTTCATTAGACCAAGCACTTTGCCTTGGGCATCACCAATTCTATTGGTGAAAAATAAAGATGGTACTATGCGCATGTGCGTAGATGATCGTGGATTAAATGCCATAACCATCAAGAACAAGTATCCTCTGCCTCGAGTGGATGAGTTGTTTGATCAACTCCATGGGGCAAGATACTATACAATGATAGATCTTCGTTCAGGATACCACTAGGTGCGTATCCTTTTGCAAGATATCTCCAAAACTGCCTTTAGAACACGGTTCGGGCATTTTGAATTTTTGGTTATGCCTTTTGGTCTAACCAATGCTCTAGCTACATTTATGACACACATGGATAGTGTTTTACGTCCCTATCTTGGAAAATTTATTGTGGTTTTCCTTGATGACATTCTCATTTATAGTAAGATTGAAGATGAACACATAGAACACTTATGATTAGTGTTCGAACAGCTACGAGCTCACGTGTTGTATGCAAGCAAAGCAAGTGTGATTTCTTTAAAATAGAGATACATTACCTCGGTCATGTGATCTCTTATTCTGACATCAAAATGGACATTGACAAGGTCGCTGCCATTCTTCGATGGCCACATCCCAACACGGTTGAGGAGCTTCAAATATTTTTAGGCATGGCTGGATTTTATCGATAGTATATCCGTGATTATGCCAAAATTGTTTTTCCTATGACGGATCAACTTAAAGTAAAAGGTAAGACATTTTCTTGGGAAGAAGCCCAAAAACACAGTTTCGAACAGCTCAAGGTAGCAATAGCCACTGCTCCCATCCTAGCAATCGTTGACCCACTTAAGCAGTTTGTGGTAGAGACCGATGCTAGTGATAAAGCAATTGGTGCGGTACTTCTCCAAGAGGGAAGACCTATAGCCTTTGAAAGTAAAAAGTTAGATAGAGCTCAACATAATTATTCTGTCTATGAGAAAGAGCTCTATCCCATAATTCACGCTTTATGAAAGTGGCGACACTATTTATATGGTGCCGAGTTTGAAGTAGTTTTTTTACCATGAGAGTATCAAATGGTTTACTACTCAAACGGACTTGAAGGGCCGTAAAGCTAGATGGGCCGAAATCCTTCAAGATTATGATTGTAAGCTACGATATCGCAAGGGGCGATATAATGCAGTAGCGGATGCACTAAGTCAGATGCCTCAAATTAATTCACTTGCTTTTACGAAAATAAAGAGTGGATTTTTGGAGTCATTACGTGGCAAGTGTGCACAAGATCAATCATATGCTAAAGTGTGGAGTGCAGTTTTAAAAAGGGATCCCTCACACTCACATGTCTTTGAACAGCCAAATCAACATGTCTCTGCACGCACATATAAAAACTCCAACACATAGAGCTCAACCCCTACTCAAGAAGAGCTTAAGCGATGGAAGAATTTTTCCATTGATGATGGCTACTTACTTCACAAAGGTAGAGTATGTGTGCCAATGGACTCAGACACTAGGCACCAAATCTTATTTGAGTGTCACGATAGTCCAAGTGCTGGTCATCCAGGTATTCGTAAGACGTATGCCTTAGTTCGACGACAATTTTATTGGTCGGGCTTACATCATGATGTTCAAGAGTACGTACTAAACTGCCAACAGTGCCAAGTTAATAAGGCAAAGAGCGCCTCAAGGTAGGTGGCCTTTTACATCCTTTAGAGATTCCCAAAGGTAAGTGGGAGAGTATCTCTATGGATTTTGTAGTAGGACTACCTACTACAAATCGTGGCCATGATGCCATATGGGTAATTGTAGACCCTCTCACAAAGATGGGTCGATTCATTCCCACTAAGACTACGGTTAAGACACCGAAATTAGCACGGCTATTTGTAGACTATATATAAACTCTACGGTCTTCTAGCTAGTATCATTAGTGACAGAGATCGAAAGTTCGATAATCACTTCTGGAGAGTTGTGTTCCAAAAGTTGGATACTAAACTTAATCTAAGTACGGATGATCATCCAAAAATAGATGGTCAAACCAAAAGAGTCAATCAAGTGCTAAAGGATATGCTACGAGCGTATGTTAGCAAGAAGCAAACCAATTGGGAAGACTACTTATTGGAATTTTCTTATAATAGTTCAAAGCATGTGACTACACGGTTTAGTCCATTTATGCTTTTATATGGATTTCAACCTAAATCACCCGTTCTGGTGGGGTTGGCTAAGGAGAAGATACAACAAGCGAAGGATTTTCTCCAAGACCATTTTGACATGCTTCGAGTTGCTCGACAGAATGTTAAGCAAGCTCAAGATCGATATAAGAAGTACGCAGATGAGCATCGTCATCTTGCTACTTTCGAAGAAGGAGACAAGGTTTTCCTCAAAGTTCTGGAGCATTCAGAAAGTCTGAAGACAGGAAAAGTTGCTAAAATTTCACCACGCTATTGTGGACCGTTTACCATTCTCAAACGTATAGGTCAAGTGGCCTATAAGTTAGCTCTTCCAAAGCACTCACGAGTTCATCCTGTTTTTTATGTTAGCCATTTACGAAAACAACTAGGACATAATGATAATGTCATTGACATAGGTGTGTTAGTTGAGCTTATCGAACCGCAAAGCATCCCTCGTGAGCCCAAAAAGATTTTGGATTCTCATGAGCTTCGCACTAGACATCATTCCAGACGACATGTGTTGGTAAAATGGCTAGATAGACTTGAAGAAGGTTCTACATGGGAGAATGTCTCCACACTTAATGGTTTCCTACGCTCGTTTTCGAGGACGAAAACGATTCTCCAAGGGGGGGGGGGGTAATGTAAGGACATGGGTCCTACGGGCAAGGCCACCGGCACGGCCGAACAGTGTGTATGCTAGGGGGAGGCTATAAGATAGCACGGTTGGGTGGAGACTAGCATACGCATTACCACCGCCCTTTCAGAAAGAGAGACAAATAAAAGAAAGGATGGCCAGCCCCATAACTGTAAATGGAAAATTCTATGAATAATACAAGATAAAGAACAGAGAGCCCCCTAGGTCACTTATGTAGTGAGCCATGGAGAATCCTTCTCAAAAGATCAGACATACAAAAGCCGAAAAAGGATTTGTATGAATCAACAAGATCGAACCAAAAAAGTCAAAATATGCATCAATAGAAAAAGCTAACCAAGGACCAAACAAGTATTGTTTTATACGAAAGCAGAAATACGATGTTTCTAAATCGATCAAATAAGAACATTTAGACATCATCGTTAACAAAGTCTCTAGAAAAAATCACCTTACTTATAGTTATGAGCTCCATAATAATCCAAGAAACACATGAGAAGACCATCTTGGAGAATTGGAAGAATTTAGACAAATCAAGTTCGTAATATGTGAATGACAAGGCCATGCTTTTTCTCTGCCCGAACCTTTTGAATCAAAGAAAGACAAACAAGAGTAGGCAAAGAAGGCATCATCAAATTTAAGCTACATGCATATCAACAAAAGAAGAATCCTTATTTGGAAGATAATTTTGCATGCACATATCCACAAAGTGATATGTAGCCCAAAAGAGGCTTAATACGAGTAGATAAATAAATATCCTAATGAGGCATAGAAGATGGTTACATATCTCAACAATTTGTACATTCATCGATGCTAGAATAGGTAAAGTCGTTTTTGTATCCTAGCTTGAGGCAAAGCTCTTCTTCTTCAAGGGTAGAGGTGGGTGTGTCCATGATGCTTGCCACTCGCACATTGAGATGTCGTGCTTGTCTCATCTTCTCCTCCTCTATTGTGGTTTGTATAAAGAGGTCCTCACCTTCTGAGTTTCCTCTTTGAGTTCTTTGCGTTGCCTGATGATGTATATAAGAGAATTGTTTGCCTTCAACCGTTTGAACATCAATCTCAGTAGAAAAATCAACAGCAACCTTTGGATCATTCAAATCAAATTCCCACTTTATGATAGGATCCACACGATTATCTCATCACACAATGGAGAGAGTGTAAAGGAATGGCCATCTCTACAAAAGGGCACACAAGACACTTCAACTTATCGTCAATAAATCTGAAATTATTTGAATGGAGGTATAAATATGTCACACCTTGACTTTAGATCACCACACCTTAGTTCCAAGGCTATGAGGCCACCCAGGCTCAAGCCCAAGTGTAAACATCACATCTCTCTCTAGTGTCTTTAGATGAAGGGACGCATAAATGTATCCACTCATTGACTTTGGATCCCCACGTGTATGGAATTTTGAGCCCTTGTTGCAAGCTAACCCAAGCTCCAAGCCAACACGTTAGAAAAAAATTCGTATTTCTTATAAGAGCTTGGACACGAGGGAAGCGTGCGAGTGTCGACGTGTTGATGTGCGGTTCCCTGTAAACTCCGCGAGAGACAGACAGAGATTTGCATCCGTAACAGAAGAAGCGACAAACGAGCAATTATGAGAGCTTATCCAGCAGAGATCGGTTTGAAGAAATCTTGAAAGGTAGATGAGCAGGTCTTGAGTTACAGCACACACAGAGAATGCCCAACTCAGATAATGAACACCATGGGAGCGGGGGAACACCTTGGATGGTCACCCGCAGAGAAGTGATGGTGAGCTTGGCGGGTCTCTCCATTGTGGTGCTTACGCTTATTCTGGGGCGCGTCAGCAGCTCATCTGTTGTCCTCATTACGCCCACCAATGAGACTGTGCCTTTCCCAGATGTCGAAGCTAGCTTCGGTAAGCTCTTTTTTTCCCTTCTCTCTCCGAAGTTGCAGCTTTAGCTTCTTTATCATACCATTAATGGCCTGCCTTTGTTTGCTTGTTTGTTTTTTCTTTGAGGGGAGGGGGGGACTTTGCATGCCCAGCGCTCCAAACGAAATTTGAAAACCCTGTAAAAGACGTTTCACAACGCTGCTTAATTTCCATCAAGTGGTACTGGGCTTTGTGCATACGGTCTATTACTAAGTTAGTAGATCCCACAGTGATAGCGTACACATAATACTATTAATGTGTAAATTTGCAAACCTAAGCTTTATCTATGTTCTTATACTTACCTGAAATTTCAATGGGTTGAATCAAATCAACCATTAGGCTTTAGACTGGGCGTGACTCCTGATAAATCAGAAACATGAGTATTTAATATCGTGTTGTGGAGTGATGTATATCATAATGTATAGCAAAGCAACAAACAAAAGTGCAACCCTTTTTGAAAAGAAAAGAAGAGAACTTTTATCATCATAGGAACAATTCCAGGAGACCTCACAGCTCTATCTGATGAGTCTTTAACGTCTTACTGAGGCTGAAGTTGATTAAAGGTATATAATCGTCTCCTTCGGGAATGCCATGAATGCATATAGAAAAGAATCTAAGTTAAAGTGTATGCTCCGTGAGGATGAGCTACATATCACAAAGTAACACTTATGAACATTATGAGAGAGAGAGAGAGAGAGAGAGAGAGAGAGAGAGAGAGAGAGAGAGAGAGAGAGAGAGAGAGAGAGAGTGTCGTGGAGCTTTCTTGTGCTAACCCTTACCTACCCTAATACTCCCTCTGTGAACCCTTCTACAACAAAACCCTAACCCTGTCGCGTGACTGCAAAACCCTAATCTAACGTCCCTACCTGCTTGCTCTGCGTGAGTGCTCATCCTTGCTGATTTGTGCGGCCACGAGTTGCTTGCATATTTGTGCCTGCTTTGTGTGTATTGCTCCCAAGCTAATTTACCAAGAGAAGAGACCTTGGCACACTTATAAAGGTTTTACTGTAGCCTCTGGCCCAAAAGCAAACCACTGAAAAGCTCTGGCCTCCAAAAGCTCCAAACCCAAAAGCTAGCGTCCTCTAGGCACTTTTGTAAACCGAGGCCTGTCCGCACTGCCACGTTAGCAGATTCCGTGATTTTCGGTCAGTTGTGTATGGAATGCCACTTCAACAGTTGTACGTGTTTTTTAGTGAACTTGATGTATTTGAAGAGGTTTTAGGCTCGTTAGCCATCTCTGATAAGTTTGGTGGGGTTAGGTTTTAACCCAACCCTTTTAGTCCCTCTGGCAATATTTGCAAGTTAAAGGCCATGCCACATCACAAGCTTGTGACATACCTCTCTCTTGAAAGAATAGTAATCAGCCTCGATTACCCCTGCAAAACAGACAAAGGACAAAAACTAGCTTAGTAGGAGATACAAGCAAGATGCGCAAACAGATTGGTCTGGCCTTTCCTCTTCTCAGAGGATCTTCACAACGCAGACTGGTCAGTATGGCTTCCCTACTTCTACAGGATGATCACGGTGCAGACAGCTTGGTCTAATCACACCTCTTCTCAAAGGCCCTTCACAACGCAGATTGTTGAGTCTGGCTTTCCCCTCATCTTGGATTACCCTACCTACTGACAGGACACCATCAGGTGGTGGTCCGTGCGGTCTATCAGTGACTGCTGCAGCTTACAGTGGCTTCTACAGTGCAGACTGTTTAGTCTGGCTTTCCTTGATTCGGAGGACGTCCACGGCACAAATTGCTACATCTGGCCTTCTTGGAGTTTTACACAGCTTAGCCACCTGGCCACAGTGGGTTACAGGTTCGTACATTGACAGGCTTCCGATCATTCTCATGACGGTTCCTGGGCTTCTTCATTTTCTCTAGATTGTTTGACTACAGACACCATAGATCCTACTAGACAGGACACTTGCAGGTCTATTGGCACTTCGTTTACGATGAGGAGTTGTCTTCACACTCAGTTCGGGACCTTCACGCAATATCTTCAAACTGTAATGGCGGAGTACAGCAGTTTGCTACACTGCTCGTGACGGCACTTTATCATAGAGATCTCTCGGAGGTTGTGACACCCCAGATTGCTGCTACACTCTCAAAGTTCGCTGGAATATTGTTCTTCAGTGGACGTCGCAGTAGATATCTTCATCATTTGCCTCACATCTTCGGCTTCATGCGGTTTGTTTAGCATCAGGTGCTGAGAGGGGGTGTTAGATTTACACCACTCTGCTGCTTCATAGGTCTAGGGCATGCATGTACGAGTAGTGTGCCTCTGGACTGGCCACCCTTTGCATACACATACAGACTGCACTGTCAGGCCGCCCACTTCTGGGCCGACCGCCGACCTTGTCCGGGCGCCCTCATATTTCATTTATTCCTTGTTGGGTCATGGGGGACTTTTCTTTTGGCATTGCCCTACCTCCCCTTGGGCACCTATATATGGGACCAAGGGGGGCACCCACTGTCAGTTATCTGATACGCTGTATTACAGGTCTTGTGGTTATGGTGGTCATGGGGGGCTGATTAGCCCCCTCCTCTCACATCTAGCGTTTTGTCTTCTGTCTTCCTCTCTCTTCCCCTCTCTCACGCTTCCGCACATGCGCACTCTCATAATATGATGGATGACATTAAGCATCACGAAGGGGTTGTATTGTTAATTCGGTGGGAGAGACCGAGAAGTGGATATTCTTGATGCGTCACATGATGGGTGACAAGTGCATCGAAAAGGGAATATTCTATTGGTCTGGCAGGAAATCTGAAGTGGACAAAGAAAGCTGCAAGCACAATAATAAAGATGGGTTCTGAGAAGCTTTTTTCTAAAAAGCGGAATATTTTGAAGTGCTTATCAGGAAAAGCAGATGTTTCTTGCGAGGAATCCGTGTTTGCATTGCATTTGTGCCTGAGAACTGCATCCAAGGACGCCTGGGAAGTGTTGTCTGGCATCAGTTTTCAGCTCACTGAGTTTTATTGAAGTTTTTAAACAGGCACACACTTTTTAAAAGATGACTAGTCGTCCACTTAATAAGTGGGCAGCCAACTGCAAAAATAAAGCAAGGCTACTTATAAAATTAGCGCTCTCTTTGGGCTGAAAATATATATGCGATCTCTCTTCCTCTGGCCTCGCCAAATTTGCCGCCAGCTCTATCTCTCCTCTAGTGCCCCCTTCCTTTCTATTTTTGCCAGCAACACACCTCTATTCCTGCCGCCCTCCAGAGGCTACAAAAGCTCTAGCGCTCTCCTTGTTGCTCCCGGTTTTGCGAGCGCTAGCTCTTGGAGACTCTGCCGGCGGGAATCTGCAGGAGATTGTGCGAAGTCAGCGTGCGAAGGTTGCTTTTCCGCACTTGGAGCGACATGTATCAATTGTGAATATGCTCTACGAGTTGTTGTTTTGTTTTTGTGCGTTTGGAGGTATTTCGTCTCACGGAGATACTGCAAGGAGGCCTCGGGCCTATGCTCAGGGATTTCGGGACGGAATTCGGAACGGTTTGTGGAGCGTTACACTTTCAATACAAACGGAAACGGAATTGAGAGCCCGTGTCTCGGAATTTTCCCGCACGGGAAGGAATTGACCATTGAGTCTGAGATTTAGAATGGAGGGGTGACTCCGGTCTTGTGCTTGTAAAAAGATTCTCCCTAATAAAGATTTTCTTTAAGGGGAGGGACCAACCCATCTTCTGGACCCCAATACTGTGTCGATATTCTCCCTCGTCTCTTTTGGTTGTGTAAGGTGCAGCAGAAGTGAATGTTGAACTTTGCTCAAGATGAGTGCTCCGAACTGTGCTCAAGGTTCCTTTTACTTACGGAAGGGAGAGCCTTCCGTTCGTTTAGTGAGAGAGTGCAATGCACAAACAAAGTGGTGAACATTGTGAATCAAGGTACTGAGACTGAGAGATAGAGAGAGAAGAATACGACACCAGAATGTTGTCAAACCCTCCTCTGAAGGCCCCACTCTCTATGGCGAGAGCGGCCTACTATTGATTGCACAAATCTCTACAATGCTTTGGACTCGTTGACGATGTCGATGACGATGAGAACGACGACGAGACGGGCTGAAATCTGAAAACGCTAATGGCTGAAATCTGCAAATCTTGTATCTGCTGAATTCTGATCCTATGTCGATGATGACGGTGATGACGACGATGCGACGACGACGCGCTGAAAACTGAGATGCTGAAATCTGCGTTTTCCGGGCTGAAACTGCAAACTGCGCTGGATCTGATCTTGCGGCGAGGATCTGCTGCGGGAAGGTGAGATCTGCGAGTTCGGGACTTGTTCTGCTGTGTCTAAGTGCTGAGAACTGAAAACGCTGGTGCTTCTTGGTGTTCCGTCGCGGTGAATCTGCAAAACGCTGGATGGCAATGGTGATGCAAAAACGCTAGGGCTGAATGTTGTCTTGCGGTGGAAATCTGCTAACGCTAGGGCTGAATCAAGCTGATCTTTGATCTTGCTGCAAAACGCTATGTCCAGCTCTGTCTACCAATGCCGGGGCTGAACTGCAATGCAAAAACGCAAGGCTTGGGGGATGGATGAAACGGCTAGGCTTTGCAGATGCAAAAACGCTAGCTCTGCTTATGTAGGGAATCTTGTTGAGAAGGTGCCTGTTGAACGCGAAGTTCCCGTTTGTCACGTGACACATCCAACCCTATGTATCCGTGGACAAGCTACAACATGACAAGGGTTCAATTCAGTCAAGTTAGTCTAGAATAGGAAGTGATCTGGCACTTTTGTGAGTCTGTTCGCAGACCGTGCATGTCCAGACACTTAGAGTAGATGCATATCTTCTGGATGCACACAGCATGATCATCAGATTACAATCAGAACCCATCGCGAGCATTTTTACAGTTCATAGACCTATTTTCCCTATTTTTGACATTTTTTACTTGGTATTTTTAAGTGACTTGTTGGAAACTAGGTAGGGCAATGTCACGTGACACTTCCAACCCTTTGTGTTTGTGGACAAGCTACAGCATGACTAGGGTTCAGTTCAGTCAAGTCAGTCTAGAATAGGAAGTGATCTGGCACACCTTTGTGAGTCTGTTCTCAGACCGTGCATGTCTAGACACTTAGATTAGATGCATATCCTCTGGTTGCACACAGCATGACCATCAGATTTCCATAAGATCCCATCAAGAGCATTTTTCTAGTGCTTTAAACCTATTTTCCCTATTTTTGACATTTTTCACTTATTTATTAAGTGACTTTTGTTGGGAACTAGGTAGGGCAATTTTGCTAAGATAATATAAAAGCAAACCAGAGTTAGCACTCTTTGGCAGAGGAGGCAACACGAGCATTGCTCAACATGCCGATTCTCAAGCAAGACAAGGATCCCATCAGCCTGGCGTTTTCCACAAAGCAGCTTGGCGTTTTCCAAGACTTGCACTCGGCGTTTTCAGCCTGCTGTACCTGGCGTTTTACAGCAGCCTATTCAGCGTTTCTGGTAGCCAATCAGTAGCGTTTTCATGACATCAAGACCAACGTTTTTAATGCCAACAAGTCAGCGTTTTTAGGGACAACATTTCAGCGTTTGGTCGCAACATGAACCAGCGTTTTTGCAGTAGTAGATCAGCCCGTCAACGTCGACCCTTGCAGATTTGCCAAGCATTCAATTTTCAGCCATAGTCTCGTCATCGTCGGCACCACCGTCGGCCTCGACATAGCCTTATTAGATTTGCATCAGCATCTTGTATCAGATTGTGCAATCAATAGTAGACCACTCTCGTTATCGAGAGTGGGGCCCTTGGAGGAGGGGTTTACAACTCCCTGGTGTCGTATTCTCTTCTCTCTCTATCTCTCAGTCTCATACACCTTCATTCACAATGTTCACCACTTTGTTTGTGTCCATTGCACTCTCTCACTAAAGGAATGGAAGGCTCTCCCTTCCATGAGTAAAAGGAATCCTTGAGCACAGTTTGGACCACTCATCTTGAGCAAAGTTCAACATTCACTCCCGTTGCACCTAACATTGGTATCAGAGCTTTGGCAGTGTTCTGTATCACTCAAGGAAAGAACCGCATAGTTTTTTTTTGCTTGTTGCGGTCGCACGTAACCCAAGTCCTCTTGGGTGTGTCGATTCCTAATCGTGTTTTTGAAGAGTGACAGGAAACCCAAGAAAGAAGGGCTTGTCCAGCCTCCCCTTGTGTCTCTTTTCATTCATTAAGAGCGGACCGTGCACTTAGCGGCCGGCCAATCGACTTGAGGTGGGAAAAAGCAACCTTGGTGTGAGCGCAAGGCTGCGAAGGGGTGTGCCCGCGGAAAAGAGCAGAACTCGGGTGAAGAGAAGATCTTTCTCTAACACAGAATGGTCATCACTTGATGCGGAATGGATACTTCGCTTGGAGGTGATGAGCATGAGAGAGGGGAAGAAGAATTTTCTCCACCAGGCAGTTTTTCCGACCCTTCCCCATCTACGCCAAAGATTGCACCAGATCCTATGAAGCTTTTCGACAAGATGGTGATGGACATGAAGTTAGAACGCGAAACACGAAAAGCGGAAAGAAAGGCAGAACACAAAGAAAGAATGGCAGCCATAGAGCGTGAGCACGAGCAAGCATGCTTGGAAGCCGAAGAAAGAAAAGCAGAATTTGATTGCGAGAACAAAGCAAGAAAAGAAATGAACGACCGACACGTGAAAGAGATGTTGCGACTTTTTTCTCAAGTGCAGGCATAGATGCAAGAGATTCAGGAAAAGGAGATTCTCTCAAGTCTCCTCTTCTCCAAAGCAAGACACACATGATTTGCATGATAATTATAAGCATGAAGAATTGCATGACAATGACAAGCATGATGATTTGCATGATAATGACAAGCATGATGAATTGCATGATAATGACAAGCATGATGATCAAGATGTGATTTCTCACAAGCATGATGATTTGCATGAAGATGATGTGATTGTTCACAAGAATGATGTGTTAGTTGATACTTTCTCGAGTGAAGCTAACCTCATTGCAGAGACGATCAATCACAAAAAACCAATCTTGGCTCTCGAGCCTATGTCCAAGGAACCCCCTCAGAAAGAACCCCCTCAAGAAGAACCGATCTTGGCTCTCGAGCCTAGGTCCAGAGAACCACTATGTGTTCACATGATTAGTCGCACGCATTGATTGACTGTTTCATTCGTGATCGTTTCCTGTATTCTAGTCAGCGTCTTTATGTGATCCCTTTTCCTAGGCATGACATATTGTACGTTGAGCACGTTTCACTCATGAATGAGCACGGATGTATGCGGATTATTCATGAAAAGCTGAAAAGTATGCATTCAAGGGAGTCACATTCCATGTCTCTTCCTTGGCACGACACAGTTGTAGAAAGAGCACAAGAAAGTATGAGCACCAAGTATGGGCATTTCCATTGTGAATTGCCACAGTTGATTGATTTAGATCAGAAAGACAAGATTTGATCTCATTGTTTGGGTGTGTGGTGAACGGTTTGGCACTCCGTCTATTTGTTCATCTACATTGCATGCACACTCTTTGAGGAAGACGAGTTTTTCCAGTCACTTTACAAGGAATAGGTATGTTTATGTTTTTGTGTTGTAAGTGGTTTCAAGAATTTTCAGACATGGAGATTCTTGAAGAAGATGGACCTACGTCCATAGACAACGTTGAAGCATTGAAGGAGACTCAACTGACTTTGTGTCGCTTTCGGCACGGCCCAAAGAAGAAGACTTTGCAGACCTTTATGAAGTTCAAGTATTGCACAACCCACACATCAGAGTGGGCCGGCGAAGAGTCCTTTCCAGGATTCCAGACGCTGTTGGCGATCTCCCTCGACGCCATACAGTTTGGTGCCAGTACCTCACTTTGAAAAGGAGGGGATGTCACGTGACACATCCAACCCTATGTGTCCGTGGACAAGCTACAGCATGACCATGGTTCAATTCAGTCAAGTCAGTCTAGAATAGGAAGTGATCTGGCACCTTTGTGAGTCTGTTCGCAGACCGTGCATGTCCAGACACTTAGATTATATGCATATCCTCTGGTTGCACACAGCATGACCATCAGATTTTCATCAGATCCCATCAAGAGCATTTTTCCAGTGCATTAAACCTGTTTTCCCTATTTTTGACATTTTCACTTATTTATTAAGTGACTTTTGTTGGGAACTAGGTAGGGCAATTTTGCTAAGATAATATAAAAGCAAACCAGAGTTAGCACTCTCTGGTAGAAGAGGCAACATGAGCATTGCTCAACATGCCGATTCTCAAGCAAGACAAGGATCCCATCAGCCTGGCGTTTTCAACAAAGCAGCCTGGCGTTTTCCAAGACCTGCACTCAGCGTTTTCAGCCTGCTGTACATGGCGTTTTACAGCAGCGTATTCAGCGTTTTTGGCACCAATCAATAGCGTTTTCATGACATCAGGACCAGCGTGTTTAATGCCAACAAGTCAGCGTTTTTAGGGACAGCATTTCAGCGTTTTGTCGCAGCACGAACCATCGTTTTTGCAATAGCAGATCAGCTCGTCACGTCGACCCTTGCAGATTTGCCAAGCATTCAGTTTTCAGCCATAGTCTCGTCATCGTCGGCACCACCGTCGGCCTCGACATAGCCCCATTAGATTTGCATCAGCATCTTGTACCAGATTGTGCAATCAATAGTAGACCACTCTCGCCATCGAGAGTGGGGCCCTTGGAGGAGGGGTTTACAACTCCCTGGTGTCGTATTCTCTTCTCTCTCTATCTCTCAGTCTCATACACCTTCATTCATAGTATTCACCGCTTTGTTTGTGTCCATTGCACTCTCTCACTAAAGGAACAGAAGACTCTCCCTTTCATAAGTAAAAGGAATCCTTGAGCACAGTTCGGAGCACTCATCTTGAGCAAAGTTCAACATTTACTTCCGCTTCACCTAACAGGCAATTTTGCTAAGTTTGTATATATAGAAACCTATCGCTAGCACTTTTTCGCAGAAGAGGCAGCAGGAGCACTTGCTCAACAGACACCTTCTCAGCAAGACTTCCCCCCCCCCCCCGCAAGGCCTAGCGTTTTTGCAACACAGCATCAACACTGGCGTTTTTGCACCATAGTCCAGCCCCTGGCATTTTTGCTCAGCAGATCAGCCCCGGCGACCACAGGAGACAACAGATCCCCTAGCGTTAGTAGATTCTACAGCAGTTAGCAGATTTCTACCGCAGCAGAAGATTTTCAGCCCTAGCGTTTTTGCAGATCTTCGCGATGGAATGAGCACTAGACTCAGCGTTCTCAATTTTCAGCAGTCAGTTAGAAGAAGTCCCGAACCTCGTAGATCCTCGCCGTACGGTCAGATCCCGCGAAGTTTGCAGTTTCAGCCCAGAAAACGCAGATTTCAGCATCTGCGTTTTCAGTGCCTCGTCATCGTACCATTGTCATCGACATCGTCACCGGCATAGAATCAGAATTCAGCAGATAAAGATTTGCAGATTTCAGCCCTTAGCATTTTCAGATTTCAGCCCGTCTTGTCGTCATCCTCATCGTCGTCGACATCGTCGGCAAGTCCAAGCATTGTAGAGATTTGTGCAATCATAAGTAGACCCTTCTCGCCATAGAGAGTGGGGCCTTCGGAGGAGGGTTTGACAACATTCTGGTGTCGTATTCTCTTCTCTCTCTATCTCTCAGTCTCAGCACCTTCATTCATAGTGTTCATCCACTTTGTTTGTGTCCATTGCACTCTCTCACTAAAGGAACGGAAGGCTCTCCCTTCCGTAAGTAAAAGGAACCTTGAGCACAGTTCGGAGCACTCATCTTGAGCAAAGTTCAACATTCACTTCCGCTGCACCTAACACTGTTGCCTCTTCTGCCAGAAAGTGCTAGCGTTGGGTTTTCTTATATAATGGCTTAGTCAAATTGCACTACCTAGTTCCCAACAAAAGTCACTTAAAATTAATAAGTGAAAAATGTCAAAAATAGGGAAAATAGGTCTATGCATTGTAAAAGTGCTCCTGATGGATTTTGATTGTAATTTGATGATCATGCCGTGTGCAACCAGAGGATATGCATCTACTCTTACTGTCTGGACATGCACGGTCTGTGAACAGACTCACAAAAGTGCCAGATCACTTCCTAAGCTAACTGAACTGAACCCATGTCATGAAGTAGCTTGTCCATGTACACATAGGGTTAGATGTGCACGTGACAGGTTGAAAGTCTATTTATTTTCAGCTTGCTGATTATCCGTGTGTGCTCGTGCACTTGATAGTTGAGGCCAATAGAATTACTTTTTCACCCCTTTCAAGGTACTCTTTGCCACCAGACAGGCACCATGTGCCAACGGAAAAGAACAGACTGAACAAACTTTTAGCACTTCAATAACAACTGAACTGAAAGAGAGATGACACTGGGACTGGCGGAGTTCCACTCCGAAAGAGCACTGGCCTCAAACCTTGGTGCCCTTTTCGGTATTTCTTTATATTACTTGAACTCGGTAATATAAAGAAATACCGAGTGGCGGAGTTTCACTTCGAGAGAGTACAGGCCTCAAACCTTGGTGCCCTTTTCGGTATTTGTTTATATTACTTGAACTTGGTACAATGCCGGTACTCACGCTCTGCACCTTCACCCAGAAGAGTGCTAGTGTAACAGATTCGAACACTCCAAGTCGAGAATCTACCGCGACACCACAGATTATCACTTCAAAACAGTTCACAGTTCACAATTGATTCGACATTGGCCCGATGGAGTTCCGTGCCTAGAGATATTGGCCCCAAAGACTGGCGCCCCTTTCGGTATTTCTTTTTATATTAATCTGCAACTCAAAGTACAAGCGAGTCTTCGGGACTCACTCTCAAACTTTGCGTCCAGATGCTTTGAGAAGTGAGAGCCCAAAGATTCTTATAAAGGTTTTACAAGGGATGCCAAAAGCAGAGCCCTCTTCCAGAAAGTCATACTGGTTGGCTTTGTAAAAATTCTTCTTCTTTGCGTAAAAGTTGCTCATCAAAGTCCGAACTATCTGTAGACGAGTCCTCTGTAGAACTGTCACTCACGGGGCGAGATTTAGACTTCTTTGCCTTTTTCTTGCCCTTTTCGAAGCGTTGCTTTTTGCTTCGCTTTTTACCTTTTCTTTCTTCTTCGCTCGCATCAGATGAGCTAGAAGAATTGTCAGAAGAAGAAGAAGAAGAAGAAGAAGAAGAAGAAGAAGAAGAAGAAGAACTGGGTACTCCTTCAAATCGAACAGAAGATAACTGGGTACTCCTTCAAATCGAACACGCTTCTTCTGTTTCTTTACGTTTTTAAAAGTAGAATGACGACCCAAATAACTCGGGAAGTCAGTGCCTTTCTTCTGCTTTTTGTTGTGATTTTTAACTTTGTTCTGCGCGTCAAAAAGCTGAGCAATTTGTGCATCAACCACCTCTTCTAATTCTTTCTCTGTATACTTCCTGGGGGTAGGAGGTTTCTTGAGAGCGGGTTTGGGGGGTGGTTTTGTGGTCTTCTGCCATTGCGTATGCACCTCATTAAAAGAGGTCTCGCTCATATATTTTGCAAATTTTGGATCCTTCGCAAAATTGAGCATCATCTTTGTTGTGTCGCCAATCAATTGTTGACGCTCCATCTCTCGACGCTCCGCCGAAGTAGGCCGAGGCAGGCCGTACTCCTTGCCTGAATCTTCGTTGTGATCCCTTCCCGAATCTGCGGATGCAGAGGGAGTCGACTGATCTTTGCCTGAAGCCATAGGTGTCGCGGAAAAAGAAAAAAGATCGGACTTCCCGTAGAAGAGAAATCGGCCGTGCTTTGATACCACTGTAACAGCCTTGGACACTCCAAAGCGAGAATCTACCGCGACACCACAGATAATCACTTCAAAACAGTTCACAGTTCACAATTGATTTGACACTGGCCCGGCGGAGTTCCATGCCTAGAGATATTGGCCCCAAAGACTGGTGCCCCTTTCGGTATTTCTTTTTATATTAATCTGCAACTCAAAGTACGAGTGAGTCTTCGGGACTCACTCATAGACTCTGCGTCCAGATGCTCTGAGAAGTGAGAGCCCAAATATTCTTATAAAGGTTTTACAAGGGATGCCAAAAGCAGAGCCCCAAAAAGCTGAAAATTAAAAGCTTTTAAAATAAAGTAAAAGTCCTCCGTCTCTCACAAGCTCTCTCTCTCTCTCTCTCTCTCTCTCTCTCTCTCTCTCTTTAATAAAATAAAGTAGAGCTTTTCTCTTTTTCTCTGTCCCAACAATTGCGTAAACAAAAGCAAGGCAAATTGCGTAGGAAACAACCCTGCACTGTGTAGCCCAAAAGCTGCTCAAAAACTGTCGTAAAACACGGGCGTCCGTACAGTAGGCCACGTCATCAGCTTTCCGCATTTTTCGGAACCGTACAGTGCAGCCACGTCATCTTTTCTGCCCGCAAGGGACTGTCCCATGCCAAGAGAGGGTGTGTGTGTGTGTGTGTACTGGGCAGCCACGTCACCTGTCTGTGACAGCTAGAGACTGAGCCCTTTGCACAAATTTAAAGGCCCTTGGCCTATGAAAAGCAATTACATGAAAAGCATCAAACTCAAAAGCATATGGCCTCAAAAGCCGATGCTGAAAATTGCCCAGCGTAAATCATTTGCCACGTCAACACAGTCAGTATGAAACGCGGAATTCCGTACAGGCTGCCACGTCAGCAAGCCAGTGCAAAATGTAGGCTTCCATATGACTACCAGGTCATCATGTCTTTACGCCATAGTTACAAAGAATGGCCATTTTCAGGTCTCTGTTCCCCATTCCCATCCCAATTTCCCGTTTCGGGTCCCCGTTCCATGTTTTAGACGTGAATATCCGAAACAGAGAAGGGCATTTCATGCATGTTGCCGTTCCGTGGTCCCTGTTCCATTTCCCGTCCCAGTTAACTATGCTTTTCGTGCGTGTGGGTGTTTGCCGGCTTTACTTTAATGTCTTTAGGTCCATTGGGCCCCATCGGGCGGGGTCCCATAAGTCGGTGGGATCTCTACTTTAAACATAGGCCACTCGGCAAGACATTGCAAGTCGGTAAAACTTCTTCTGCTACTTCTAGGTTTTAGGCTCCTCGGTTGGGATCTGCAAGTTGGTTCCGTTCTTCATTGGCTTGACATGTCAGCAATTTGTGACATGCTCTGACACCATTGTCACCAGATCGGCACCACATGCCAATGGAAAAGAACAGACCGAACAGACTTTTAGCATTTCAATAACAATTGAAGTGAAAGAGATAGACGACACAAGGAGTGGCGGAGTTCCACCCCAAGAGAGCACTGGCCCCAAACCTTGGCGCCCCTTTCGGTATTTCTTTATATTACTTGAACTCGGTACAATGCCAGTACTCACCCTCTGCACCTTCACCCAGAAGAATGCTAGAGATTGAGCCCTTTTCACAAATCTAAAGGTCCTTGGCCTATGAAAAGCAATTACAAGAAAAGCATCAAACTCAAAGCATATGGCCTCAAAAGCTGGTGCTGAAAACTGCCCAACGTAAATCATGGAAATTTGTACAGATTGTCACGTTAGCACAGTCAATGTGAAATGCGGAATTCCGTACAGGCTGCCACATCAACAGGTCAACGCAAAATGCGGACGTCCGTACAATTGCCACGTCATCAGGTCTTTACACACGCGCGTGTCTGTGTGTGTGCCGGCTTTACTTTAATGTCTTTAGGTCCCCTAGGCCCCATTTGACGGGGTCCCATAAGTTGGTGGGAACTCCTCTTTAAACATAGGCCACTTGGCAAGACTTTGCAAGCTGTTAAAACTTATTTTGCTGCTTTTAGGGTTTAGGCTCCTCGATCGGGATGTGCAAGTTGGTTCCGTTCTACATTGGCTTGACACGTCAGCAGTTTGTGACACTCTCGATGCCTTTATGCCCAACAAAAGGCACATTATGGCATTTCGTCAACACCTTTTCCTTGTTAGAGTTACACCACTGTTGCTTCGCCATTTTGTACGGCTAGTGATTGTAGGTGCAGCGGAAGTGAATCTTGAACTTTGCTCAAGATGAGTGCTCCGAATTGTGTTCAAGGTTCCTTTTACTTACGGAAGGGAGAGCCTTCCGTTCCTTTAGTGAGAGTGCAAATGATCACAAACAAATTGGCAAACACTGTGAATGAAGTTGCTGAGACTGAGAGATAGAGAGAGAAGCATACGACACCAGAATGTTGTCAAACCCTCCTCCGAAGGCCCCACTCTCTATGGCGAGAGCGGTCTACTATTGATTGCGCAAATCTTTATAATGCTTTGGACTTGCCGATCATGTCGACGACGATGAGGCGAGCTGAAATCCGAAAACGCTAATGGCTAAAATCTGCAAATCTTGTATCTGCTGAATTCCGACTCTATGTTGGTGACGATGTCGATGGCGACGATGCGACGATGACGCGCTGAAAATGCAGATGCTGAAATCTGCGTTTTTCCGGGCTGAAATTGCAAACTTCGGTGGATCTGACCGTGCGGCGAGGATCTGCTGCGGGAAGGTGAGATTTGCGAGGTTTGGGACTTCTACTACGGAGTCTTACTGCTGAAAACTGAAAACGCTGTTGCTAACGATGGTCGTGTCGTGGCGAATCTGCAAAACGCTAGGATGTCCTGCTGATCCAAAAACGCTAGGGCTGATTTGGGGTCTGATGAAAAAATGCTAGTGATCTAGTGTTGCTAGGCTGCTGCAAATGCAAAATGTTGGGCTGAATTTGCTCTTGAAGAAAACGTTGGCTGTTCTTGGTTGAAAACGCTGGGGGGGGGGGGGATCTTGCTGATAAGGTGCACTGTTGGATGTCAGGTCCCTGCTACCTCTTCTGCCAGATATTGTTAGCGCTAGGTTTTCTTATATATATGCTTAGTCATATTGCCCTACCCAGTTTCCCAACAAAGTCACTTATTAATAATAAGTGAAAAATGGCTAAAATAGGAAAAATAGGTTTTCTGCACTGTAAAATGCTCCTGATGGAATTTGATGGTACTGTTGATGATCATGCCCTGTGCAACCAGAGGATATGCATCTACTCTTAAGTGTCTGGACATGCACGGTCTACGAACAGACTCACAAAAGTGCCAGAACACTTCCTAAGCTAGGATAATTGAACTAAGCTGAACCCTGGTCATGAAGTAGCTTGTCCATGTACACATAGGGTTAGACGTGCACGTGACATCCCTCCTTTTCAAAGTGAGGTACTGGTACCGAACTATATGGCGTCCAGGGAGATCGCCAACAACTTTTGGAATCTTGGAAAGGACTCTTCGTCGGCCCACTTTGATGTGTGGGTCATGCGATACTTGAACTTCATAAAGGTGTACAACGCTTGCTTCTATGGGCCGCGCCGAAAGCGACACAAAGTAATCTATGGCTCCTGCAATGCTTCAACTTCTTCTATAGTCATGCGCCTACCTTCTTTAAGAATCTCTGAGGATGAAAATTCCTGAAACCACTTCCAACACAAACACATGAACATACCCATTCCATGTAAAGTGACTGGAAAAATTCTAGTCTTCTTTAAAGACTGTGCATGCAATGTAGGTGAACATAGAGATGGAGTGTTGCTTTTTCCCACCTCACGTCGATTGGCCGGCCGCTAAGTGCACGATCTGCTCTCAATGAGTGAAAAGAGAAACAAGGGGAGGTTGGACAAGCCCTTCTTTCTTGGGATTCCTGTCGCTCTTAAAAAACACGATTAGGAATCGACATGCCCTAGTGGACTTGGGTTACGTGCGACCGCAACAAGCAAAAAAAAATTTGTGGTTCTTTCCTTGAGTGATACAGAACACTGCAAAAGCTCTGATACCAATGTAAGCTGCAGCGGAAGTGAATGTTGAACTTTGCTCAAGATGAGTGCTCCGAACTGTGTGCTCAAGGTTCCTTTTACTTACGGAAGGGAGAGCCTTCCGTTCCTTTAGTGAGAGAGTGCAAATGATCACAAACAAAGTAAGTGGCAAACACTGTGAATGAAGGTGTTGAGACTGAGATAGAGAGAGAAGAATACGACACCAAAATGTTTTCAAACCCTCCTCCGAAGGCCCCACTCTCTATGACGAGAGCGGTCTACTATTGATTGCACAAAACTCTACAATGCTTTGAACTTGCCGACGATGAGGACGACGACGAGACGGACTGAAATCTGAAAACGCTAATGGCTAAAATCTGCAAATCTTGTATCTGTTGAATTCTGACTCTACGTCGGTATGGCGACGATGCAACGATGACGTGCTGTAAACGCAGATGTTGAAATTTGCATTTTCCGGGCTGAAATTGCATACTTTGGTGGATCTGACCGTGCGGCGAGTATCTGCTGCAGGAAGGTGAGATCTGCGAGGTTCAGGACTTGTTCTACGGGCTCTGACTGCTGAAAACTGAAAACGCTGGTGCTAATGATGGTCTTGTCGTGGCGGGTTTGCAAAACGCTAGGTTGTCCTGTTGATCCTAAAACGCTAGGGCTGATTTGGGGTCTGATGCAAAAACGCTAGTGATCTGCTGTGTCCTGCTGTCGCCAGGCTGCTGCAAATGCAAAATGCTGGGCTGAATCTGCTCTTGAAGAAAACGTTGGCTGTTCTTGGCTGAAAACGCTAGGTCATCCGTCGGGAGGGGGAAGGTGCACTGTTGGATGTAAGGTCCCTGCTACCTCTTCTGCTAGATATTGCTAGCGCTAGGTTTTCTTATATATATCCTTAGTCAAATTGCCCTACCCAGTTTCCCAACAAAGTTACTTATTAATAATAAGTGAAAAATGGCTAAAATAGGTTTTCTGCATTATAAAATGCTCTTGATGGAATCTGATGGTACTGGTGATGATCATGCTATGTGCAACCAGAGGATATGCATCTACTCAAGTGTCTGGACATGCACGGTCTGCGAACAGACTCACAAAAGTGCCAGAACAGTTTCTAAGCTAGGCTGACTGAACTGAACTAAACCGTGGTTATGAAGTAGCTTGTCCACATACACATAGGGTTAGATTAGCATGTGACAATGATTGCCCGGGTTGGCCGCCCATTGCACACCACATAGGTTGCACTGGCAGACACTTTAGCCGGTCATTTTTGAGCCTGGCTGGGTGCACACACATTTTTGGCCATTTTGGGCCTTTTATGTTTTTTGCACCAATTATAGATTTTTGCCTTACCTCAACCCAACATTCTATAAAAGCAATGCTTGGGGTCTTGTAGTCATTCATTGTGTTATTGAGAGCATTTGTGCATCTAGCGTTCTCTCTCTCTCTCTCTCTCTCTCTCTCTCTCTCTCTCTCTCCAACGTTTTCGGCGCTCGTGGCTCTCACCCTCTTTACTGCTCACTCTCACATGGTATGAGTCTCCAGCAAGTGAGGACCTCTACGATCCAGCAAACCAAGGCTAGCACTAGCGTTTCTGCAAACTTTCATCGCGGGGAAAGTGCAGAACACCTACCGTTCTTGCATTGCCTAGCGTTTTTTCGAAAACGCCAGCGTTTTTGCAAATCAGCCTTGCGTTTTTGCTTCTACAGGCAGGGATCTCCTGCTTCCTCCTTGGCGTCCCCTCCCTGCAACAAAACAAAAGGCAGCAGATAGGCTTCAGATCATCCTTGCATTTTCTGCACCAGATCTGCGTTTTCAGAACTTGCTGCGTTTTCTGAGGTTGCTGTGTTTTCAGCAAACGCTAAGCCTCTTGCACACACGGGAGCGACCAAGACGTCCACGGGAGTCTCCTACACCGCCTGGCATCTGCAGTTCTACACCTTGGTCAGGTATGTACACCCAACCGGCGCTTTTCTGGCACTTATTACTAGCTATTTTTTCTCTATTTTCAGCCCTCTTGATGGCTGCGAACTGCGAGAACCCCCTCCTCTGACCCTCTGCGACGCTCCCGTATTGATCGATGGCGTACAGGCACGTTGAATTCTCTGTTACAGCAGCGTTTTCACCCCCTTTTGCAGCGTTTCTTGGGCGGACAATAGGCTGATTTTTTTGCCTCTTGTGCGGTTGATCATTCCCTTGCTTGTTAGAACACCATCTGGTGGTTGTGTGAGCGGTTATCTTGGACTGCTACAACATTGGAAACGGTACCTTCTACGGTGACGTGAGATTTTATCCTTTGATCCTTGGGACTATTCTCTGAGCACGCGACGGCCACCACGTCCACTACGACAATGGGCACTTCCACTTCTGCGACTACGTCAATCTGCCAACGCAACATCCAACATTATGCCCTCACCCAGTTTGATGAGGAGAAGAAGTTGGATTTACACAACTATGCTGTGCGGAGGACACGAGTCCGCACAAAATTTGCATACCATTGACTCTGGGAATGGTTGAATGATTTCACCCATTCGGCTACGAAGCCTACCCTTCCCACCGCCACTCAGGAGCAGATCGACGAGTGGGTGGATCGGGACATACGAGTCTTCACCTTTCTTATGATGAACCTCTCAGACCGCATCACAAAGGAAGTTTCCAAAGAGGAGCATGCACATCCATTGTGGAGACGAATTCTTGACCAGTTTGAGGAGACCTCGTTTGCTAGACAGATCACACTTGAACAGGAGTTGTACAACGTCCAGTTCAAGGATTTCAACTCACTCTATGGGTTGATCCGCCGCATGCGGGAACTCTGGGCGACCTTGTCTCTACCGGAGGCAACATCACCTTGGCACGCATGGCTGGCCTCTTACTATTCAAGCTTCCCCCTCTCTTTGATCCCTACTTTTAGAGTTCGCTCACATCTGGATGTACCTCTTTTTTCACCTGGGACGAGATTCTCCCTTCCCTCGGACAGATCGAGGGGCACTCCGCATTCAGAGCCGGAGGTGCTGTTGGTGCAAAAGGAGCTTTGATCGCTCAAGGAGGTAACAAGAAAGGCAAAGGTAAGAAGAAGAAGAAGAAGAACAAGGACATTGAATGTTATCACTGCCACAAGAAAGGGCACAAAGAATCAGAATGCAGAAAGAAGAAGAGAGAAGAGGCCAACAAGGAGAAATAGACAACCTCCATTGCAATTGTAGCCTCTCACGAGACGGCGGGGACGGCTCTTGTCGCGACAATGGACCACGCTCTTGCTACATGTAGGCAGGTACTGAGGTTGTTGACAGTGGAGCTACCACTCACATGACTCCCCAATAGTCTTGTTTTAGCTTTCTCGGGGAGACTCGTGCGCAAACCGTCACTATGGGTGACAACCATGAGATTCCACTGTCTGGCATAGGCTAGATTACCCTCTTTCGTAGACCTGAAGTTCAGTTCAGTGGAGGCGCTCTACGTTCCGGACATGGCCTCCAACCTCCTCTTTGTGTCGAGTTTGGACTCTTAGGGAGCTGACATACACTTTGGGAGTGGCATGCAACTTGTCCTTGATGTCCTTTGGAATCTTTTTTGTCACGTGACACATCGAACCCTATGTGTCCGTGGACAAGCTACAGCATGACCAGGGTTCAGTTTAGTCAAGCTAGTCTAAGATAGGAAGTGATCTTGCATTTTTGTGAGTCTGTTCGTAGACCGTGCATGTCCAGACACTTAGATTAGATGCATATCCTCTGGTTGCACACAGCATGACCATGAGCATTACCATCAGAATCCATCAGGAGCATTTTCCAGTGCTCAGAACCTATTTTCCCTATTTTTGACATTTTTCACTTATTATTTTTAAGTGACTTTTGTTGGAAACTAGGTAGGGCAACTAAGTTTGTATATATAGAAACCTAGCGCTAGAACTTTCTGGCAAAAGAGGCAGCAGGAGCACCTTGTTCAACATGCAACTTCTCAGCAAGACCAAGCCCCGCGACAACTCTGGTGTTTTCTCTCACCAGAAGGCCTAGCGTTTTTGCACCAGATCAGCCAGTGTTTTTGCACTTGCAGATTCCCGGTGACAGTAGACAGCAGATCAGCCCTAGCGTTAGCAGTTTCATAAGCAAGGACAGATTTCAGCCCCTAGCGTTTTTGGTTTGCAGATCAACCTCAACGTTTTTGCAGATCTTCGCGACGCAATCAGCAGTAGACTCAGCGTTTTCAGTTTTCAGCAGTCAGACTCCGCAGTAGAACCCCCGAACCTTGCAGATCCCACCTTCCCGCAGTAGATCCTCGCTGCATGGTCAGATCCAGCGAAGTTTATAGTTTCAGCCCGGAAAACGCAGATTTCAGCATCTGCGTTTTCAGCGCGTCGCCGTCGCATCGTCGTCATCGACATGGAGTCAGAATTCAGCAGATAAAGATTTGCAGATTTCAGCCATTGGCGTTTTCAGATTTCAACCCGTCTTCGTCGTCCTCATCGTCGTCGACATCGTCGGCAAGTCCAAGCATTGTAGAGATTTGTGCAATCGTAAGTAGACCGCTCTCGCCATAGAGAGTGGGGCCTTCGGAGGAGGGTTTGACAACATTTTGGTGTCGTAATCTTCTCTCTCTCTCAGCCTCAGCACCTTCATTCACAGTGTTCACCCACTTTGTTTGTGTCCATTGCACTCTCTCACTAAAGGAACGGAAGGCTCTCCCTTCTGTAAGTAAAAGGAACCCTTGAGCATAGTTCGGAGCACTCATCTTGAGCAAAGTTCAACATTCACTTCCGCTGCACCTTACATTTTTACACCCTCGAGAGTTATTGGTTGTGCCAATGCTTGTCAAGTGCTTTATGACTTGAGAAATTGTGCTAGTTAACTTAAAGTTGCAGTGCTTGCATTGCCATCGCCAAATTTGCCTTGGAGTGTTGACAATGTAGATAACATTGGTGTGCAGTGCCCAAAGAGGGTTGGTTGGCTTAGGCATGGTGCCTCCTATGGCAAATCCTAGAAAATTTTACGCAAGAATCAACACCCAATATCGTGCACGAGGAAAGAAAGAGAGAGAGAGGGTGAGTGGAATGTACTTGGATTGTGCACTATGCACTCTCTGCACCTCAATTTGAACTTTGCATGTTCTCTGTGTCTGTGTATTGCTCTCTCAAGAGTAAAATTTTTAGCAGAGCGATTAAAAAGATCAGTAGCACTTATCTGAGAGGCCTCAAGAGTATAACTTTTAGCAGAGCGATTAAAAAGATCAGTAGCACTTATCTGAGAGGCCCTAAAGCCCCCAAATTCACACACTAGATGGCCAAATGTGGTGCAACCAATCCATTTTTTTAAAAAAAATCCGTATGTACAGATCGTTCCGTACATATACAGATTCATATAGCACATTCTGTCCGTGCGTACGGAAGCAACCTTGGCCATGCACCCTTTTAAAAATCTGGTCCATCATCTTGCTGAACATTGCAGGAGCATTTGTGAGACCAGAAGGCATCACCAAATTTTTGTACAATCCAAAGGATGTCTTGAATGTGGTCTTGTGTACATCTCCAGGACCAATCATGATTTGATGATAGCCACTTTTCAGGTCGATTCTGGTGAAACATGTAGAACTCTGTGAAGTAGGAGTTACAGCTTGTCCACCTACACATAGGGTTAGATGTGCACGTGGAACTCATCATATTCGAGGACCTTCAACAGAAAATCATCGACTGTATTGACGCACTCTCTTAACGAGGGGTGTTCGGCCGCTTGGTTGGATGTTTCTTTGCTCGTGTCTACCTCCAGAAGTGGCTCACGTGCACTCTAGTTGGATTGGATGAAGCCAAAGTGGAAGACATTATCTTGCTCGATAGAGGTACTTTGATTGCTAATTTCTTATCATAGGAGCTTGCCTCTAGGGTGGTCAGTAGCACTCTGCTCGGCTTCACAGACGGATTGGTTTTTTAGCATCTGTGGTACGACGATTGCACATTAACTCCTTTTGAGGACAAATGCCAAGTCGCAAAGTATCTTGTAAAAATAGCTTTTCTAGAGTTGCCTGCACAATTTTGGTTGTCATACATGTTAAGGCAGATTGTTAGTTTTTTAGAGTTGCTTGCACAGGTTTGGTTGTCATACATGTTAGGGCAGATGGGTTCTATCTTTGATATACCATCATATATTCAGTACAGATTCAAACATTTGTGCCATCTATAAAGGTGGCTACCACCCCTTCCACAGTCTTTCCAGATACCATCACTTTTGAGTCAAAAGGGGTGTCACACTCGCAGAGAATTGTGGTTATGGGTTGACAGAACCAATGCTTAGATGTCATGAGATGGGGCTCTTGGTAAGGGATTGGCCTACAAAGTGACCATTGACAATAGAGATAAACTCGTTGCAAGAGGAGACAACCCTCACAACCACAACAGATGTGGCCGAGTTCTGCATAACAGTAGGGCCTTGCGCGATAACATGATAAGAGATCGAAGGGGTCATAGACTTAGAGTCGAGTTTCAACGATAGCAGAGTGCTCAACAACATCAGTGTTGGTTCGACACATGGACAGAGATAGGCAAGTACAAGCACATCCTATTTTTGTTTATGAACGGGTAGTGAGACAAAGGCTGGAAGATGTAGAGCAGCCCCAGATAGATCTCCTAAAGAGAGGTTACGAGATTAGGATCCATAGGGGTCCTGTAGCAGGTGGACATAGGGATAGAGCATTAGGACCAGCAATCGATGGCATTTTAGGAGCAGCCTGTATTGCCCCAGGATAGGCGAGTTTAGTAGACTTCGGATCTCTTGGAAATTCTGTGGCAGGTGCCTCTTACAATAGGTACTATTGAGGGGGAGCAAGAGAGCGAGTCTTGAGATCTTGCCTGCACAGCTCTTTGCGGTTGTTCCATGGAGATTTCTAGATGTCTCTTTTAGGAGTGGGCCACTATGTGTCGACATGTTTTTTCTGTAGTTGTCAAGTCCATGCAACATTTCCCTTGGTCAAGTGAGAGCTCCCATGTTTAGATTTAGAGTGCAAGTTTTACATGATGACTCTTTTTGGACGAGGGAGGGTGCTTATGATACCATATAGGAGCAAACAATGGTTGAGGCCAAGTACTTTATGGATATTTGACAATTGGCAGATATGTTCGAGAGTTGGTTTAGTGAGGCCTTGGGGAAGTTGGTTTGATCAAAGAGGTGTGCATCTTGATACCTTCCCTTGGCTTTTGTGGTGGATGATGAGTGGGTCCGGAACGAGACAGGAACGGGGAGGAGGCGAGGGGACCGGAATGGTCGACCAGAGTAAGGCTTGAGCTACCTCCATCCAGCTTAGTCCCAAATCAACTCCCAAACAGCCCCAAAACTGCCCCCAAATTTGTCCCCAAACTTGTCTTCAAAATACCCCAAATATGTCCCCCAAATCTTCCCGCAAATGCCCTACTTTTTTGCCCCCAAATGCCTACTTTTGCTCGTTCTGCCATTCCGCCCACGTCCCCCCCCGTTCCGGAACACCGTTCCGGTTACACCTCGTTTCGGAATGGCGTTTGGAACCGGACTGTAGGGCGGTAGACTTTGGCTTTCACCCAAAATTCTTTACTTTAGACACACACAGAGAGAACTTTGGAAAGGTAACGTGCAACGGGAATTAACACACTTAAAGCACACACACGGCTCGGAAGCTAGAATGCTCCGAGTAGATGCCGACAACCTGTAGGCCCCAAAATTGGCGCCCCTTTCGGTATTTCTTTATACTTTAAGAGGGTAAATTACAAGAAGATTCCCAGGTAGGCCCCAAAATTGGCACCCGTTTTGGTATTTCTTTTTATTTTAAGAGGGTAAATTACAAGAAGAGTCCCGGGAATTTTTTACCTGTATCCAGCTAGATACCACCTGTTCTGGTGAAATTTCGGCAGCATAACAGCCCCAAAACTTGCCCGAAACCAATTCCCCTGTTGGAATTCGCTTCCACCGACATAAACCCTCTCATTTTTGCCCAAAAATAGTAAATTCAGCACACTGTATTTACTGGTTTTTGCCCTGTTTTCAGCCCTAAACAGTCCCTGAATTGTCCTCTATCAGTGGGGCATTGTTCCCAATGGTTCTGGCATCCGTATGGCTGAAAACCAGTCCAAATTCAGCGCATAACCAGCGCTGAAAACGCACCTGTACGGTGAGGTTATCATCCTCACCGGTGCTTGCTTTTGGAGCAGCAGTTAGCTACGCTTGTTCTTGCTCAGAGAGGCTCTTGCCTCAACAAAAACGCATACGACCTCACAGCTATACGTGAGTCAAATGAAGAGCCCTCTTGTGGGGCATCACATTACTGCACGTAGGGGAGAGAGAGAGAGTAGTGTAGGGTGTGCAGGACATGACTTCCTGCACTACATTGTACATGAGAGGGGAAGCTTGCAGTCAATAGCTCTTAACCTGTGATGACAAGCTTGCAAATGAGGCCTTCCCAGCTAGAAATTGAGTGCCCTCTTCTTCTGCACGAGGAAAGTGCACCAGAAAGTGCCACTTTGCCACATTTACAGACAATTTCTCGTTTTCGGCTTTCCGCTTAAAAATCTCCCGACTGGTTGCCCAATTGACTTTGCAGCATAGCTCTAAAAGGTTCCCCTTGTTATTCCGGAGGTAATGAAGTGGACAAATTTTATGGTCTAAATTAGCAGTTTCCTAAATTTTAGGGGATGCTTCCGTTGGACTCCCACTGGTCATCTGACCATCTATTCCTACTGAGATCGCATCCAAAAATGCAATGTGGCCTAGCTGTCGGGTACTTTCTCTCAGTGACCCCACCTTGGTACTATGCCTTTCAAGGTAGGATCCGTACGTACGTACGGATCTGTACGGTACAGTACGTCCGTACTGCACGATACCGCACCGTACGGATTTGTACGGATTTGCGCAGTGCTGTGGGTAATGTGTGGAAATAAACCCTATTGTGGCAGGAATTTTTGGTTTGCCCTTCTTTAGCCTTATCCCAACGCTTAGTTTTGTAGACATTTCGACACAACTTGCATTTGTAGAGCAGACACGAACTTCATTGCGGTGGTGAATATAGGAGGGCAAGCACGATCAGGAACTCGTATGAAAGCTTTGCCTTGGTTTATAGAATAGTGAACTAACATCCTTGGAGTGATACTTATGAATTTTTTATCAAGTACAGACAGTATTGTAGGTTTTTGGCATTTAAAAAAAAAAACCTACGAATTTTACATACCTAACAACTCTATCCATTCGGTACTACGTACAGGTCGTACTAAATACGTACCGTACCTTACGTACCTTACCACCTTGATGCCTTTATTGAGTTCACATCCTAGTAATTACCAACTTGCTAAGTGCGACGGGGGACCTACATGATCTTGAACTGAGCCTAGACATCCTCTTACTATACGAGCTCCAGTGCCGACCAACTTCCCGTCTGCGGGTGAAACTACCGTTCACATTGGCCATACAATGTCCAACCATTTGCAACTTCAAAAAGAGGGTCTCAAAAATTAAACATAAATCATTGGAAAGAAACCAACAACTAAGGTCAACAGTTGCCATGTCCTCGTGACATACCCCCCTCTTGAAATTGCAAACGTTCTCGATTGCATACCATAAATACATGCCTTTGATGATCTTCTGTTGTTAGCACTCTTTTATCATCGCATGTATCCGCAAGAAAGGTCGAAACACATAGATACAAATGATTAATGAGACCTTCATACTTTTGTCATTTCCATCTATTACACTGAATTCATATATACATTTGATGTGCTAGCTCTATCATTACCCCTCCTTTGCACACGTTGGGTTGGGGCATAAGTAGGCTGTAACCCAAAGGCTTCAAGGTAAAGCTGCAATACATTTGGTGACTCTGATAGTTCATGCTCTTCCATCCACTTTGCATCCATAGGTGGATAGTTCTTGAACTTCACCAAGTAGCGTCTTGCAACCTGTCCTTTAACTTTTCTTTCCTTATGTGCCAAAACTTGCTCAGGTACTAGGATCTCATCAAGTTCCTCAACTTCTGGCTGATACTCATATGGCATATCTTCAGGCACATCACCCACGAAGGGTCTTAGAAGACTCACATGAAACGCATTGTGAATCTTCCACGCATCAGGCAATTTCAGCCTGTAAGTTACATCGCTGATCTTGTCAAGCCCTTGAAAAGGCCCATAGTAACGCATACTGAGCTTAGGAAACAACCATTCCTTGCCCTTCATCTTCTTTAACCATGCCTTCTCGAATCTTAGCAGAACCCAATCACGAGTTGATAATAGCAATTTACGACGGTGACGATCAGAAACCTTTTTCTGCTTTGCTTGAGTCTCCTCCAAGGCAACTTTAATTTTCTTGTACATTTCATCCATGTTCTCAACATATCGATCTGCTTCAAAGAACTTGTCCTTTGTATGCAAAATGGGAGGAACCTTTTTGCTGCCTTCAACAATCTCAAAAGGTGCCTTGCCAGTCGACGAATGCACCGTACAGTTGTATGCATACTCAAGCATAGGCAAATACTGTTCCCACTTGCCCTTATTATCTGACACATAGGATTTCAACAGATCCAAGACAGTAGAATTAGCCTCTTCTGACTGTCCATCAGTTTGTGGATGAAATGAAGACGAGAACTTGAGTGTAGTGCCTATGTTCTCAAAGAATCCTCTCCAAAACAAACTTGTGATGCGAGGATCACGATCACTGACAATCGATTGTGGCATACCATGGTATTTAAACACATTGTACATGAACAAGCGTGCCATCTGATCAGATTTTATCTTGTTCCTGACAGGGATAAAATGGGCCTGCTTGTTACTTGTAGGTAATGGTCCATATACTATCATTCCCTGTTGGGGTTCTTGGAAGATCAAAGATAAAGTCCATAGCAATGCTTTCCCATGGCTTATCTGGAATCGGCAGTGGTTGTAACAACCCTAGTGCCTTTTGCCTATCAAACCTTGACCTTTTGGCAAATCACGCATGCTCGCACAAAGGCATCCACATCTCTCCTCAAGGTAGGCCAATAGAAGAATGTCTCTATTGCTCTAACTGTCGCATCAATACCACGATGCTCTGCATACGGTGGGACATGACTTTCTACCATGACCTTATGTCGCAATGGCCTAGTGACACAGAGTCTGCCATGCATCATCATAAAATCATCTCTGAGGAGGTAGTGCTCATAATGTTGCCCTTCTTGCAACTGTTCAAAGATCCTTGCAAAAATCTTCATCAGTAGCAATTGTTCATCCAGCTCATGATGATAAGGAATTGACACAGCTGAAATTTGTGGCTTCCTTGGTAACGCATCAGCCACAACATTCTTCTTGCCTTCCACATGCATAATCTGGAAGTGGAACATAGAAAGAATGTTTGCCCATCGCATATACTTTTCGGATAACTTTGATTGTGCCAAGAAGTATCACAAGGTCTGATGGTTTGTTTGGACAACAAAATTAGCACCTAAGAGGTAGTGCTTCCAGCTAGAAAGCGCATCTCATAGACTTGGATAGTCTTCCCTGGCCCTTGCAAAATTCGACTTTCATAAGTTACTACCCGTCCATCTTGCATTAGCACTACTCCGATGCTACTGCCACACGCGTCACAGTGGACCACAAACGACTTCCTCAGATCTGGCAAAACAATTACTGGATCTGAAGTTAACTTTTCCTTTAAGAGACTAAAGGCTGAAATCTCTTTTTGGGTCCATCTGAAAGTGACCTCTTTCTTTTGCAAAGCGTGAAGAGGTGATGCTATCTCTGCAAAATTCTTGATAAACCTTCTATAGTAGGAACAAAATCCCAAGAAGCTTCTGACATCGTGCACAATCTTAAAGTTTGGTCATGTCTTAATAGCTTCGACCTTTGCGGGATCCATTCTGACACCATCGTTTGACACTAAGTGGCCAAGAAAGTGGATCTCTTCCAGGAAGAATTCATTTTTCGTAGGATCGACAAGTAACCTGTGACTGCGTAGCTCTTCGAACACAATGGTCAAGTGACGCCTATGCTCCTCTTCATTCTTCGAATAGACTATCATGTCATTGAAGAATGTCCCAACAAACTATTGATGCGAGCGAAAAATCCGGTCCATCATTCTGTTGAACGTGGCAGGAGCATTTGTTAGACCAAACGGCATCACTAGAAACTTATAGAGACCAAATGTCGTTCTAAACGCAGTCTTGTGCACATCCTTTGGGCTTATACGAATCTGATGATATCCACTCTTAAGGTCTATCCTGCGGAAAATTGCAGCACCCTCTAAACGATCGTGAATATCATCAATCCTTGGAATAGGAAACCTATTCTTGATGGTATTCTTACGATAATCAATACACATGCGCCATGAGCCATCTTTTTTCTGTACTGGGAGCAATGGGAGCAAAAGGGTGAAGAACTAGGCTGGATCAACCCCTTCTCTAATAACTCCTCAACCTGGCCCATAATCTCTTTCTGCTGCGCCGCGCTAACCCTGTAGGGAGGTTTATTTGGTGGGCTACACCCTAGCACAAAATCTATCCGATGGTCCTTACGTCTCTCTGGCGGCAATTGCGATGGTAATGAAGCAGAAAAACAGTCACTAAACTCTGGCAAAAATGCTGACCTTTCTTTATCTAACACAGATAAATTTGACTGACAATTATCTGAGACATCACGTGCAAAAATCAAGTACACAGAAAGATGATTCTTTATTACAGAAGTGATAGCCGAAGCAGATACAATAGGGAGAGACTCCCCTTTGAGCTTTACATCCAAAACATGAGTTTTGCCCCTATGCTGAAGGGTGATTGTCTTGCTGAAGGCATCCAGCACGCCATGTACTCTGAACATCCACGGAATTCCAAGTAGCGCATCGCACCCTTCCAATGGCATGATATAAAATTCTTGTGTGTCTACATATGACTGAATATGCAGACGCAACTTTCCAATAATGGGAGTAACACACTGTGAGTGGCCAGGACATGCCAATCGTGCCTCTGCCGTGTACCCCATCTCTTCAGCTCTGATGCCCGGTGAGGTAAAGTTTGCTTTGGCACCTGGATCAAAGAAGATGAGTGCCGTCTGATCTCTAACTTTACCCCATGCTCTGCATAACTCGTTGGCATCTGTACTAGGCCTGTCACCCACCATATGTGGCACCAAACCTGCCGTGGGTTTAGGCTTCTTGCCTTTCTGGTCCTCTTTATCATCTGAGTCAGCTGGTCTTTTCATGTGGACAATTGGTAGCAAAGTGACTAGGCTGCTCGCATATAAAGCATTTGTTTTCAGCCATTAAGATCTTCTCTTCCTCGAGCGACTTACGCACAAAAGGCTCCCTTTTCTGTTTCTTTGCCTGCGCTCCAGAAGTCTGGGCTGAATCCTTATCCTTGTTGGCTTTTTCTGACCCCTGTGACGCTTTAGGAGCCATTTTCACAAAGAGCTTCTTCGCTGAATTTTTCTTTTGCTGCCCTCCTTATTCGTTGCTCGGCTCTCCTGGATACATTGCCTGGTAACCAGTTCCCTGTCCATTCAAGACAACATGCGGGCTTTGAAAGGTGGCAGGCTGAACTGGCAAAGCGTGTAGACTAGGCGTCCTAACAACCTGTTCAAGGACGGGAGGAACCTGTTTTGGAGCCCCCGACTCCGCAACATGCGAGTGTTCCCTATCCTGCTAAGACGCATGAAGTACTTGGGCTTGAGTGTAAGGTGCAGCGGAAGTAAATGTTGAACTTTGCTCAAGATGAGTGCTCCGAACTGTGCTCAAGGTTCCTTTTACTTACGGAAGGGAGAGCCTTCCGTTCCTTTAGTGAGAGAGTGCAATGGACACAAACAAAGTGCTGAACACTGTGAATGAAGGTGCTGAGACTGAGAGATAGAGAGAGAAGATTACGACACCAGAATGTTGTCAAACCCTCCTCCGAAGGCCCCACTCTCTCTGGCGAGAGCGGTCTACTTATGATTGCACAAATCTCTACAATGCTTTGGACTTGCCGAGGATGTCGACGATGATGAGAACGACGACGAGACAGGCTGGAATCTGAAAATGGTAAGGGCTGAAATCTGCAAATCTTGTATCTGCTGAATTCTGACTTTATGTCGGTGACGACGGTACGAGGACGACGTGCTGAAATTGCAGATGCTGAAATCTGCGTTTTCCGGGTTGATCTGCAAACTACGCGGGATCTGACCGTGTGGCGAGGATCTACTGCGGGAAGGTGAGATCCGCGAGGTTCGGGACTTGTTTTGCGGGCTCTGATTGCTGAAAACTGAAAACTTTGGTGCTATTGTGGATCTTGTCGCGATGGAACTGCAAAAACGGTAGGGGTTGATCTGCAATTAAAAAACTTCGGCTGAAATCTGTGTCTTGCTGTGGAGAACTGCTAACGCTAGGGCTGATCTGCTGTCTTTCTGTTGCCGGGGCTGATCTGTAATGCAAACGCCCTTCAATGCAAAAACGCTAGCTCTGAGCTGATGGCAAACACACTAGGTCTGCTGATGGGGGGTCCTGATGAGAAGGTGCCTGTTCAACCGAATTTCCTGCTGCCTCTTCTGCCAGAAAGTGCTAGCGCTAGGTTTACTTATATACTTGGCTATTAAATTTGCCCTACCTAGTTCCCAACAAAAGTCACTTAAAAATAATAAGTGAAAAATGGTTAAAATAGGTTTTGTACACTGAAAAATGCTCCTGATGGATTCTGATGGTAATGCTGTGTGCAACCAGAGGATATGCATCTACTTTAAGTGCCTGGACATGCACGGTCTGCGAACAGACTCACAAAAGTGCCAGATCACTTCCTAATCTAACTGAATTGAACCCATGTCATGGAGTAGCTTGTCCACGTACACATAGGGTTAGATGTGCACGTGACATCCTCTCCTTTTCAAAGTGAGGTACTGATACCGAACTGTATGGCGTCGAGGGAGATCGCCAACAATGTCTGGATGAATCCTGGGAAGGACTCTTCGCCGGCACACTGATGTGTGGGTCGTGTGATACTTGAACTTCATAAAGGTCTGCAACGCTTGCTTCTCTGGACCGTGGCGAAAGTGACACAAAGTCATCTGTGGCTCCTTCAATGCTTCAACTTCGTCTCTAGTCATGCATCTACCTTCTTCAAGAATCTCCGAGGATGAAAATTCTTGAAACCACTTCCAACACAAAAACATGAACATACCCATTCCATGTTAAGTGACTGGAAAAATTCTAGTCTTCTCTAAAGACTGTGCATGCAATGTAGATGAACATGTAGATGGAGTGCCAAACCGTTCATCAAACACACGCAAACAATGGATTCGAAACTTGTCTTTCTGACATAAATCTATCAACTGTGGCAAATCACAATGGAAACGCCGATGCTTGATGCTCAATCTTTCTTGTGCTCTTTCTAAGACTGTGTCATGCCAAGGAAGAGACATGGAATGTGAATTCCTTGAGTGCAAACATATCATCTTTCCATGAGTAATCCGCATATATCCGTGCTCAATTCATGAGTGAATCGTGCTCAGTGTACAATATGTCATGCCTGTGAAAAGGGATCACATAATGATGGGGACTAAAATACAAGAAAGCATCACGAATGAAACACTCGAACAATGCGTGCTGACTAATCATTCGAACACATAATACTTCATGTGGGGGTTCTTTAGACCTCGACTCGAGAGCCAAGATCGGTTCTTCGTGATCTATCGAATCTGCCTGTGGGGGTGTTGTGGACCTTGACTCGAGAGCCAAGATCGGTTCTTCGTGATTGATCGAATCTGCAATGAGGTTAGCTTCACTAGACAAAGTATCAACTAAAACATCATCCTTGGGAACAATCACAGTTTCTTCCTGCAAAGTATCATGCTCGTGAATAATCACATCTTGATCGTGCAAATCATCATGCTCTTGAATAATCACATCTTGATCATGCACATCATCATGCTTATCATTATCAAGCAATTCATGTAATTCCTGTGTGTTGTGCTTTGGAGAAGACAAGACCGAGAGAGTCTCCTTCTCCAGATTTTGTTCAATCTGTGCCTGCACATTAGAAAAAAGTCGTAACAACTCTTTCATGCGTTGGTCGCTCATCGCTTTTCTTGCTTTGTTCTCGCGATCAAAGTCTGCTTGTCTTTCTTCGTGCTTAGGATCCAATATGGCTTTTCTTACTTTGGCTTTCAATCGTGCTTGCTCGTGCTCACGCATTGTGGCTGCCATTCTTTCTTCATATTTGTGCTCTGTGGCTGCTATTCTTTCTTCGCTTTCTAACTTCGTGTCCATCATCATCTTGTTGAAAGCCTCCATAGGAGTTGTGCAATCCTTGGCCTGGTGGGGAAATTCTTCTTCACCACCCTCATGCTCATCACCTCCATGCGAAGTATTCATTCCACTTCGGGTGATGACCATCTACTGAAGTCTTGGGTTCTTAAGTTCACGAGGAACTTGGGTTCTTGTGGGTCTTGGGATGTTGGGATTCTCAAGGGTCTTGAGGTTCTTGAGGGTCTTTTTTAGCCTGGAATCTGTGTTAGAGGAAGGATCTTCTCTTCACCCGAGTTCTTCTCTTTCCCGCGGGCGCACCCCTTGGCGCCTTGCGCTCACACTAAGGTTGCTTTTTCCCACCTCACGTCGATTGGCCGGCCGCTAAGTTGCACGGTCCGCTCTCAATGAGTGAAAAGAGGCACAAGGGGAGGTTGGACAAGCCCTTCTTTCTTGGGTTTCCTGTCACTCTTTAAAAACACGATTAGGAATCGACACGCCCAAAGAGAACTTGGGTTATCGACACTCCCAAAGAGAACTTGGGTTATGTGCGACCGCAACAAGCAAGAAAAATTCTGTGGTTCTTTCCTTGAGTGATACAGAACACTGCCAAAGCTCTGATACCAATGTAAGGTGCAGCGGAAGTGAATGTTCAACTTTGCTTAAGATTAGTGCTCCAAACTGTGTTTAAGGTTCCTTTTACTTACGGAAGGGAGAGCCTTCCGTTCCTTTAGTGAGAGAGTGCAATGCACACAAACAAAGTGGTGAACACTGTGAATGAAGGTGCTGAGACTGAGAGATAGAGAGAGAAGAATACGACACCAAAATGTTGTCAAACCCTCCTCGGAAGGCCCCATTCTCTATGGCGAGAGCGGTCTACTATTGATTGCACAAATCTCTACAATGCTTTGGACTTGCCGACGATGTCGACGACGATGAGGACGACGACGAGACGGGCTAGAACCTGAAAACGCTAAGGGCTGAAATCTGCAAATCTTGTATTTGCTGAATTTTGCCTCTATGTCGGTGTTGATGTCAATGATGACGATACGACGACGACGCGCTGAAAACGCAGATGCTGAAATCTGCGTTTTCCGGGCTGAATCTGCAAACTACGCGGGATCTGACCGTGCGGTGAGGATCTATTGCGGGAAGGTGAGATCTGCGAGGTTCGGGACTTGTTCTGCGGGCTCTGACTGCTGAAAACTGAAAACGCTGGTTCTACTGTGGATCTTGTCGCGATGGAACTGCAAAACGCTAGGGGCTGATCTGCAATTTAAAAACACTGGCTGAAATCTGTGTCTTGCTGTGGAGGACTGCTAACGCTAGGGCTGATCTGCTGGCTTTCTGTTGCCGGGGCTGATCTTCAATGCAAACGCCAGGGCTGGTCTTTAATGCAAAAACGCTAGCTCTTTGTTGATGCAAAAACGCTAGGTCTGCTGATGGGGGTCCTGATAAGAAGGTGCCTGTTGAACTGAAGTTCCTGCTGCCTCTTTTGCCAGAAAGTGCTAGGGCTAGGTTTACTTATATACTTGGCTATTGAATTTGCCCTATCTAGTTCCCGACAAAAGTCGTTGAAAAATAATAAGTGAAAAATGGCTAAAATAGGGAAAATAGGTTTTGTGCACTGGAAAATGCTCCCGATGGATTCTGATGGTAATGCTGTGTGCAACCAGAGGATATGCATCTACTCTAAGTGCCTGGACATGCACGGTCTGCGAACAGACTCACAAAAGTGCTAGATCACTTCCTAATCTAATTGAACTGAGCCTATGTCATGAAGTAGCTTGTCCGCGTACACATAGGGTTAGATGTGCACATGGCATCGAGCTTCAACAAGCTCTGTTCGCGGTGTAGGTTGCCTTATTTGCTGTGTCATTGATAGCGCTTGCAAGAATTCCATAAACCTTGGGTTCTGCACCAGCCGTGAAAACACATTTACCGTGGCAACTAACTGATTCCTGAACGCATCATCCTCAAGTTGCCCAGTCATAAAGCCCTGTACTGGAGGAGCAATTTCATTAGGAAAAGGTGTAGACTCTTGCCAACCTTCATAGAAATTTTATGCCTGTCCTGCGGAGACGAACCCTCTTCCATAATGCCTTTCCCTTTATCGGCCATAGTGTAATCCCACGTTCCTGTACTTTGTGTCTTTACCCAAAACAACCGAGGCTCACTTCTTGAGGAAAAAGAAAAAGTGATTTTGTCCCAGCAACGGAACCATGAAACCGGCCCGTAGGGCGGTAGACTTTGGCTTTCACCCGAAATTCTTTACTTTAGACACACACAGAGAGAACTTTGGAAAGGTAACCTGCGATGGGAATTAACACTTAAACCACATACACGGCTCGGAAGCTAGAATGCTCCGAGCAGACGCCGACAACCCGTAGGCCCCAAAATTGGCGCCCCTCTTGGTATTTCTGTATACTTTAAGAGGGTAAATAAGAAGAGTCCTGGGAATTCTTTACGTGTATCCAGCTAGATACCACCTGTTCTGGCGAAATTTAGGCAGCATAACAACCCCAAAACTTGCCCGAAACCAATTCCCCTGTTGGAACTCCCTTCCACTGACATAAACCCTTTGATTTCTCCCAAAAACAGTAAATTCAGCACGCTGTATTAACTAGTATTTGCCCTGTTTTCAGCCCTAAACAGTCCTTGAACTGTCCTCTAGTAGTGGGGCACTGTTCCCAATGGTTCTGGCATCCTTATGGCTGAAAAACAGTCCAAATTCAGCGCATAACGAGCACTGAAAATGCACTTGTACGGTGAGGTTATCACCCTCACCGGTGCTTGCATTTGGAGGAGCAGTTAGCTACTCTTGTTCCTGCTCAGAGAGACTCTTCCCTCAACAAAAACGCATATGACCACACAGCTATACGTGAGTCAAATGAAGAGCCCTCTTGTGGGGCATCACATTACTGCACGTAGGCGAGAGAGAGAGAGAGAGAGCAGTGTAGGGTGTGCAGGACATGACTTCTTGCACTACGCTGAACATGAGAGGGATAGCTGGCAATTAGTAGCTCTTAACCTGTGACAAGCTTGCAAATGAGGCCTTTCCAGCTAGAAATCGAGCGCCCTCTTCTTCTGCATGAGGAAAGTGCATCAGAAAGTGCCACTTTGGCACATTTACAGGAATTTCCCGTTTTGAGCTTTCCGCTTAAAAATCTCCCGATTGGTTGCCGAGTTGACTTTGCAACAGAGTTCTAAAATGTTCCCCGTGTCATTCCGAAGGTAATGACGCGAACAGATTTTATGGTCTAAATTAGCAGTTTCCTAAATTTTAGGGGATACTTCCGTTGGACTCCCACTAGTCATCTGACCATCTATCCCCACTGGGACCGCATCCAAAAATGCAATGTGGCCCAGCTACTATCGGGTACTTTCCCTTGGTACTATGCCTTTATTGAGTTCACTTCCTAGTATCCACCAACTTGCTAAGTGCGACGGGGGAACCTGCATGATCTTGAACTGAGCCTAGACATCCTCTTACTATACGAGTTCCAATGCCGACCAACTTCCCGTCTGCGGGTGAAACTACCGTTCACATTGGCCATACAATGTCCGACCATTTGCAACTTCAAAAAGAGGGTCTGAAAAATTAAACAAAAATCATTGGGAAGATTAGCAGCTGCCTCGTCCTCGTGACATAGTTAACAGTTGGCACGTCCTCGTGACAGCGTTCCATTCCCGACCTCGTAACGCTGTTTCGGAACATTTGGGCTGCGTTCCGCTTGTTCCTATGTACAATGCCTCATGATCTCATTGTATATCTTTCAATTTTTTCTTATATTTCTTGTATATGGCCTATGGTTAGTTTCATGTAATGCAAAGGTCAAGGCTCCACTCTTATTGAGAGAGAGAGAGAGAGAGAGAGAGAGAGAGAGAGAGAGAGAGAGAGAGAGAGAGAGAGATTTTTACGTCTATTAGAGGCCGAAATCGGCCTATGAGACAAAACATTCTACATGATAGGGTATCATCTATGTATTGCAAAAGGGCAAATGCACAAAATAATAAAATGTAATAGTGCTACTGATAGGAATCTATTAAGGGGTAGTGATCCATGGGTGTCCAATACAAGGTCTTGGGGGGGGGGGGGAGGGGGGGCGGGTGGGTAACCGTAAGATGCAATGAAGACAAGAATGGGCTCGTATGGGCAATGAATCCATCCTCATCTGTACTCTGGATGTCGAGATAGTATGGCTCAAATTCTCAGTTGTAGTCTCCATTGATGCTGTGAAGATCCTCTCCTTAGTCATGGGTGTCTCGATCTCCCTAGCTCCAATGCGCGGTCAATGAGAGTACTGTGGGTGTGAGTATGAGCTAAGTTTTGCAGTGGTGGCTGCTCCTCTATTTGTCTAGTGTTTGGTGTGAAGAAATCAGTAATTTGTCTCTGGTATTTTCTCTCTCCAGATCTCCTCAATAAACTATCTCTGTGTCTGTGTAACTCAAGTAGATACAATCCAAGACATCTCTATGATCTTGATAGCTCATTGCTCTAGAGAAGGGTGTGAATCCTTCTCTAAAAAGATAGTGGAAGCGACCATGTATCTCGTAGTACATTGTGCACTGACATATATAATGCATCTCCGTCTCTGGCTCTGTATGGCATAGGCGGCATATCTTGCTAGCTGGTGGTATCCCTCAGAATCTACGAGTTTTAATCTCAAGCTGGTGTGAAGATGTCTGTATCTGACCAATGGTACACCGTAACCCATGAGATAGATGTGTATCCATTAATCATGAACCCATCCCCTGTGAGAAGATGCTCTCTATAGAAAGCCATCTTCGTGCTCAACTCTTGTGTCGGCTCTACCCATGTCCTCTTGGTGTCCAACTGGGTCAAGTCTTGGCGAATGAGTTTAGTAATCTCCACCCGTGTAGGAGACGACGACGTTGCATCGAGGGAGTATTGGAAGGGAGGCAAGTTGTCCATGCTGAAGCCATGTATCTGGAACCATGATGACATCTGTGCATACCAGCATGATGTGTACACCTATAAAGGAGAGAGAGAGAGAGAGAGAGAGAGAGAGAGAGACCACCATGAGATTGTACTAGCCGAGTTGCCACTATAGTGGCTCTCACTCTTACCTTCAGCTTGTACACCCCACGTGACAGGCTATTTTGGCATCCGTTGGGGATCATATTGTACTCAGTAATATATAGCCCTGATTTTTCCAAAAAAGAGAGAGAGAGAGAGAGAGAGAGAGAGAGAGAGAGAGAGAGAGAGAGAGGTGATGAAATGAAATGATATATTAACGTCTACAAAAGGCCAAAATGACCTATGAGACCAAACTGATTACAATGGTAAGTCTAGTACCAAGTCTGGGTACAAACAAAGAAAACTACAAACTAGAAACTGAGATAGGAGTGCTACCGACTCCTATGGGTAGCTGGTAAGCTGAGCAATGGTATAATGCCACAAAGGTACAAAATGGGGATAAGGGTCACCATGATACAATATAGCAGTAGCATGAAGTCTATCTTGATCGATACTTTGGGTGTTGTGCTAGAATCCTGTGGATCCTCTGTATATATATATATATATATATATATAGAGAGAGAGAGAGAGAGAGAGAGAGAGAGAGAGAGAGAGAGAGAGAGAGAGAGAGAGAGAGAGAGAGAGAGAGATGAAATGTAATATTAACGTCTTCAAAAGGCCAAAATGACCTATGAGACCAAAAGGTTACATGTGGTGAATCTAATACCAGGTCTGGGTACAAAAAGTACAAAGAATTGAAAAGAATATTGTAGGGGTGGGGCGAAAGCTGATACAAAGGAATACAAAGGGTGTGCTGATACAATAATGGAGCTCTCTGACAGTCGAGGCATCATATACATAATACATCAGTATCCAAAAGGCTATAGAGATTTAATGTCCTCCAGGGTAGGCACACTGTCGGGACGGCTCCTATGTCGTGCCAGTATATCAACATCTTCAAAAGGCCAAAGTGACCTATGAGACCAAAAAGTTACAAAGTGGTGAATCTGATACAATGTTTGACTACCAAAAAATAAAAAGGTACTAGAAAAAAGGTTACTGTAGAGAGAGAGTTCTGCCATTTGCCATATGCTTGTGCTGGTGTGCTGCCTAGCTGGTGCTTGTTGTCGCATGTGTGCCCCCTTTCTCCTTTGCGAGCTGCTTGCCCCCCCTCTTCTTCCGGGATCGGCTTGTGGTGTTTTTTATCTTGCTGCTTTCATTTTTGTTCTTCACCTAGGTGATTTTCTTCATTCTTCCTTGTTTTTGCCTGTTTTGTTTGCTTGTATTGCTGTGCGCTTTGCCTATGCTTGGGGTGTGTGCTTCCTTGTGCCCACGCGCATGTGAATGTTTGCATGCTACTTGTTTGCATGTGAATGTTTGCATGCTACTTGTTTGTCACTTGCACATTGTTCTATGTGCCACATGGACATGCTACTACTATGTCTTTAGAGCCAAACGTGTCTATTAAGTCTGAAAGATTTTGTATAGACAACTTCATGAACTTGTTAAGAGGATCACTCTTACCAATCTTTTCCATAGTCGAGTTGAAATTGGAGGTGCGCGTGGATGAGGTCCGTACAAGTCCATTAGATAGGATTTTCCATTTCGGAACTCTTTTGCATACACGGTTCGTATAGGTGTTGCTACACCGGTGGGCATCTGGAAACTAGCCTAGGATAAGCGCAACGTCGTGGTCTAGTTCCCTAGTCAAGTGGATCGCTAGGTTGGGAGATAAGGGCATGTGCACTTTGTGCATATAGAGGGAAAAGTCAACAGCCACAAACTTTGAGGTCTGTTCATGCGAACTTTGGGGGTTTTCTACTGCGAGCCATGAGGCCTGTGCATCAAAGCTCGAGGTCTGTTTCCCCACACAGAGTGCACCCATTGATCTAGGGATTTCGAGGTCTGCTTTCGTCACACACCCAAGTTTGTTTCTTCTAGAATTCAAGGTCTGCTTTTTTTTCACACAAACTAGTTGGTGATTTAGGGAACTCGAGGCCCTAAACCTCCTATAAAAGCAGCCCCTTGCCCATGATCTGCAACCTGTCCATGATCTGCAAGATAGCATTTCTAGCCCAAATTTACACCCTATCTCTTTCATTCTCAATCAACCACCCATCCCCTGGCACATTGGAGGTGCCCTAGCAGCTGCAGTTTTCAGCCATCAGCCTCTCATCTACGCATCAGACCTGCTTCTTTTTGCAGCCAGATCTACATTTTTACTGCCAACATTCAGCCATAGATCCCTCTCACATTGGTTGTGCAAATCAGCCCCGGAACTCTCCTGCAGTGGCCACACATAGCCGGCGTTGAGAGCCGGATCACATTGCTACATTAGATCTGCATTTCCGAGTCGGCATTCAACGTTGGAATCCTCTCATGTCAGTTTTAACTCTTGCAAGTCCGCCCCTGATGTGCAGCCCACATCAAGACGATTCTCATTGGTGCATCAGAGTAGTCCTGAAGGTGCTTCATCTTGAGTAGTTGCCATGGCAGCAATCTCCCTTGTTCTTGGGGGTGAATCTAGTATGTAACGGAGGGGTCTGCCTTGTAAGTTTGGGAACTCAATTCTGGTGTGTTGTGGTTTGTTTATCAGAATTGCCCCATGATGTAGGTAACCAGAACGAAACAAAACAAAACAACCAGAACTGAAAAGCATGTGAATGTCTCGTTAACAAGGTTGATTTAAGCATCCATATTTGATGAGTAAGAGAAAAAGTGAGACAAAGTACTTTTGTAGAAGTTTAGGCAAGGATGTGCAATCACTTTTGTGTCTCATCCATCGAATTGTGATTGTTAGTCTGAAACGATCACATGCAGTTGAGTTCTAGGTAAGGATATGCAATCTCTTTAATGTCTGATCCATTGAATTGTGATTGTTAGTCTGGATTTTGTGAGTTTTTTTTGGGGCTAGATTTTCTGATGCTTATCCAGAAGGTGTCCTTTGAGGTCTTGGATTGATTCACATAAGGTTTGAAATGCCAACATGCAATTCTTGGCATTGACATTTGGATTCAAATCATTTTTTCATTTGTGATAGTTGGATAAGGTTGGGGAGATGAAATATGTCTGAATTTCTTGTGCTATAGTGGATGTAGGGAGCTGTTTTCCTGCTGTTTGCACAATGTGGGAAAGGGTTGCTAATTGACGTCTGGTCTAAATTTTCATGTTTATTGGGAAGGCTTTCTAAATTTGAACTCTACTTTGCAGGCCGCAAAATTCCGACATCTGGTATGTTAGGATTGTTGTATGCAGCGAATCCATCACATGCGTGTGTAACTGTTCAAGCTTATTCGGCTAATCAAACAGTTCTCCCAGCATTTCTTCTTATTGAACGCGGTGATTGTGATTTTGTGACAAAGGTGCAGTTGGCTCAAGATGCAGGTTACTCAGCAGCTATTGTTTACAACAATGAAATGAGCTTTGACCTGGTCACAAGTAAGCTACAAGAAGCTTGTGAACTCTTTTAAGATAATTTCTTATTCCCCTCCCCCCCCTCCCCTTTTTTTCACGCATGCAGCTATGTTGCTTTTGCAAATTGCTCAGCTCTATTAGTAAAGTCTACTTTTGGGAGTTGGATTGTTCTTTAGAAGCATTGGGAGAAAACTTTTAATGTATATAATATATATAAAGAAACTGCCAAATACAAAGGCAATCATGCATTGATTGCATGAGATGCATATGAAAGTAAACAAATGGAAAGCATGGAGCTTTAGAATATGTTAACATATCATGAAAGGGTTTAGAGCTGTGGCAATGCAAAGTAACACTTTGTTTATGAGACCTAATTATGTTTAATTGGGGGAATTCTCCTTTTGCAAAGAATTAAAATTTAAGTGTTTGTGGTTGCTTTTTCCACCATTTCAGTACTCACATAGATCCAAGAGACTTTTAACACCTCAGCAAACGGCAATATGTTTCCATAACCTAGGATCCTTGATAGTTGAAGAGGCTATAGAAAGTTGCAAGTATGCCTCTTAACCAGAGGGTAAAGTGCCGGATGTTGAGGTGGCAGGTGTCACAAATTGCTGACGTGTCAAGCCCTGAAGAATGGAGTCAACATGCAGATCACGGCCGAAGGGCCTAAACCCTAAGAAGAACCAGCAACAACAGAAGAAGATGTCACGTGACACATCCAACCCTACGTGTCCGTGGACAAGCTACACCATAACAGGGTTCCCGTCAGTCCATTTAGTCTAGATTAGAAGTGATCTGGCACTTTTGTGAGTCTATTCGTAGACCGTGCATGCCGAGTCACTTAGTGTAGATGCATATCCTCTGATTGCACACCGCATAAGCATAAGCATTTCCATCAGATTCCATCAGAGTCAGTTTGGGGATTTTTCAAGTGACTTTATCCTATTTTTCCCTATTTTTGACATTTTTCACTTATTTATTAAGTGACTTTTGTTGGGAACTAAGTAGGGCAAATTGGGTAAGTTAATATATAAGCAAACCCAAGTTAGCACAATTGGGCAGATGAGCAAGGAGCACAGCAGGCTTTCCAAGCAACAGGTACTCCCTCCCTCTCTCAACAAGAACCTCTTCAAGCTTGCCTTGGTGAGGCCACCCCCCTTCAGCCCCTTAGCGTTTTGGGATCGCCACACCTCCTCTCTCCCTTGGCGTTTCTTCCCCAGCAAGCCATCGCTACAAGTGCTCCCTTCTTGGCGTTTCCCTCCACTACCGGCAGCCCAACTTCAGCGTTTTGCTAACGCTGGCAACACATGAAAGAGGTAGCGTTTTTCAGCCATGAAAACGCAGCCTAAGCCCTGCAGCAAGACAGCGTTTTCAGCCCTCGACATCAGCCATAAAAACGCAGCTTGATAGTGCCAGAACCTCAGTGTTTTTCATCACCGTATGAGCCTTGACAAATCAGGGATTTTCAGCCATAAAAACAGCAGTAAACCAGTCATTTTCAGCCCCCCCCCAAAGTGGTCCAGATTCTCAGCCATTACCCCTTTGTGGACAGCAGATAGAAGAGCATCGAATTCAGCCTTGAAGTCATCATCGTCGTCATCGGCATAGTCCCCGTTTGCATCAGTCCATGCATCATCATTGTACACCTTTGTGCAATCAAAAGTAGACCACTCTCGCCGACGAGAGTGGGGCCTTCAGAGGAGGGTTTTACAACCTCTCGGGTGTCGTATCTCTTTTCTCTCCTTCTCTCAGTCTCATACACTTGCACGCACAATATCCACTCACTTTGTCCGTGATCATAACACTCTCCATAAAGACGGAAGACTCCCTCCTTCCCTAAGAACTAAAAGGAACCTTGAGCAAATATAGATCACTAATCTTGAGAAAATACAACATTCATTCCGCTGCACCTTACAGAAGAAGTCCTACCAACTTATGGGACCCCGTTTGATGGGGCCCAAGTGATATAAAGGAGTAAAAATAAAGAAGGATCCACACACACACAAAGAAGGATTTATGTAGCAGTTGATGACATGGCATTTTTTTGGATTTTCCGCTGACTGTGCTGACGTGGTAGATTTCCACAAAACGCGTTGACAATGCTGACGTGGGAGTTGTACGGAATTCCGCAAAATGCGTTGGCAGCTTTTGGATCAAATGCTTTTAAGTTTGAAGGCTTTTCATGTGAACTGCTTTTCATAGGCCAAGGGCCTTTAAATATGAGGTTAGGACTCATTCTTTGGCATGCTTCCTGGAGAAGGTGCACAGTCTGGAGTACTGGCTTGTACTGTGTTGATGCAATATAAAGAAATACCGAAAGGGGTGCCAAAGTTTGTGGGCCAATACTCTCTGGGGTGGAATTCCGCCACTCCGTGTTGCGTGTCGTCTCTCTCTCTCTCTCTCTCTCTCTCTCTCTCTCTCTCTCTCTCTCTCTCTCAGTTCAGTTGTTATTGAAGTGCTAAAAGCCTGTTCAGTCTGTTCTTTTCTATTGGCACGTGGTGCCTGTCTTGTGACAGTGGTATCAGAGCATCAGGCGTGTGCTTTTCTGAAAGCGGAGTACCGGCTTGTACTGTGTTGATGCAATATAAAGAAATACCGAAAGGGGTGCCAAGGTTTGGGGCCAATACTCTCTGGGGTGGAATTCCGCCACTCCGTGTCGCGTGTTGTCTCTCTCTCTCTCTCTCTCAGTTCAGTTGTTATTGAAGTGCTAAAAGTCTGTTCAGTTTGTTCTTTTCTATTGGCACGTAGTGCCTGTCTTGTGACGGTGGTATCAGAGCATCAGGCGTGTGCTTTTTTGAAAGCATACCGGCCCTGCAAAAGAGCAGACAGAGCTATTGGAATTTTACCCGAAGTATCTCCGACCCCGAGCCCGATCTCGTACTTATTAGCCGCTCCCACCCTCACTTCATCGCGCATCGGGCACGCTCCCGTCTTCACCGCTCATGTCTTACAAGGCATAAGCCAAAAAGATTACTTGCAAGGCAAGAATCCAAGATTTGTTTGGAGTCACTCTTTTTCTCAAAAGCAGTGCCATGCAGATGTTGATGTGTAAGGTGCAACGGAAGTGAATATTGAACTTTGCTCAAGATGAGTGGTCCGAACTGTGCTCAAGGTTTCCTTTTTACTTACGGAAGGGAGAGCCTTCCGTTCCTTTAGTGAAGAGAGTGCAAATGATCACAAACAAAGTGGGTAAACACTGTGCATGAAGGTACTGAGACTGAGAGAGAGAAAGAGAGAGAAGAATTCGATACCAGAATGTTGTCAAACCCTCCTCCCAGGGCCCCACTCTCTATATTGAGAGAGGTCTATGCTATTGATTGCACAATCCTCGTACAATGGTCTAAATGCAATGGACTTGCCGACGATGTTGACGACGACGACGACGAGACGGGCTGAAAACTGAAAATTGGGGCTGAAATCTGCAAATCTTGTATCTGCTGAATTCTGACTCTATGTCCGTGACTACAGCGATGACGATGACGCGACGACAATGCGCTGAAAACGCAGATGCTGAAATCTGAGAATAGCGGGCTGAATCTGCAAACTCTGGCTGATCTGACCGTGCGGCAAGGATCTACTGCGGGAAGGTGAGATCTGCGAGGTTTGGGGGGGTTGCGGTACTGAGTCTAAGTGCTGAAAATGCAAAACGTTGATGCTCTATGCTGATCTGTCGCCAAGAATCTGCAAAACGCTAGGCATGGTCTGTTGTGTGTTGCAAAAACGCTAGAGAATATGCTACAAACTGCTAACGCTAGGCTAATCTGCAATCTGCAAAACACTGGGGCTGATCTGCAATTTCTGAAAACGGTAGGCTTCTTGATGGCTACAAACGCTAGGAATTCTACCGATCTTGCTGAGAAGGTGCCTGTGAGTTGGACTCCTGTTGCCTCTTCTGCCAGAAAGTGCTAGCACTATCTTTTCTTATATAGTCACTTGCAAAATTGCCGTACCCAGTTTCCCAACAAAGTCACTTGTAAATAATAAGTGAAAAATGGCTAAAATAGGGAAAATGGGTTCTATGCACTATAAAATGCTCCTGATGGGTACTGACTGTAATCTGATGATCATGCTGTGTGCAACCAAAGGAAATGTAACTACTAAGTGTTTGGACATGCACGGTCTGCGAACAGACTCACAAAGGTGCCAGAACACTTCCTAAGCTAACTGAATCCTTGTCATGAAGTAGCTTGTCCACATGCACGTAGGGTTAGATGTGCACGTGACATCCCCTCCTTTTTAAAGTGAGGTACTGGTACGGAACTGTATGGCATCGAGGGAGATCGCCAACAGTGTCTGGAATCTTGGGAAGGACTCTACGTCGGCCCACTCTGATGCGTGGGTCGTGCGATACTTGAACTTCATAAAGGTCTACAATGCTTGCTTCTTTGGGCCGCACCGAAAGCGACACAAAGTCATCTGTGGCTACGTCAAAGCTTTAACTTCGGCTATAGTCGTGGATTGACCTTCTTCAAGAATCTCCGAGGAGGAAAATTCCTGAAACCACTTCCAACACAAAAACATGAACATACCCATTGCATGTAAAGTGATTGGAAAAAAATTCTAGTCTTCCTAAAAAACTGTGCATGCAATGTAGATGAACAAAGAGATGGAGTGCCAAACCGTTCATCAAACACACACACAAAAATTGGAATCGAAACTTGTCTTTCTGATCTAAATCTATCAATTGTGGCAAATCACAATGGAAATGCCGATGCTTGATGCTCATTCCTTCTTGTGCTCTTTCGGATACTGTGTCATTCCAAGTAAAAAACATGGAATGTGAATTCCTTAAATGCAAACATTTCATCTTTTCGTGAATATCCGCAGACATTCATGCTCATTCATGAGTGAATTGTGTTCATTGTACAATATGACATGCCTATGAAAAGGGAACACATAAAGATGATGACTAAAATACAGGAAACCATCACGAATGAAACACTCGAACAATGCGTACGGACTAATCATGGGCATACACAATACTTCCGGTGGGGGTTCCTTAGATCTTGACTCGAGAACCAAGATCGGTTCTTCATGATTGATCGAATCTGCAAGTAGGTTAGCTTCACTAGAAAAAGCATCAACTAAACTATCATCCTTGTGAACAATCACTTCTTTATGCTACAAATCATCATGCTTGTGAATAATCACATTTTGATCATGCAAATCATGTGTCGTGCTTTGGAGAAGAAAAGACTGAGAGAGTCCCCGTCTTCTGATTCTTTTCGATCTTCGCCTGCACGTTAGAAATGAGAGATGAAGAATGAACAATTTCCTCCCCACGAATGACAATGGGAGAGTCACTTTTGGTAATGAAAGTGAAAGTATTGGTTGCCCAATCAATTAGAGGGTTGTGCTTATGAAACCATTGAATGCCTAAAAGCATATCACATCTTGAGAGAGGAGATACTACAAATTTTATGTGGAAGGAAGCTTTTTGAACAGTGAACAACACATCAAGGCAATCTTGCGTGATGAGAGAGTCCATACCGGGAGCGAAGCCTGGCACGTCAAGAGGAGATGTCTGACTAACCTCTAGGCGGGCTCTCTCTACAAGAGAGGCACTAATCACATCATGCATACTACCTGGATGAAACAATATGACAAAGCGTTGATCCTTCACATGACCATAACACTTCATGAGAGACTCATCAATGTGTGTTTCAGAAACATGTGATAACGTAGATTGATTCATTAAAGTGCTTGTGGTAGCTGTGGGTTCTTTGGGTTCTTTAGGTGGGGCTGTCTTAGGACAAGCCTTCTTAATGTGACCCTTGACGTGACATTGATAACATCTACCTTCCTTAGCATAAATCACTTGTTCTTCAACCGTTATGGGTCCTCCTATAATTCCTTGTGCGGCTTTTTCATCCGGGGTTAGCTTAGGTTTTGCAGGTGCTTTAGCTTTACCCTTAGATTCATTTTGAGAGTTCTTTTCCGAAGGATTAGAGGAAGATTGGCTAGAAGAGTTACCATTCTTACCGTTCTTACCGTTCTGTGAAGTCTGGTTGGTACTTTGAGAAGTCTTGTTTTCCTTAGGTTTTCCTTTATTGTGCTTCATCTCCTGTGCGAGAGCAATCGCTACCGCCTTGTTGAGATCGACGGGATCGAAGACTTCGACATCAAACCTGATATAGTCGTCCAACCCGAAAATAAAAGCCTCTTTGCGCTTCGCATCCGATTTGCGTAATTGGGTGCCAAGTTGCAATACACGGTTAGAAAAAGACATGACTGGAGTAACATTTTGCTTGAGATTTCGCCAATCTTCCTTTAACCACGCTAGGTACCGAGGTGGCAAGAACCTCTGAGCTTGTCTTGGAAGTCAGCCCAATTGAAAGAAAGCGGCACACCGTCTGCGGCTTCCTCTAGGTGCGTGGCCAATTGCTCCTCTTGCCACGCTTGATACTAATTAATAGCTTCACCGGCAAGATACATGGTTGCCGTCAAAACTTCGCTATTTCCTGTCTTCTTAGTTGTCGCAAAATAAGCATTAAATTGATGCAACCAAGAATGAATAATATTAGCATCCATCTTACCGTTATACTTACTAAATGTCAACTTCTCCGTGAGGGGGTTGTTGGAATCCGCTTCTCGACTACCCGATGATTTACCCATGTCCTTGAGTGGCTCGGACTTCGAGGTGAGAACCTGTAGGACCAACTCTTGCATGCGTTGGTCTCTCTGTACCTCACGTTCTAATTCCAAGGCCACCCATCTTTCTTCGGCCGCCATGCACGCTTGCTCACGCTCACGCTCCATGGCTACCCTTCTTTCTTTTTGCCAAGTACGCTTGCTCGCGATCGAAGGTCGCACGTTGCGCCTCTTGTTGTAAAATCATATCCATCATCGACTTGACCAAAGCCTCCATAGGATTTGGTGTAAACCGTGGCGTAGATGGGGAAGGGGGAGGGTCGGAAAAACTTCCCGGTGGGGAAAATTCTTCTTCACCACCTCCATGCTCAGCACCTTCATGCAAAGGATCCATTCCGCTTCGTGTGATGACCATACACTGAGATCTTGGGTTCTGAAGTTCACGAGGAACTTGGGTTCTTGTGGTTCTTGAGGGTCTTGAGGTTCTTGGGGGTATTGAGGTTCTTTCTTTAGCTTGCAATCTGTGTTAGAGAAGGATCTTCTCTTACCCAAGCTCTACTCTTCCGTGCGGGTGCACCCCTTGGTGGCCTTGCGCTCACACCAAGGTTGCTTTTTCCCACCTCACATCGATTGGCCGGCCGCTAAGTGCACGGTCCGCCCTCAATGAGTTAAAGAGGAATGAGGGGAGGCTGGACAAGCCCTTCTTTCTTGGGTTTCCTGTCACTCTTCAAAAACACGACTAGGAATCGACACGCCCAAGAGACTTGGGTTATGTGCGACCGCAACAAACAAAAAAAATTCTTGTTTTTCTTTCCTTGAGTGATACAGAACACTGCCAAAGCTCTGATACCAATGTAAGGTGCAACGGAAGTGAATATTGAACTTTGCTCAAGATGAGTGGTCCGAACTGTGCTCAAGGTTTCCTTTTTACTTACGGAAGGGAGAGCCTTCCGTTCCTTTAGTGAAGAGAGTGCAAATGATCACAAACAAAGTGGGTAAACACTGTGCATGAAGGTACTGAGACTGAGAGATAGAGAGAGAAGAATACGACACCAGAATGTTGTCAAACCCTCCTCCAAGGGCCCCACTCTCTATGGCGAGAGAGGTCTATGCTATTGATTGCACAATCCTCGTACAATGGTCTAAATGCAATGGACTTGCCGACGATGTTGACGACGACGAGACGGGCTGAAAACTGAAAACGCTAGGGGCTGAGATCTGCAAATCTTGTGTTTGCTGAATTCTGACTCTTATGTCGGTGACTACGGCGATGATGACGACGCGACGACGATGTGCTGAAAACGCAGATGCTGAAATCTGCGAATAGCGGGCTGAATCTGCAAACTCTGGCTGATTTGACCGTGCGGCGAGGATCTGCTGCGGGAAGGTGAGATCCGTGAGGTTTGGGGGGGACTGCGGTACGGAGTCTAAGTGCTGAAAATGCAAAACGCTGATGCTCTATGCTGATATGTCGCCGGGAATCTGCAAAACGCTAGCTTGGGCTGCAATCTGCAAAAACACTAGGCATGGTCTATTGTCTGCTACAAAAACGCTAGGGAATATGCTACAAACTGCTAACGCAAGGCTAATCTGCAATCTGCAAAACATTGGGACTGATCTGCAATTGCTGAAAACGCTAGGCTTCTTGATGGCTGAAAACGGTAGGGATTCTGTTGGTCTTGCTGAGAAGGTGCCTGTGAGTTGGACTCCTGCTGCCTCTTCTGCCAGAAAGTGCTAGCGCTAGCTTTTCTTATATAGTCACTTGCAAAATTGCCCTACCCAGTTTCCAAACAAAGTCACTTATTAATAATAAGTGAAAAATGGCTAAAATAGGGAAAATGGGATCTATGTACTGTAAAATACTCCTGATGGTTGTAATTTGATGATCATGCTGTGTGCAACCAGAGGAAATGCAACTACTCTAAGTGTCTGGACATGCACGGTCTGCGAACAGACTCACAAAGGTGCTAGAACACTTCCTAAGCTAAGTGAACCCTTGTCATGAAGTAGCTTGTCCACATGCACATAAAGTTAGATGTGCACGTGACATGATGTCTATAGCTACCAAGCCACACACTCCAAGGACTTGGCAAGCTTTCAAGAAAATTTTTGCTCGAAGTTATATGATTTCTAACATCTTCCTTCGAAGTGTAACATTTGGCAGAGTCGGGTATCTTGAAATGCTTCCCATGGAAACCCTAGCAGACTATAACTTGAAATTTCTCGACATCTCTTAGTAGATGTCTCTTCACGAGTTGATGACCCTGGAGGTGCTATGATTGCTATGGCTTGGGACTACCATCGTCGCCAGCGGAACACTACCTGTCCACCCATGCATCAAAGTGGGCTGGCGAAGAGTCCTTTCCAGGATTCTAGACGCTGTTGGCGATCTCCCTCGACGCCATACAGTTTGGTACGAGTACCTCACTTTGAAAAGGAGGGGATGTCACGTGCACATCTAACCCTATGTGTACATGAACAAGCTACTTCATGACATGGGTTCAGTTTAATTGAGTCAGCCTAGATTAGGAAGTGATCTGGCACTTTTGTGAGTCTGTTCGCAGACCGTGCATGTCCAGGCACTTAGAGTAGATGCATATCCTCTCGTTGCACACATCATGATCATCAGTTTTCCATGAGAACCCATTCGGAGCATTTTTACAGTGCATAGACCTATTTTAGCCAATTTTCACTTATTTGAAGCTAGTTGGGTCTATCTAGCTTCGCCTACCTTGCCTAGCTTCGCCGACCTTGCCTTGCACTGTTCTCCTCGTGCCTGGTCCAACTGGTCTAGTCCTCTCTCGCTCTAGTCATCTCGCCCTGGTCCAACCTGTCCTCGTCCCTGGTCTAGACCTCCTTGACCCTAGTCTAGTCCTCCTCCTCCCTGGTCCAGCCTGGTCTAGTAGAGTCTAGACCAATCTTCAGCCAGTTCAAGGTTTTCTTGCCCAAAGCTTGGTTGGTTTGGTGGTCCCTGCATGACCCATACAAGGTGGTCAGTCGAGCGTCAAAGCGCACTCCCGAGTCCTCTGAAGTACTACAAGAGAAGACGACCCTTGGAACGTGTTAGAAGTCCATCAACCTCATCACCCATACCTCCACATACGACATCACCCATTCCTCCCTCCGGTTCCATATCTTCCAGATCACCTTCTCCAGTAAAGCTCTCTCCTATTCTGCTACGGCAGGCTACTGAGCAACAGGCTCAACAAGGGGCCATGGAGCCGTTGGCTAGCGTTTTGGCTAAGGTAAACATCAAGTTCCCTACATTCAAAGGACTCTCTTCAGAAGATGCTGACGACCATGCAAGGAGGTTTGTATCTCTTTATAGGGGTCGTGGTCTTAACAGGGAAGATGCTTATTTGGTACTCTTTTCATCCACCTTGGATGGCTTAACAAACAAATGGTACAGCCAGTTTGCAGAGAACCATTTTGCAACTTGGGCAACCTTAAGACAACAATTCTGTGCAGCTTTCAGGCCAGGTGACTACCAGGAGAAGGTGTTGGATGAGTTGGCCAACATGGGGCTCCAGCCAAAGGAGACTTTTGCAGAACTTATGACGAAAACCAAGTCTTTGGTTGCCTTTGCTGTGGAGCTTGCTGCTTTATTCTGTTTTGCCAATTGGGATTCTTGGATTATGCAATCATACTGAGTCCCGCCTATTCAAAGGCTTAAAATGTTTGCAAGTAGTGCAGTGTGTTTTAAACTCCACTTTTGGGCCTAGAACCTGCTTCAAGAAAGATGTACAGATGCAGTACCTAATGGTTTTCTTTCACAGGTTTTTGAGTATTTCCTCTCACTGAGACGGTGAGCGGTCTTGTGGCGGGCAACCTGTAATAGCAGGCTACAGTGTCACTTTCATAGGACACAGTTAGTACAGTTGGTCTAGGCTGTTTCACACTGGACGGACCCTCTGGGCTGGGGAGTGACATGTGGCAGGGTATCGACGGTGGTCTAGTGGACATCGTGGCCAGGTCACCACATGGTTGACATTTATGAGCCGTTGGTGGCTCTTTATGGTGTTACATATGAGTAGTAGCGGTTGGTCATCGGGATTATCTTCACCTCTGGTCCAGCATCGTCGTCGAGAGCAGTGAGTCTATACACAGAGCACTGATTCACCATCCCTGTACATCTGAGCCTCGACACCCCCATTGTACCTGTGAGTCCTGGGGTGGAGCTGAGTGTGCTGCCACGCCAGAGTCTGTATCAGTCTTTGAGATAGTCGAGTCATATGTTCTGGTCTGCTGTTGTGCCTTTGTGAGCTCTGTTGATGTCTATTGTTTCCTTTCTTTTCAGTCTGTTTGAGTGAGATTGTCACGCACTTTGCACTGAGGACCACCCACAGTAGAGAGCACGACACATTATCCGCGCTACAGTTACTCCGCTCCTTTGTCAACAAATGCCTTGATTTTTAGAATACTAGAGTCACTGATGTCTCTTTGAGCTTCAGGGATACTAAGAGCTAACAGTATTCTGCACTTTATGAAATGGAATTCCGGAATATGAAACTGATTTGTTCTTGACTTGTTTTTAAGTACAGGAACTGATAGACGAAATGATTGCAGCGTTTTGGTCTAAATGATCTCGAATAGACATGGTTGCAATAGGGGTTAGTCAATCGGGCATCGATGAGGTCCTGAGTGGATCTAGATGCGATTGCTAGCTACATTGTTGATAAATCATGGTCTAAGATCCGAATGAATGTTGAATGTCCTGTGATGTGACTGTCGATTGCTACATGTGCTAGATGTGTGTTCCTAGTGCGTAGGTACTAACAGTCAGTGTCTGCTAAGGCAGTTTATGGCTTTTGTCTGTTTTGCAGGTGTAATCGAGGGCAATTACAATGCTTTCAAGAGGGGGGTATGTCACAAAATGATGACGTGGCTTCCCGTACACCCTTTGCATGAAAAATCCCGAACTGCTGACGTGGCAAGGCACATGGCAGCGGTACGGACCCCCGTGATTTGCGGCGTGAATTGCGGCAACAGTGCTGACGTGGCTGAGCGTACGGAAATGGTGTTTTTCGGGCATGCTTTTTAGGCTATGCAAATTGAAGAGAGAGAGAGAGAGAGAGAGAGAGAGAGAGAGAGAGAGAGAGAGAGAGAGAGAGAGAGAGAGAGCTCTTCTGCTTTATTTTAAAAGCTTTTTTTATGTACAGCTTTTGGAACTTGCTTTATTTTATAAGCAAGAGAGAGAAAGAGCCTTGCTTTATTTTTGGGCTTTTGATTTTCAGCTTTTGGGGCTCTGCTTTTAGCAACCCTTGCAATCTTTAAATATGTGGCCAGGGCCTCACAACTCAGAGCATCTGGACGCAGAGTCTGAGTGTGAGCGCTTGCCCGCACTCTTGTACTTTGAACCAAGATTAATACAAAAAGAAATACCGAAAGGGGCGCCAGTCTTTGGGGCCAATATCTCTAGGCACGGAACTCCGTCGGGCCATTGTCGAATAAATTTGTGAACTGTGAACTGTTTTGAAGTGGTTATTTAGTGCTGTTGCGGTAGATTCTTGACTTGGAGTGTTCAAGTCTGTTAGAAAATTGGGTAGGGTAATTTTGATAAGCAAGTACACAAGAAACCTAGCGCTAGCATTCTTGGGCAGAAGAGGCAGCACGGACCTAACATCCACAGTGCACCTTCTTAGCAAGACCCCCGACAGATGACCTAGCGTTTTCAACCAAGAACAGCGAGCGTTTTCTTCCACTACAGATCAGCCCCAACGTTTTGCATTTGCAGGCAAACGGGCGACAACAAGACTCATCAGATCATTAGCGTTATTAGCGTTTTTGCAGCAGGACACACATCAGCCCTAGCGTTTTTCGAGCAGCATAGCAGCCCAGCGTTTTGCATTTCCATCGCGACAGAAACGAGAAGAGCATCAACGTTTTCAGTTTTCAGCATCAAGACTCCGCAGTAGAACCCCCGAACCTTGCAAATCTCACCTTCCCGCAACAGATCCTCGCCGCACGGTCAGATCAACGAGCGTTTACAGTTTCAGCCCTGAAAACGCAGATTTCAGCATCTACGTTTCAGCGCGTCGTCGTCGCATTGTCGCCATCGACATCGTCACCGACATCATAGTTGACACGTATGGTCACGTACGATGGTTACACGTACAAAGACGTGCGGTACTAATCGAACTAAAAAAAAAATAGACGTACGTTGAAGTAACGTACGATGCAAAAAAATAAATCATATATCTTTTAGAGCCTATATTCTATTATGAGTCGTGACATAGACCTGTAATGTAACTACTTAGTATTAAGTACTTACAACTTAAAGGAGATGTCTTACAAGTAAGAACATTAAATATTTAGCCATGGACATTGGAAACGATAATGTAGATCATGATTGCATTTGATTTCATTACATAAGTAGAGAGTCGAGGCTCGAGAGATACAAGTGACAAAAAGTAGTACAAAAAAGTAGTGACAGAGCTCATAGTCTCATGGCCCATGGGTACAAACTTTAAAGCATAAAGAGAGAGTTCTAAGTGCTCATATCGCTCTCATCACCGGAGTTGTGGTCCGAGCTTGAGCTAGAGCTTGAGCTTGTAGTAGTTGCATCATCCTCATCACTACTTGCATCAGATGCGCTAGATGCAAGACCATAATCTCCCTCACTAAGGATGTTGCCCTCATCATCAAACTCTGGCTCTAGGATCCGCAGGCCTAGAAATGGACACATTCTCCAAAATGGTGTCCGCCATAGTAGATCCGCTACCCGAGCCTCGCCCTACATAGGTCCTGGGTGTCTGTGCCGACGCTCTTCCACTCCCACGAGCAACCAGAGTGGAAGCTCCTCTACCTGTAGTTGCCAAAACTCGCACAACCACCTTCTTGCAGGACCGTGTGCGAGAGACACGGCGATCAATTTCCTCCAACTCCAAGTAGAGGTCTCGAAATATTTGCTCCTCCTCTCGATCGCGATCTTTGTTGTGACTTTCAAGAGTCTCAATGGAGAGCTTGCATTCATCTACATTCACCTATTTTTCATTTACAACATGCAAGAAGATTAATGGAGTTAGCAATTTGGCATGCCAAAAATATGAGCGCAATGCACATCATACATGTGAAAGCATAAATAAAGAGTAGGATATAGCCAACTCAATTACCTGCCTAGCCATTGGCATCTCATGCATGGACCGCAACATGCGTAAATCGGAGCGACAATAGATAAGCCGCTCCAATTGCTTCGTAGAAAGCTTGGTGTGTATGAGAGAATACGCCGACCAATTCCGCTCACATGCACACCCGATGAGCAATCCTAGAGCACATAGATGATAGAAGAGAGGCATGAGATTTGAATTATGGGAATTGAGAGGTGATCCATGTCACATGAATGTCAAATGATGACATGATTGAGATTATAAATTTATAATTTATGGTATAATATATATCATATACCTGTCCAAGAACCCTCAATGCCACCCTTTGAAGGTGAGGCAATTGATAGCCAAAACATTCCTACCAAAAAAATGGCTTCACTAACGAATCCCTCTTCCAACACACCGAGGAAGCGAATGCCGTGCCTCTTTGGTCTCCATAGTTGATGAGCTCTTGGAGAAACTCTCCATGGTGTTCTTCATTGAGTATCTTTGGAAGGTACTTGTCACTCTCCTCTTGAAGTGCTTGATCCGCAAAGATGGATGGCTTTTTGAAAGCCGGATGCAAAAGGGCGGCAAAGCCATGGATTGGTCACCTCATCCAATCCCACCGCTTTTTAACAAGGAAGAGAATGTCATCTCTCTTTGGAGAGTCCTCCAACAAATCACTACAAAGAGAGAGAAAGATAGTGAAGCATGGAAGGGTAGAACCGTAGTTGGAAAAAGACAACTTACAATGTAGATAAATCATAATGTGAATTGTTTACCGTGAACCATTGGGTGCTCCATCAAGAATGGTGGATCTCTCAATCTCCTTGTAAGCCTCCTCCATGAAGTGGTAAAGGAGACCTATGGTAGACCCTTCCATGTCGGTCATCTAAAGCACCCTATACAATGGCAATACCACAATGACAAGCCCCTTGACCTCTTGCCAAAACTCCTCCTTCAAGCAAAGCCGTTGGATGGCCTTTGCATCTTGTTGGGCCGATTGGGTCTCTTCTTCCATCCATGCTTTGAACTCATCCGAGACCATTGTCTTTTGCAAGCTGGTTTGCACATCATAGAGGCGCTCAAGGAGGAGCCACATAGCGGCAAAGCGTGTTGCGGAAGGCTTCTTCAACTCCAAGCCGGAGTAAGTGCGGTATATCGCAAGTACTCTCACCTTTTTGTTGATGAACTTGACGATTGAGAGGGCTTGGGTTAGAATGTCCTTCACGCAAGGTAGGTCGCCGGTGTCCTCCAAGAGGAGGTCAATGCAATGAGATGCACATGGAGTCCATACTATGCGTGGATACTCCGCCTCTAGCTTTTTGGCCATGGAAGCACAATTGGATGCATTGCTGGTGATTACTTGAATGACATTGCTTGGACCGATCTACATATGGAGAAAAAGGGAAAGTGAGAAGAGCCAAGGCAAAAGATAAAATTGAAAATAGTAGATACTTGAGAGTGGGATCAAAAATTTTACCTCTTTTATGGCTTGATGGATGTGGCGGTAAATGAAGGCACCCGTGACCTTTTTCCCCCTTGCTCCCGCATCAACCGCTCGCAAGAAGTAGGTGCCAAGAGGGCATGAGACAAGGATATTAATGATTCCCCTCTTCTTGCGGTCACTCCATCCATCGGTGAGAATAGAGCAACCATACTTTTCCCATCCGACACGCACGGAGTCAAGAGACTTGTCGATTCGCCCCCTCTCTTCATCAAGCTTCCTGGTGCGCATGTCATGGTATAACACTCCCGTCCACCCCTCACATGGACCAACTGCGGCAGTAGTCTTCACCATGTGTTTCCAACGGTCCATGCGAAGAATATGGAAAGAGAGATTGCACTCAATGATGGTGTGTGGAATCTCTATCTCCACTTGTCGTTGCCTCTCTTTGAGGAAAGACAATGGACCGGAAGTTCCACCCACCGCTTGTGCAAGAGTAGCTTGCTTTGGAGGCCACCCACCATGACTTTTTTTGCTCTTCTTTGAGACACTACCTCCGTCGGTGGAGGCCATGGTAGCGGCGCCGGATGCAACGGACATTGATGGAGAAGCATCCTCTCCATCAATGTCCGGATGCAACGGACATTGATGGAGAAGCATCCTCTCCCGAATCGGAGACATCATGGTCGGGCGGTACCACCTCCTCTGATGCCTTTGTAACCCCCTTGCGCGTCTTCAAGGGGAGATACTTTGCTTTGCACTCTTGGAGAATGTCGTCGAGGATATTTGGACAAGGGCCGGCTTGTGCTCCCATCTTGGTCAAGTGGATGATAAGGAAGGTGGCGCTTGAGGTCATGGTCTTGGAGCAATATTTGCAATACCATTTGCAAACATTTTGCTTACTCTTCACCCTTTCAAAGTAGTGGCAATGTTTCGTGAAGGCTTCATGAAGAGCGGGCGGCATTATGGAGAGCTTGAAGGATGGGGAGCGATGAGATAACTTGAGACTCGAGAGTGAATCGTGATGAAGAGCTTGTAGGGGATGGGGAGTGATGAGAGGACTTGAGAGTAATGGAGAGCTTGAAGGAGATGGATGGTGACGAGAGTGAATCGTGATGGTGGGAAGGGAGCTTGAAGGAATAATGGAGAGCTTAAAGGAGATGAAGGGAGCTTGAAGCCTTGGCCCTTGATGAATGGAGAGAGCTTGAGGGAGCTTGAGTAGGGGCGTTGATGAATGAGAGAGCTTGAGGGAGATATGGAGAGGGTGGGCAGTCTTATATAGGTTTTGAGGGGGGAGGGAGAGGAGGGTTAAAGAGAGATCATGATTCATGTGCCATGGCCATGGCCCATGTGGCTTCATGTGTGTGTGGATGTTGGGCGGGGGGGGGGGGAGAGAGAGAGAGAGAGAGAGAGAGAGAGGCTTGATGCATCATGCTCTAAGGGCCTATGATGCCCCAAGGCCCCAACGTTCAAAAGCTGTAGCCGTTCGACGCTCAAAAAGTTTAAAATTCAAAACGGTCAAAATTTTCTTACACCGGCGAGATTTTTTTGAACAAACGGGTCCCGTACGGAACGCACGGGACGGGACCGAACGAACGGAACGTTCCGCTCGACGAACGAAGACAACCTTGACCGACATAGAGTCAGAATTTAGCAGATACAAGATTTGCAAATTTCAGCCCTTAGCGTTTTCAGATTTCAGCCTGTCTCGTCGCCGTCCTCATCGTTGTCGACATCGTCGGCAAGTCCATAGCATTGTAGAGATTTGTGCAATCAATAGTAGACCACTCTCACCATAGAGAGTGGGGCCTTCCAAGGAGGGTTTGACAACATTTTGGTGTCGTATTCTTCTCTCTCTATCTCTCAGTCTCATGCACCTTCATTCACAATGTTCACCACTTTGTTTGTGTCCATTGCACTCTCTCACTAAAGGAACGGAAGGCTCTCCCTTCCGTAAGTAAAAGGAACCTTGAGCATTGTTCGGAGCACTCATCTTGAGCAAAGTTCAACTTTCACTTCCGTTGCACCTTACATTGGTATCAAAGTTTTTGCAGTGTTCTGTATCACTCAAGGAAAGAACCACAAGAACCACATAACTTTTTTTTTGCTTGTTGCGGTCGCACGTAACCCGAGTCCTCTTGGGCGTGTCGATTTCTAATCGTGTTTTTTGAAGAGTGACAGGAAACCCAAGAAAGAAGGGCTTGTCTAGCCTCCCCTTGTTTCTCTTTTCACTCATTGAGAGCGGACCGTACACTTACCGGCTTGTAAGGTGCAGCGGAAGTGAAATCAAACTCAGCAACACAATGAACCATCTTACAATTCGTCTCGTGTTACAAGGTTCCTTTTTACTTACGGTAGGAAGAGCCTTCCGTTCCTTTAGTGAGAAAGTGCAATGGACACAAACAAAGTGGTAAACACTGTGAATGAAGGTGCTGAGACTGAGAGATAGAGAGAGAAGAATACGACACCAGAAAAGTTGTCAAACCCTCCTCCGAAGGCCCCACTCTCTATGGCGAGATCCGCTACTTATGATTGCACAAATCTCTACAATGCTTTTGGATTTGCCGACGATGTCGACGACAATGAGGACGACGACGAGACGGGCTGAAATCTGCAAATCTTTATCTACTGAAATTTGACTCTAAGTCGGTGACGACGATGCGACGACAACGCGCTGAAAACGCAGATGCTGAAATCTGCGTTTTCCGGGCTGAATGTGCAAACTTTGCAGGATCTGACCGTGCGGCGAGGATCTGCTGCGGGAAGGTGAGATTTGCGAGGTTCGGGACTTGTTCTGCTGTGTGTAAGTGCTGAAAACGTAAAACGCTGGTGCTTGTGTTGGTTCCTCCGCGGTAAATGTGCAAAACGTTGAAATGCCAGGCTGATGCAAAAACGCTATGGCTGGTTCTGTCCTTGCGGTGGAAATCTGCTAACGCTAGGGCTGATCTCTCTTCTTGCTATCGCCGGGGCTGATCTGCACTGCAAACACGTCAGGGCTGGTCTGGGGATGAAAAACGCTAGGTCCTTGCTTCTGGTGCAAAAATGCTAGGTCTGTTGGGGATCCTGCTGAGAAGGTGCCTGTTGAACCAGTTCCTGCTGCCTCTTCTGCCAGAAAGTGCTAGCGCTAGGTTTCTTATGTACTTGCTTAGTAAGATTGCCCTACCTAGTTCCCAACAAAAGTCACTTAAAAATAATAAATGAAAAATGTCAAAAATAGGGAAAATAGGTCTATGCACTGTAAAAATGCTCCTGATGGGTTATGATGGAAATCTGATGATCATCCTGTGTGCAACCAGAGGATATGCATCTAATCTAAGTGTCTGGACATGCACGGTCTGCGAATAGACTCACAATGGTGCTAGATCACTTCCTATTCTAGACTGACTCAACTGAACTGAACCCATGTTATGAAGTAGCTTGTCCACGTACACATAGGGTTAAATGTGCACGTGACACGGCTGGCCAATGGACTTGAGGTGGGAAAAAGCTACCTTGGTGTGAGGGCAAGGCCGCCAAGGGGTGCGCCCGCGAAAAAGAGAAGAACTCGGGTAAAGAGAAGTTGCAAGCTAAAGAAGAACCTCAAGAACCGTAAGAACTCAAGAACCCAAGTTCCTCGTGAACTTACGAACCCAAGACTTCAGTGTATTATCATGTATGGTCATTACCCGAAGCGGAATGGATACTTCGCATGGAGGTGATGAGCATGATAGTGGCGAAGAAGAATTCTCCGCACCAGGAGGTTTTTCTGACCCTCCCCCTTCCCCATCTACGCCAAGGATTGCACCAAATCCTATGGAGGCTTTGGTCAAATCAATGATGGACATGATGCTACACCAAGAAGCGCGACGCCAAGAAAGACAGGACTCGTTGTGCAGCTCGCCTTGCATCTATTCAACCTGCTGAGTCGACGTGCACTTAAGGAATAGACATTGCTAAAATTCCAAAAGCGTAAAGGTACAACTCAAAAATTGAAGAGAATCTCTAAAGTTATCCTCCCCCATCCACTTTGCATTGAGAGCTGGAAAAGCTTTCTCTTGATCAAATTATGGGTGGACCAGCCTACCCGTGTGTTCTTTTTCGTATGCTTTGGGACCAGTGTGAGGGAGGCAGTGTACTCCGTGCGTGTGTACGAGGGAAGGGAAGAAGAAGAGGAGTAATTAGGGGAAACAACACACCAAGAGAATAAGTGTGTGTTACCCCAACAATCTCCGACTTAAAGGTCAATGTGGCCGCAAGTGACTATGACTAAAGGTAGTATGTACAACTGTGAAGCGCGACAACTTCACCCTTGTACAACTATGTTCATCCTACACCCATTATCTCATGTAATGTGCAAACCGCTCTGCAGCCAAGCTCTTTGTCAGAGCATCTGCTGGGTTGAATTAGTGTGGACCTTGCTAAGCTCCAATCGCTTATCCATCAACGCATCCCGAATGAAATAGTACCTCACCTGAATGTGTGTTGACTTGAGTGAAACATGGGATTTCTTGCCAAAGCAATGGCACTTTGGCTATCACAATGCAAAACTGGAACCTACTGAATGTCTAAATCTCCCGCTATTCGTGCCAACCATATAGCTTCCTTGCTTGCAGCTGACACTGCAACGTACTCAGTCTTTGTAGTGGAAGAAGATGTACAATCTTAAAGAGATGATCTCCAAGAAATGGCTCCTCCTACAAATATGAATATGGAGCTAGATATAGATCTCCAACTGTCTTTGCAACCCGCATAATCTGCTTTCGTGTAACCAATAATAGATGCATCAATGTTACCGAAGCGTAAACACCTGCTTGAGGTTGTGTTTCACTGCTATCCACTACTGCTTGCTAGGATTAGGAGTTTGGCCTTGTAGCTACCACAACATACATAAGACTGCCTACAACTGAAGAATATGGATTGCCATTTTTGGTCTCTCAGCATCTCACTTGGGAGAATCTTCTTTGCTTAGTTTCAAATATGACGGTAGTGGGATATTCATTGCCTTCCTCCCGTGCATACTAAAAAGTTGCAATACCTAGTGGATATAAGATTCTTGAGACAACTCAAGAATTCCCTTTTTCTTGTCTCTCTTGATATGCATACCAAGAAAACGATTTGCTTCACCCAAATCCTTCATAGCAAAGTTTTTATTGAACATTTGCTTCAATTTGGCAATCTCCTCAATGGACTTTCTTGCAATGAGCATGTTATCGACATATAAGATGAGAATGACCCAAGGACCATCATTGAGTTTCTCTGTATACAACCAATGATCCTCTTGACTCCTAAATCTCTGGGACCATATAAAAGCATCAAACTTTTGATACCATTGCCTTGAACCCTACTTAATTTAGAAAGCGCTTTCTTGAGTTTGTATACAAGCTCCTCTCTGCTAGGTTGTTCAAAACCTTCAGGTTGCTTCATGTCAACATCCTCTTCTAGATAACGGTGAAGAAAAGCTGTCTTCACATCCATTTGAACAAGCTCCATGTCCTCAATGGATACTAGGCCAAGCACTGTAGGTAGTGTGGTCATTTTTACACGGGCAATAAGATTTTGTTATAATCAACTTCCTTCTGCTGCTTGAATCCCTTAGCAACCAATCTAGCCTTGCACTTGGGCTTGGGATCATCAGATGTAAGCTTCTTCTTGTAAATCCATTTGCAAGGTAAAGCCTGCTTGCCTTCTGGCAATTCAACCAAGTCCCATGTTTCATTGTTCACAATCGAGTTATACTCAGATTGCATGGATTGACCTTGTCATCCATTTGCATGGCTTCTTTGTAACAAGATGGCTCATTTGCAATCTGTCAGCATAACATAGTCCAACCTTGGTTGAAACCGCTGAGGTGGATACGAGGATCTACTACATCCATAGTTGCCAGGAACGGAAAATCAGAACGGGGAACGGCAATGGGCATGAAATGCCATAGCTTGTTATGATACTTGTCACAAGACAGGTACCACGTGCCAATAGAAACGACACGGAGTGGCGGAATTCCACCCTAGAGAGTATTGGCCCCAAACCTTGGCGTCCCTTTTGGTATTTCTTTATATTGCATCAATTCAGTAAATGCCGGTACTCCAGACTCTGCACCTTCTCCAGGAAGCATGCCCGAGAATGAGCCCATGGCCTTATATTTAAAGGCCCTAGGCCCCAAAAGCAGTTTTACATGAAAAGCCTTCAAACTCAAAAGCTTGTGGTCCAAAAGCAATGCCAAAAAGCTACCAGTGTAAATCAAGGAATTTCGTACAACTGCCACGTCAGCAATCAACGCAAAACGTAGAAATCCGTACAGCCTGCCACATCAGCAATATTAGCGTAATCTTCGGAGCCTCCGTACAATTGCCACGTCATCAATTCCACGTTGTGTGTGTGTGAGGGTCCAACTTTCTTCTAAATGCTTTTATGTCACTTGGGCCCCATCGAACGGGGTCCTATAAGTTGGTAAACTTCTTGTTGCTCGTCTTCTTAGGGTTTAGGCCCCATGGGCGGGGTCTACAAGTTGGCTCCATTCTTCAGGGCTTGACACGTGAGCAGTTTGTGACAATACTCATGTTTGAAACATGGAACGGGGATTCGGAACTGGAAACGAGAGCCTAAAAATAGACAATCCCTTAAACTATGACTAGATCGTCTCAAAGCCTGACTATTGCTCTCTGCCCTGTCAATTAGAGCACTGCTAGTGAAAGGTATATGACTAATCTTCTCAGTTTTCACAGATTCTGGGGCAATGTTCTCGAATGTGATTTTTCTATATTCGACCTCTTTGATAGGTTTCTTGTGCATCTTTGATTCATTGAACATAACATGTGAACTGCGAATTACTTTGCGAGATTCCGGGTTGTAGAGACGATATCCAATCTCTTCATCTGTACCATAACCAAGGAAAATGTACTTGTGTAACTTTGAGTCTAGCTTTTTCCGAAGCTTTTTCGGCACATGTGCATATGCCTCGCATCCAAAGACACACAAATGATCGTAATGTGGCTTCTTTCCATACCCCAACTCCTTTGGAATCTGGTAATTCAATGGCGTACTAGGTGACCGATTGATGATAGGTATTGCTGTAAGTTTTGTTTCTGCACAAAAACCTTCAGTGAGATTCGCCATGTTACTTGCGCTTGAATCATTCGATTCGTTCTTTCTGAAACTCCATTCTGATTGGGTGTGTAAGGAGCAATAAGCCGCCTCTTAATATCTCTCTTGCTATAGAAATTCTCAAATGTCACAAGACGGGCACCACGTGCCAATAGAAAAGAAGAGACTTTTAGCACTTCATTAACAATTGAACTGAGAGAGAGAGAGAGAGAGAGAGAGAGAGAGAGAGAGAGAGAGAGAGAGAGAGAGAGAGAGAGAGAGAGAGAGAGAGAGAGAGAGACGACACACGACACGGAGTGGCGGAATTCCACCCCAGAGAGTATTGGCCCCTTTGGTATTTCTTTATATTTCATCAACACGGTACAAGCCGGTACTCCAGACTCTGCACCTTCTCCAGGAAGCATGCCAAAGAATGAGCCCTAACCTCATATTTAAAGGCCCTAGGCCCCAAAAGCAGTTTACAGTGAAAAGCCTTCAAACTCAAAAGCATATGGTCCAAAAGCAAAGCCAAAAAGTTGCCAACGTAAATCACGGAAATCCGTACAGCCTACCACGTCATCAGCCAACATAATTTCCAGAACTTCCATAGAGTTGCCACGTCATCAGCTTTGCGTGAGTGTGTGTGTGAGTCCTGCTTTATTTTAATCCCTTTATGTCATTGGGGCCCCATCGGACGGGGTCCCCATAAGTTGGACTTCTTCTTCTGTTACTTGTTCTCTTAGGGTTTAGGCCCCTCGGCCGGCATCTGCAAGTTGACTCCATTCTTCAGGGCTTTGACACGTGAGCAGTTTATTACAAAAACTCTACGAAGATGTGTTCACCATTATCAGTCCTCAAGCTTTTGATCTTCTTGCCAAACTGATTCTCTACCAATGCTAAGAATTTCTGGAAAGTAGAGAAGACTTGATCCTTATGACGCATAGGATAAACGCACACCTTCCTAATGGAATTGACTTGATCCTTATGACGCAAAGGATAAACGCACACCTTCCTAATGGAATTGTCTATGAAAGTCACAAAATAGCTAGCTCTCCCTACAGACTTGGTCGGCATAGGACCACAAACGTCGCTATGAACAAGTTCTAGTGGCTGCAAACACTTTTTATTCAATGGCGATGAGAGTTTGTTTGTCGTAGATGCAATGCTCATGTAACAGGACGTGCACCACGTGGCAATTGAAAGAACAGACTTTAATAGACGTTTAGCACTTCAAAATAATTGAACTAGAAGATAGAGAGAATCCACACGAGACCTAGAGTGGCGGAGTTCCACTCCTAGACTACAATGGCCCCAAACGATGGCGCCTCTTTTAGTATTTCTTTATATTGCTTCCACAATGTGCAACTCTGTGGCTCTACTTTGCACCTCCCACAAGTAGTCTGAGAGAGAGAGAGAGAGAGAGAGAGAGAGAGAGAGAGAGAGAGAGAGAGAGAGAGAGTCCATAACACATATTTAAAGGTCCTAGGCACATCCAAAAGTAGTTACATGAAAAGCAATAAGTTTGGTCCAAAAGCTAGCGCCACGTGGCATAGGGCTCTGCAAAACGCGCGCCATCCGTACAACTGCCATGTCATCATCTTGGCCACACAATCTTTGTGTGTGTGTGAGAGAGAGTTTTGTTTTATTTTAAGGGTTTAGGCCCCTCGGCCGATTCCTATAAGTTGTTGCGAGCTAGGATTCTTGATCCTAACCCATTTATTATTTGGGCCACTCGGCAGAGATTTGTAAGCTAGTAAACCTTTTGTGCTTCTCCTTCTTCTGCTAGGTTTAGGCCCCTCGGTTGGGATTTGCATGTGGGCTAGGGCTCGGCAAATAACCTAAAAAGGTCCGGGCCATGAGATTGGAGGATTGATACAACCAAACGCTCCCCAAACCGCAACTTGCGTCGCTTGGGGGCTCCAAGTACAACTAAATGCTTCCGAGAACACCGGTCTGCGTCATTCAACGGCTTCCAACTTACAACTAAAGGCTCCCCAGACCACGAGTCTACATCGTTTAGAGGTTCTATAACTAACATGAACATTCCTCTCAGGAAAGCCTGAGCTGAAAATATTCAGGCATCATCAAAACCAATATCAAAACCAGAAGCAGGAAGCAAGCAATCTCAAATCGGCACCAATACAAGTTCAAAACAGATAAAATCCATTTCAAACAAATGTCAAATATTATTTTCAAACAACAAGTTGGTTGGTCCATAAACTCTCTCTCTCTCTCTCTCTCTCTCTCTCTCTCTCTCTCTCTCTCTCTCTCGTGCATTCTCTCCATTTCTCTACGATTATGCTCGACTTCAACATTTTTATGGGTAAATAAGTTTGCTATCCTTCAGACAATAGACCCAATGTCTTAAAAATCATAAAATCTTGGAAATTTGAAGAGCAAGGGTGACCGTCAACAATCAACCCTGATTGAAAACGCCGACTTTCTAGGGGCACTACAGCTTTTGGGTGCTAGTCTTTTTTATAGTTGTTGCTTTTTGGGCTTGTGTGGCTTTAGATATGAGGCATCTCTTCTTCTTCTTTGTCGGTGTTGTCCAAGTCTTCCTCATCGAAAATCGTCTCCACCTTTGTGTATTTCCCACAGGCATCCTTAACGGTGCCGTGAGAACCATATGCAGTGCCATGAGCATGGTACATTTGAACTTCATATGTTGCCTTGTGATTCGCGGTGTGTTTTGCGGCAGCTGCACTTTGAGATGGGCGGACAGTTCTGTTACGGTTCCGCTTCCACTCTCATCCAATTCAAAGCTCAAGTAAGTATTTTGTGTCGTCTTACTCTTCTACAGTGATGAAGCAATTAATTTATGGTAGGTGTATAGACCGGTGCAGTCATGTCGTGTCAATTTTTTTTGATGATGAAGGCTTATGGTTATGTCTTTTTAGCATAATCAGGGTATTGGGGCTGACGATATTGTGCCTAGGAACTTGTATTGTGCCTAAGAACTTCCATGATAAGAATGTTTGCAGCATTCTGTCTGGAAAGAACTGAGAAGCGTGGTGATCCTAGTTCACGAGAGACATCTGCATAGAGGTAGTGTGGCTTGGATGTGATGGCTAAATTGATAGATCCAGTGTGGGCTTAATGTGATATCTGAAGTCCAGTGCGGACCAAGATGAGAAAGTGAATGTGAAACGTCATCTAAAATCCAGTGTGGATTAAGATGTGAATGTTCAGTATGAACTACGTGATTGTTGATTGTTGATTGTTATATGAAATCCGGTGAGGATTAGGATATGTGCCAGTGCATGCTTTGCGAATGTATTGTCTTAGTGGGGATGGTCATTGGCATGTCTACATGGAGTATGTGTCGACTGAAAGATTGGTTTTGTGTGTTTTTAGGTGTAATCGAGGGAGATGAGGGGTTGAAGGGGGGGGGATGTGTCAGAAAGTGCTGAGGTGGCATGACAATATCGGACTAGACAGAGTATAGCTGAATCGGAGCAGAGTTTTTGGGGCAGATTTTCATGCCCAACCCCATGAGCAGCTGCCTGTATATGGAAGCGCGAATTGCAAGTGCTGATGCGGCATGTGTATAGATTGCTAACGTGGCCGTGTACGGACAGGGCTGACTGCGCTTTTGCGCTGGAGCTGCTTTTGGGCGCCAGATTATGAAAGGAGATGACCATTTGTTGATGACAGATTATTTATTTGCTGATAAATACGACTTAATAGGACATGTATACATCTGAAGGAGCATGATTGGAGGGTGCTCTCCTCATGTTTCTTTTTGGACTATGGATCTCGTTTTTGTTGTGTCCTCTAGTCTTCTCCACTATGATGTGGTATAGAAAGTGGATCGATTGGGGTATAACTCGTGTATATGGTGCAACGATCTGTGGGGAAGTTGGGAGAGAGTGTGTGTGTGGAGAGGGGGGGGGGGGGGGGGGGGGTAGGGCGCGGTGTTGAGCGGCAGAACATTGGAGTTCTTAGGCTTTAACGTTTGTGGTATATGGGGGTCAGGCACAAAGTGTCTCTAGGCTGCGATGCTCTCTTCGGTAGATATCCTAGTTTACCAACCTGAAAGCCAGAGCCAGACCTGCACGTACGGACGGGCTGGCAAAACGTGGCAGAAAATGCGCTGTGGCTGGCTTCACGCTGACAGTGTGCGGAAGAGCTGACGTTGCAGGCTGGACGCTCAGATGCTTTTTGGGCTTGAGTTATAGAAAGTCATAAAGGCCTTGACTTTCTGCGATGTTTTGGGCGCCAGGTTTGTTGAAAGCAGTCAATTCGTGTGCTTTTGAAGCACTTGCAAAGCCTCTTGTTTTTATGCATTTCTCAGCGTAGTGATACCCACCTGGTGTTTGAAACTTTATTTGTAGTTGCTTTTGATTGTCTGCTGCACATTCTTATGGTATTAAAATCCTCTGCGTTTTTGCAGTGTCTGGAAATGGTTATGGCATTGAAATACCTGCAGTATTTGTTTCCAAAGAAGCTGGGGACATATTATCGCAGTATGTTGGGGACCTAAATGCTAGATTGTATATTCTTCCAGCACTTGAGAACACCGCTTGGTCAGTGATGGCAGTCTCCTTTATCTCACTGCTTGCAGTTTCAGCAGTTCTTTCAACTTTTTTTTTCGTTCGGAGGCAGCGCCTAAGACGGGATAACTCCCAGCTTCTTTCACATGATTCTCCTGCACTGACTAAAGGCGACCTTAAAGCTTTTCCTGTCTCTGTTTTCAATAGAAAAGATAACATGAACCTTGAGACATGTGCTATCTGTCTGGAAGAATATGTCGATGGTGAAAAGCTCAGAGTACTGCCATGCAATCATGGTAAGGTGACTGCTTGACGAGCATTTATGTACCAATGGGTAGCGCTGATGTACTGTCTTGTGCAGAATTTCACGTGTCATGCATAGACCAGTGGCTCACAACCCGCAGGCCTTTTTGTCCCATCTGTAAAAGAGATTCTCGCAACAAGGATGCCAAACCAATTCCCTCAGAGTCTACTCCACTCTTAACTGCTCCCAGGCATGCGGATCCATCCAACACATCATCCTCCACATCAGCATCGGCCAATGACTCTGCAGGTAGATCTGCTAGTACTTTATGAAGCAGGGTTTAGTCTCGCTTTGGTCGTAACTCTGCATTTACAAAATTGGATAATGCAGGTGAAATCTGCTAGAACGACTAGTTCAGAGAATCTGCCCAAGCATCTACAGTGGCCTTTTGGTCCCAAGTTTGAGATTGACGCCAGATTGTTTTGCTCACTTTATTGGCTAATCATACTTGGTGTGCAAGTATTGGATTGTCTCAGGGTTTGATATGTATGATAGAATTTTCTCTGAGAGGGTTTTATGTTTACAATTTTTTTTGGCCTATCCTGTATATCATAACAACAAAGTTCAGAGGTGAAATTCGTAATTACTTAAAGCAACTTGTGTGTGTAGTGAGCAGGCTGGAATGCTTGAAGCTTTGCAAGAGTAACTAGGGTTGTGTAAGTTATGATACTTTTTCTCGCTGCTTGCGTATGCGATGCCCCTTCCATGCATTATCTTATTTACTTGTGACTCAAGAGTGCTTTGTTTCGGACTTAAGTGCATGCGTAGGCTGTCTTCGTGCTTTGTCAGGTAATGTCTCCTTTGGCTTCTGACAAGGTCTCTCTCTCTCTCTCTCTCTCTCTCTCTCTCTCTCTCTCCACACACCCACACACACACGCAAGTGACATAGCTTATGCAGGTTTTAAACGTGTCCATGGAGTCAACTTATTATTTGATGTTGATGTAAAAGGAGCATTGAATGAAGAAAGACCCTAGTTTATTTGGAGAGGCACATAGCCTAAAGAATTGCAGAGCTACAATGCAAGTTGTGTATAATGCAATTGATAAGAAGGGCACATGGTATTTATATTGTCTGCCTTCGTTCGAGAAGGCCATTAATACAAGAAGTGTAAGCCAGATGGTAGCATTTGCACAAGTATATATTTGATTTTGATGCGACTTTTGCTCCCTCTTGTTGTATGTTGATAATTTGTATTGTTTGGGTACCATAGAATAAAGTACTCCTAATGGCTTCAAAAAAAATAAAAAAAATCACTACCTACCTAGTGCAAGAACACGCTAAAAGAAAAATAAAGGAGAAAAGAAATACTAACGTACGAAGTCGACCACCTCTTTACATGGGCACAAAAAGTCTTTTGACTTTTCACCTTCATGTGTCTTCTCATTTCCTAAACTCACCCTTCACTTACGCACTTAACATGTTTTGAAACGTTTTTTATTTTTCCAAGATTGGGGATACCTAATGGTTAGAGAAGTCATCAATTCTTGATATTTTAATCGTAGTCCTTAATGATGTCACCTCAATATTCCCAATCCCTATTGTTGGGTTTTTGTCGCTTGTGTGTAATGCCATGTGCTATTAAATACTTTGCAGAAGCAAGTGGTTGTAGGAGCGTGGAGGTATGGGATTTCTTTGGTGGCTACTCTATTGGCAAAGTGTCTACCTTTACGGATGAATATCCCAAAAGCACAATGAAAGTTGTCTAATAAGTTGTTGGCACCTACTCATTTCTCTTCCCTATGTTCGCTATCGTTGCCACGGGAGGAATTTGAATGGCCTATCAAGACTTGGGTAGATTGGATTCAAATTGTGGCAATACTCAAGGAAATAGAAGAGTTGCTTAGAGACGGCATCCTAAGCACCATTTCAGTTAAGGAATCTAGAGAAAAGTTTGTCTCTAAGAATAGTCCTATAGGACAATTAGACATAGGGCAATGCCAAAGCTACTCATTCGTGGTCTCACCAATTGCTTTGTTGTATCATACAATTAGAGTTAAACTGATATCTATTGGGAAATTTCAATTTAAATTCTTGACAATGTCTACCATTTATGTATCAAGTCGAAGATAAGTTATAATAAGTCAATAATGAAGAAGGGCATTGAATGAAATTGGTTGAAGCAACTCCTTAAGTTAGGGTCCCACTTTAGAGAGATTTTCTTTTGTGATACTTTTTGCTTAGAGAGATTTTCTTTTACAGTGATACTCAAGACAAGTGATGTAGAGGACATGAACGCAAATTCAAAGTATCGCTCGCTCCATTTGAAGGAGATTAAAAAGGTGGGCAAACCCATGAGTGGCCATGGTAATTGGGTTCGACTACGAGGCTTGTGAGCAAAGGTGGGCTCAAAGAGGTGAGCTAGGGGTCTATTTCACATGGTGTCATGTGAAATAGACACCATGTTATTAAAGGTCGGGATTTGCTTCTTTGGGGGGGGGGGGGGGGGGGAGAACCTCATCCAAACTCCTTTTTTTAAAAAGTGTGTCCTTGCCATTTTAAGCTTGTGCTGACACTTCTCGAATCGCACCACTTAGATGTCATGACCAGATAAAAGGGACTTTCTATAGTTCCACGTTAGTTCATATTCAGTGTATGTAAAGGTGACGACATATCCATCAATAGTGATGGTGTAGTAAACTCAAAACCCTTGGTCCATGAGAGGATGTTCTAAGCTTTTTCCCCCTTCTATTGGTGAGGCAGTACCCCTACAATAAAATCACACCTTATCTCCCTTGAGTCTTCCCCTACCTTATGTCAATCAAACCACCATTAATGCAAACATTTTGCAAAGATTATATAGACAAAATCCATCACTTAGCAATGACAAACTAAAAAACTGTCGTGTGAACAAATGGCGCACCCCTACCAAAAATGTTATGAATTAAGGGAAATAGGAAGCATGCTTTCCTCAATCATGCAAGTTGAGAAGTACATGCAAAACAACATCACAACATAGTAAAACAAATTTTTAAATGAGAAGGATAGGACATGGGCATCTAATTCCTACAAAGATTCTACATTATCAAAAGAATGTATATACAAACGTATGAAATAGAGAGCATGTATTAGTTTGAGCTACAATGGTAGGTTCTATGCCCTATAACACCAAAAATCCCTTGCCTTTGGATATAAATAGAGGATGGACCTACACTCCAACAAAGTTGTTGAGTGAGTGCAATGAAAAAATGAATGAAAGAGAGAAACGAGAGAAACCCGATCAGTGAGGACATTTCCAACTCTGACTAGCTTTAACGAGAGAATTAAGCAAGGAATATTGTTCTCAAGGGTGCACAAAAATTTCCTGTGAATAAATGTACCATAGCTAGACACATAGTAGGCGGCAACAAACAATTATAAGGTGATCATAGTAATAACAGAAAATACTATTTCATATAAATAATAGATAAACTAAAACATCTCAATAGTGCAACAGGCATGTGTGTATATTGAATTTGGGGCCAATGGCAAGACCAATTACATGTGGATGTACAAGCAACTGATGCCTCACGTAGGTGTGTAGACTATGTGAGCAACTGGAAGACCACAACGAAGGTATCGAGGATTGTTTACTCAACATGGTTGGATCCTCTATAGAAAGTAGTTTTTTACTCAATCGAAATGGATGGTTGAATTTAAAGCTATCATACATCGTGGTGGGAAAAGTCACAAAATCAGAGCGTCAATTTATAAAGAATTTCATATGCCTATAACTTCATTTTGCTCGAGAGGATAATATCCAATGCTCATTTGAAGCCTTGGCATTCAAGCCCTTTATTGTCGCTTTATGCCAGGATACATAAAATGGTTTGGTTCAGAGAAAGGGAAAATCATGTGGTGGCATAGAGATTTTGGCAGAATGGAAGCTAGCAAATGAGGCTATGTAGATTTTGGGATAAGTAGTGAGGGTTATCGAAGCTCTTGATCCAGTAGTGAGGACTGGACCAGGCCTTATGGATCGTGTAAAGCAAATCGAGATTGAAAAAAAGTACATCTAATGGCTGGTGCACGTCAAGAACAACCTCTAGAGGTGGAGATTCAACCACATTGATCTCCTCTATCTTTACACTGGTCTTTGGAGCGTCAGACCTCACAATAGCTTTGTCCTTTTCACGTTGTAAAAGACGGCAATCTTTCTTTAAATTACTGCGGCTACGACTACGTCCACATCTTTGCCTAAGGTGATTATGGCCACTTGCCATATATGCATCTCCATGCCCACCACTATCGAGAGATTGACGTCTAATCTCTTCAGTCTCAGCAGTGCACTAGTAACATCACTAAACTTCAGTTTATCGCCTAATACGGAGTTACTAATCGCAGTATTGAATGTATCCTAGGAAGAAGGCAAAGAGCATAGCAAGAAAACGGTCTTCATTCATCATCAAAATTCAGCCCTTCTGATGTCACATGAGAAAATGTGCTATTGAACTTGTTCAAGTGTGCACTAACACTGCTACCGTCTTTCATATTCAAACACATAAGTTTCTTCATCAAGAAAGTTTTGTTAGAAGCACTTTTTCCATCCTAAGCTGCACATAGAGAGTCCCAAATCTTTTGTGTTGTAGTCTTGTCCATAATTGTGAAGAATATTGTCTCACAAAGATGTAATCTAATTGTGGCCATAGCACGGGCATCCAACTCTTCCCACTGATCATTAATGTAAGCATTCTCTCTACGCTCTTTCAATGACGATGCCAGCTTGTTGACCAAGACATCAAGTATATGTTGCTTCCACATCGTAAAGTTTGTGCCATCAAAATTTTTTATGTAGTAGTCTTCCCTTTGCGAAGCACTATTAGCAGCCATAACTCAAGATAAAATGACCAAAGATTTATGGCAAAAAGTGATGGGAGAATTTTGGTAGAGTTTTCCCTAAAATAGGAGTAGAAAATCAAGACAAAATGCGGCAGAATCACTGGCTATAAGTAGTCAAATGTGTCGGGAATGCATATGGTCGACTCGTAGGAAAAATTTGACAGGGTCTCCTCAACAAAATCTCAAACCCGACAATACAAAATCAACGCATAAACTAACAAAAGGGGTTGATGCCCCGTGCACGTGCGTGCAAGAAAGGGGGGAAAGGAGAAGAAGAGGAGAGCTAGAGGTTTGAGGGAAACACACAGCTATGTAGATCTTAGATTGTGTCTCTTTATTGCACTTTTTTACATAGAGGAATGTCAAAAGGGTTAGTAAAGTTAGAGTGTGGAGGGAGTCTACACGCGGGTTGGAGGCCATGGCAGCCTTTACCCAAGTGTAAGAGTTGATGATGCAGAAGGCAGAGAGAGAGAGAGAGAGAGAGAGAGAGAGAGAGAGAGAGAGAGAGAGAGAGAGAGAGAGAGAGAGAGTTCTGAACCAACCAACCATGGAAATAAATTAATATATTCTACAATGGGGGCTAGGTGTGCTTATATACTCACCTTAGCATATAGCCCTACCCAAGATTTGACACATAGGTAAAATAAAGATGATGAATGAAGACCTAAAGCCAAAATAAATATTGGGATCACAATGGGATGTTCACTTGAGATGCTATAAACTTTCGTTTTTGCAAAACTCACAATTGTGAGTAGATTATATTATCATAACCAAAAAACTATATAAATTCTTGCCATGCTCGTGACGAGCCATGACAGCTTCAAACGGTCATAGCTACATCAATTGACAAGGGAGCCATCCCATGACAAGGGATGAGTCCGCACATTTACCCATGTAACTTGATCATTGCGGCGCCCATGGCCCTATTCCACTCATCAGAGTTTATTTGTTTTCCAATGGCAATGATCCCCCCCCCCCCCTCTGCTTTCTTGGATTATCTTCATGAATTGGTGTTCTCAAAAACCCGAGAGTTCCTTGTCTTCAAACATGTGTTTGAAGTAGAAAAATCTCACAATTTGTGTTGTGATGAGTAGCGCTTGGCCCTTGATCACCTTCTCTCCAAGAAGAGATCATTATTGAAGAATCCTATTTTCCAGGTCTTCTGAACCCATTTGCAAATCTTTCCTACTAGGCCACACATCGTGGGGCACTCCTTAAAAAAGTGAAGGAGGTCTTCACTAGCCGTTTTGCACTGCGAGCATCTATCCGAACCAATTCCCTTGGTGAGAACCTTCACCCCAGTCAGCATGGCTCCCCATAAAACCTTCCATATGAAGACCTTCATCCCATGTGGCCATTGCGGATGCCAAATGTTCTTTACGACTATCTTCCATCTTGACTACGGCAAGTGTCCCACTGCTTGTTAGTCAGAGAGAACCAATCCTTCGAATCTACCAAGATGTCAAGTCTTTAGTGTTGTTCTTCCATAGTAATCTCTTTACTGGTTTCAAGAACTCTTTCCAGTTGCATTTGGCTAGCTTGAGCAATGGACCATTAAAGGATATATAAGGGAGCATAAAGGAATTGATTACCTTAACTCTGCTCAAAAAAGGGAAAAGCACATACCCCCCCTTCCGCATCTTGTCCCTTACTTTCTCCATAATCCATATGAAGCTTTTCTTGTGGGTCACGTCCACTTGGAGAGGGGCTCCCAAGTGCCTAAAAATCTTCCCGTTTGACACTATCTCCCCAGACCACATTCATAGATCAAATGAGTCATTCTCAAAGAGAGATCTATCTTGATTTTTCAATACTACACTTCAACTTTGATGTTAAGGCATATGTTTGCACAATTTCAAGAGCTTTCATGATGACCTAAGGGTACGCTTCAAGGAAAAGTAGGGAGTCAACCACAAAAGCTTAGCAAAAGGTTGGTCTTTGTTATGTAGAGTAAGCCCTTGAATCTCCCCTTTGCACAATTTCAAGAGCTTTCATGATGACCTAAGGGTACACTTTAAGGAAAAGTAGGGAGTCAACCACAAAAGCTTAGCAAAAGGTTGGTCTTTGTTATGTAGAGTAAGCCCTTGAATCTCCCCTTTAGCAATACTCTCTCTGAGTGAAGTTACCATAGGATTGTGGGTGCATTTGAGGTCAAATATCAATAAAACAGGGTTTCCCACTTGCCCTTTAGATGCTATAAACTTTGACATTGGTTGGCCGCCTCCACTCTCATTTGGGACAGAGACCGGATACTGGAAAAACACTGCCTTGCACTGGTCTCCTTGGAGTCCCATTTTACAAGGTTTTGTTCCGGATCGCCATTGGATCGAGATTGCAAGGCGACTTAACAACAAAGGGTCTGGAACCCTAGCCTCTTTGTGGAACCATCAAGAAGGAGGATGGCTATCTCTGGAACCATTGATAGAGGTGAATAGTTTATCCCTCCAAGAAGAGGTCCTTGTTGGAAGAATCTTGAACCTCATTTCTCATATCTTCCTCCCACCTTGCTGCACATAAGTCGAGTGGAAGGCGTGGAAGTGGCTTGGGGGGAAGTCACTTTGTTCTCCCTCAACAAAGACTGTATATGAGAAGTTAGCTTTCTCTGAGCAGTGGGTTGGGCATCTCAATGTTACCATATGATGTGTGTGAATACAATTAGGACCACCGGGGCATTTTTTTTCCCTCACCGGGAGATTTTCTCCCCCGTGCATTGTATATACGCCCATCATTCTAGGGCTATCTATCTTTCCATTGAACACTAAGCAAAACACTCTCTATTGTGTGCCTTGATATTCCTTCGTCTTCTCCAAGCTGTGTGTGTTTTCCTGCAACGCAATTGATATCAAAGGAGGTTGCGTTCGGGCTTAGTCGTCGGCAGCTCCAACACATGCCTACTCACTTTCTCCAATTTCTATGAGCTTTGACGAGCGTTCATAGGTCCACAATTTTATTGGGTAAGCTCGAAAAGCTTAGTCTGCTCAGATTTCTGATTCGGGCTCATTACGGCCTCCGTTTCCACTACATGCAGTACTGCGCAAGCTAATTCATCATTTTGTGCAAAATTTTTGTCAGTGTTGTTTTTTGCATAACAAGTCCCTTACAATCTTCTACGGTTTGTGCTATATAGCACGTATTGTTCTCGCATTGTTTCTCCTCTTTTTCGGCAGTTTTCACATCAGCTCTGCAGGGCATTCGCCATGGCCGACAACAACACGATGTGTTCAAGATGTTTACTGCTGAGGACAGATTGGATGGAAACAATTACCCTATGTGGGCTTAAATGATGCAACATTTTCTTGTGTCAAAGGGTGTCTGGAATATTGTGTTGGGCATTGATGTACGTCCTAGTTCTGAGGATGTAGGCGATCTTGAGGATGTTGCAAGTCCTGCCGCAAGGATCGCTGCTGTTAGAGTTGTTTTGCGTAGGCTCATGCATTGATTGCGTTGTGTGTGAAGCGGACTATTACTCCTCACATTCATTCAAAAAAATCTACAAGACAAGCTTGGGATATTCTAGCTAGTCTTTATAAGTCGCCATGAGGCAAAAATTGCATTTTTGCGTAAAGAGCTGGAGTCAAAGATTATGCATGAGGAAGATGATATAGAAACTTTCCTTGCTGGTGTCAAGGATATCAATGAGCAACTTATTTCTGCAGGTGAAGTCATTTCACACAGTTCCCTTGTGCAGACAGTTCTTGATGCCTTGCCAGATTCTTACCAGACTTTTGCTAGTACTTGGAGATTTATGACCCAAGGAAAACCTGAAGTTGTCAAGTTGCTCCAAATGCACATGTGGGGTATTTTGACAATGGTTCTACAAAGCACATTACCTTACATCATGACTTGTTCACCTCTCTTGAGCCTGTCCCTCATGGAAATTCAATTACTTGTGCCAACAATGCCTCTTATCCGGTTCAGGGAGTTGGAAATATTGTGCTTACTGCTACAAATGGCAATTCTTTCACACTTGTTGATGTACTTTATGTACCTGGGATCAAGAAGAATCGTTTGTTTGTATCTACACTTGCTAGACTTGGTCTTGTAGTCAAATTTGTGGATGAAATATGTACATTACATGATCTCAATTTTTGTGATGAAATTATTGCATCTGGCATTTTATGCCGTGGGCTGTATAAGCTCACTTAGTACGACAAGTGTGGGTAGAATTTTTCAAATATGGTTGTGGATTCAAAGGCTATTTTAGATGCAAAACTTTGGCATGCATGTTTTGGTCATCTGAATTTTGCCAGTTTGCTGCGTTTGCAAAAATCTAATATGGTTGCTTCTTTGCACCTATCAAACATGTCTGTGAAGGATGTATTTTGGGTAAGATGCAGCATTCTAAGTTTCCAAGGATGGTTCAGTTAGGGCCACATGCAGGTTGTAGCTTGTGCATAGTGATGTTTGTGGGCCCATGCAAACTCCGTCCTTGGGCAATTACCTTTACTTCATGAATTTTATTGATGATTACTCCAGGCGCTTAAAGCAAAGTCCAAAGTATTTATGTGCTTCAAACAATTTCTGGCTACGGCTGAAAATGTCTCAAAATGTACTATGGGCACCCTCCGTTCTGATCAAGGGGGGGAGTATATGTCTTATGAATTTAATAGATTTATGGCTAGTCATGCGATAAAACACCAATGTACACTGCCTTACACACCTCAACAAAATGGTATTGATGCGAGGAAAAACAGGTCACTTACGAAAGTGGCATGATTATGGTTAAAAGTCAAGCTTTGTTGCATTCGTTTTGGCTTGAGGCCATCATGTGTGCCACTTATGTACTAAACCAGTGTCCCACAAAATCTTTGTAATCTATGACTCCATATGAAGCATGGCATGATAGAAAGCCTTCTATTTAGCACATGTGTGTTTTTGGCTGTTTTGCATATACTTTGGTGCTACAAACACAACAAAGAAAATTGGATGAAAAGTCTTTCAAATGTATTTTTGTTGGTTATAGTGCTAAACGCAAAGGTTATAGGTTGTGTCATCCACAAACAAAGTGTATTATGGTTTCACGGGATGTTGTGTTTGTGGAAGATTCTGTTTAGCCCTTGCTGTCATGTGCTAGAGACAATAATGTAAGCTCATAGAACATTTATGACGCTTTGTTGCCTCTTTTCAATGGTGGAAGTTCGAATGTAGATTCAATGACGCAAATGTACAGCCTATTAGGGTTTCTGAAAATGTTACAAATCAGTCTATTACTAATGCAGATGTACATGATGTACTTGATGAGGAAAGGGCTGAAAATGAGCAGGCTAGAGGTATGCCAAAATGGCTGGTGCATACATTGCGTGACAGTAAACTGGATGCACCTTTGTTTAGTCGCACTCGTTCAGGCTCTCTCCATGCATCTTATGCATCATATTGTTATGCTTTGGCTGTGTCTAGCTTACATGATGTTGAGGAACCTCTGTCTTTTGATGAAGAACATAATTCAAAAAATTGGATGGTTGCCATGTAATCAAAATATGATGCACTTATAGAAAATTACGCATGGACTTTATGTGATTTGCCTCCTGGCAAAAAGGCCATTGGTACGAAGTGGGTTTACAAGTTGAAACACAAGCCGGATGGTGAGATTGATCACTATAATGCTCGAGTTGTTGCAAAGCGTTATGCACAACAAAAAGGCATAGATTATGAAGAGACTTTGCTCCCACTTGTCGTATGACTACTATGCACTTTCTATGTGCATTGGCAGCTCATTTTGGTTGGGATGTACATCAGTCAAACATTGTTACTACTTTCTTGAATGGTGGGAAGTTTATGTAACGCAGCCTCACGGTTTTATCAAGAAAGGACAAGAGGATAAGGTGTGCAAATGTAACAAAGCTTTGTATGGGTTGAAGCAATCTCCTCGTGCTTGGTATGAGAAGGCTAACACTCATTTGGTCAAACGAGGCTTTTGTATCAGTTCAACAGAAAGCACATTGTATGTAAAGCGTGAGGGTGATGTACTTATAATTGTGGTTCTCTACGTGGATTATTTGCTGATCACTGACTAATCACTGGACCAAATGAGAGACATATTGCTAAATTTAAGACTGATTTGAATGCTACTTTCAAGATAAAATATTTGGGGCTGTTGCATCATTACTTGGGTATACAGTTTAAGCAGTGTGATGGTGGTGTTGCCTTGTGTAAGAAAAGTAACGTATAGACATTGCTATGTAAGTTTGGACTTGAGGATTGCAAACCTATTGGCACTCCCATGGAAACAGGTTTAAAATTGAGTCTTCATGATGCTAGTGATCCTGCAGATGCCACTCTTTACCAAACTTTTGTTGGATGCCTCATTTATGTATGCAACACGAGGCCGGATCTTCAATTTGTAGTCTCACAAGTCAGCAGATTTATGCATAGCCAAGGGTCTAAGCATTGGCAAGCTGTCAAGAATATTTTTTGCTACTTGAGTGGCACTTTACATCTTTCTTATTGTATCCCAAGGGGGGGATCATTGCCGCCAGATTTGCATGCTTTTGAAAGTCACCAGAATAGGCACCAAAAATTCGTTGTTTTTTCCTCTGCCTTCAATCACCTACAATTAATTTCCCACCAACCCAATGACCAAGTTGTCAAGTCCTACTAAAAGTTCACCACGCTAGAATAGACACAAAAAATTCATTGTTTTTCCCTCTACCTTCAATCATCTACAATTAACTGCCCACCAACCCAATGACCAAGCCATCAAGTCCTACTAAAAGTTCACCACACCAGCTTTGAACCCACCTTGTCCCTGTTATACTTTGACCTTCTTGAGACTACAAACTGAAGCCACCAAAACCGGCAAAATTCATATGTCATCACTCTGCAGGCAGTTGGCACCAACTTCAATTCGCAAAATCTCCATGATCTGTGGACCACCTCATAGATCACTTCAAGCACTACATCCCTAAGAAAAAACCTAGCCCGTTAAACATCTTTTCCTGCCATCCCATCTGTCCCACTTTGGAGCCTTTTTGGCCTATGAAACCACATTAAGCATACATCTCAGCTATCATTTGCGTGCCCAAGTCTTTCACACTTGCTTTAGCCCTTTGTTATGCACCTGTCAACATAAACAACAATGCTTGTGTCCTTTTCTATGGTCGACACACTTTGGTTGCACCATCATTGCCCAGCCCCTTGTTGAACATTCATGTTCAACCAAAAAAAGCCTTTATTCACCTAGAAATTGTAAAACTAGCAAACACCATGAGAAAACCAAACAAAAAAAACTACCATATGTACATTGTCTTATTCCTCCATGTTGCCGCCAAACCTCAAGTGGGTTGCCCCACCCCCTGCATAGCTTGACCTTCTAGATCAAAGGCCTGATTTTTCTCTCTTCCATCCATCTGCATCAACCTCCAACAATGGTTTATCCAAACACATAGCCATCCATGCACACAATAGACCCATAGCACCTTTGCACCTCTTCAAACATCAGCCTGCCTCCTTAACACACCTAGCTCTGCAAACACATTTGAGCCAACAAACACGTATGAGCCTCCCTCCTAACCATCTAAAGTAGAGGTCCTCTCAAGGGAACCCCGTATCTGGCGGATAACATACTGCAATGCTGCACTTACAAGCATACTTTACAACCAAGAATCACGTACCTTCTTTGAAAGCTTGGACACAATGTGGGAATCTCCATCATCTGCCATAGAACATTTCTGCTACATTGATTTCACCATTGCATGATCTCCTTCACATCCTCAATGAACTCAATGCCAACATCATTAAGCCATTCTTGATCATTAGGTCCTTCAAGATCAACCAACTCCTCATCCTTGGCAACTTCATATGTCTTCCCTTCCACTTCATCTTCAACCAAAGAAGCCTAGAGAATCATCCTCTACCGCACTGCCCTGGTCTCCTTCCATAGCCAAGTTGGCTTCATCTTTCACAGCAACACTCCGTACTTGTTGCATCATTGTAGCACTCTCCATAGCAATCTTAACTAGCATAGTCATCGGCATGGCACCGCATAGCATCCTCACCTGCATGTCCCCTGTTGTAGGCCTAGATTCCTCCACTAGACTTCATCAAGCACATTGGTTTGCACTTCCTCCTGCTTTACAAATACATCTTTCACATCTCTATCCACATGCAAGATATCAAACTCCTCATACCTTGAGGGGGACGAATCGGTTTCCCATGGCGTATCAACATCCATAGAACTGCTATCATCAATTTCCACTTCCTCTTCGTTCTCCTTATCTGGGATTTCCTCTACTTTTCCCGCTTTGATATCATCTGCAAACCGCACCCTTTGATCTCTAGCACCTACCAATGGAGTTTTCTCAGTCATACCTGAATTTGCATGTGCTTCTTCTACCCATTCTCGTTGGCCCCAAGATTTTTTCCAAAACTACAAAAAATTGACCCTTAAGGGCATGTGCAACCACCCTCTATTTTGTTTGACAACTTTTCTTTTTTTAGCTTGAAGTTTGCATGTGGCCAACAACTTCTATTCTCAGCAAGCTTTCCCTTCACGGCTCATGGGAGGGCCCCCCTTGTTGTCATGACACCGTGACAAGGGTGGGACTCTGCCATATATCCTCAACAAAAAATTGGGCACCCTTTTGGGCCGCGAGAACACTGCCCCCAGTGGCCATGCCACATCATCACTGTCACAACTACCGCCAACGATGCCCACAGTGCCCACAAAGTTGTATACCATCACGAATGACCACCGCTGTTGTTAAAGCCCGTAGCAGCATCGGTTGTGGCCGTGCAGGCAGCGCCAACATGGGGCACCATATCTAAGGAGCTCACAAGGTCCCACTTCTCTTTGATGTCCCAAGTGAATGCGCCATCTAGGCTAAATACCCCTTGAACTTACCTCCAAACTCGGTATGCAGGATATGTTGAGTGCCACATGCCATCATAGCCAAGGAGCTCATGAGCTCCCACTTCTCTTTGGTGTCCCAAGTGAATGCGCCATCTAGGCTAACTACCCTTGAACTTACCTCCAAAATCTGTATGCAGGATATGCTGAGTGCCACATGGCAGCTCATCATCAAACCACTCTCCAATCTTTTCAAAGTTGCCACAATAGGCACAAAAAATTCATTGTTTTTTCCTCTGCCTTCAATCACCAGTCTACAGTTTACTGCCCACCAATCCAATGACCAAGCCGTCAAGTCGTACTAAAATTTCACGACACTAGCTTCAAACCCACCTTGTCCATGTTGCACTTCAACCTTCCCTAGACTGCAAACTGAAGCCACCAAAACCGACAAAATTCATATGTCGTCACCTCGAAGGCAACTGGCACCAACTTCAATTCATAATATCTCCATGATCTGGGCTCCGTTTGATGAGCTATCTAGACTAGCTCTAGAGAACTTCAAGCACTACATCCTCAAGTAAAATGCCAACCCTTCGAACATCTTTCCTTGCCATCCCATTTGGCCCACTTTGGAGCCATTTTGGCCTATGAAACCACATTAAGCATACATTTCAGCTATAAGCTGTCTACCCAGGACTTTCACACCCTCTTTATCCCTTTTCCATGCACCTGTTAGCATACACATCACTGCTTGTGCCCTTTGCTATGGTCAACACACTTTGGATGCACCAACACTACGTCACTCACCATCTAAGGATCATTTCCCGAAAATGGTGCCAATATTAGCGGAGTCACCAAGATGGACGTCTGTAATATAGCTATCTGGCACTAACATAATATGTCAATACTCAAGGAAGTGACTTGGATGGGGCATGGAGACTCTTTGAGGTTGCCAGTCCTCAAGAAGTGAACCTAACAAGCAAATCACCACTCAATGATTAAAAATTATTCATATGTCCTTTCTCACCGCTCTAGGTGATCACGCCATTCCAGTGACTAAATAGACTTGGATCGTCACAAAACTTTAACGGAAGCTTCATAGGCCTAAAGGGACAAGTCTACAAAGTATGGTTGCATTCTGACAAGGTACATGGATTGCGATCCATCATCATCCAAGTCAAAAAAATTGCAACAAAATAGCCCAAACAGGTCTCCCTAAGGTCTAATAACACTCTCCTATGGTCAAAACGTCAAAAAATAGTGATTTAAGCACTCAAATCTAAAGATTAAGCTTGTAGATACGTAGTCGCAAACCACAACAAAATTGACAATGCTTACACTTGAATGAAAGAGCAAAGAAAGAGGAACACATATCAAATATTAGAATCAAAACCAGATTACGAAATCATTAGTTATGTTGATTACAAATTGAAGCTGCTTGGTCGCTTGAGCATATGTACAAGAAATTTTTTTCTTTCAAAAGATAAGCCTCCTTTTACTTTGAAATTATTGACTTTTATACCTAGGGCTTTCTAAATGGAGGTGGGAAAATGATGTTCGGCGAGGTGGGCACCAATTTAGTGAATCCGCTAACACATGTATGGCTTAATCACACAGTTTGTTCCACCAAAGAATACGTAGAATCATTTCAAAAGCTTAAGCAAGCTTTTCCTTTGCTCTAATCTTGAAAGCTCCATACTAAATAAATATTGTCATGTGCATGTTGATGCTTCTAATTTTGTATTGGCTACATACTAGCACAATTAGGAGATGGAACTATGGATTTTCTAATCTCTTATGCTAGCAAGCAATTGAATACAACTCAAAAGATTTATACCACAACAAAATGCGAGGGCCTCATAATGATTTATGTTTTCAAAATTTTTAGGTATTAATTGGCAAATAAGTTTGTGTACTTTGTGGGATCACCAGGCACTATTCCATCTAATCAACAAGCCACGTAATATAGGAAAAATAGTAAGATGATTCATTGTTATACTGGAGTTTGATTTTACAATGGTTGTTAAAATGGGCACCACACATCAAAGAGTTGATCACTTATCTAAGATCACCTCAGGGGAACCTTCCAAGGGAGTTGATGATAACTTTCTTGATGCTTATCTATCCTCCATAGAAATGATCCCTAGATAGTCAAAAAATCTAGTTACTATGATTACTAAAGAACAAGTAGAGTCACAAATTCCTCTTCCTACGCCACCAAAATTGATTGAGAAATTTGCTTTGAATCAATTGTTACCATGAAGATTTTATCCAAGAAAAACAAGGATGAGATCCTACTCTTGTGCATAATTCTAGAAGAATAAGCCAACTACTTAAATCAATCCCATACAAAGATAATTAGATTCCATTTTCTTGAAGACCAAACCATGAGAATTTTTACATGGTTGGGGGTACATTGGCCAACAATCAGAGGAGATGTTCATGCTTATGTAGAACATTTCTCTCAATGCAAGAAACAAACACATATACCTCACGCTACCTTATTCCAAATATCCATTTTACCAAAATGGAGCAAATATTTGGTCAACTACCTAACACACAGGAGTTTCCCTTGAGATATGAGTAAATGTCACCAAAGGGCTATTGAGACAAAAGTGGTCAAATACATGATGCCAATGGAAAATAGTTGTATAAATGAGTCAATAGCTAAGACTATGTGCTAACAAGGATGAATATATTCCAACCTTAGAGCAAGCACATGCAACTCTAACGGGGGGGGGGGGGTCACTTTTATCATGAAACCGTAGCTAGAGCAGGTATTAATGGTTGGGATTTGGTGGCCAGCAATGTTTAATGATGCAAAAGAGTTTTTAAGATGATGTGATGCCCACCAACATGCTAAAATGCCAACCCAAATGAACAGCATGTCGTCATGAACAATGATGGGAGCTAAAGCATTTGCAAAGTGGAGGATAGACTTTGTCAATCCTATACAACCACCAACCTACAAAACACGCGCACAATATTTTATTGTGGCCACAAAGTATTTGACCAAGTGGGTTGAAGCAAGTGCTATTAGAAATAATAATACAAGAACCATGGTTGCATCCCTAGATGAACGTGTTTTCATGAGGTATGGACTTCCAATCAAGATTTGAGTGATCAAGGTACTCATTTTCTTAGTGAGGTGATTGAGAGCCTGCTAATTGGCTTTATGGTTCTCCATAATAAATCTCCAACGTACCATCCTTAGGCTCATGGTCAAATAGAGCACATGAACAAAATCCTTAGCTTTGTCTTTACAAAAAAATGTGAGTTTTGGATGCACAAATTGGAAAATGATCCTACATTCAGCTCTATAGGCTTATAAAGTTTCACACAAAACTACTTTAAATGCTACTCCTTTCAATCATGTCTATGGATTAGATGCAATACGGCCCATGGAAATCTTGCTTCCAACACCTAGAGTTGCCAAATATTTTGACTGGATGGGCCACAAATTATCAAAAATATTGGGGAACCTTGAACAATTAGACGAGGAAAGGCTTGCTCTTGGAGTCTATAAATTAATGATTATAGCCAAAACATCAATCAAAATGGATCTATCTAGAAAAATATGGACAAATATTGTATTTAAGTATGTTTTGTTAATTTTATGCTTGAAATTTTATTTTTTTGGTTTGGAATTGTAATTTAATGATAAATATATAGCAAACGGGCTCAGATGGAGGAACGAGATGTGCCCTAATGATCATGAGGATATGTAACACAAGGATGTCAAATCTTGTTCAATTTTGATAGCGGTGATGGAGAAGCCCAATTAGGCCCACGGTGCCTAGAGTTGTAATTTTTCCAAAAACTGAAATGATGAGATTTTGAAAAGAAAGCATATTTCATGACTTGATGGTACTAATCAAGAGGTATGAGAGAATTTGATTTATACAGGTCCATGTATGTATATACTAGTAAGCCAAAATTACTTTTATTTTTACTTGTCACTTTTGTGGAGAGAGCTCTTGGAGATCTTTTTGTACTCGCCTTTGTAAGCCAACGGACTCGACAGTGCACAATCTCACACAAGGCATAAGGGAGGAGCTCCTAACCTACTAATAACTTGTTTTATTGTGGGATCATCAAATGGGTAGCCCAAAAAAAAACTAGGTCATTAGGGCATCCTCGGGATAGATAGATGCAAAATGCAACCGGCTGGGTGCATCAAAGTGAACCAAACTTGAGGGGGGCCATAGCATAGACCGAAGTGTTCGAACCAAATTCTAACTTCACAAGGGGCTTCTATATGGAGTATGTAGACAATGTACCTAGTTGGGATCTTGGAAAAACATCAATATGACCTATGGCATCAAAAAACGGTCAAAGGTGTGCAAAGCATCAATTTTGACCCACCGAAAAAAATCAAATGTGAATCAATCCAAATTTGACATGGGGGATCTACATGACCTATCGTACAAGCTCATAACTCCAAAGTACGTAAAGTCATCATTATTAACAGTCGGAGACAACACTAGAGATATTAGAGAGCCAAGTGGGGGAATCTACTTCAAGCCAATAAATTCAAGTTTGAGTGGGCTAAAGTTTATGTACTAGACCTAGTGAGCTTGTGTGTAACTTTAAATATCAGTTTTGGTAAAAATTTTCAAGCATAGATAATAACCGCGATAATAATCGTGATTATTATCTATTTGCCAAAAAATGCACCATTTTGCCAAAATTTTGTTAAGCCTTGCTTGTACATGTTGTATTGGCCTCATATATCAAATAAAATTGCAAAAATCCATTTTCACACGGACACTTTGCCAAAAAATGTACCAAGGCTTCCAATTTTCAAAATTTGACAAAAGGAGCCCTTGGAATTTCCATTTTTTTCAAACACATATATTCAAAGCCTCATCACATCAAGGTCAAGCAGTGTGCAAGGTCATCTCTCTAAATATTCAACACTGATATTAGAAAACATGTCTTCATAATTTAGCATGTTTGATTTATTCTCTCTCTCTCTCTCTCTCTCTCTCTCTCTCTCTCTCTCTCTCTCTCTTAAATATATCACTGTTTGTTTTGATAGCCATGTCAGAGACAAAGCTATCACAAGCACATAAAAAAAGCGCCACTAAAGCTATTGTTCGTTATCTACATGGTGTTGAAGAGAAGCAGTCACGTCGATGTTTTGAAATTGCAAAGCCTTCCATTTTCAATGATTTTGTCAATACGTTGACAAAATTTTGACAGAAGTGGAAACTCCCGCTCAGCCTACCGCCGTGGGAGCACTAGCCCAAGGCAATGATCCAGTAGTGTTGCATCTCCTGTAGGACTGGCATGTTTTCCACTTGCAAGCACCTTAACTCAGAGAAGGCAGATGGGCATATGTCAAGTAAGTTCGTGAACTACATCTTGCCTTCTCATACCTTGTGTATGCAGCTAAAGTATTCAAGATCCACTCACATGGGCCAACTGCTACACAACAAGCCATGGAAGAATCCACAGCTTTAAATATCAACAATTGAGGCATTATCCTGCCACTTGGCATCGTGCGACACTCCCCACGACCAATGCTTATCTTCATATACTGGAACGGCGGCCATGTGGAGCAGTGGATACAAGCATGTCACTCGGATGGAAGCAAGCTTGCCATCAAAGATTTTTTGCAGACATCTGGCTATATAGAGCCTTTCAAGACAATATCATACACATTTTCAATGCTCTATTGCAAACATTGAAGTACTTACATCACCATGATTTTTTGCACAACGAACTGCACCCTCGCAACATTATGTTGCATTTTGCTGACAAGGGTGTTTATTGCAGCATTACAAATTGGGACACTTCTAGCTTATTCCCAACCACAAAGACATTTCCAAAGCTAACAAATCTGTCTTTGGAGTATCGAAATATAATCACCTTCGAGACTACCCTTAGGCTTCCCCCGAGTGTATCTCCACCAACCCTCCTCCCTTTTCTAAAGCCACGGATGTATATTCTCTATGTTGGGTTCTGAAACGCATACTTAATTGCATGCTCTGCAGAGCCAAGTGATCCAGATCTAAGAACCTTTGTTAAAAAAAAAGACATAAAACTCTAGATTTAGGCAAAGATAGAAATCCCCAAAATCGACCTTCAACTTTTGATTTGTCCCTTTGTATAAATGGAGCCCACACAATTGGAATAAATGTTGTATCTTCTTCTAGTCTACGACCAAACAATGAATGAATACAAACATCTTTTTTTGGGTTAAAATTCTCATTGTGTTGTTAATGCAATGCTAATTTAAGTATCACATCACGGTTTAAGTGACAGTTTATGGTAATGTTTTTAACTTCAAGCTCATTATATCATTGAAATTGGTTTAAGTGACATTTATGTCATTGTTTGTATATTAATTTGTGAATTTTAACTTGCAAAAGATTTGCCTTGGTTATAGGGTTGCTAAATTTTAGTGTTTTGTTTGCGGATATGGCTGAAGACTTTAATTACGACGAGGCACAATGAATTATCAGTGAGGAGAAAATTCGATGTGGAGGTTCGAACTTATTAGTTATTGCCAGCATTCAGAAGGATGAATCAATACTAGAGGGCGAGCCCTTGAGTTGTCGACAATGCAAAGACTTATGTATTCAAAAGGATGAATCAATACTGGAGGGCGAGCCATTGAGTCGTCAACAATGCAAAGACTTATGTCCGAACTATTTTGTTCAAAATACACTCATCAAGAAAAGTGGCCACGCAAAGGAAAATGTAAGTGATAGACAATACGACACAAAGTAACATGGTAAAAAGAGAGAGACCATAAGATATGGCCAACAAACCCAAGTTGATTACAAGTACGTTGTACCAAAAGTGATTTTAAACAATGTCATCACAATCAAACACCGGAACCATGTCATCAACTACTTCCATGTTTGAACATTCTAAAGCTACCTCCCACTCTGACTCACCATCACTTTGCACCTCAGTAGCAACTACCTCATGCATTTGCTTTATACCAAAGCAATGTCCAGTTGCTCTCATCGCAATGTTGGTTAGAGCATGTAACAATCTCATGTTACAAAACACATATACCAAAGTCTCGGGTTGTTTTGGCTTTAATCTATTTCTCTTTAGTGTGTAGGAAGTCAAATGGAGACCAATTTATCTTGCAACTATCACTTGAAGCACCAACTAATAATACTCTGACAGCTACATATTGCAATTCTATCTTTTCTCCACCAGTTCTTTCCACCACATAGGTGTGCTGACTTTTTTTAATGGCATTAATGTGCCAAAGATCAGCAAACATACCAACCCTATTTGCATAGTCAACGTGTTGATGAAATGCATATTTTCTCCCTTCCGGCCATAAGAGTTGCATGCACACAACTTTGAAACAATGAACCATGTTGCACGAAAGAGATTTGTAAAAAATAGACAATTGTAATTTGTAAAGTTGATCCTTTTATTAATCACATGTAAAGTATACAATCTATTAATTGATTATGTCAAAAAATTAAAAGTATATAGTCAATCGTATCCAACAACAGTTTTTCATTGTACGCACACATCCAAAAAGATAAAATAATTCACTATTTAGGTCTTTGAAATAAATTTTGCATACTTTACACCTACAAATGATAAGAATCATATCCTAAACAATATTTTGTTGCATCGGACCATCTCGAAAGGTGAGCATAATACTCTAACTCAATGCGATGGTTACCAACGATCAATTTTGGATTGTAGCTACATTATCTTGATTTTTTACAAATTACATTGGTAAAAATAATCTGTATTGATCATTGCATATCATCATGGAAGTGTGAGCAACTACTCTAGCACAACAAGGTGATAACATCATTGTGATGGAAGTACTTCAAGCGACAAGATAAACATCAAGTACAGCCAAGAAACTTTAATCAAAAATATTCTCGAAAGTGTGAGCAACTGCTGAAACACAACAAGGTGATAACATTATCATAGTTGAAGCACTTCTAACCTTATAAGATAAGCATCAAGTACGATAAAAAAGCCTCAATTAAAAACTTGATCAAACTTCTACTATGTGTGACTCTATCACTCTAACACAAGGAGAATTTTTTAATTCCTAAATCTTAATCAAAGCGAAACAACTGATTATCTTCGGTGCAAGAGTAAACACTTTTACTCTATCACAAAGATAAATAATCTCTATTTACGATACATACCCATCTTCAAGTGTGAGTATATACTCCAAGACAATCATAGATGGCTACAAACCTAATCTTCTCCTCTTTAAGTGTGAAAAAACACCAATATAGAAAGAGCACAGTTCTAATTTTTTAAACTATTCAAAAATATTCAATTTTAAAAATTAAGGACAAAAACAAACTCTACTACAAATTATAATAATTGAAATTTAATCATATCATTAAAACTAAATTTAATGAATAATTATATCTTGCCTCTTTTGGGGAGAAGAGGATCACTTTTTACAAATAGTTTGATGCTTTATTGTGTGAAATACCACTGGAGAGGCACTGGCAATTGCATATATAAACTGTACACTTTGATTGAAGTGCAGAGAAATAATACAAAGGACCAAATTCAATGACATGTCACCATATAATAATACCGATTTATTTAATCAAATGTAGTATACGATCATTAAACGCATATAATACATTTAACACTTAACGTATAATGTAACTTAGTGTGTGTGTGTGTGTGTGTGTGTGTGTGTGTACACACACACACATACATGTATGAAAATCAAACTAATGGAAACAAATATTTGCCTTTGATTAAATTTTCATCAATAGTTCTTATCATGTTTCATACGACTCCTTTTAAAGCAATGTATGGTTATAATTGTGCAAGTTAGTTTTGTGACCCTGTTAATAAGGTAGATATTTAAGGAGATACTTGAGCAGATGGAAGGGGAATAGTGAAAGTGAGAGCCTACATCAGATATGCCCAAATAAAAGGGAGGGTATTATGATAAGCACGAAAGACGTGTTGAATTCAAACTTGGAAAGATGGTTTTTTTTAATCCATTCCAAAAAGATCAAACCTCATTCTTGGAAATGATAAGACACTTTCTCCCCTTTTCGATGGGCTATTGAAAGTTTTAGAAATAATTTAATCGCTTGTATATTAGCTTGAGTTGCCTTTACATGTTAAAGTACACCTTGATTTTGAAACCGTATGTTGCTTACACTGATCGTGTTGCTTCAAGACAAGTCTAAGCTAAAGGAAAATGGATCGTTAAGAGTGAAGCCCAGTTTTATTTTGGATAAGCAAGCTTAGCACCTTAAGAATAGGGAAGTTTTAATCAAATGAAATGTATATCCACTAAAAGATACTTCTTGGGTAGATTTAAGTATTTCGCTTTCAACTTTGAGGAAAAAAAGTTTGTTTTGACTTAGGGAGAATGTAATATGCTAGCATGATAATTCTTTTTTCAAATTATCTTTTAAAATGTTTAGAGTCTATAGACAAAGTTTAGTTTTGATTACTGAATTTTTTTCACCTTGTTGAGGTCCTATCTTGCACGCAGGTTTGAAACGCTTTCTAGAGAATTTGAAGAAGTTTTGTATCGGTGAAATTTTTGTTTTGTATATAAAAAGTGTTTGTCTCTTTGAGTGTTTTCTGTTTCTATGATTTCGATGCTTGTTTGGTACTACAAAAAAAAGTGAGGGTTGTGAGTAGACTCATGCATAATTAGGCCACTCTAGAGGTATTTTGAAATTGTACGCTTGATTCTGAAATAAGGATCATGATTTCGTTTGTGGAGTGTCCTCATGATAATTGTTTAGAGATGAACATTTTGATAACTTACAAGCTCACGCAAATTCTCTCGTGCTTTTGAGTTACAAGTCTCCAAAAAGGGCCCCTTTCCAAAACTTAAACCAAAAAAAAAAAGTTTTAATCTTCTAATTTTCCATCGCATATGTTATTTTTATATGTGCATGTGTTTTGGCTAATTTTGGCAAGTGGTAGGCGTGCGAGTGGACGATCCTCTTTTGGGGCTATTTTTGGAGCTGGAAAGCTCAATGCTCTTTTTCTTAACGACAAAACTACCTATTTCTAGCAAGACCCTAATGTGATTGAGATTGTGATTGGGAGTGCAATCAAAATTGTGATTGAGACCGAGATCGAGATTGCATGCAAGCTGGGATTGCTCGAGGATGATCGGAAGGTTTGAGCTCTGTTATGATATCAGAGTGCGATGTGCTTCTGGCAAGACCGAGAAGACGTTGAGCCTATGGCTGTGAGAGATATGTGAGAGGAGAAGAAATAGAGAAAACAACAATTGACACCAACTTTAGTGTTGAATCTATTGAATCAATAAAAATATGTTTAATAAATGATCAACTCATCCCTAATCATCAAATTCGCTCTCTCACCCCAGTTATATTCGTGTCAAGTTCACCAAAAATGTCAAGAGTGCATTGTTCTCTAGGGGAGATTGGGAAGGTGCCAGGCCTCTAGCTCTGAGGGATATGAGAAAGGAGAAGATAAAGAGAGAAAATAGCAACTTACACCAACTCTAATGTTGAATCTATTGAATCGATGAAAATATGTACAAGAAATGATTAACTCGACCCTAGTGATCACCAAAAATAAGAAAAACCATGGATAAAGCTCTCGACATGAGCTCCGACACCAACAAAAAATGAAAAGCTGATGCCTGGTTATCAATCGATCATTTTTTTTAATCCCTTCTCAACATATGCTCAAGCCCTCAATAGCGGCGTACACTCAAGCACGTTTATGATCACAAATTGGTACTATCCTCGAGCATTGGAATCCATCCTCTTGCAGTCGAGTTCACATTTTCTTTCCCAAAAGGACACCCAGATAATTCCTGAGAGAGAGAGAGAGAGAGAGAGAGAGAGAGAGAGAGAGAGAGAGAGAGAGAGATTCCAATGTCCTCACCCAAAAATTCCTTCACTCCCTTAAGAAAAAACCCCAATTCACCTCTTCGAGAGCATACAAGCACACCGATCCCTCTTTTCTTCCCTTCAAAATCAGAAGAGCACCCCAATCCTTGCATATGAGCAAGCCAAAACCTCTTCTTCAAATCACCAAAAGAGAACCCATCAAACTGTGTGAGAGATTCCTCCAAGTTATTCTCTTCTTCCACTCCCCATGAGAGTGCTCTCCCTTGTCAAATTGTCCAAACCTAGATATGAATCCTCCCTAGTGAGCTCTCCCAAGCTATGCCTTGTCGACATGGGAGAGAGCACAATATCACAATCTATCCCCCCCCCCAAAAAAAAAAACCCTTCCTTCTTCCCAAGAGAGATCACCAAAGCCTGCACACAAAGCAAGCCAAAAGTCCCTTTTAGAGGACACCCTTCTTCTCCAACTCTCCAAGAGAGTGAGCAAGGAAAACCCATCAATTTCGTCCCAAAAGGACAAGCCAAGCCTTCTCCCCCATCTAAGAGCACAAATTTCCGCTTTACTCTTATCGAGAGAGATCTCTCTAAGAGATTTCTCCTCCTCTCCTTTTCCTCCTTCATGAGCCCTTCTTTCCTTCTTACCTTCACCATAAGACAGCTTCCACCAAAGAGAGCCACCCCAAATCCTAGCCGAGAGCAAAAAAGCCAACACCCTCCTCCTCGTCGTCTCCTTTTTGTACCCCTAATTTTCCCAAGAATAGCCCCTCCAAAATCTCTTTTTTTGGCACATCCATCTTTTATTGTCACAGTGTCGTGACAAGGCCTGCAAGACCCCATGATGATGTGGCAGGCCGAATCCCAATAGTTCCAAATCAAATTGCCATGGCTTCTAATGAGTTCTCCTCATTGGAGCGTGGCCATCCAACCTTTTCCCTACTCAACATGAGCCTAATCTCTCCCTCCTCACCCCCTTCACACTATCTCGAGCTTATTTTCCCTTAATTTCACATGGGAAGCCATACAGTGGCCAAAGTCCCAATCTCCAAATTCAATTTCCCAATAGCCCAAAAAAGAATTGTAATATCCAAAGACCAAAAGATTATGAGTCATTGCCCAAGCTATGTGTCGTCCAAGATAGCGATTTGAAAAATCTTTTATCATGGACATACCTTAATCCCATTAAACCATTCCTCAAGCTCGTATACTGCTTTGAAAAAACCTTCATTCCATGCATACACAAATCCCTTTAATCCAATCATTAAGCACTATCTTTTTGCAAAACTCTAGGTAGGATTTTTCCTTTTTAACCTCCTTTCAACCGATTCAAAATTGAACTAAGACACACATTTTTTGAACACTCGCAAAATTTATTATTTTTTGCTTTTCCCATTCTAGACGTGGAGTGTCACGGCATCTATCCATTCTAATTTGCACATCCTCCGACATTTGCCGACTGCATTGAAATCAATAACCACAATATGTAACAAAATCGCTCCATGATGATATGGAAAGCATAAAAACTTGTCATCAATAGAGCATAGGCACTCAATAACCAAGAAATCCCTTGCTTCATAGCACATGTAGGTAACCTGCCCCAAACCATAGATATCATAGCACCCTCCTTGATGAATGTTCAGTATCATCCTCTACAATGGTAGAATCTTGCACACCATCATCATATGCAAAAGCTTTGAATTCTTCTTCATACAACTTTGCACAAGGCATATAGAATCTTCCTTGATATCTTTTGTTGCATTCGTCAATCAAATAGCATGTCATACACAAGGTATTATCTATACATAATTCCGTTATATGGACTTCTTCAAAAATTCATGTGTCAATTGGAGAACCGTCCTCACTTTGCAATACCTTCCACCCCTTTGAATAGGAATTCCCATCAGTAGGGGTATCCTCACAGGCCGAATCATATGCATATAAACCACATATGAAAGCATCACTAACAACATCCTCTTCCTATTTTGCACCATTATTGTACGCATTGGGCCTCTCTTGCAATAAGAGTAGGTTTGTGTTCCTTCATGTGATACATCCATGGCATCTTATAGATAATCCATAGATATACCCTCTATAAGCCCATCAAAAAACAATAGGCATCATCATTCACATCGTCACCTGGGCTATTAATGGTATAGCCATTAGCTTTAGGCATCTGTGAAAATTTAATATTGACTTTAGTTTTGGCTTCTAATGACCAATCTCCATTGCATTTCTCAAAGCATTAACGTCTATGGAAAAATCATATAGCTGAAGAAATGACCATAAAAATCATATAGCTGAAGAAATGACCATTGCTTCCAGCTTTGCTAGAACCTAAACCCAAATATCAGCTTGGTATACTTTCAATTTGTTCTTCGAATCCTAAATCTTGCTCATCATTGTATCCTATCTTCTTAGCCATGTATTCATCGCTTGCATGCAAAACAACTTCTTTAAAATACTCCTAGAAGTCTCCATATTCTCTCGCAAGACCTTGTATCTATTTCTCGAAGTCTGGAATTACCACCCGCCCATATAATTTGGCCATAAGCTCTTCTAGTACCCCTCGTGACCATATCACTATCTCGTAGCATGTAAGGTATCCTTTGGATTGTAACATTCAAAGAGGTTGCACTCGATGTGCATAGGGTCCAACACTCCTACCATAGCATCCAGTTATGTTTGCTTTGATCCATATACCTCTTTATTACTAATTGAGAAAGCATTGAACCTCTGCATTAATACAGCAAAACCTAGTATCTTTTTGAATCTATTTGAAGAAGCATGGTTGTGCTAATTTTTGTAATTTTTTGTAGCATTTTCTTCATCCCTATCTGCGACTCCATCGTCACTCTCTCACCTCGATCAACAGATTTGCGTCAGGTTCACCAAAAACATATCGAAAACATATCAGAGTGTGTTGTTCTCCCAAGGAGACTGGGAACGTGTCATGCCTCTAGTTGTGAGAGATATAAGAGGAGAAGAAACGGAGAGAAAACAACAATCGACACTAACTCTAGGTTGAATTTAGTAAATTGATGAGAATATGTACAAGAAATGATCGATTCGACCCTAATGATCACCAAAAATATGTAAAAACATGGGCAAAAGTCTTGACATGAGCTCCGACACTAACAAAAAGTGAAAAGAAGTTGTTCCTAATTTCTAATTGATCATGAATATGGTCTCTTCTTGTTCTATGCTCAAGCCCTCATACCAACATACACTCAAATTCTTCTATGATCACAAATTGGTACTATCCTCAAGAATTGGCATCCATCCTTTTGCACTCAAGCTTGCACTTCCTTTCCCAAAAACACGCCCCAATAATTCCTCTTCAAAAGAGGGAGAGATTGAGTCCATTGACCACACCCAAAAACCTTCAATTCCCCAAGAGAAAGCCCCAGTTCGACTCTTTGAGAGTACACAAGCACATTAATCCCTCTTCTTTTTCCTTTGAAAGCAAGAGTAAGAAAACTTGATAGTTTCATTCAAGCATTCAGCTCGCAAGCCAACTTTCAATAGTTTCCTTGGTTGGCATGCCTAATCATCGCTAGCTTGGTTATTTCTATGCCACCATTACATAATACTACAAACCAAAAAGAATACCATTGTAAATTCATATAAAAGTCTAATTACCTTGTCCAAAAACACCACATACAAAAGCATTTAAATATATTTTAACTAACTACCACAAAAATAATGTTAGAGAACTAGATAGGCATTAGATTATCCAAATGTGTACAATTAAGTGCTTCTTCAACAAGTTATCAAGGGCATCTCAGGTTAGCAAAAGATGCAAAAATAAACAAAATAAGCTCTCCTACAATGATGCGTCAAACACTATATAATACGAGGTGAATTTGGCTCCACGTACAAGTGGAGAAATGTAACTGGCTAGTCTACTTCCCATGTAGTAATGGACAACCCCAAACAAAATTCTCAGGCCAGGGAGAAATAGAGAGGCGTCGTTCCTCCTCTTCACATTGCACTGGCCCCTCAATAGGTGCCTCTTTCAGTATTTGTTTATTTCCATAAAAATATGATAGTACAAGACTCTTGAGAGATGGCACGCTACTCCTGTGTGTGTGTGTGTGTGTGTGTGTGTGTGTGTGTGTGTGTGTGTGTGTGTGTGTGTGTGTGTGTGTGTGTGTGTGTGTGTGTGTGTGTGTGTGTGTGTGTGTGCGCGTGCGTGCGTGCGTGTGTGTGTGTGTGTGCGTGCGTGCGTGCGCGCGAGCGTGAACATAGCCAATGTGCCAAGTGTTTGCACTTTCCTCTTCTAACTATGCTAGGAATAGGGAGGTATGGGCATGTCTCCACCTACGTGGCTACTAGTGTCTATGTGACGAGGTGATCTAGCTTAAAATGCCCTTTTCTTGGCTATAGATAAGTCGCCCAATCCAAGTGTAGTCGCATGTGCACTTGCCTTGCATGTGTGGCCATGTGCCATGTATGAGCTGGCCAAGTGTCCACCTGCCTTGCATGAGCCACCACTTGCCATGCATGCACTAGAGTTTCTTTGCAGGGATAGCTAGTTTCCATGCATGAACTCCAGTGCCTTGCATGATCACTAACTCCCATGCATGGACTCCAATTGGCTTGCATGTGTCACCAAATGTCCTACTTTCCTGCATGCTTTTCAAGATAGGGGGTCTCCTTATAGATTGTCCACTTTCTCTTCGTACTTTGCCAATTTGTTGGTCGTGTTTTCAAATGCCTTCCATGTCCTCTCTCCTAGGTGCTCTGCCATAATTCAAGCACCTAAAGCTTCTCAAGCATCAAAAACTCCTCAAGTTTCTCCTGCAAAAATCCAGTGAGCATAACAAATGCATTCAATAATGTAGATAATCAACCCTATCCATGGCTATGGGTTAAATTGGTGACAAAAAAAATATGTATGCTACAAATAAATCCACATGACTAGGTCATGATAAACTATTACATAGGCTATGACAAGAGAAGGAATGGTACACACACCAGGTTCCATGTTTTGATTAGGGGAGGCTCACACAATATTGAAGGTATATTCTATTCAAGAGAGCAATCCCAACAGTTAGGAAGCTTCTACATTGAAGAGTCATACCAAGGCATTATTTCTTTGTTGAAAGCTCACCAAAATCCCAAGGGACCAACAAAGGATCTCTCTCTCTCTCTCTCATGACCCATTATATCACCCTCTTGTACTAGGTACCCAGTGATCACACATATCCCACGGTACCAGCTAGTAGCACTCCTAGTTTCATTTTATGCATCTCTTTTTTGTATCGGAACATGGTATCAAATTCACCAGTTTGTATCGGTTTGGTCTCATAGGTCATTTTGGCCTTTTCAAGACGTTAATATATCATATCATCTCTCTCTCTCTCTCTCTCTCTCTCTCTCTCTCTCTCTCTCTCTCTCTCTCTCTCTCTCTCTCTCTCTCTCTCTCTCTCTCTCCGGGTGATTACATAATTGTGCAGCTATTAGGAGACCCTCCATAGCACAATGAAAAAGAAGAATTTTAGTGGTGAGGGATTTCATACTTGTTGAAAAACAAAGCATAGGGGGTACTTAATGAGAAATATTTTATGGTATATAGTAAATTTCCTAGTTACCCACATCATTTGGTCAAAGTATACAAACTAGAGCCATGGTTGCACAAAACTTCGCCAAAGACTAGGCATCATCATCACTCCATTACATGAAAACTATGCACACTTCATTAATCAATGTGAGACCTCAACACATCTTGGGAGGTGCTAAATAAGAACTCTAAAGATAAGAGAAAGAAGAGCAAGGTTATCTTGTAGAAGGAACACTACAAAGTCAAAATGGAACCAAATGAGCACATAGCTAGCCTAGTAAGTAGCCAGAAGCATGGTGACACACCTAGCATATACAAAACGTGAGCTGCATGTGTGTGTGTGTGTGTGTGTGTGTGTGTGTGGGGGGGGGGGGGGGGGGGGGGGGGGGGGGGGGACTTCTAGAAGCTTTCCATCTTCTTTTGACAACCTAGCCACTAAGAAGAAGAAAAAATGAACTCTAGACATGCAAGATGTAGGAAATCTTTACAAGCTAAGGAGAAGAATTACACAGAGAACCACAATCAAGTTCAAGGCAAGGAGTCTTAGCAGCTATATATTCATCTAGTCATGCATCCTACGATAGAGGTTTAAAGAAGTGTAATAAGTGTACCAAAGTAGGGCATATTGCATGCATTGGAAAAAGAAGGAGCATCTACCTTCTTTGAGTCCAACAAGGAACCAATCCAAGAGTAGCACATGTTGCAAAGCTAGAAGCAAAAAGGCAAAGAGAAGCAGGGGAGTAAGCTTCATGCCTACTCCGAGGATAGTGACCCAAAGTGTTAGTGACAGGGCATGGAAGCTCCTCAATGTATCATTTTTATTTAGCTACATTAGCTCGGTCCTACATTGTTGCCTAGATTGAGAGGAGGTATCTTGTAGTTTGTGTAACATTACATGTAGTGTGACTTGAGTTGTTTGTGTGACATGAGTAGCCTATGTGCATTAATTGTCTATGTATAAAGTCTCCAAACCAGGATGAGGAGGATTTTGGGGAGTGTGGACTTGTTCCTATGCACCACCATCTAGGTGAGAACCCTACCTTGAGATTGTATCTTGGTGTGTGACCCCTTGTCCAATCATAGCCTGTGGTAGTTTATGATTTGCAAGTCATGTGTAGCCTATGTGGATTGGCCCACTTGTACTCGCCTCCTATCTTGTAAGATTTGACTTAGCATTGTAGGGGAGCTTATTTTCTCTATTTTTTCATCTCTTGCTAGCCCTAGATTCTTGTGAGCTCTTATTTAAAGAGCAATTCACTATACACATTTTTCATCTAATGCCAAGCTACTTCTACTTTGTTTCTACATCATTATCTCATTTGAGTACTCTCTTAATCATGAATCCTCCGCTGCCTCTAAGAAGTAGCGATAGTTCAAAATTTACAAGGGATCTCATATGCTTAATTGGAAGTACACCCCCACAACCATTATTATGTACCTTATGATGCATTTCCATGGTGTGCATAACGTAAATACTGGTGTCTTTGGCAAGCACTATTGGACATGCATATATTATCTCATATAGCAAGAGTGATTTTGCATAAGGAGGTCTTTCATTTGGGAGTCAATATAGTGAAGCTCTTGATGCCTTTTAAATGGCACCTATTGCAAGGGAATCGCCACACTCACTTGCAACCTTGAAAATGGAGGGCTATTGTTGAACTTTGGCATAAAATTTCCAAAAGTTGTTGTCTTAGAGAGCACCATTGGACATGCCAATACTATATCTTATCTTTTCTTATTAGGTTGTTTTATTGCCATGGGCAAATTATCGGGAAGTTCTTGATCATGGAGAATAGAAAGGCAAATTAGTATATAATTGACAACATTACAAGGAACTACCAGGAAAGCTAGTATTTAGGTGATTATAAAAATTAGAAAGATAGGCATGGATTGGAAATTAACATTAGAAGTGACGAGAGAGAGAGAGAGAGAGAGAGAGAGAGAGAGAGAGAGAGATGTTAAAAATATGTGAAATACGATTATGGGAAAGTTTAAAAAAAACATAAACAATATTCAAAGTTAGATAAGCCATCCTCTAGTGCCTAGTGAGGATCCTCATCTCTGCTCTTCGATATTGATGAAGCTCTCTTGGAAGCATTGGCTAACTTACAACAGATCAAGGTAGCAGAGAAACCACTACTAGAAAAAGAAAAGCTTACAATAGAGTCAATCTCGAAGAACACCTTCCGACAAGTGTTTCTCTATGACTAACATGTTGCGGCTAGATGCGAGTTTTTGAAGTGAGATCCTTGCAATTATTCAATCACTTTACCTTGGAGCAGGTCCTAGTGGCGGGCACCTCCCATTGCAACCATCAGAGTCCTATATCATATCCTATCCCGCGTTTTCCCTCACTGATTATAGAAGCCCTCATCTCACTGTGTCCATCTTGGGGCGGCAATTCTCAGGAGTGATTGTGAAAGGTGGATCAGGCATGAACCTAATGCTTGAGTTCACTATGATGGCTTTAGGTATATAGCCTACTCGACCTGCTCCCTTCACAGTTACGTTGGCTGACCAGAGGACAATCTACCCATTGGGCATAGTGGACAAGGTGCCTCTGCAAGTAGAAGACTTCACCTTTAGCTTGGATTTATTTGTGGTTTGTCTTCCCCAAGTTGAGGAAGGATTTCCTTTGCTCATTGGTAGACCATGGCTACAACACACTACAACATTGCATGATTGGGGAAATGACACAATGTGGATACATACTCCTGGCTCCCCAATGCAACCCATTCGCCTAGGAGGAGTCATGGATCCCATAGTGCAGCATAGTTCTTTGTCACTAGAAACCAACCGTGAATTAAAACAACCTACTCCACCTGACGGGTTAGACAAAGATCTGTTGGAGTGGTTGGCAGCTACCAAGTCTACACCTTGTTATGGAGTCTCTATTCAATATGTGCTTGAGCATACATTCTCCTCCAACGTTTCTACTGTAATTGAACCCAATAAGCCACCTGAGCCAGCAGCAAGTGTGTCACCTGAGAGAGTAGCCAGTGTCGAGGTCACCAAGGTTGTGGAAACCTTTGGACTTGGCGAGCCTATCAAGGATACTTGGAGAGGCAAGAAATCTCATTTAAAAGAGTTCACCAACACCGCAAAATTCACCTCAACCTCCTTGGAGTGTCACTCTCACACCAAGCTAGAGCTCTCCTATGTATATCATGAACTTTCCTTCGACAAGCTTCCAGACAGAGTTACAAAAAGAATATGTTGTCCTTGTCTCTATTGACATTCTAGTAATCCTCTTCAGCCTACAACACTTTGGAACTGAGAAGGTAGCGTTCTTCTCGAGAAAAAACTGACAATTCCAAACAAGATTGGAGGGTCACCAAAACAAAAACCGGCTAAATTTGGAGGATTTTAGAATCAAAACCGGTTAAAACCTAGAATGTCTTTCTTCCTTTTGGTTACATTCACACTACTCTCCGTTCTGAGCTTTTGCTGCAAACTTGGCCCTTCTTCAATTTCTGCTTTCTATGTAGCATATCTCACTATGGTAGGTTGTCGTACTTCATCATATTTTGCAAATACCTACATTTCATCATGTCTTCTCCACAGTCTTCAGTCACGTTGACTACATATTTCTTGCTAGTTTTAGTGTCCTCTCTAGTTTCAATATTCTTTGCTAGTTTCAATTCTCTCACCGGGACTGTGAGTGGTCTTGTGGCAAGTGACATGTAGCAGGGCTGCAATGTCATTGGTGTAGAACAGGTAGTTAGTTTGAGTTGGTCATAGTTGGTCGGTCACAAGTTCACACCGGACGGACTCTCGCAACCTGGGCAATGACGTGTGGCAAGTGTTGCGGATGGTGGTCCAGTGGACACCGAAGCCAAATCACCACCACCTCAATTTGGCGACATGCTTAGTAGGATTGGGATACCTACTAGCCGTTGGTGGCTCTTTGGGAGATACATATGAGTGATGGGTGCAGTGGGAAACTATCACTATCATAATCTACTTTTACTTTGTATGGTCAAGGTCTTGCGTCTCCAGTCTTGAGTCCATGCACTACACGTTTGCACCATCCCTACACATTTGAGCCTTGACACTCCATTGTATCCGTAAGTTCTGGGCGTGTAGCTGTGTGTGTTGCCATGCCAAACTTTGTACTGGGTTATTTGAATTAGTCAAGTCCCATGATGTTCAAGTTTTACTATCAAGTCACTATGTTTGCCCTCCTATTCATTGTTTTCATTCTGTTGAAGTGAGATTTTACGTACATTATATTGAGGAGCACCCACGGTAGTGAGCACGACACATTATCTATGCTACATTGCCACCGAGAGCCCTTCTTCTTGCGACACACACACACACAACATGCAATTGCAAACATGTAGTTTGTCTTGAGTTTCCCAAAGGTTGGAGGTGACTTGTCCTCTCAATCGTCTTCCTTCCACCTTCCATTCCTCTCTTGTAAGCTAACTTCTCTTTACTTACTTAACGTAAAGCTTCCATTCATCTTCTCCATTCTCAAATGACCATTATGTAACTCAATATCATCACAATCAAGCACATCCTCCCAGAAAATACCAAGTCCACCATTGTTGCCTTTACCAATCCTACCACTAATGTCGTCCTTAAATTTGAAGCATAGTCAAAATTATTGAATCCAAGTATTGCATTGTGGTGTCATTTTATGCCTCTTACAACAATGCACAAACCTTTGTTCAAAAGTGCTCCTTATCCTCAATTTTCCCTCTACAATATCTATTTTTCAAATAAGGAGGTAACTTTTCACCTATCCACATGCCTTTTACCCTCACCAAACATTGTCTACCTTCAACAACAACTGAAATTTTAAAAAGAACTTTTGTATTTAAATTTTCTTGTGAAATTAGAGATTTTACATCCTCACTTCAAAATTTTGAGGTGTCTTGACTAGACCTATATTTAGATTCTTAAATGAGTGTTTCATGACATAGCCTTGCATAATTTCTTTTTTGAGGACAAGTGGGTGGATCAAAGGTTCACCAACAAATCTTATCCATAGACCTAACACACATGCCTTCCATATTTTGGGGCTCATAAACTCTTAAGAGAAGTTGCATTCTTCAATAAACATGTGAATTGGTCATAAATGGAATCCAGCATTCTATTCATACTCTTTTCACAACTAGAGGGTCTTCTAACTCTCCTGTGGGTGACAACTGAGATGCCGCTATCAAAGGACCCCAATGGTGACAAGGTGTCAAGACCTAACACTAAGCTTAGACAGTGCTATTCTCTTGAAAGCTAAGCTAAAGGAAATATGGGTACAACCCTTAGGACCATGACTCCCTTTGCTCATACAAGGTAGCCTACTTGAATTCACATATTTCAATAAAGAGAGTGACCACACACACATACCCCTATGTATATACATACATATAGCATCAAGCATCTAAGGGGATGAAGGAACCCGTGAGGATTTCCAAACATGTACATGGAATGTGTACCTTCAAGACCATAAGGAAGAATTGGTTTGCCAATTATGAAAAAAAATTAATACCAACCCATGAATGTCCACCCATGCATTTGTTTCATTTATATTAACAGAGATGCAAGAGCTAATGAGGAGATATTGTCTACAAACTTGTCTCCACAGTGGGCATTCTATAGTACTAAATCGTGAAATAGTTTAGGCATTTGATATTGTAGAAGTTTAGGTCTCTAGAAATCGGATAAGAATATCACAGAATATTACCTTCATGGGTTGCTACATTGTTGCTGAACATTTTTGTGATGAACATGGTCAACAAAATTTAAGCAAGGGTGGACATTAAAACTGCTTCTTTAATGAGCCTAGCATTCTATCTGCTTCATTAAGCGCATGGAAAATCTTGTCACTATACCTCAAGGTCTTGGTCCATGAGTGATTCTAATTCAAGATTTACAAACCTTATTTCAATAGTGTTGTGTTGCGCTCTCAATTAGTTCATTCCCCAGTTACAAAACATCCGAGTAGAATACTTCCAACATATTTAAATTGTGCGCTAGTTAATTGTATGGCCTCATGTCTCATGAGCAACTCCAACATTTACTATTCTTGGTTTGCTTTGAATTCGAGTTGCAGAATAGATCCCACTTTATTGATAGTACAATGTTAGCTGCATTCCCAATAATCAAGTATCCAGCAACCTTGTACAAATCATCATCTTCAAACCTCAGTCGGCTAATAGCATCACGCATGCTTCAAATTACCAAACAAGGAGTACTCGGGCAAGGCATCCCACTACAGAAGGCAGTAAAAAGCATAATCTAACTACTTTCATTGCCTTGGTTTGGAACGCAATAGATGATAGCCATGTAAGCTCCTGCGTTATGGGCTCTTGGCAATATTTGCAACAATACTTTGCGGGTATACCCTAGGTCAATGCTAGGGTTAACATTCCACAATATGGAAATACATGTTCCCTAAAATAGGCCAATCTTGCGTGCTATCTTCAACTTTACGCCCATCCATGATGGATATATATGGCCTTGCAACGGAGAAAGTCGTGGTTTTTGTCAAGTAAACTCGCTTCAACAAGCTGCAAAAACAAGACTGTTGCTTGCGAGTCCGCACATAATGTTGAACCTACCTTTAGGTAGATATAGCAAGGCAACTCTTTAAACTCACCAAATGTCATGGAGTGAGCATCTGCGTGTTTCATTGAGCCATCGCTCTTGTAATCATTGACGCATCACGTGTTTTTTACTGGCTCTCAAAACCGTATACAGCTTTATCAAAAGCAATTAAAATATTCATGGTCAGAATAAATGGCAATTTATGAAGGCAATGTCCTCCAACACGAGACTGGTATCATACAAATAGCACTTCGCTCTGAAACCCATATATCAGAATTAACAAGAACCATTTAACTCCAGCATTTTGAAAACAGGAATTTTGGAATGAGAGGAAATTTCTTTTGATGTCACGGAAGCGAGATTAGCAGGGAAAGATTACCCTCCAAAACACAATTACCAGACTTGCAGGAGCCTATTGAGAGGACACTGAAACTTGCATTAAAAAATACTAGCCTTGCATTTTGTGCTAGAGATATAAACACGTGTCAGGCAATTACTACCTTCCTGCATTCAGTTAGTTAATTAATTAATCCTTAAGCAAATAAAGAAAAATTCATAGAAGAGCTTTAAATCATTTTCACACCAAACTTCAACCCAACAGTTAGCGTCCAAATACAATGAGAAATGCTTTTACAAAAAACACACCGTATTGAAATGGTAACCCACCAAATGATATCAAAAGCTTCTCGTGCAAATCTTATATCTTGTCGCCTGGTGGAAAGATGGAAAGCTTGATTTTATAAGCCCATGATTTCTTTTAAATCAACCGTCTCTACTTGAACAGCTCTCTTATGGCCCACTTTGTATGTTTGGTCCTATTTACGCATGCCCATTCTAGGGTATTTGAAACTTCTCAGCTAATTGAGCCTTGAAATCCAGGCAAAATCAGTTTTCTACTCAAGGAAGGCACTGAACCTTTCAACCAACAAAAACCCTTTGATTTCTTGAAGCTGTATGTGTTAATCATTTCAAATGAAGATCCTTTTGAGTCCAAATGCCAAAGGCACATATTTTGGTATCACTCAACCACCTGAAAATGCAACCAAGTAAATTGACCTGATCTTCTGATACAGAAAGAAATACTTGCCATCAATCATCTTAACATTTGAACAAAATAAAGACCCTGTTTGTTTCTCCATCTAAATAGCTTGCTCTTATCTCTTTCTGCAATCACCGCTTTGGAGAGATGACAATGTCATTCCAAACCACAACCAACTTGACCATGTTGATGATAGAGACCTTAACTTTACAAAGCTTGAGACAATCTTCACTTGCGCTAGTACATTGTAAGAACTTCATATTGCGAGTTGATAAGAAACTTATCGTGTCGAGAGTTAACGAAACTTGGAACACTGAGCCATAAACGTCAGTAAAGCCTAGTGCTGTTACTTTGGAGAGAAGACTTTGATTCAAACCGATCATGCTTTCAAAATTTGTAGGCATCCATGCGATCTTATCTTATCCTTAATCAAGTAGAGTGCAGCTTGTAAAAGCAAAGCAATGGATAGCTCTAGTTGACTGAACCTTAGTCTGCAAGATTGGTATGCAGATGTACTTGAAATCTCAAATTGTGTGGAAGAGAAGGTCTTTGTCCCTCAAAAACACTCCCCTTATGCCTCACAAGTCAAAATCTGTGTAAAAAGTGAAACCAGTAAATAAATTACACAAAGTTTGCCTATATTCATGCTGCCTTCTTGCCTTACACCAGATTTACAGATTTGCCACAAGGCAAAATACTGAACAAATGGCACACAAAGGTTGCCTAAATTCATGCTGCTTTCTTGCCTTACACCAGAATTGCTGACCCAATAATAAACTACAGCCTACTGTGAACTTGAAAATGCAAGATTTGAAACAGTTGCAATTGCTTGGGACACTTAACAAATCAGAAATTCCATGGAAGAACAATAAAAAACATACTTACAGTCCATATCAGTAGTAACCGGAGGAGTGAAGGTCATACCCCACAGATGCTCCATGCCCTCCATAAAGAGATGATGGATACATTGTCGTTTCCCTTCTCTAACATCCATAAATCAAGGTGATACAAACAAGCTTATTACAGCTGTGCTCATTGAAGCAACTTCACAACAATTGACAACAAAAACCCTGAATTTGATGCGTACCTCAGAAGCTTCTAAGGGATAAGTTGACGTTTCTGCGGGAACTGAATTATAGCTGTGGTCATTAAAAGTCGGGCCTGCATTCCCAAGACCACCTGCATTCCCATACTGTTAGCTACACTCTGCATTGACAAGTAGCACCCACTTAAACAATGGTAGGTCTGCTTACTTCCACCCTCGTAAAACAAAGGCATTGGCCCTTCCCTAGTGGATCTACCCTGTCTTATGCTCACTGTCTGTGTAACAGGTCCAGTTGGAGATCTACGCCATGCAGCACAACAAGATGAAATAATTCAATCAAGAAAGACTATTATCAAAATAGCCCAACAAGAAAAAGGGGGATCCATACCTCGTGTGGCTAGCATAGTGAGAAGCAATGTCCGCATGATCTGAATAGTCAACCCTAGGTTTAGGGTAACCTCTATGACTTGACTCATAGACTTCTTCATCCTTTCACAACAAAAAACAAGAAAGATTTAACTAACAAGAAACACAGCTTATGACACACTCGGAATTTCCAAACGTAGTACCCAGGCTGAAGCTTGACGTTTCAGTCCAGCACCCATCTCATTGTAATCCTGTGCACCACCCACAAATGCTCCCTCATCCCGACCATACATAGGGCCCTGCTCATATCTAGGATCATATGCAACATCATGATGAGGAGACACGTAGTGTTCTGCATGCTGGGACAGTCTCCCTCTGGAAGCACCTGGATGATGAGGTTCATACTCGTCTCTGATAGAACCAGGCCTAGGGGCTTTCCCTCTGGAAGGTGCTAGATTTGGAGAAGGCCTACTATATGCATCATGTGTATAGAAGACCTCCTCTTCCTGCCTGAAGCTCTCAGCTTGTTGAGCATCGTAATATTGAGTCTCATCATTTCGAGCATAACCACCTCTTGTCATGCCCCTCGCTGCTCGTCCAAAGCGACCCCCTGCCAAAGAGAGATGCATCAATGTGAAGGAAAACCATGAAACATGTTCAGCAAAAAGCTTAAAAGTTTCTTAATGAACCTCTCCCTCTTCCAGTGGATGGCCAGCCCTCTCCTTCTCTTGCAGCTTTAAGCAGCATCCGGACCTCATCCTCATCATAGAGACGCTTTCCACTGCGTGCCACCATTCCACCACCACCGCTCCGGCCAAAACCCCGGCCAGTTCCTCGTGCTCCAAAGCGAGTAGAAAACCAACCTGGAATTGATACTCGTGAACCGGTTTTTAGGCCAAATCATATGTAGATTATAAAATCATTAGCTCACCTTCACCTCTTCCTGCCCGGCCTCTGCCATGTCCAGGATAACCACTGTATCTAAATGTGCTCCATTTATCTATTTTCCCTTTCTGCAATGGCCTAGTCAGGGAGACTTTCACCTTGACCTGACAACAGTAGACAATTGATCACAAGTCACTGTAACACCTCACAAGGGTTCTCTTACAAATGTGCAAAATGTTTAGTTACAACATACTTTCCTATCTCCATCAGTCAATTCTGTGTTGTTGAATGCCTCAACACAAGCTAGAGCGCTCTCACGACTTGTAAAATTGACAAAACCAAAATCCTTTCTCTTGGCAAATGGCATGTTGCGAGCAAAGACCATGCGCTCAATCTCACCAAACTTTCCAAAATTTTGCTTCACCATATCTTCCGTCCAGTTGGGTGGCAGACCATCCACAAAGACAGATTTCACCTAATAGACAAACAAAGATCACGCACGCCACCCTAGTCCTTGCAAAAAAGTAGCATCTGACTTGAAAAACACAACACGGCCTATCATCACACCTGAGACATAGTTGCAGCATCAGCTTCGATTAAGGGCTGGGCCCATGAAACCTTTGCAGCCCTGTCATATCCAAATGTCACACCTGGCCGCTGCAGTCGCTGAAATGCATTCACTGCATCATAATGAGTAGCCAATTCAAGAAATGCATATCCTCGATTCAATGCTTCATTTTGAGGGTCCCCAATCAGCGTCAACTCTTCAATTCCATTGACACCAAACTCTTTCAGTTTTTGGAGAACCTAAGTTTATGGAAAGCGAGTGTCAAACAAGTGTAAATTAATGGATTTTTGTCATACAGATTCTTCAAACGGTTTTTAAAAGCCAAACCTCAGAAGATTTCCAATCTCGAGAAATATTGCCTATGAACAGAGTGTCATTGTCTTGATTAGGCAACACGCCACATTCCTTCCCACGGATCTGGATAGGAAAACAGCCAAATTGCAAGTAACTATCCACTGCACAGGAAAACAACAAATTGACGAGTACACTATCTCACTATCTATGGGAACAATGCCATCAGAAACTATTCCCGAATAGATACATTTGATATGTTCTAGCAACCAATGATCCAACCACAATACCTGCATAGCAGAAAAATCGGTGGCAGCTAACACTGCTTGTTCGGCAGTTGCAAATCGAACAAAAGCATACCCTTTGTTTTTCCCGGTTGCTGGGTTCATCATTAATCGCACCTCCATGACACCTCCGACAGGCTGAAATGCAGCCTTGATATCATCTTCGGTGGCATCTTTATCGAGCCCACCAACAAACACCTCTAGCTTCTTCCTCTTTTGCCTCTCACTGATAGGTCTTGTTGGTGCAATTTCTGCACCAATAACTTGCTCCTGAGCCACATCCTCTGGCTCCTCTTCAAAATGGTGGTTCTCATCAAGTTGCAGTTTTTCAGCAGCTGTAACTACTGCTTCATCTTCATCAACCTCATCAGCTTCAGCTCCTTCAAGATTTTCATTTTCAGGCAACGCCTCTTGTATGTCAGCCTTGCTTGTATCTGTCTTCATGGCTGCATCAACCTTTTGAAGTGCAGATAATTCATTTTCATTCTTTTCTACACTAGCCTCTAGCCCTTGTTTCTTTTCTTCCTTCAATCCTGTCATACTGCTTGTTCCTTTGACTTTCTTGATTACTTTCTGAGGCTTTTCAGATGTTAGTTTCTTTGGTTTTGCTTCCTTCCCCGCTGCATTCTCTAAAGACATCCCTGTTGTGACAATGTGGTGTTTTGTAGGTTCACTGTAAGATTTCTCTCCCACATTCACTTGACTAAGAGTATTAGCAGGCTCAGATGCTGACGAGACAGCTGAAGCTGAGCTTTTCTTTACGACAATGACCTTTTTTCTTACAATTACCTTCCTCGTCTTAGGCTTCTCTTGAGTTTTACTCAGCTCATTGGCAGGAGTTGCATCTGTCATCGACACTATACGAGTTTCTGCCTCTTCTAGCAGTGGCCCAGCAAGCTTCACTTGACTAGCTGTGGGCTTAGAGCTGTCATCTTTCTTCAGTACAGGGGATTGTTCTGCTGGACCCGCAGCCGATTTAGTCAAAACGGGAGGTGCCCCAGCTTTGGAAACTACTCTTCTCACAATCTTTTTTACAACAGGAGAACCCTCAGTTTTTTTTGAAGTGGCAGCTTTCATCATCTCGTGGCGAGAATGTATTAGTATAGGAGCTCCTACATAGAAGGGCCACCATAAACCATAGAACTAGAATTGATGCATGGAAATTTGGTAAGACATGCAAAGATGAACAATAGTTTTAATTGTAAACAAAATAAGGTTGCAACACACATGCTTCTCTCATCACTACTCATTTATTGAGTGTAATTTGATAGCTTCAATGTGTCGCTCATTGTCCACGTAACCCAAACTTTTCCAGACCCACAATTTTGAAAGAACTTCTGAAATGAAGCCCATTAAAGCAGTTTTGTAGCCCTTTGTTGAGTTTCCATAGACTGATTATGACTTTTTAGAGTGATTTGTTGGTTTTCAACTCTTCATCAATTCTCATAGACTGAACCGTGTCTGAATTTGGGTGAATATCTTTCAGCTTTCTTAAGCCATATGACAGTTGTGCACACACACAAAAAGAACCCCTAATGCACATGTTACCATTTGGCTCTAGCAGGTGGGGAGTTGCTTCTTCATTGCTTAATCAAGCACAAGTTTGGCTTGAAACCCAAATCCCCTTGTCCCTATGCCTCGTCTCCTCTCAGGTTTACTTGGACTGCAATTCTCACTTGATAAAACAAAGCAGGACTGCAGGATCAGCATGTCTTGTTATTATGTGGTGCAGTTCCTTCTATAAGAGGAATCTTGGATCTTTTAGCAACTTCAAGAGGTAATCACTGGTTGGCAGAATCCTTGGCCACGCCAAGAACCCTCCCAACTACTTGCCATTTAATGTACCAAGGCTAAGAGCCGTAATACATTAGAATACGTGACCAGTATGTATGGAACTAGTGTTATCCTACTCTGGCCAACCAACCAATGGCACTTTCTGGCATGTCATTTCCTATAATAGTTGAGAAACACCCCCAATATGTCCGTGAGTTGGCAGCTGACTGTTGCACCCAAAGATCTCAAAACCTTGGGCACAACCCCCACCCCCCCGCACGTACGGCAGGCCCACGTCCTGGACAAGCGAAATCACAGTGCACACAGGGTGTCAAACAAAGGGCAGCCTGTTCATCCTTTGCTGTCATTCCACTAGCACATCAGAAGTGACAAGACATGGAAAACACAAAATAATTATGAACGTCCATGAGTACGTGTGTAAGAACAAGTCCCCCATTTGCCCAACACATCCAACTCTCGGACAGACGAAGAATCTTTATGTGCTTCAGTCCCAACATCGGTATTTTTGGGTGTTTTCCCTACCCAATATGTAGCTAAAGTGGGTAGTCATTCGTCATGGTTTTAAGGTGCAATGTATGCTTGGACTGTCTCCAATGCTCTCTCTCTCTCTCTCTCTCTCTCTCTCTCTCTCTCTCTCTCTCTCTCTCTCTCTCTTGCCATACCTCCTCACGCTCCCCCACTTGCCCAGCTACCGCGCCCGCTGCTAGTGTGGGTGCACACGTACGTTTAGTGACTCCTTCGCGGACGGCGATCAAGCATGAGGAAGCTGAACGATAAAGCCGACCCCCTAGAGGATGCCATTCAAAAGTGCAAAGAGGAAATGACGGAGACCATTACCAAGATGAACCGCAATCTCTTGGGCACAATAAACATGCTCGAAGGACGCGTGCTGATCCAAGAGAGCAAGATAAGTACGCTGGAAGACCGAGTGACGACTCAAGATGAAGAGATTGCGTCACTCAAGAAAGATATCACCGAAGCACGATCAAGAAACAAACAGGAAGAGGGCGAACTGCAACCCTTAGTAATCGAAGAAATCAACACGATCAAGGAGCAAGTACGGGCCATCAAAGAGGGAGAAGAGCAACACAAAGAAATGACGACTTCTTGGGTGGATGCTCTTACCAAAACTCAACAGAAGGCGGATGAAGCCGAGAAATGGATCAAGGTGGCCAAGAAAGGAAAAGGCAAGGAGATAACACCCACGTCCACACCCACTATCATTAATCAGACACTAGAGGAGCAGCAAAGAAGACGGGTGCGCGCTTTACATGTGAGAATTTGCGGTCTTAAAGACAAAGGCAATATGGACGAAGAAGTAAAAGAACTCACAGCCTTGATGGGGGTTCATGAGCCGACGCACACAAGGGCATGGAGAGTGGGCAACATAAAGAAAAATGGAAGCAGTGGAGAAACCTCAAAAGAAAGAGCACTCATCCTCTGTTTTCCCTCCATGGAAGCGAAGAAGTCCTTCTTGAAGAAAAGACCAACTCTTAAAGAGACTGGCATCTTTCTCGGGGATGATCTCACCCTCTCGCAGATCGCTCATATGCAGGAAGTAATGCCGGAGATTAGAGCAGCAAGGGGAAAAGGCAAGATTGCCTTTTACCGAGATGGAAAAGTGGTAATACTAGAGTGACGCTCCACATGACGGTGCGAGACTTATGGGACCACACTCAAAGTGGCTGCTTGGAACTGTAATGGATCTATGCGTCTTGATGTGGGTGCTTTTGAGGATAGCTTTACTGGAAGAGACATCATCTTTTACTCTGAGACACACCACGCCCCTGGGCAATCCATGCCTCACATCAGTGGATACAAGTGGGAGACAGCTTACACATAGGAGACACGCTCAGAGCACAGAGGGCGGGGCTCGGGGGGAGTGGCAATGTTATTTAGAGAGGATCTGCAGCCACTGATACATATAGCCCGCAGGGATGAGCAGGCTCGGTACATGTGGGTGAGATTGAAAGCAAAGACAGGCAGATATCTCTACCTTGCTATTTGCTACTTTCCCCCGAGTACATCAGTTTATGCATCACCCAGAGGACAGTCCCCTTTCTCTATTTTGGATGATGACATATGGGAGTTCTCTAGGGATGGTGACATTATCATCCTAGGGGACTTCAATGCTAGGACTGCCCATCACCAGGCAGTGTTTTATGATGCTTCAGAGGAGATGCTAAGAGAGCTAGATGTTGTAGAGACGGGCCTGTCCAGACTATCACACAATGTGGAATATACTGAGTATGGGCGACACCTGATAGACATGGGCATCGCACATGGATTGGCCATCTTGAACCGCCTACGGAGATTTCCTATTGTAGGAGGTTTTACATGCTTCCCACACAGACATGGAGCCAGCACAGTGGACTATGTCATGGCACAGCCGAATCTCATCTCTAGTATCCAGGATCTCACAGTTGGGCACAGACCGGTCGGGGTGGCAGTGGATCATGCTCTGGTGTCGATGACCATCTCCTTCCAGTTCAGTGTAGCACACAGGCCACGGGTAGCAGCCCCTACTCGCTACACCTTCACACGGGAGACGGATTCTGTATACATGGACGGGATCTACAGACACCGATGCACTGAGGACCCGGGGCGACCTCTGGAGGAGCGAACTACTATACTGAGACAGACATTACATGATGCAGCAGCAGAAGTATACCCACACACCCAGCCTGAGCAGAGCCGCCGATCAGGGAGCATGCCTCAGAACAACTGGTACGATGAGAAGTGCCGCCAGACTAGAGCCAGACTTCAGAAAGAGGTGCTTTTGGGGGACGTCACTCACAGACAGTCACGGATTGACTTCCGACGCCTGGTGCGGCGGAAGAAGAGGGCTTTTTTGGCTCGACTCGAGCAGGATCTATATCAGCTATTCTTGAGTCAGGACTCGCGTAAGGCGTGGTGGCTCTTTCATGAGCAGTCCCCCCCCCCCCCCTGCTATTTCCTCCACAGAGACCTGGGGTCAGTACGCATCATCTTTGTACACAGTACCTGGACAGCTGCCCCTCCCCAACCCCCCCGATCCATGCCCACACACATGTGTTTTTTTCACCGCCGCTAAGATGGTGAAGAAAGCTATTGACAGGATGAGGACTGGGAGAGCATATGATCATGATGGCTTAGTCGCTGAGCATTTCATGCATGCCAAAGACCTACTAGCAGAGCTTCTAGCAGTTATGTTTAACCGTGCCATGTGTGAGGGCCTACTGGACACTTGGAGCCTATCTACGATCGTACCTATCTTCAAGTCAAGAGACCCCATGGAGTCTGGGAATTATCGCACTATCATGATTGGACACACACTGGCACAGTTGTATGCATCCATTCTTGAGCAACAGCTGAGTAGATGGGCAGAGAGGGAAGGAATGCGTACAACTGGGCAAGCAGGGTTCAGGAGAGGCTTCTCTACTCTTGACCATATCTTGACACTCAGGGCCATCATCGAGGAAGGCAGATCTCATGGAAGATGGATCTATTGTAGCTTTGTGGACTTCCGCAAAGCTTTTGACACAGTACCCAAAGCTAGATTGATGCGCAGATTATAGGAAATGGGAGTACCCACAGAGCTCATTTGGGGGATCATGGCATTGTACAGATCAGTAGTAGGGCATGTATGCACCCCTGAGGGACTTTCTACACCGGTTCACTCCACTATAGGGGTGAAGCAGGGCTGCCCGCTCTCTCCTACTCTTTTCGGTATGTATGTGGATGAGGTTTCTGACTACACTGAGAGCGATGGGGATAGAGGTGCACAGTTGGCAGGGACATGGATTCCACTTTTGTTATATGCTGATGATATAGTGTTGATCTCCGAATCCCCACAGGGAATGCAACGTCAATTGGATGCTTTGCATACGTTTGCCCACGAAAGTGGTTTGTCTGTCAACCTTGGTAAAACCAAGCTTATGGTGTTTAATACCACCCCACAGTGGACCAGGAGGTCAGCACCTACATTCACATACGGCCAGGAGACTGTGGAGTACACAGATGCTTACACTTACCTTGGAGTGGTTTTTATCGAACCTGCATTCTCACTCAGAAGAGCAGCAGAGACGAGACTGACTAGAGCCCACGCAGCATTGGGTAGATTGGAGAAGATGTGTTCGCAGGTTCAGTTTCAGGAGCCTCGCACGAAGCTCTAGCTCTTTGACACTTTGGTGGCTTTAGCATTGCTCTATGGAGCTGAGATATGGGGACCTTCATTGGATCACCGCGGGAGGCCGGGTCGCACAGATGGATGGGGGAACATGGAGAAACCTCTCGTCTCTATGATCTCGCGGCTCATTAGAGCCAAGGCATCGGTACCACAGGCCATTATCCGAGCAGAGCTAGCGGCCCCCCCAATAGTGGTGGAGGCGCTCACCAGATCAGTCTCCTTCATAAACCGCACATGGGAACTTCCTAGAGACAGATATGCTCGCATAGCACTTGAGTCCTCTTGACAGTTAGCCATACAAGGAGATACAACATGCTAGTATGGGGAGACGACATCATGGTTTCAGGCGCATGGGTTCAGCATAGACAGGCTGCCACCATTCCAGTACTCATTGGATGCACCATCTCTCACTCTTACACAGTCAGAGATCACCAAGCTCATCCGCCAAGACCTGACCCAGCTAGACACCAGGAGGACATGGATACAACCAGCACAAGAATTGGGCACGAAGATGGCTTTCTACAGAGACCACCTTCTCCAGCTTACGGAAGATGGTTTTATGACGAGACCCAAATACATGGATACCCACTTGTCTCATGGGATACGATGTGCTATTGTCCAGTTACGCACATCTTCTCACCAACTGCGGATTGAGACTGGGAGATACAGCGGAGTACCAACAGAGGCCAGGACATGCCCCTTGTGTGACATGGAGCCTGAGACAGAGCTGCATTATACATGCTGCTGCCCCGTCTACTACGAGATACGAGGCCGCTTCCATTGCTTGTTCAGAGAGGGTTTTGGACCACTCTCAAGAGTCATGGGATACGAAGATCAGAGATGCCTGGGTTTGTTCTTGCTCGAGCTGCGCAGACACAGAGATAGTCTGATGAATGGCGAGGCTAGCCAGTCTCAAAGACGGATCACAGACTTCTTCAGAGCAGACACGGGACAGCCGCAAGAGCCACTCCAACAGCAGAGCTCCCCCTCGTCTCATACCAGAGGCACACTGATCGACCGAGCGATTGAACTGGGGAAATCCAGGCGCCCACGACTGCGGAGGACCACACAGCGTCGACGGAGGCTACGTCAGAAGATTCGGAGCACGCTGGCCAGGCATGCACGACGCCCGGTCACTACTAACCATGGAGGAGATTGATGAGATTCACCAACGACCAATGCTAGATCTCTTGTGATTCAGCCATCCCAGCAAGCCGCCCATTTTTGCTTAGTTTTTGTTTAGTTTTTTGCTTAGTTCACATCGACCAATCTAGGATCCCATAGTATATATCTTTGTTTTGTACTGTTGTTATTTTGTTACTCTGACTTTGTATCAGATCCACCGCCTTGTAACTTTCTGGTCTCATAGGTCACTATGGCCTTTTGAAGACGTTAATATAACATTTCATTTCATTTCATTTCTCTCTCTCTCTCTCTCTCTCTCTCTCTCTCTCTCTCTCTCTCTCTCTCTCTCTCTCTCTCTCTCTCTCTCTCTCTCTCTCTCTCTCTCTCTCTCTCTCTCTCTCTCTACATATATATATATATATATATATACTAGATGATGACATATGGGAGTTTTCTAGGGATGGTGATATCATTCTCCTAGGGGACTTCAATGCCCGAACGGGCAACTCGCAGACAGTCTTCTACGACACTTCAAATGAGATGCTTAGAGAGCTAGATGTAGGTGAGTAAGGACCTGACAGATGCTTAGATGACAGAAAGCAGACGGAGTATAGGAGATACCTCTTGGAAATGACGACTACACATGGATTAGCCATACTTCATGGATTACAGCGATTTCCTAGAGCAACCGGTTTCACATGCTTTCCACACAAACATGGGGCCAGTACAGTGGATTATGTTATGACACAACCGAGCTTTGTTCCCTGCATTCAGGATTTCACAGTGGGAGCCAGGCCAGTGGGCATAGCAGTAGAGCACTTTTCGCTTATGAATGAGCACGAATGTTTGCGGATTTTTCGTGAAAAGCTGAAAAGTATGCATTCAAGGAAGTCACATTCCATGTCTCTTCCTTGGCATGACACAGTTTCCGAACGAGCACATGAAAGTATGAGCACCAAGCATCGGCATTTGCGTTGTGAATTGCCACAGTTGATTGCTATAGATCAAAAGAGAAAGATTCGATGTTTGTGTGTGTGTGGTGAACGGTTTAGCACTCCGTCTCTTTGTTCATCTACATTGCATGCACTGTCTTTGAGGAAGACAAGATTTTTTCCAATCACTTTACGTGGAATAGGTATGTTCATGGTTTTGTGTTGGAAGTGGTTTCAGGAGTTTTCAGCCTCGAAGATTCTTGAAGAAGACAGACCTACGTCCATAGAAGAAGTTGCAGCATTGAAGAAAACTCAGAAGACTTTGTCTCGCTTTCGGCGCAGCCCAAAGAAGCAAGCGTTGCAGACCTTTTTGCACGCTATGGCTGACGGGAGGATGGACAACAATAGGGAAGAGGACAACCGATTCCTATGGTTCATGAGGTTGGCGAGAGTTCACGACCACCACTCTCTGTAACAAACTGCTGACGTGTCAAAGCCTAAAGAATGGAGTCAACGTATAGATGTGGCCGAGGGGCCTAAACCCTAATTCTGGAAACCCTAATTGCTGAAACCCTCCCTAATTCTGGAAACCCTAACTCTAAAACCTGCAAACCCTAATTTCTGCCAGAAACCCTAATTCTGGAAACCCTAACCCTAAAAGCTGCAAACCCTAATTTCTGCAAACCCTAATTCTGAAAACCCTAACCCTAAAACCTGCAAACCCTAATTTCTGCCAGAAACCCTAACCCTAAGGCAACAGACAAATTCCGAAAATTGCGTTGGCTGATGATGTGGCAGGCTGTACGGATTTTCGTAAATTGCGCTGGCAGCTTTTGGCATTGCTTTTTGGACCAGAAGCTTTTGAGTTTGAAAGCTTTTCATGTAAACTGCTTTTTAGGCCAAGGGCCTTTAAATATGAGGCTAGGACTCATTCTCTGGCATGCTTCCTGGAGAAGGTGCAGAGTCTGGAGTACCGGCTTGTACTTTGATGATGCAATATAAAGAAATACCGAAAGGGGCGCCAAGGTTTGGGGCCAATACTCTCTGGGGTGGACTTCCGCCACTCCGTGTCGCGTGTCGTCTCTCTCTCTCTCTCTCTCTCTCTCTCTCTCTCTCTCTCTCTCTCTCTCTCTCTCTCTCTCTCAGAGTTCTGTTGTTATTGAAGTGCTAAAAGTTTGCTCAGTCTGTTCTCTTCTATTGGCACATGGTGCCCGCCTTGTGATAGTGGTATCAAAGCATCAGGCGTGTGCTTTTCTGAAAGCATACCGGTCCCACAAAAGAGCAGACAGTGCTTTATTCGAGGATATCTTCGCCCTCGAACCTGGACTTATTAGCCACTCCCACGCTCATTCATCGCGCATCGGGTGCGCTCCCGTCTTCACCGCAGTGTCTTACACGGCATAAGCCAATTAAGATCACTTGCAAGAGAAGGATCCAGATTTGTTTCAAGTCACTGTTTTTCTCAGAAGTAGTGCCATGCAAATGTTGACATCTACAGATACCAAGTAGTATACTCCAAGTACTTGGCAAGCTTTCAAGAAAAGAAAAATTTTGCCCGAAGTTATATGGTTTCTAACATCTTCCTTCGGAGTGCAACTTCTGGCAGAGTCGGGTATCCTGAAATGCTTGCCATAGAAACCCTAGCAGATTATAACTTGGAATTTCTCGATATTCCCAGTAGATGTCTCTTCACAAGCAGGAGATCCAGTGTGATTGCTATCTTGGGACTACCATCGCCGCCAAAGAAACACTGTCTATCCAAGAGCTGATGGACCATGCCGTGCTCGGCTACAACCTTATGGAAGAAACCTAACCCTAATTTTTGGTGCAGGTTTCAGGATGGAAAGTCAGTCGACTTTTCGAGCTCGATTGATGTGGAGATTGCTTTTTAAGTTTGAGTTCTGTTTGAGCTTGTTTGGTGATCCTGTTTGGAATTTGTTTGAAATGGATAGTATCTATTTTGAACCTGTCTTGGTGCCGATTTGAATTGTTCGACTCTGGTTTGATACTAGTTTCAATGATTGGTGACTTTACTGCCGGGTGGAGAAGTGAGAAATGATGTTTGAGAATGCTTGTTCATACTCATGGCCCGGACCTGGATGGTTATGCGGGAGGAGTATTAAGAAGTCTGAGCAGTGGTTACTCTCAGCACCTCCAAACGACGCAGGCTGCGGTCTGGGGGGCGTTGGGTTGTAAAAGGCCTCTATATCTCATGGCCCGGACCTTTTTAGGTTATTTGCGGGAGGAGTGATGAGGGAGTCGTTGAACAGCTCATGGCCCGCACCTGGATGGTTATTTGCGGGGGGAGTGTTCATCGGCGGCTTTATGTTTCTATGTCTTGTAACATGCATATGTGAGCATTTGTGTTGCATTGTGATGTGCCAACCACTGAATATTCCTAATTGGATGAGATTGCCTGGGTATGTAATTTTAGTGCATCAAGACACCCGAGGAAGATCAGTACGGTCTGGGTATGATGGCTAATTTTACTACGCCGGAATATCAAGAGTTCCGATCTGGACGAAAGGAGAAGCTAACTCCTTGATCAAAAGAGCCGATAGGAGTAGCGAACTCCTTGATCAAAAGAGCAGAAAGGAGAAGCTAACTCCTTAATAAAAAGAGCAAACCGATTGTCCCTCAGAATGACCCTCGGAAATTTTTGAGCTAACTTGAGTTGTTTTGCAGGTATGCTGTAATCACGGACGATTACTCTCTTTCAAGAAGGGGAGATGTAACAAACTATTGACGTGTCAAAGCCTAAAGAATGGAGTCAACGTATAGATGTGCCCGAGGGGCCTAAACCCTAATTCTGGAAACCCTAATTGCTGAAACCCTCCCTAATTCTGGAAACCCTAACTCTAAAACCTGCAAACCCTAATTTCTGCCAGAAACCCTAATTCTGAAAACCCTAACCCTAAAACCTGCAAACCCTAATTTCTGCCAGAAACCCTAACCCTAAGGCAGAAGACAAATTCTGAAAATTGCGTTGGCTGATGACGTGGCAGGCTGTACGGATTTTCGTAAATTGCGCTGGCAGCTTTTGGCATTGCTTTTTGGACCAGAAGCTTTTGACTTTAAAGCTTTTCATGTAAACTGCTTTTTAGGCCAAGGGCCTTTAAATATGAGGCTAGGACTCATTCTCTGGCATGCTTCCTGGAGAAGGTGCAGAGTCTGGAGTACCGGCTTGTACTTTGATGATGCAATATAAAGAAATACCGAAAGGCGCGCCAAGGTTTGGGGCCAATACTCTCTGGGGTGGACTTCCGCCACTCCGTGTCACGTGTCGTCTCTCTCTCTCTCTCTCAGAGTTCTGTTGTTATTGAAGTGCTAAAAGTTTGCTCAGTCTGTTCTCTTCTATTGGCACGTGGTGCCCGCCTTGTGACAGTGGTATCAGAGCGAGATGTAACAAACTGCTGACGTGTCAAAGCCTAAAGAATGGAGTCAACATATAAATGTGGCCGAGGGGCCTAAACCCTAATTCTGGAAACCCTAACTCTAAAACCTGCAAACCCTAATTTCTGCCAGAAACCCTAATTGCTGCAAACCCTAATTCTGAAAACCCTAACCCTAAAACCTGCAAACCCTAATTTCTGCCAAAAACCCTAACCCTAAGGCAGCAGACAAATTCCGAAAATTGCGCTGGCTGCTGACGTGGCAGGCTGTACGGATTTTCGTAAATTGCGCTGGCACCTTTTGGCATTGCTTTTTGGACCAGAAGCTTTTGAGTTTGAAAGCTTTTCATGTAAACTGCTTTTTAGGCCAAGGGCCTTTAAATATGAGGCTAGGACTCATTCTCTGGCATGCTTCCTGGAGAAGGTGCAGAGTCTGGAGTACCGGCTTGTACTTTGATGATGCAATATAAAGAAATACCGAAAGGGGCGCCAAGGTTTGGGGCCAATACTCTCTGGGGTGGACTTCCGCCACTCCGTGTCACGTGTCGTCTCTCTCTCTCTCTCTCTCTCTCTCTCTCTCTCTCTCTCTCTCTCTCTCTCAGAGTTCTGTTGTTATTGAAGTGCTAAAAGTTTGCTCAGTCTGTTCTCTTCTATTGGCACGTGGTGCCCGCCTTGTGACACTCTCTGTCCCTCTTGTTGATGCGAATGTTTCTTGGCAACAGGTTCCAAGGTATATGACTGGGCAGCTTGATGAGGATGCGTTCAGGACACAGTTGGTTGCCGCTGTGAATGTGTTCACACAGTTGGTGCAGAACCCAAGGTTTATGGATTTTCTGCAAGCTCCATCAGAGTCACAGCAGGCAAGGCAATCAACTCAGCCAGTAGAGCCTATTGAGATTCAAGCCCTGATACCCTATGTGTCCCAGCAGGGCAAGGAGCACTCGCATGTTGCAGAGTCAGTTCGGGTTCCAAGACAAATCCTTTCTGTCCATGAACAAGTGGTTAGGACGCCGGTTCCACAGGTTTTTCCGATTCAGCCCGCCACTTTTCAAAGTCCACATGCTGTGTTGAATGGACAGGGAACAAGACTCCAAGCTATGCAACACGTTTTACCACCACCCACAGTACATCCTGGGTATTTCGGGGGTGGATCAGTGTTCCAGAGCATGGCTGGTTATGCGCCTGGAAACCAGCAGTACATGCCAGGAACAGTTTTTGGGGGTATGCAAGGCATGATGCCAAACCCCATGTATGGTAGTATTGGCATGCAGCAAGGGTTTCAGTGCAATCAGGGCCAGTTTGGGGTGCCGCAAGGTAATTTTGGCATGGCTGGTGTTCCCGACCAGCAGCCATATATGGCCCCCGTGACGCAGAATGTCGATGGCCAAGCACCGATGATCCCTATGACAGTGCCCATGTTGCAGACACTTCCCTACGACAATTTGGGGGCACTGGAGAAGCCCAAGCCGTACAAAGAAGTGGTGCAGCAATCAAGTTTGAAACCTTTAGTGGCTTCGAGGATAAGACGAAGGCTCTTACCTTCCTCCAGCAGTTTGACAATGCATACGCAGGGGGAAATTTTACCGAAGTATCCAAGGTCAAGAAAGCTGCCACTTTCTTGAAATCAAATGCGCGTACATGGTGGACGACATTGTTGATGCAAGGACAGGCACCCGCCACTTGGGTTTACTTCAAGCAAATGTTTGCATCTGCGTGGCTATCAAATGAATTCGAAGCCAATGTCATGACAAATTGGCACCAACTCACTGCGGCTACTTGCAGGAGTTTAGAGGAATACAATCGAAAGTTCTGTAAAGCTTTGCTCTCAGTAACTTCCTACAGGTTTGTGCCACTGATAGAGCAGATTGAGAAGTATTGTTGCGGGTTGCCAAAAGGGCTTAGGGATTATTGTACAAAGAACAGAGTGGCCACCCTAACTCAGCTTATGGAAGTTGCCAACACTGGTCTTGCCTTGCTGAAGTGAGAGGACAGTGGGTTCCAGAGCAACATTAAAGGGGGCCAGCCTAAGAAAAATTCAGCAAAGAAGCCCTTTTGAAAGCAGCTCCTGATGCATCACAGGGGTCAGAAAAGGCAAATAAAGGCAAGGACTCAGCTGATGCGTCTATAGCACAAGGCAAGAAAAATAAAAGAAAGCCTTTTGCGCACAGATCGCTCGAGGAAAAGAAGGCTTTAATGGCTGAGAACAAGTGCTTTATTTGCGAGCAGCCTCGCCATTTTGCTGCAGATTGTCCCCAGAGGAAGAGGCCAATTGATTCCGAGGACAAAGAGGACAGAAAAGGCAAGAAGCCCAAGCCCACGGCAGGTTTAGTGCCAGACATGGTGGGTGATAAGCCCAGCTCTGATGCTAGCGAGTTATGCAGAACATGGGGAAAGATCAGGGATCACACAGCTCTCATTTTCTTCAATCCTAGTGCAAAGGCAAATTTCATTTCCCCAGAGTTGGCCAGCAAATTGGGCATTAAAGCTGAAGAGATGGGGTACACAGCAGAGGCAGGGTTGGCATGCCCTGGGCACTCAAAGTGTGCTACTCCAATCATTGGAAAACTGCGTCTGCATATCCAGTCGTATGTGGACACAGAGGAATTTTACATAATGCCACTGGAAGGGAGTGATGCCTTGTTGGGGATCCCGTGGATGTTCCGAGTACATGGGAGTCTTGGATGCCTTCAACAAAAAGATCATTGTACAGCATAGGGGCAAAACTCACATTTTGGATGTAAAGCTCAAAGGAGAGTCAGTCCCTATTGTATCTGCTTCTACTATCAATTCTGTAATAAAGAATCATCTTTCCGCATACTTGGTTTTTGCACGTGATGTTTCAGATAGTTGTCAATCAAATTTATCTGTGTTAGATAAAGACACGTTAGCATTTTTGCAAAAGTTTAATGGCTGTTTTTCTGATTCATTACCGTCTCAGCTACCGCCGGAGAGGCTCGAGGATCATGGGATTGATTTGGTGCCAGGTTGTAGCCCACCAAATAGGCCACCGTATAGGGTTAGTGAGACGCAACGGAAAGAGATTATGAGCCAAGTGGAGGAACTCTTAGAGAAAGGGCTGATTCGGCCTAGCTCGTCACCCTATTGCTCTCCAGTGCTCTTAGTGCAGAAAAAGGATGGCTCGTGGCGCATGTGTATTGATTACCATGCGTTGAATAAGAATACCATCAACAATAGGTTTCCTATTCCAAGGATTGATGATATTCTTGACCGCCTAGAGGGTGCGGCGATTTTCAGCAGGATCGACCTTAAAAGTAGGTACCATCAGATTCGAATTAGGCCAGAAGATGTGCATAACACTACGTTTAGAACGACATTTGGTCTTTATGAGTTTTTAGTGATGCCATTTGGTCTTATGAATGCTCCTGCTACATTCAATAGGATGATGGATCGGATTTTCCGCCCACATCAAAAGTTTGTTGGCACATTCTTCGATGACATGATAGTGTATTCGAAGAATGAAGAGGAGCATAGGCGTCACTTGACCATTGTGTTTGAAGAATTACGCAGGCACAAGCTGCTCATCAATGGCAAGAAGAGCGAGTTCTTCTTGGAAGAGATCCACTTTCTCGGGCACATTGTGTCAAAAGATGGTGTCTGAATGGATCCTGCGAAGGTAGAAGCAATTAAGACATGGCCAGCTTTAAGGACTCTGCACGATGTCCGTAGCTTCCTGGGACTATGTTCTTACTACAGAAGATTCATTCACAACTTTGCAGAGATTGCTTCACCTTTACATGCTTTGCAAAAGAAAGAGGTCACTTTCAGATGACCCAAAAAGGGATTTCAGCTTTTAATCTCTTAAAGGAAAAGATGACTTCAGATCCAGTCATTGTGCTGCCAGATCTCAGGAAGTCATTTGTGGTCCAATGTGACGCTTGTGGCAGTAGCATTGGTGCAGTGCTAATGCAAGACGGCAGGGTAGTAGCCTATGAGAGCAAAATTTTATAAGGGCCAGAGATGACCATGCAGGTCTATGAGAAAGAGTTACTGGCCGTGATTCATGCGCTATTAAGTTGGAAACACTACCTGCTAGGTGTTGATTTCGTTGTCCAAACGGATCATCAGACCTTGCGATACTTCTTGACACAGTCAAAGCTATCCAAAAAGCATATGCGATGGGCAAACATTCTCTCTATGTTTCACTTCCAGATTGTACATGTGGAAGGCAAGAACAATGTTGTGGCTGATGCGTGATCAATGAAAGCCACAGATTTCAGCTGTGTCAATTCCTTATCATCATGAGCTTGATGACATGAAGGAACAATATGCGAGTGACGAAGATTTTGCAAGGATCTTCGAGCAATTACAGGAAGGACAACGTCATGAGCACTACCTCCTCAGAGATGGTTTTATGATGATGCATGGCAAACTCTGTGTCACTAGGCCGTTGCGACATAAAGTCATGGTAGAAAGTCATGTCCCACCGTATGCAGGGCATCGTGGTATAGATGCTACAGTGAAAGCGGTTGAGACATTCTTTTATTGGCCTACCTTCAGGAGAGATGTGGATGCCTTTGTGCGAGCATGCGTCATTTGCCAAAAGGTCAAGTTTGACAGGCAAATGGCACCAGGACTGTTACAGCCATTGCCGATTCCGAATAAGCCATGGAAAAGCATTGCTATGGATTTTGTCTTTGATCTCCCGAGGACGCAGATAGGGAACGATGGAATATGGACCATTATTTGCAGGTTTAGCAAACAGGCCCATTTCATTCCTGTCAGGAAGAAGATAAAATCTGATCAGATGGCACGCTTATTCATGTCCAATGTGTTCAAGTACCATGGTATGCCACAATCAATTGTGAGTGATCGTGATTCTCGCATGACAAGTCTCTTTTGGAGAGGATTGTTTGAAAACCTTAGCACAACGCTTAAGTTTTCGTGTTCATTTCATCCACAAACTGATGGACAGTCAAAAGAGGCTAATTCTACTATCTCAGATTTGCTCAAATGCTATGTGTCAGATAATAAGGACCAAATGTTTTGCAGCTTTACCTTGAAGCCTTTGGTTTGCAACCCACGCACTCTCCAACTCTAGTAGAGCAAAGGTCAAAAGGAAAGAGACCTGCTCAAGAGCGGGATGATCTACGAGCTAGCACTTCCCATGTCTATATGGATTCTGGGCAATAGAAATGACAAAAGTATGAAGGTCTCATTAAGTCATTTGTCTATACGTTTGATATTCTTTACATGTGATGATAAAAGAGTGCTAATCACACAAAATCATCTGTAACGTGTATAGAATGCATGCAATCGAGGACGTTTGCGATTTCAAGAGGGGGGTATGTCACGAGTCTGTGTAGCTTTATTTGTTGATTTTCTTTCGAGGGAAACTTTATTTGACTTGTTTTTAGAAGCACCCCTCTAGAAATCTAAAGGCCCGAGAGTTGCATAGTGTGAAACGGACGGACAAAATTGCCAAAATTGCTAAGGCTAGCTAAGGTGGGGTTGCCAGTAGAAAATCACCCGATAACTGGGCTACATTGCATTTTTGGATGTGGTCTCAGTGGTGAAAGATGGTAAGATGACCAGTGGGAGTCTAATGGCAGCATCTCCTAAAATTTAGGGAACTGCTATTTTTGGACCAGGAAAGGTCTTCGCGTCATTAGCTCCAGAATGTCGAGGGGAACATTTCATTGCTCTGTCGCTAAGTCAACTGACGCGTCGTTTAAGATCTTTTTAGACCTGAAGGTTGCAACGGGAAATTGCACACATGAGTGCCAAGTGGCACATTTTGGCACACTTTCCAAGAGAGAGAGAACTAGCGCTCATTTTTACAAAAGGGCTGATTTTTGCAAACTTTTTTTTAAGCGGCTTGCAACAGCTGAAGAGCTATTGAATGCCTGCTTTCCCTCTCATGTACAGTGAAGTGCAAGAGTGATGCCTTGCGCACATTTCACTGCTCTCTCTCCTCCCTACGCACACTAATGTGATGCCCCACAAGAGGGCTCTTCAATTGACCTCATGTACAATTGTGTGGCATTATGCTTTTATGCTGAGGCAAGAGCCTCTTTGAACAGGAACGGGAGTAGCTAACTGCTACTCCAAAGCAGGCACAGGTGAGGGTGCCTCACCGTACATGTGAAAATTCAGCCCCAAATTAGGTGCTGTTTTGGGGCTGTTTTTCAGCCATTGCAGTGCCAGAAGCATTGGGAACAGTGCCTAACTGTCAGAGGACAGTAATGGGAGTGATTAGGGCTGAAAACAGGTAAAAAACAGTAAATTACAGCGAGCAGAAATTTACTGTTTTGGGCTGAAAACAGAGGATTTTGCTCATTGGAAGTGAGTCCAAGCATGGGGGTTTATTCCGAGCAAGTTCTGGGGCCGTCGTGCTGCCGAAATTTTGTTGGAACAGTAGCCACCTAGCGGGATACAGGTGGAAACCTTCAGGACTCTATTTTGTAACTTTTCCTTCTTAAAGAAGCCTGTTTTAGGGGCCTGTCTGGTGTCGGTCTCGGATACATGTGCGTTCTAGCAGCCTGTACCTCTCTTTTCTACTGTCTTTAAGTACAGGTTAAGTGGGCGACAATAAATTGGGTGAAAGCTACATAAGTATACGGACTACCGCCCAGTTAAGTGAACAGGCAACTGTGTCTTTTCTACTGTGGCGCCTGTTTTAGGGGCCTATCTGGTGTCGGTCTCGGCTACAGGTGCGTTCTAGCAGCCTGTACCTCTCTTTTCTACTGTGTCTTTAAGTACAGGTTAAGTGGGCGACAATAAATTGGGTGAAAGCTAGATAAGTTTACGGACTACCGCCCAGTTAAGTGAATAGGCCGGTTACAAATGCATTGGACAATCCTAAGCCGCACATGTAGAGGCCAAGTGGACTATTTCCAATAATTCAACTGAAGTACAAACGTTGCAGCATTCAATCTGTTTTCTATGAAGCTGACGCATTCCAAGCGAGGGGATAACCCAAATGACAAACTATGACATGTGGAGGAACAATCTCCCCCAGCCACAACAGCTTATGCCAATCATACTCATTCAAAGGAAGCAGCTTAGATTTACGGAAATTAACTTTGAGGCATGCCGCCAAACCAAACAAGTGAAGAGCATGCATAATTTGTTCCACATCATCATAGCTGTTACGAGGCATAAACAAAGAGTCATCCGCATAAGCCTGACCAGCAAAGTGTTGCCCAAATGGTAATACGAGGCCATGCAATCTACCAGCAGAAGTCAAACATCCAAATACATAAGCAGGGGGTGACTGGCAATTGCATAAAGCAAAGCGCTGAGAGGACATCCTTGCCTGACAGACCGTCCCAGAGGCCAAGAGTCTGTGAGAAAGCCATCCAACAAAGTACTATGTGCATATAAAACACAACACGAGAAAGCTTAGGCCCAAATCCCAACTGAAGCATTGTGTCCGAAATGTAGTCCCAAACAACAGTATCAAGGACCTTTTCAATGTCAACCTGCATGACTAATACATCCTGTCAAGTGTATTTCGCATATTCCATGCCAATGATGACATTCGCCATGTTATCAGAAATTTGACAGCGAGGAGTAAAGCCATAATGATACTGATGTAGGCCATCATACAGAAAGCCCTTGAGGGGATTAACAAGCATTATAGCCATCAATTTATACACCACAGGCATGAGCGTAATTGGCCTCCAATGAGAGAACTCTTCACACAACGCATGCTTGTGTATCAACTTGAGCAAGCCTTCTTTCCAAGGGGCGGGCACTGCCTGTTGTTCCCATGTCGTATTCATCATGAACAATTGTTAGGTGCAACGGAATGGATGTTTGCGCTTTGCTCAAGATGAGTGCTCCGAACTGTGCTCAAGGTTCCTTTTAGTTCTTATGGAAGGGAGAGCCTTCCGTTCTTAATGGAAAATGCTATGATCACGAACAAAGTGAATGGACAATGTGCGTGCAAGTGAATGAGACTGAGAGATAGAGAGAAGAGAGATACGACACCAGAGACGTCGTAAAACCCTCCTCCGAAGGCCCCACTCTCGTCGGCGAGAGTGGTCTACTTATGATTGCACAAAGTGGTACAATGCGTATGCAATGGACTGATGCAACTTGGGACTATGCCGATGACGATGACGGTGATGACGACGACGACTTTAGGGCTGAAATCTGTGGTCTTCTAACTGCTGAATTTCGGGGCTGTTTCGGTGGCTGAAAATGACTGTTTTGTCTGCGTTTCCGATGGCTGAAAATGGGGATCTTTTGCAATCAACTAGGGCTGAATCTGCTGCTTCTGATGCATGCTGAAAACGCTGAGTCTTCTGCTACAAAAGGGCTGAAAACCATAAACGCTGGGCTGCCTTCCTAGCGTTAGTGAAAACGCTATGCAAATCTGATGTGCTGGCGATGCGAGAAATCTGCAAACGCTAGGGACTGGAAATGATGGCGATCATGGGAATGCTGAAAACGCCAAGTGAGGGAAATGGCCGGCGATGAAGGAAAACCAAAAACGTTGGGGGTACTAATGGGGTTCTTGCTGAGAAGGTGCCTGTTGAGCGGGAAGCTCCTGCTGCCTCTTCTGCCAAAAAGTGCTAACTTGGGTTTGCTTATGTATTAACTTAGCAAAATGGCCCTACCTACTTTTGTTGGAAAGTCACTTAAAAATAATAAGTGAAAAATACCAAAAATAGGGAAAATAGGCTAAATGCACTGGAAAATTCCCCTGACTGAATCTGATGGATTCTGAAGGGAATACTGATGATCATGCTGTGTGCAACCAGAGGATATGCATCTACACTAAGTGACTCGGCATACACGGTCTACGAATAGACTAACAAAAGTGCCAGATCACTGCTAATCTAGACTTGACTGGACTAATTGAACCCTGATCATGGTATACATTGTCCACGGACACATAGGGTTGGATGTGTCACGTGACATCCCCTCCTTTTCAAAGTGAGGTATTGGTACCGAACTGTATGGCGTCGAGGGAGATCGCCAATAGCATCCGGAATCCTGGAAGAGACTCTTCACCGGCCCACTCTGATGTGTGGGTCGTGCGGTACTTGAACTTCATAAAGGTCTGCAACGCTTGCTTCTTTGGGCCGCGCCGAAAGCGACTCAAAGTCTTCTGTGGCTCCTTCGATGCTTCAACTTCGTCTAGAGACCTGCTTCTTTCTTCTTCAAGAATCTCCATGGCTGAAAATTCCTGAAACCATTTCCAACACAAAACCATGAACATACCCATTCCATGTAAAGTGAAGGGAAAAAATCTTGTCTTCTCTAAAGACTCTGTATGCAATGTAGATGAACATAGAGACGGAGTGACAACCCGTTCATCAAACACATGCAAACAATGAGATCGAATCTTTTCTGTTTGATCGAAATCAATCAACTGTGGCAAATCACAATGGAAATGCCCATTCTTAGTGCTCATACTTTCATGTGCTCGTTCGGAAACTGTGTCATGCCAAGGAAGAGACATGGAATGTGACTTCCTGACATACATACTTTTCAGCTTTTCATGAGAAATCCGCATACATTCGTGCTCATCCATGAGAGAAATGTGTTCAATATACAATATGTCATGCCTAGGAAAAGGGATCACATAACGATGTTGACTAAAATACAGGAAACGATCACGAATGAAACACTCGAACAATGCGTGCGTATCAATCATGCGAACACATAATACTTCCTGTGAGGATTCTTTGGACCTAGGCTCGAGAGCCAAGATCGGTTCTTCCTGCATGATCGAATCGTCCTGTGGGGGTTCTTTGGACCTCGACTCGAAAGCCAAGATCGTTTCTTCGTGATTGATCGAATCTACAACGAGGTTAGCTTCGCTAGAAAAAGCATCCACTAACACATCATCCTTGTGATCAATCACATCTTCTTCATGCAACTCATCATGCTCGTGAGAAATCACATCTTGATCATGCTCATCATTATCATCCAAATCATCATGCTTATCATTGTCAATCAAATCATCGTGCAAATCATTGTCATTCAAATCATCATGCTGTTCACAATCACGCAAATCCTGTGTCATGCTTTGAAGAAGAAGAGACTGAGAGTCTCCTTTTCTCGATCTTGTTGAATCTGTGCCTGCATTTGAGAAGAGAGTCGCAACATCACTTGCATTCTTGTTGTGGTCTCGCGGTCATATTCTGCTTGTCTTGCTTTGGCTTCCAAGCGTGCTTACTCGCTCTCACGCGCTATGGCTGCCATTCTTTCTTGGTACTGGCGCTCTATGGCTGCCATGTCTTCTTCGTAGGCTTTTCTTTCTGCTTCTCGTTCGGCATCTCTTGCTTTGTCTTCTAACTTCTTGTCCATCATCCTCTTGTCGAAAAGGGGGAGGGTCGGAAAAACCTCCTGGTGGGGAAAATTCTTCTGCACCTCTCTCATGCTCATCACCTCCAAGCGAAGTATGCAGTCCGCTTCGAGTGATGACCATTCTGAAGTCTTGGGTTCTTGTGGGTTCTTGTGGGTTCTTAAGTTCACGAGGAACTTGGATTCTTGCGGGTCTTGGGTTCTTAAGTTCACGAGGAACTTGGGTTCTTGCGGGTCTTGAGTTCTGGAGGTTCTTGAGGTTCTTGAGGTTTTCTTTCGCTTGCAAATCGCGTTGGAGAAGGATCTTCTCTTCACCCGAGTTCTACTCCTTTCTGCGGGCGCACCTCTTGCCGGCCTTGCGCTCACACCAAGGTTGCTTTTTCCCACCTCATGTTGATTGGCCGGCCGCTAAGTGCACAGTCCGCTCTCAATGAGTGAAAAGAGGCACAAGGGGACGCTGGTCAAGCCCTTCTTTCTTGGGATTCTTGTCACTCTTCAACAAAACACGATTAGGAATCGACACGCCCAAGCGAACTTGGGTTCGTGAGACCTCAACAAGCAAAAAAATTCTTGTGGTTCTTGTGGTTCTTTCCTTGTGATACAGAACACTGCCAAAGCTCTGATACCAATGTTGGGTGCAGCAGAATGAATGTTTACGCTTTGCTCAAGATGAGTGCTCCGAACTGTGCTCAAGGTTCCTTTTAGTTCTTATGGAAGGGAGAGCCTTCCGTTCTTAATGGAAAATGCTATGATCACAAACAAAGTGAATGGACAATGTGCGTGCAAGTGAATGAGACTGAGAGATAGAGAGAAGAGAGATACGACACCAAAGACGTCGTAAAACCCTCCTCCAAAGGCCCCACTCTCGTCGGCGACAGTGGTCTACTTATGATTGCACAAAGTGGTACAATGCGTATGCAATGGACTGATGCAACTTGGGACTATGCCGATGACGACGACGGTGATGACGACGACGACTTTAGGGCTGAAATCTGTGGTCTTCTACTGCTGAATTTCGGGGCTGTTTCGGTGGCTGAAAATGATTGTTTTGGCTGCGTTTCCGATGGCTGAAAATGGGGATCTTTTGCAATCAACTAAGGCTGAATCTGCTGCTTCTGATGCATGCTGAAAACGCTGAGTCTTCTGCTGCAAAAGGGCTGAAAACCAAAAACGATGGGCTGCCTTTATAACCGGCCTATACAACGTAGAGGGCGGTACTATTTCAATTACCTGTTAACTTTACACAGAGCACTAAGAAGGGAAGAGAACACAGTTGCGTCCAACGACTAGAATGTCACTGCGCACACGAGACAGACACCCTCTAGGCCCCAAAGACCGGCGCCCCTTTCGGTATTTCTTTATTCAAATTAAGGTAGACGATCCAACCACTTAGCACAAGCTTTCACAAAGCTGTCCAAACCTGGCGAGGGCTGAAAACGTAGGTTTTCGACCGGATTTCGACAACATAACGGCGCAAAAACCCCTGTAGGTCAAAAACACCTGTCTAGGACGGATTCCCTCGATATCTGGAAGCTTTCTGGTGAGCTGTCACAGAAATTCAGCGGGCTGTAATTCTCTGTTTTTCACTGCCGGGAGCCCAAAAGCCTGTACACGCATCCCAAGGCTCTCACGAGGCTCCCCCGATGTTCCCTTGCAGTTTAGGTGCAAAACCCTAAACCTGCAGAAAAACACAGCAGGCTGTAATTCCCTGTTTCGGATCGTTTTTAGCGGAGCGAACACGCCTACGCGTGTCCCAAGGGCTCCCGCACGCAATGGGACAGTTCCCCTGTGAATTGGATGAGTTTTCACGCGAGAAAACTCTCCAAACTCACAATCTTTCGTGATGGAACTGTGCGTACCTCTGGGGGATTAGCAATTAGCTAATCCGGTTCCTGTTCAGAAGGCTCTTGCCTTGGCAAACGCGCATAAACCCCCAGAACTGTACATAGGTCAAATGAGAAGGCCACTAGTGGGGCATAACATACTGTACGTAGGGGAGAAAGAGAGCAGTATGTAGCGTGCGGGGCATCACTCCCGTCACCATCCTGTGCATAGAGGGCAAGGTAAGCATTCCATAGCTTCTGTACCTGCTACAATCCACCTGAGGCTGAAAATGGCGCCCCCTTTGTTGATATGCAGCTCGTTTTTGCCTCCCAGAGTGGCAGAATCGCTCACAGGCTGACACGTCGCCCAGTTTCCGAGTTTGGGCTTTCCCTGCTAAAAATATCTCAACTGGTGCGTCAGTTGACTTGACAGCAGAGCAATAAAATGTTCTCCTTGTCATTCCAAAGCTAATGACGCGAACACATTTTCCGGTCAAAAATAGCAGTTCCCTAAATTTTAGGAGATGCTTCCATGGCGTCCCTATCGGTCTCCTGGCCATCATTGAAGACTACCATTTGACCAACATCTACAATGTGGGTTAATTTACTAGCCCCTTTCAACTTATAAAGTTGCAGTGACTTGACGAGTGGCCCAAATTCCAGTTTGGCGCACGCGAGCTTCCATACTCATCAGAATTCAGTGCTAACTGGCCCGGGCAGTCCCTGTCTAACCGACCTAGATCCCCGATGTGAGAAACCCATTTGGCTGCAGCCGTTTCACACTGGCCATGCAATGTCCACTTGCACCTTTTCAAGGGTTTTGGGACAAACAAGTAAAAAGAAAATAAATATATCTAATACTTATTTACGGAAGGCAACAGGAAAAATACACCTCCTGGTGACACACACCCACCCTTGAAATACTGCAAGCGACCTCGCTTGCATGCCAATAATACATGCGGATATCTCCTGATATCACATATATTCTATGATGGGAATCCAAGATATACATGCTTCCGGAAATGTAGCGTTGGACGATTAAACAATCCCACCAACCTGGCTACGACACATATATCAAGCATAGAAGTCTTCTAGTGTACTCTTGAGCACAAACTTCTCTAGCTAAATTCTGTATGGAAAGAGTAGATACAATTGCTTAACTACTCTCTTGAGCATCATGAACCATGCTCTTGCCTTGCTCCAAAAAGGCTGCATCAAGTCACTGTGGGTTCCATTTGAAAGGCTTCAAGATACAATTGCAATAGCTGAGGTGAATCAAGCAATTCAGACTCTTCCATCCATTTGGCATCTAATGATGGATAGTTCTTGAACTTCACCAAATAGCGTCTTGCAACCTTTCCTCTAACCTTTCTTTCTTTATGTGCCAATATCTGTTCAGGAACAAGGATTTCATCCAATTCTTCCACTTCGGGTTGTTCCTCATCAAGCATATTCTCAGGCACATCACCAACAAAGGGCCTTAGAAGGCTGACATGAAAAGCATTATGTATTTTCCAGCCTTCTGGTAGCTTTAACCTGTAAGCTACATCGCTGATCTTTTCTGAAATCTGAAAAGGACCATTATATCGCATACTGAGCTTAGGAAACAAGCGTTCCTTGCCTTTCCTTTTCCTTAACCTGGCCTTTTCAAAGCGCAAAAGTACCCAATCACCAAGTGAAAATACAAGTTCACGACGGTGACGATCAGCAGCTTTCTTTTGCTTAGCCTGAGTCTTCTCAAGAGCAATCTTTATCTTCGTGTATGTTTCATCCATATCTTGCACATACTTGTCTGCCTCAAATATCTTGTCCTTAGTCTGCAAAATGGGTGGGACTTTCTTTCCTCCTTCCACTATCTCAAATGGTGCCTTACCTGTTGATGTATGCACAGTGTTATTGTAAGCATATTCAACCAATGGGAGATGGTGTTCCCAAGTTGCCTTGTGCTCTGAGACATAACATTTGAGTAGGTCCAAGACAGTAGAATTTGCCTCTTCTGACTGTCCATCAGTTTGCGGATGAAACGAAGAAGAGAACTTGAGCGTAGTGCCCATGTTCTCAAACAATGCCTTCCAGAAAAGACTCGTCATACGTGGATCCCTATCACTGACAATTGACTGAGGCATCCCATGATATTTAAAGATATTGCTTATGAATATCTTGACCATGTGTTTTGGCTTTATCTTCTTCCTAACAGGAATGAAATGGGCCTGCTTACTGAACCTACAAATGATAGTCCAAATCCCATCATTTCCTGTTTGCGTCCTTGGAAGATCAAAGATAAAGTCCATTGCTATACTTTCCCATGGCCTATCAGGGATCGGAAATGGCTGCAACAATCCCGGTTGCTTTTGTCTGTCAAATTTGACTTTTTGGCATACTAAGCATGATCTTACAAATGTGTCAACATCTTGACGCAAAGCTGGCCAATAGAAGAATGCCTCAACCCCTTTCACTGTCGCATCAATTCCACGATGCCCAGCATAAGGTGGAGCATGACTTTCCATCAAAATCTTTGGCCGTAATTGTTTAGTAACGCATAACTTTCCATGCATCATGAGAAAGTCATTCTTAAGCATATAGTGCTCATGATGTTGCCCATCAACAAGCTGGTCATAGATCCTTGCAAAATCTGAATCTTCAGCATATTGTGTCTTCATTTCGTCTAGTTCACAATGGTACGGAATTGACACTGCTGAAATTTGGGGCTTTCGTGACAACGCATCAGCCACCACGTTCTTTTTCCCTTGCACATGCACAATCTGAAAATGGAACATTGACAAGATGTTTGCCCATCGCATGTGCTTCTCGGACAACTTTGTCTGTGTAAGAAAATATCGCAAGGTTTGATGATCCGTTAGGACAACAAAATCAGCCCCTAGCAAATAGTGTTTCCAACTAGTGAGAGCATGAATTACTGCCAGCAATTCTTTCTCATAGACTTGCAAGTTCCTTTCACTCTTCAAAAGAATTCTGCTCTCATATGCGACTACTCGGCCATTCCGCATTAGAACTGCACCAAGACTATGGCCACACGCATCACATTGAACCACAAAAGGTTTAGAAAGATCTGGCAAAATAATTACCGGATCTGAAGTCAGCTTCTCTTTCAAGTGTTTGAACGCTAAAATTTCCTGGGCTGTCCACTTGAAAGTAACTCCTTTTCCTGCAACGGCTCAATCATGCCCTATGTAGGAGGCTGAAAACCCTGTGTCGGACCCTGTAAGAATTCCTACATCCTTGGGTTGTTAGCCAACTGCTGAAACATGTCCATGCAACAACGCAGTTGAGTTCTAAACAACCTGTCCTCTTCTTGAAGAGTTGAAGGAATTTTCTCTGTGCCATGTGAGGAAGATCCCTCTTCAAGTACTTGGTCTCTCTTCTCTGCCATATCGGCAAGCTCTGTGTTGCTTTCACCCACAACAATCCACGCTGCACTTTTTGAAGAAGAAGTGACTATCCCGTCGATGGAACCATATAACCGGCCTATACAACGTAGAGGGCGGTACTATTTCAATTACCTGTTAACTTTACACAGAGCACTAAGAAGGGAAGAGAACACAGTTGCGTCCAGCGACTAGAATGTCACTGCGCACACGAGACCGACACCCTCTAGGCCCCAAAGACCGGCGCCCCTTTCGGTATTTCTTTATTCAAATTAAGGTAGACGATCCAACCACTTAGCACAAGCTTTCACAAAGCTGTCCAAACCTGGCGAGGGCTGAAAACGTAGTTTTCGACCGGATTTCGACAACATAACGGCGCAAAAACCCCTGTAGGTCAAAAACACTTGTCTAGGATGGATTCCCTCGATATCTGGAAGCTTTCTGGTGAGCTGTCACAGAAATTCAGCGGGCTGTAATTCTCTGTTTTTCACTGCCGGGAGCCCAAAAGCCTGTACACGCATCCCAAGGCTCTCACGAGGCTCCCCCGATGTTCCCTTGCAGTTTAGGTGCAAAACCCTAAACCTGCAGAAAAACACAGCAGGCTGTAATTCCCTGTTTCGGATCGTTTTTAGCGGAGCGAACACGCCTACGCGTGTCCCAAGGGCTCCCGCACGCAATGGGACAGTTCCCCTGTGAATTGGATGAGTTTTCACGCGAGAAAACTCTCCAAACTCACAATCTTTCGTGATGGAACTGTGCGTACCTCTGGGGGATTAGCAATTAGCTAATCCGGTTCCTGTTCAGAAGGCTCTTGCCTTGGCAAACGCGCATAAACCCCCAGAACTGTACATAGGTCAAATGAGAAGGCCACTAGTGGGGCATAACATACTGTACGTAGGGGAGAAAGAGAGCAGTATGTAGCGTGCGGGGCATCACTCCCGTCACCATCCTGTGCATAGAGGGCAAGGTAAGCATTCCATAGCTTCTGTACCTGCTACAATCCACCTGAGGCTGAAAATGGCGCCCCCTTTGTTGATATGCAGCTCGTTTTTGCCTCCCAGAGTGGCAGAATCGCTCATAGGCTGACACGTCGCCCAGTTTCCGAGTTTGGGCTTTCCCTGCTAAAAATATCTCAACTGGTGCGTCAGTTGACTTGACAGCAGAGCAATAAAATGTTCCCCTTGTCATTCCAAAGCTAATGACGCGAACACATTTTTCGGTCAAAAATAGCAGTTCCCTAAATTTTAGGAGATGCTTCCATGGCGTCCCTATCGGTCTCCTGACCATCATTGAAGACTACCATTTGACCAACATCTACAATGTGGGTTAATTTACTGGCCCCTTTCAACTTATAAAGTTGCAGTGACTTGACGAGTGGCCCAAATTCCAGTTTGGCGCACACGAGCTTCCATACTCATCAGAATTCAAGTGCTAACTGGCCCGGGCAATCCCTGTCTAACCGACCTAGATCCCCGATGTGAGAAACCCATTTGGTTGCAGCCGTTTCACACTGGCCATGCAATGTCCACTTGCACCTTTTCAAGGGTTTTGGGACAAACAAGTAAAAATAAAATAAATATATCTAATACTTATTTACGGAAGGCAACAGGAAAAATACACCTCCTAAAAATACACCTCCTGGTGACACTTCCTAGCGTTAGTGAAAACGCTATGCAAATCTGATGTGCTGGCGATGCGGGAAATCTGCAAACACTAGGGACTGGAAATGATGGCGATCATGGGAATGCTGAAAACCCCAAGTGAGGGAAATGCCCGACGATGAAGGAAAACCAAAAACGTTGGGGGTACTAATGGGGTTCTTGCTGAGAAGGTGCCTGTTGAGCGGGAAGCTCCTGCTGCCTCTTCTGCCAGAAAGTGCTAACTTGGGTTTGCTTATGTATTGACTTAGCAAAATTGCCCTACCTACTTTTGTTGGAAAGTCACTTAAAAATAATAAGTGAAAATACCAAAAATAGGGAAAATAGGCTAAATGCACTGGAAAATTCCCCTGACTAAATCTGATGGATTCTGAAGGGAATACTCATGATCATGCTGTGTGCAACCAGAGGATATGCATCTACACTAAGTGACTGGGCATGCACGGTCTACGAACAGACTCACAAAAGTGCCAGATCACTGCTAATCTAGACTTGACTGGACTAACTGAACCCTGATCATGGTGTAGCTTGTCCACGGACACATAATGTTGGATGTGTCACGTGACAACAACAAGGGCAACTTTCGGTCATCCCGGAGCTTTCCAATGACCCAAGTCAAGCAAGCTGGCATACAATCTCGACTCGGTGAAAATGGCTTCCAAGTCTTGAGCCTACTGTAGCGAAAGGATGGGAGTCACATGCGATGAGAACAATTGACCGAGAGCTTTCCAACGACCCAAGTCAAGCAAGCTGGCATATAATTCCGACTCGGTGAAAATGGCTTCCAAGTCTTCAGCCTTCTGTACCGAAAGGATGGGAGGCACATGCGATAGGAACAATTGACGCGCTGGCAAGCTTCTCATGTGGGAAGTAAGGGAGCCTCAAAAAGCTTGCTAAAATGCGAGTGCATAGCCTAAGCCAACTCCAGTAGGAAAGAGGTCCACTCCCTGGATGGAAGTTTAATTCTCTTGATAGCTTGCGACTGCCGAGAATGATGCAAGTGCTGGAAGAATTGTTTCGAAGCACAGCCTTTATCAATACAAGCCTGTTGGCGAGCGCGAGTCTGCCACTTGGCCAATTTCCTCTCATCATTAAGACGTAACATTAGTACGGGTAGAAAGCAACTCAATCAACTGAATCTCAGTAAGAGAGGAAGTGTTGGACAAGTGCATCAACCTTTGACAATCTTTTGCCTACTGAACTTGGCCTCCCAACTATGACAAATAAAACCTGCATAATCTTGGACAACACATTGAACACCCATAACAAAGCGAAACCAGGCTGCGTCTGTTACAGGCTTGGGCACCCCAAGTCAGGAATCAGGCACGACACACGAGAGAATCACTTAAAATAATTCACAATTTTAAATCACAGCTCAATTCGAGACGACATGGCCCGGTGTAGTTCCGTGCCCAGAGGTATTGGCCACAAAACCTGGCGCCCCTTTCGGTATTTCTTTATTTTATTGAATCTTGAGCAAAGTACAACACCCATCGGGGTCCTCGGCTCTTAGACTCTACGTCCAAATGCTTTGAGGCCCTTAGGGCTCTTTTATTCTTACAAGGATACCAAAAGCAGAGCCCCAAAATCTGTTAAACTCAAAAGCAATTTGTTCCAAAAGCAAATAACTCAAAATCTGCCAGTAAAAGCATCCAGCACAAAAAGCGGAATTCCATACAATCTATCATTCAGCAGTGCAAATTACGTACGTCCGTACAGTCTGCCACGTCAGCATCGTACTGCCACGTCAACGGGCCACATCATCGTTTTCGTACGGCCTGTCCACGTCAACCAGTCAACGGAAAGTTTGGGTGGTCCTGCCACGTCATCACTTTGTGACATACCCCCCTCTTGAAAGAATTGTAATCGCCCTCGATTACGCCTACAAAACAGATAGAGGCCATAAACCATTTCAACAGACACTGACTCTTAAGTACCAATGCACTAGACACGACACATCTAGCACTTGTACAAAGACAACAGTCACATCACTGCACATGACATCACTGGACATCACATGACAAATCAATCACAAAAAATTCATTCCAAATCTTAGACCATGACTGCCAGCAACGTATTTAGTTACCACATCTAGATCCATTTCGAACCTCACTGATGTCGGGTTAACTAATCCTATATTGCGATCATGTCTATAGAGATTTTCAACTCAAGCATTGTCGTGTGCAAGTAATCATTTTCGGGGATCCCAAGTCGAAGTACTTCTCTCATAAAGTCATTCAACAGAATACTATCAACCCATCAGTATCCCTGAAATCCAAAGGAAAATCAATGACTTTATTCTTTCTAGGTAATATGTGACAAAGGAGCAGAGTAACTCCCCTCTTGTGCAGTCCTGCCTGCACCAGATTCAACCCGTTGATCTGTGGGAACTCATGGAATAGCCACTGCTAGACCAAAAGCGTCAACGTAAAGTTCCAAATCTGAGGAGTATCTGCTACGTCGTCCTCCTCCATTCATTTCGCATTCAATGTCAGACGGTTCTTATCTAAGATCCACAATTCACTTTACCTTTCTCTTTCCTGTCTTGGAAAGTCAGTATCTGTTCCTGAACGAGTATCTTCTCGCTCTTTTTGAGATTCAGTTCATTCGGGAGTTGTCACTGCTCCAAAGTCATCATCATCTCATTCTTTATTTTGTTCCGTCTTTCTTTCTAGATCCTGTTATCTATTCGCAAATAGCAAGTTCTTCCATACCACATTGGCTTCATTCAAAATTCATGATACTTATCGAGTTCAATCTGGAGCGGTCATTGCTCGCAATTGCATTCATCATCATCGATTTCACCTGTTATCTGCACACAACTAGAAAGTTCTTTCAAACAACATTAGTCTCATATATAAATGAGATTTACCTTGGGAAATTCCTGTTTCAAAGTTCTTCATTCACATATTTAGTTCATACTGAACACGGTGTTTCAATCATATAGTCACCTTATCCGTCCAAAAGTCTTGATGCACCTAGATCCCTATGTAGCCATCTCATCCCGCAGGAACTCTTGATGCGCTCACCACAGTATCCAATCATCTCATTCATATGGGAGTCTTGATGCACCAGAATCATTCAACATGCATCATCATCCATTCAAATTCATCATTCTTTCTTGAATCGAAAGGATAACCGATTCATTCCTGAGCTGTCGTCGCTCTCGATCTCACCATCTCATCCTTGATTTCACCTACAAAGCAGGCAAGGAGATAGCTCACCTCGTTGCAAAAGAGTGGATGTCCGGCTCCATGCTTCCCAATCCATATATAAGCGAGTAGATTGTCAGTACATCAATATCCCTTTCGGTGTCCTTTCCAGTATCTGGTTCATCTTCAAGTCAACGATTCTGTTTCAGCTCTTCCTGCGAGTAAAGATTCCGCTTTTCTGCATCGTCTGTCCTTTCACCTTTCCACCCCATCCTGAAAGGAGACTCAATGGTCTCACGCCATCTCAAGTGAATCTCATCAATCGGGTAATTCTTCAGGTGTTTCGCAAATCTCAGGTCTCTGGAGTACTTCATCAATCTTTTCACACCCATGTCAACCTGCAATGGACGCTTGTATTCTGCTCAGGCAAACTTCTCCACCCAAAAAAAAAAAATCGAAAGTCTTTATTCTTTTCTTCAGTTCCCACGCCGCTCATCTTTTCTTTGCCTTCCCGTTGAGAGGTGTTATCTCCCTCAGGTTCTTCAAGAACCCATGTGTAATTTGGGGTTCTTTATGGCTTATGCCCTGTAAGACAGAGCGATGAAGTCAGGAGCGCGCCCGATGCATGATGAAGGGTGGGAATGGCTAATAAGTTAGGGGTCAGGACACGAAGAAATAACAATTGCCCAAGTGCCCTGTTTGCTCTTTGATACGACCGGTATGCTTTGAGAAAAGCACACGCCTAATGCTATGATACCACTGTCACAAGCTTGGGCACCCCAAGTCGAGAATCGGTCACAACACGAGAGAATCACTTAAAATAATTCACAACTAGCAAAGTACAACTCCCTCGGGGTCTTCTACTCTCAAACTCTACGTCCAGATGCTCTGAGAAGTGAGGCCCTAAGGGTTCTTTTATTCGTACAAGGGATGCCAAAAGCAGATCCCCAAAAGTTGTTAAACTCAAAAGCAATTTGTTCCAAAAGCAACTGACTCAAAATCTGCCAATAAAAGCATCCAGCACAACAGAGTGGAATTCCGTACAATATGCCACATCAGCAGGCCACGTCATCGTTTTCGTATCGCCTGTCCACGTCAGCCAGTTAGCGGAAAGTCCGGGTGGTCCCGCCACGTCATCACTTTGTGACAATGTACATATCAAGATGCATCTGCAGCTGGTTGCTACGAGTTCTCTCCGTCGTTCCCAGCATGTGGTGCATCAATTAGGTGGCCATGGTGATGCCTACGCGTGGCTCTTGCCCGATGGTACGCGGCCCTTGCTCAACCATGTAACATGGCTAATATTTGGAAGGGATAAGCACCTCCCCCTGTGGGCCCTCTGGTGTGTCGAAAAAAAAAGATGCATCTGCAAAGTCAAAGGCGGGATTATATCCCCAATCATAGAGCGGAAAAGATCATGCTTAAGATAAGCATTATTGACATGCAAAAGATGTTTCCTAGGAAGGGAGCCGTCAGCAGAAAAAGATCCGAAGCGCAATTTCAAACAAATGGGAGCATGATCTGAGAGGCACAGGGTGTAATCAATCCTTACGTCACATACAAAGTCATCATACTACTGCATATTGAAAAGATACTAGCGATCTAGTCGAGCACGATACATGGATTGAGCATTATGTTGAAATGTGAATCCAGGATCATCCGCATTCAAAAGAGACAATAAATTCAAACCATGACAAGTCAGCATAAAATGATCCCATGATTGGCATTCCACCCGAAGCATATGAGAGCGCCCAGTAGTATTGTCTATGATATTCGGAGCATTATTAAAATCCCCACAGAGAAAAGAATTTGGAACACCAAGAATACAAGGAGACGCCACTCCACAACCGTGCTCGATCAACACACGCTCTGTATGCATATAATCCACCGAATTCAAATACTTCCCCATTAACAATACATTGGACAACCATCCATCTCCCATCGGGGTCATTGCAGACCAAAGTCAAGAAGAGCTCATGCCGAACGAGCATGAGCACTCCAAAAAAACCAGTCGATACACATAATGAAACCGGCCTGTTCAATCCAAAAAGGACGGTAGACTTTACTTTAAACCTTGATTTAGCTTTCACCCATTATTAGTCATCTATTTTACCTGTACTTTCAAGACACAACAAAGGGGAGAGGGATACAGGCTGCTAGATTGCACCTGTATGAGTAGACGGACACCAGATTGGCCCCTAACTTAGGCGCCCCTTTCGGTATTTCTTTATTGTTCAAAAGAGGGAATAAACGTTGTGGTTCCCTACAAGCTGCCCCGCACAAACTCGGCTCAATTTCCACTGTTCCAGCCCGATTTCGACAGCATAACTGTACTAGAACCCTTCACAGTCAATATTCCCACGCATTGGCCGACTTTCCCGACGCATACGGGCACTTTGCAAAACCTGGCGAGAATCTGCAGCACGCTGAATTCTCTGTTTTCAGCCCTGAAAATGCGCCAGATCGCCTGTACAGCGGTCCCCTTGCGTCCCCGAACCTCCTGGGGGTACTAGGGTCCGTTTAGGGCCAAAACCCTAAACCTGCAAAAATACACAGCAGGCTGTAATTTACTGTCTCAGGCTCCGTTTCGCGTGCCGGTCACATCCTTAGCAAGTCCTCGAGCTCCCGCACCTGTAGGGCTACTTGCCCTTTGAATCGGACGAGATTTCTGGCATGAAACCTCTCCGAATTCACCTGTACCTGCGGGGGGATTAGCCGCTAGCTAATCCAGTACCTGTGCAAGAGGCTCTTGCCTCGGCAATCGCGCATGAACCCACACAACTGTACATTGGTCAAATGAAGAAACCACTAGAGGGGCATCACATACTGCCAAAGGGGAGAGAGAGGGCAGTGCGTAGCGTGCAGGGTATCACTCCTGGCACCGCACTGTGCATAAGAGGGAAAGCAAGCACTCCATAGCTCTTAACCTGTGACAAAACTGAAAATGAGGCTCTCCCTCCTTCAAATTCAGCGCCACTTCTTGTTGCGGGAAAGTGCACCAGAAGGTGCCACTTGGCACATTTATAAGCATTTTCTCGTTTCGGGGTTGCCGCCTAAAAATCTCTCAACCGGTTGCCCAATTGACTTCACGACAGAGTAAGAAAATGTTCCCCTTGTCATTCCGGAGGTAATGACGCAAACACATTTTCACGTCCCAAAATAGCAGTTCCCTAAATTTTAGGAGATGCTGCCATTGTATCTTTCTAGGTCATCCGACCCTCTTTGTACACTGCGGTCACATCCAGAACTGAAATGTAGCCTCTGTAGCAAAGGATTCCACTTTGGCTAGTCAATGACCCCACTTGGCTAACCATAGTCCTTGTCCAACCTTAGTGCTCTCTTGCCCTCAGGCATGGACTCCCTCTGGACAGTTCCACACTAGCTATGCAATGCAGGGCAGTTAGATTTCCCGAGGGGTGTTTCCAAAAAGTGAAAGTAAATAGATAATAAGAAAGAAATCAACAAAAAGGATAGATAGTAGTCACACGCTGGTGACACATAAGCCATCCAATAACCGGCAAATAAGGAAGTTTGTCCAACGAAATGGTGTTGGTTATGCTCTCAAAGAACAACTATGTCCGCCTTACATAGTGCCAGGTAAGTCGCCACTTGTCGTGGTTGCATAACCCCCCGCACATTATATGAAATGCAATTCAAAGAACTATGCATTCCGAACAGTATATTGTCACGTGACACATCCAACCCTATGTGTCCGTGGACAAGCTACAACATGATCAGGGTTCAGTGAGTCCAGTCAGTCTAGATTAGAAGTGATCTGGCACTTTTGTGAGTCTATTCGTAGACCGTGCATGCCCAGTCACTTAGCATAGATGCATATCCTCTGGTTGCACACAGCATGATCATCAGTATTCCCATCAGAATCCATTAGAATCAGTTAAGGGATTTTTCCAGTGCATTTAGTCTATTTTCCCTTTGGCATTTTTCACCTATTAATTTAAGCGACTTTCCAACAAAAGTAGGTAGGGCAATTTTGCTAAGTTTGTATATAAGCAAACCCAAGTTAGCACTCAATGGCAGAAGAGGCAGCAGGAGCTCCATGCTCAACAGGCAATTTCTCAGCAGAACCCCCTAGGAGACCTAGCGTTTTTGGATCAGAAGCCTAAAGCTAGCGTTTTGGGATCAAATCAGCCCTAGCGTGTTGGTGCACAGCAGATCAGCCCCGGCGCCATCGCTACACAGCAGATCAGCCTAGCGTTTTTGCATTTGAAAAACCACGGCGACAGAAAGACCAATTTCAGCCCCTAGCGTTTTTTATTTGCAGCACAACCTCAGCGTTTTTGCAGATCATCGCGACGAAACATCAAGGACCACCAGCGTTTTCAGTTTTCAGCCTTTAGACATCACAGATCAAGTCCCGAACCTCGCAGATCTCACCTTCCCGCAACAGTTCCTCACCGCACGGTCAGTTTCTGCCATGTTTACAGTTTCAGCCCGGAAAAAGCAGATTTCAGCATCTGCGTTTTCAGCGCGTCGTCGTCGCATCGTCACCATCGACATCGCCACCGACATAGAGTCAGAATTCAGCAGATAGAAGATTGGCAGATTTCAGCCCATAGCATTTTTGGACAGCAGATAAAAGATTGCAGATTTCAGCCCTTAGGTCGACTTCGTCATCACCGTCGTCATCGTCGACATAGCCTAGACTTGCATCAGTCTCATGCATACCATTTGTACCAGATTGTGCAATCATAAGTAGACCACTCTCGCCGATGAGAGTGGGGCCTTCGGAGGAGGGTTTTATAACGTCTCTGGTGTCGTATCTCTCTTCTCTCTCTATCTCTCAATCTCATACGACTCCATATGAAGCATGGCATGATAGAAAGCCTTCTATTGAGCACATGCTTGTTTTTGGTTGTTTGGCATATGCTTTGGTGCCATAAATGCAGGGCATGAAATTGGATGATAAGGCTGTCAAATGTAGTTTTGTTGGTTATAGTGCTGAAAGCAAAGGTTACAGGTTGCATCAACCCCAAACAAAGCGTATCTTGGTCTCACTGGATGTTGTGTTTGTGGAAGATTCTGTTCAGCACTTGTTGTCATGTACTAGAGACAGTAATGTAAGGTCATAAGACATTTATGACACTTTGTTGTCTCTTTTCAGTGGTGGAAGTTTGAATGTAGATTCCAATGAGGCAAATATACAGTCTATGGGGGTTTCTGAAAATGTTACAGATCAGCCTAGTACTCATACAGATGTACATGATGTACTTGAGGAGGAAAGGGCTGAGAATGAGCAAGCTAGAGGTATGCCTAAACGGCTGGTGCATACTTTGCGTGACAATAAATTGGATGCACCTTTGTCTAGTCGGACTCGTTCAGGTTCTCGCCATGCATCTTATGCATCAAATTGTTAAGCTTTGGCCATGTCTAGCTTACATGATGTTGAGGAACCTCTGTCTTTTGATGAAGCACAGAATTCAGAAAATTGAATGGCTGCCATGAAATCAAAATATGATGCACTTATAGAAAATGACACTTGGACTTTAGGTGATTTGCCTCCTGGCAAAAAGACCATTGGTACGAAGTGGGTTTACAAGTTGAAACGCAAGCCGGATGGTGAGATTGATCGCTATAAGGCTCGACTTGCTGCAAAAGGTTATGCACAGCAAAAAGGCATAGATTATGAAGAGACTTTTGCTCCCACTTGTCGTATGACTACTGTGCGTTTTCTATGTGCATTGACAACTCATTTTGGTTGGGATGTACATCAGTCAGACATTGTTACTGCTTTCTTGAATGGTGGCATATTTGAGGAAGTTTATGTAACGCAGCCTCGCGGTTTTGTCAAGAAAGGACAAGAAGATAGAGTGTGCAAATGTAAGAAAGATTTGTATGGGTTGAAGCAATCTCCTCGTGCTTGGTATGAGTAGACCGACACTCATTTGGTCAAACAAGGCTTTCGTAACAGTCCAACAGAAAGCACATTGTATGTAAAGCGTGAGGGTGATCTACTTCTCAATGTGGTTCTCTATGTAGATGATTTGTTGATCATTGGACCAAAAGAGAGAGATACTATTGAATTTAAGGCTGATTTGAATGCTACTTTCAAGATGAAAGAACTCGGGTTGTTGCATCGTTACTTGGGTATACAATTGAAGCAGTGTGATGGTGGTATTGCCTTGTGTCAGAAAAGTTACATAGAGACATTGATATGTAAGTCTTGACTTGAGGATTGCAAACCTATTGCCACTACCATGGAAATAGGTTTAAAATTGAGTCTTCATGATGCTGGTGATCTTGCCGATGTCACTCTTTACCAAACTGTTGTTGGCTGCCTCATTTATGTATACAACACAAGGCCGGATATTCAGTTTGCAGTCTCACAGGTCAACAGATTCATGCATAGCCTAGGGTCTAAGCATTGGCACGCTGTCAAGAGGATTTTTCGCTATTTAAGTGGCACTTTACATCTTGGCTTGTTTTATCCCAAGAGGGGATCATTGCCGCCAAATTTACATGCTTTTTCAGACTCAGATTGGGTTGGTTGTTCTTAGTACTTACACACGAGTGTCCACAAGTGGTTTTTGTTTCATGCTTGGCAGCTCATGGATATCATGGTTGAGCAAGAAGTAAGCTACTGTGGCCACTTCCAATTGTGAGGCTGAGTACAACGCAATCTTCACAGCTACGATTGAGTGTGTATGGCTCAGATGCCTTATGGCTGATTTAGGTGTTAAGACAGGACACTGCCAACACTATCTACACTGACAATCAGAGAGCATTGGCAGTTGCGAGGAACCCAATTTTTCATGCTCGCACAAAGCACATTGAGGTGCATTACCACTATGTCAGGGAGAGGCTCTTAGCAGGAGAGATCAGCTTGGCTTATGTGCGAACACAGGACAACCTTGCAGATCGTTTCACAAAGGCATTGTCTTGTGAGAAGTGAGAAGCTTTCCGCAAAGCTTTGGACTCACTCCCCTTTGTGGACTGATCATGTCATCAGGGCATGGCACTTCCCTATACTCTAAGTGCAAGCTCTCGTTCACCGCATCACTCCCCGGGGAGATTTGTTACCATATACATGTGGTAGTGATGTGTGTGAACACACTTAGGACTGCCAAGGCATTTTTTCCCTCGCTAGGAGGTGCATTGTATATACGCCCATCACTCTAGGGCTATCAATCATTCCATTGCACACTAAGTAATATACTCTTTGTTGTGTGCCAGAGCTTCCTTCGTCTTCTCCAAGCTGTGTGTGTTTTCTTGCAACCCTAATTCCAACGCTTTTATGCACTGGTGCCTTTAAATTTGAGGCCTAGCCTTAGTTGTAACTCAGTTTATGATCGCGTGACGGCACAATTGTAAATAAAGAAATATCGCAAGGGGTGCTCGCTTGAGGGTCGATACTCTCTAGAACAGAACTCCGCCGCTCTCGTGTTGTCTACGTACGAAGTGCAAGTGTGATCTCCTCGTTTCTTTTCAAGTCTTTCAATGCAAATTTACATGTTTCGGTGAGTCATCCATTCAATGGGTGATTATAACAAGCGACAAAAAAGCCACAGAGTTTTCTTGTGAGATGCAATGACCGCTAAGGTAGGCTCCCCTTGCAGTATTTGTTTACTGTATCACTGTCAAGCAACATAGGACAACTACTTTCTACTCAAAGAGACCATTCACATAATTTGAGCGTGTCTGGCACACTCGCCTCGCTGAAAGGTAGTCGACTCTCAAAAGCAATATTTTAGTAAAAACAACTTGTACACAAAGTTCCCACATAAGGGCTGCCAATAAGAGTTTCTGCAATGGGACAGCTATGTCATCAGTCGCACATCATCAAAGCGTCCTTACAGCAGTGTCACGTCATCAACCAGCATCCGTATAACCTCCACCCATACATCTGGCAGTGCCATTTCATAAGTTTGTGACAGACCCACGTCAAAGAAGGAATATCCAAAGATTAGGGCTGTCGAAACAGATATAGCACGAAGATCAGTTGACACTAACACCATGCAAAGATTGCCACCACCTAGATAGTACAGGCATGGCATACACTGAGACACTGTCGAAAAGAGTAGAAATGCAAGCAGTACAAAAAGGCATGGAAGCGAAAAGCTCATAAATGTTCAGGTCCTTTTCTATCCAATTTAGGCTTTGAAACCGTGACTCCTCAAACAGAATAACTCTTATCCGATCAATACTTTCCTCAGCAGGAATATTATGAGATGAATGGCTTACCAAGCCCACCTATGTCTGCATAAGGTCTTCAATGTGAAGAAGAAGCCTGACCAAAAACCAGGGATAGCAAAGAGGACACCAGGGCCAGACATTAATGAATGATCTCACCAATGCCAGAATGTATGGAACGCAGCTCACGTGTGTGTACACAAGCGTGCCGTTGAGCGGATGAACATTTCTGTTCTCTCAGAGAGAGAGAGAGAGAGAGAGAGCGAGCGCGCGCGTTCACTTCAAAACTTTAAGCCATGATCTTACCTGGCGATGGTAGCTGCCACCGAGAGGAAGCAGAGCACACGAGCTGCGACTGTGTTCTTGAAACAAATGAGTTGTCTCAACAAAGCTCTAGTCATTCGATTTTTTTTAGTTTATTTTTTATGTTTTGGGGGTGGGTTGTTTTTTTTTTTTTTTTGGGGGGGGGGGGGGGGGGGGGGGGGGGGAGGGGGGGTTTACCTTGTTTTGCCGGGGTATACTTTTGTGTGCATGAATTCAGCATAAAGGATACAGGGGCAGGAATGGGGCGGGTCCCTATTTGTGGGCTCGTCGACCCAAAAAGGTTGCTAAAATTGGGACACCGAAAAGTGGAAAGCTCCGTGGTTAGAGCGGCTGAGTCATAGCCGTTGGATCAATGCTCAAGTCACACTAGCAGCAATGTCCAAGAATTGGCCCCAAGTTGTAGCACTGTTGGTTCTCTCTTTTGATACACGGGACAATAAAGAATGAGGACGGTCTCAGCATATGAGCTATTCATTGCACCATCGCTTATGTTGCAGATAGCCCTTGCTTGCAGCTATCGATTGCGCCCCTCCACTCTCAAAATAGAGAACCACCCACAAAATGCACCCAGCAGATCCTTAAAGGTATTTAATATGGCCCCTTTACCCTAGGGGTGTCATTTGCCCCTTGGAGCAAAGCCTGGGTGAATACCGCATCAGGCAATGAGGGGTGGTGGGTTCGAGTCGTGACGGACACCGTTTTTTTTAAGCCATCCATGCTCCTCAGAATGGCCACCTTCACTTCTTCATAGATCCCACTACCCAAGGGTCCCCCCTAAGATATAGTGTTAGGGGGAGAGCACTCAATACTAAGCAACACCTAGCATACAATTTACCCAAAATGTGGGTTGTCCTCCTATTTTGATCTTAAAACTATGGTGTAGGTTGTTGTCTAGCATAGCCTCTGGGGCCAAGGGAGATGAACAACAGTAGAGCACGAGTAGAGGTAAGCGATGAAGAGGTTCGCGTACAAGCAGTATGCAAGACAAGAGAGCATTGTATTAACCAAAGCTTACATATTTAAAGACTAATAGTGCCCAACCACCATTATATGCATGTAATCTTAACTACTAAAGTTTATGCATGGTTTAAGGGATGAATCCCTCTTGGAGTTAGGGTGAGGAATGCACTCAGAACTTGGAGATAGAGAAGAATCTCAAGGCACACAATACAATATGTGTCTACTACGTGTGTGAATACATTATGAGATAGCTATACAAAGGACAAGGGAAAAATATCTCCTAGTGAGGGAAAAAAGTGCCTCGATGGTCTTAAGTGTGTTCACACACATCAATACCATATTCATGGTAGCAAATCCCTCTTGAGAGTGATGCGGTGAACGAGAGCTAGCACACATAGTATAGGGAAGTGGCATGCCTAATGTACATGATCAATCCACAAAGGGAAGCAAGCCAAAAGCTTCATGAAAAGCTTCGAACTTCTCACGAGGCAATGCCTTTATGAATAGATCCACAAGGATGTCTTGTGTCAACACATAGGCCAAGCTAATCTCTCCAACTGAGAGTCTTTCACTAACATAGTGATAATGCAACTCAATGTTCTTTGTGTGAGCATGAGAGCCTAGGTTCCCTGCAACTACTAATGCACTTTTGACTGTCATTGTAGACGAGAGTGCCAAGACTCCTGTCCATTTCTCAAATCATCCATAAGACGTTTGAGCCACACACACTCAACCATGACTGTCAAAGCTTCCCTGTACTCAGCCTCACAACTAGAGGTGGCCATAGTAGGTTGCTTCTTGCTCAACCAAGATATGCATAAACTATTGAGCATGAAACAAAAACCACTCATCGACGCTCGCGTGTCATAGCAACCAGCCCAATTTGAGCTAGAAAAAGCATATAAACTACACGAAAATTATCCCCCCTTCAGATAAAACACCCAAGATGCATAGTGCCACTCAAGTAGCAAAAAATTCTCTTAATTGCCTGCCAATGCTTAGACCCTAGGGGGCTATGCATAAATTTTCTCACTTGCAAGATTACAAACGGAATATATGGCCTTGTAATGTGTACATAAATGAGGCAATCAACGGTTGTTTGGTAGAGGGTAGCATCTGCAGGATCTCCAGCATCATGTAGACTTAACTTCAAACATGTTTTCATAGGAGTGGCAATTGGCTTGCAATCATCAAGTCCAAATCTACTTACAAAGTTTGCACATACTTTGCCTAACATAATGCAATACCCTCGTCACACTGCTTAAATAGAATGCCCAAATAATTATGCAAAAGCACCAAATCTGATGTCTCAAATGTGGCATTCAAATTAGCCTTAAATTCATCAATATTTGCCGCATTTGGGACCAATGAGAAATAAATCATCCACACACAGAACAATGATAAAATATACATCATCCGATGATCTGCACGTTTTATATGCAAAGTTCTCTCAGTTGGACTATTTCAAAAGCCACATGTAGTCAAATGATAATCCTTTTTCTCATATCGAGCATGAGAAGATTGCTTTAAACCATACAATGATTTACTATATTCACACCCTTTCTTTTCATGTCCTTTCTTGGCAAAACCATGAGGCTGCATTACATAAAATTCCTCATACAAGTCACCATTCAAATAAGCAATTCATGTACATCCCATCCAAAGTAAGTTGCCAAGGCACAAATGAAACGTACAATAGTCATACGACAAGGGGAAAGTTTCTTCATAAACAATGCTCTTTTGTTGAGCATAACCTTTTGTAACAAGCCTTGCCTTGTAGCAATCAATATTACCATTCACCTCACTTTTCAGGTTATAAACCCACTTTGTATCAATGGCCTTCTTGCGAGGAGGCAAGTCACATAAAGACTAAGTATTATTTTTCACAAGTGCATCATATTATCATTCATAGTAACCATCCAATTCTCTAAATTGCTTCATCAATTGTAAGAGGTTCATCCTTGTCACACATAGTTGACACAGCGAAAGAATAACAATCTGATGCATAAGAATCATGATGAGAACCCGAACAAGAACAACTAGAAAAAAGTGCATCCAATTTACCATCACACAAAGTATGCAACATCCATTTTTGCATCCCTCTAGCCTCTCCATTGATAGCCTCATCCTCATCAAGTGCATCATTCACATCTTCATAAAAAATAGACTGGTCTGTGATGTCACTTGAAGCCTAGGCAGGCTGAATATTTGCCTCATTTGGACTTACAGTTGTATTTTCACCATTGAAAAGAGATAACAAGGTATGAAAAATATCAAGTGAGCTTACACCTATCTTTTTAGTACATGCAAACAAGGGCTGAATTGCATCTTCCACAAAAACAACATCTCAACAAGTCAAGATATGTTTTGATTGTGGATGATATAACTTGTAACCCTTGCTTTTAGCAATGCAACCAACAAATATGCATGACAGACTTATCATTCAATTTCCTGCATTGTTGTTGGGGCACTAGAGCATAGCCAAGCAACCAAAAATGCAAGTGACCAATAGATGGCTTCTTATCACGACATGCCTCATATGTAGTCATAGACTACAAAGCTCGAGTGAGACACCTCTTAAGTATGTATAAAACACACATGACATCCTCTAGCCCTAAGCATGTGGAAAAGCTTGGCTATTGACCATACATCATGCCCCTCTCCATAAGTCACCTATTTTTCCTTTCACCAATACTATTTTGTTGAGGTGTATAAGGGCCTGTACATTAGTGTTTCAGCCAAAAGTGACCACTAGATGGCTTCTTATCATGCCATGCCTCATATGGAGTCACAGATTGCAAAGATTGCGTGAGACACCTCTTAAGTATGTAGACACGTGGCATCCTCTAGCCAAAAGCATGTGTCAAAAGCTTGGCTTTTGATGAAGCACAAAATTCAAGAAATTGGATGGCTATAATGTACTTATAGAAAATGACACAGGACTTCATGTGATTTGCCTCCTTGCAAAAAGGCCATTGGTATGAAGTGGGTTTACAAGTTGAAACGTAATCCATATGGTGAGATTGATTGCTATAAGGCTCGACTTGTTGCAAAAGGTTATGCACAACAGAAAGGCATAGATTATGAAGAGACTTTTGCTCCCACTTATCGTATGACTATTAGGCATTTTCTATGTGCATTTGGCATCTCATTTTGGATGGGATGTACATCAATCAGATATTGTTATTGCTTTCTTGAATGGTGATATATTTGAGGAAGTTTATGGAACACAACCTCACAATTTTTTATTTGTCATTAAAGGGCAGGAAGATAAAGTGTGCAAATGTAAAAAAGCTTTGTATGGGTTGAAGCAATCTCCTCATGCTTGGTATGAGAAAGCTGAAACTCATTTGGTTAAACGAGGCTTTCATAATAGTCCAACAAGAAGCACTTTGTATGTAAAGCGTGAGGGTAATGTAGTTCTCATCGTTATTCTTTATGTTGATGATTTGTTGATCACTGGACTCAATCGGACACATATTGCGAATTTAAGGCTGATTTGAATGCTACTTTCAAATGAAAGATTTGGGGATGTTGCATCATTACTTGGGCATACAATTTAAGTAGTGTGATGGTGGTATTGCCTTGTGTCAAATAAGTTACATAGAGACATTGTTATGTAAGTTTGGACTTGAGGGCTGCAAACCTATTGCTACTTCCATGGAAACAAGTTTGAAGTTGAGTCTTCAGGATGTTGGTGATCCTGCAGATGTCATTCTTTGCCAGACTATTGTTGGATGCCTTATTTATGTATGCAACACGAGGCCTGATATTTAGTTTGCAGTCTCATGGGTCAGTAGACATATGCATAGCCTAGGGTCTAAGCATTGACAGACTGTCAAGAGGATTTTTCGCTACTTGAGTGACACTTTGCATCTTGTCTTGTTTTATCCCAAGGTGGGAGTCATTGCTGCCAGATTTACATGCTTTTTCGAACTTAGATTGGGCTGGTTGTTTTGACACGTTGTCACGGCTAGGGACTTGCTACGCGCCATGTGCGAGCCACAAAGGCTCCTAGCACACAGTCATACAACAGACAAGCTCACAAGGAAGAATGGTGTGTCGCTCACCTTCCTGCGTAGTTGCGAATGAAGGATTCCCGCGCCGCGAAGAAGAGGGAGACGCCGCTACGCCGCGCTCAACAGCCTCGCCGCCGTCGTGTCGCCGCAATGCTCGATCACACACACACTCTCACACTCTCTCTCTCTCTCTCTCTCTCTCTCTCTCACGTACACACACACACACACACACAAGGAGATGGTGAAGGAGAAGGTGGAGATGGAGCAAGAGCGGCTTCTATTGCACAATGAGAGAATGAGTAAAAATTAGGTTTAGTGGCTTTTATATGAGCTCACCCCATTCACACTTGGGCGCCCATACTTAGCCAACTAACTCCTTGAATATTCCAGTTAGAGTGCGCCTGTCATCGGCGATCACCCTTACCCTGTTCCTATTGGTCCGACAAGCCCTGTATCTGACTCTAAATAATACAACGTTTATAGATCATAGGGTGTCTGTGTGCCGTGAGGGTTAACATGCCCCCCTTCCTGATGTAGATTCCGTCCTTGGAAGCTATCCAGTTGAAGCTCGTTCGTCGAGATGGAAGAGCAGTCGACATGGATGTGTGTAGCCTTCTTCAATCACTGCAAAATCAAACAACATTGCCACAGTAATTGCATTCTCATATACAATTAAAAATCATATGCAATAGACAGACAAATTGATTGGTAACAGAATTTTAGACAATTTGTCAGCAATAAACATTAAATTGCAATATAATCAAATGCATAAACAGATGTAAAGGTAAAAAATTAAACAAGTCCGAGGTCGCTAATTTAACGGTCAAAAGGCACTAGAGCTCGACTATTAATACCATGGGTAACTTCTCAATTTTTTATGGTCAATTAAGTTGTTTAATCGCGAGAGCCAAGTATTTGATGTTCGAGGGCTGACTAGAGGCTATACCTAGAAGACCTTGTAGTTAAGCTACAATAAAAGGAATTTCTCATGAAATCATCACCTGACTGGTTACCTTTTCTTTGACCCCCCAAAGTCTTTTCACATTGATTCAATTTTGATGTGTGTGCTTATTTTGTATGCCTTGGGTTTTTTGCTTTTCAAAGAAAAGCGCCCACACTGGGAACCTCTAGGGCTCTAGTACCATAGGCGATACATGTGAGTGAAGTACCAATTTAAGCAGGGATTTCTCTTCCAGCTTAAAATTTTACATTGTGGCACTTTGATTTTTTGTTTGTTCATTTTCAGCATTTTAATTTTGTAACTTTGGGAGGTCATATAACACTGTTACCCTCCCCAGGCTCATCACATTAGTAAACTCCCTTTATAATACTTAAGCTAAAGGTCAATAGGGTTAAGCCCACTAGAAAGCCCTAGTACATTTCACACAATGCTGCATAAATCGGATTAAGAACCTAAGTAACCATTGCGTATTAGGAAGGCATTCCCCATGGTATTAAGAGAAGATTTCTAATACCTAGCTTGGTCAAACTAGCTTAGTTTGACTGCTTGATTTTTAAACCTAAACAAGTGATTATGACAAAACATTACATTGAATTAAATGTTTGATACTAAGCAAATGCGCTGAATATTATGCTACCAATCACAATCAAAGCAGACAAACATGGATGCAAAAAGATAAGGGCAATGTTAATGGACATAAAACACCTGTTTGTGTTGATGGTCGCGCTTGATTTGAAGTGTGAACGAGAGAAAGGTTCCATGAAGGTCCAAATCCTATCAACATCAACACGCTCCTGTACACACTAGGAAACAAAAGGAATACCTCCAGGAGGCACATTAGTGGGAAAAGGTACCAACACTTATTGAACACAACAAAAAACATAAGGAACCCTAACCTAATTATTTGCAGTCCCCCTAAAGAGTCAAGGGAATAGGATATTGTAGAGGTTGGGGGGAAACCCTAAGGCTAAACCCCTATCCTCGTCGTCGAGATAAACAAAGTCATCATCCATGAGACCATATGTGCCATCCGTGTAGTTATGTAAATTTTCTTCTTCATCATAGGTGCCCATGTTTACTAAGAAGGTCACTAGACGCCTATAGTCATCTTGGTCAAAAGGGTAGGCTTGTGCAATGGGAGAAACGCTCTCTACTAAGTATGGATCGGACGTGGTCAAGAGACGTATCAGCCATTCTAACTCCTCAAAATTCCTCTCACATGCTAGCGTACCTATCAAATCCCATTCACATGCAAGCACTGGAAAGACCATGTGAAACATTTGTGAAAAGTAACGAGGGTACCTCTCACCCAAGGCAGGAGTGGATGACTCTAGCGTACTAGCCATATCTGTACACGCAAATAGATGATGGTTAGAGTGCAAATATTACAAGGGTCGTGTTTTTGTGCATAATTTGTTTTTATTATTTTGTGTTATGGCTCTTGCTCTTTTACTTTTTTATCTTGTTTTTGTGAGTATAAGGCTTTATATATACATTCCTTAAGATTGGAGAGTGAGAGGTCAGGGAGGAAGGTTGAGAGGGAAGCAAGTGAATGACGGATGTCAGCAAACACTCCCCCCTTCCTTGGGTAGATCATACTTTTTGGAATGATGTCGTCACCTTTTGAAACCAATTGTTCCAAGTTGTTATGGGTAAAGGATTTAACCAATAGTTTTCGATCACCCTATGTGTTTCATCTAGTTGCAAGGGTGGTAAGGTACTCTCCCATGATTTTATTTGCAACATTGTTGGAGGTGGTGAATCTACAACGGGAGGTGCAAACTCTTTCTTGCTTGTATGGATATGTACAATGGTAGGTGGAGGTTGTGTCGAAGCTTCTATTTCCGTATAGGAACTACATGAAGAGCAAGACGCTTCATTTGCTTTTCTTGTTCCTGAGCTAGGTGGAACAAATCGTTCTTTCTTTGGTACCCAAACTAGCTCTGGAGCAGGTGTGTCGCATTCCGTGATTCTTTCCTTTCCACGATTTTCAATTTGTTTTGGAGCCACAGGATTTGGTTTACATGGGTCAGGTGACAGGTAAGAGTACAATTTACGTTTGGGCACCCAGATTTGATCATTTCCTTTATAGTATCCTTGGGCTTTTAATAGTCGTTTAGGAATCCAACGCCACGTTTTCTTACATTTCTTGGAGCGAGTGGGACGTTTCTTACGAGGCTTCCGTTTTTTAGCATCAGCCATGGTTACTAAAGAAGCTTTAGGGACCCACTTGTATGCTTCCTTTGTTATATTAGGATGGTTCTTGTGTGTCTCAAGCTTTCTTTCAACTACATCAGTTGAAGATCTAGAGAGTTGGGCTATGGGGACGTATGGTTCAACCTCCTGGACATGCAATGTCTTGGGTTTTATTTCCTTAGGCAATATCTCAGGGACTATGGCTTGAGTGGTAGGGATAAGAGTTGGTTTTTGCGTTGTGACACCCCCAGTCCCCCAATCAATAGTGCATTTGGTGGCTATCATCCACGTGTGTCCTAGGTTTATATTACCCTCCATAGTTCCAGTAGGCATGACCAAAAAGTCTTGAGCTACAATTCCATTGTCATAACTGACATAAGTGTGCCAGATTTCAAAAACCGTAGTTTTTTTCTTGTTGACACCCTTGACTTGGATAATACTCTCAGATAGAGGTGGCTTCCCTAACTGACACCACACCCCATAGGATAGCAGATTATATTTAGCACCCGTGTCCAATAAGGCGTTATATAGCACTTTTCCATAGGCACTATTTAACTCAATAGGGTATCGTAGAGGTGTGTCAGAGTCCAACCAATCCTCTTCGATTTCCACGTGGAATGCATTTGTGACTCCAAGGTTAGCCTCTCGTTTTTGTCTTATACGTTGTTGTCGCTCCCTAGCCTCAGCTTGAGCTTGTATCTTATTTAACTCGGTTTGTGCTTTGGCGGCCTTCTTTTGATGAATGGCCCGTAGTTCTTCTTGGCTTAAAGGATCATAATATCTTTTGAATTTACTCCCATTGAGGAATCCAATGGTTTCAACTCCATCAAGAGTTTCCACACGAAGGGTACCTTGTGGGGTAATTTCACATACTCTATATGGTCCTTTACCAGCATATTTCAACTTTTTCTTCTCTTTACGTACTCCATACATAAGGACTTTATCACCAACTTTGATGTCCTTGTCCTTCACATGGCGATCAAACCACTTCTTTCTCCTATCCTTTTCCACAAGAGCATTTTGCACAGCCAACTGTCTCTCTTCGTCTAGTTTTTCTAAGATATACAAATGCTCGGTTAAGGGGTTACCATTCCATCCTTCTTGCGAAGCTACCCTAAGACTAGGAATGACAAACTCCCAAGGCATAACCGCTTCTTGGCCGTATACCATTTTGAATGGCGTACAATTAATAGCCACTTTATAAGCAGTACGATAAGCCCATAGAGCAGATGTCAACTTCAAATCCCAATCAGTGCGATGAGCTTCTACCGTCTTGGTTAAAATAGAGATTAGAGTCTTGTTGGTGCTCTCGGCTTGTCCATTAGCTTGCGGGTAATAAGGTGTAGACTTATGGTGGGATATCATAAAGGTCGTGGTAAGCTCTCTTATTACCTCATTTATAAAATGGGTACCATTATCACTAACAATTTCAAAAGGGCAACCAAATCTTGTGATAATGTTCTCAAAAAGAAACTTAGCTGTTGTCCTCGCGTCAGCTTTTTGTGAAGCCTTAGCTTCAGCCCACTTTGTTACATAGTCCGTAGCATCTAGAATATATCGAGATTGAGTGTTGCGAGCTGCGCGACTAATTGGACCTACAAAGTCTAAGCCCCATTTTTCAAATGGTTGGGTTACTTTAATAGGATGTAAGGGCATTCTGTCTTTGCGCTGTGTGGTCTTGTAACGTTGGCACTCATCACACCCTTTTGTAAAAAGTGATGCATCCTTAAATAAAGTTGGCCACCAATAGCATGATTGCAGCACCTTTCTAGCAGTCAGGTCTCCTGAAAAATGTCCTCTTGCTATGCCCATATGTGCTTCTTGCAAGATATACAAATATTCATCCTCGCGGGCACAACGCCTAAGAATATCGTCCTTGCCTAGTCTATACAGAGTTCCGGCAATCAAACAATAGGGTTCACATTCTTTTACTAGCCTTCGAGCGATATCCTTACGAAGTTCCTTGGGTGGAAAACCATTAACTAAAAAGTTAACAATGTTCTCACTCTATTCAGGCATAGTCTCAACTATGAATAGGGAAGTATTGGGTAATTCATCATCAACTCCTGTAGGGGCTTCACCATTGGGTATGCGAGACAAATGATCAGCCATGACGTGCCTTTTACCGGGTCTCACTACAATCGTGAAATCAAACTCCATAAGAATTAACAACCATTGTGTGATTCTTCCTGTGGAGCATGGCTTGTTTACCAGATACAGCAACGCTTGATGATCCACATAAAATACAAACTTGTTTGCCAGAAGGTAGTAGCGAAATTTCTTCACTGCATAAACCATTGCTAAACCTTCTCGCTCTGTAGCGGTGTAGTTCCTTTCAGCATCGTTCAATTGACGGCTTGCAAAGCTAATGGGATAGTCCAATTTATGTTCTCCTGGTTGAGTGAGAACACACCCAATAGCAAAGTGTGATGCATCAATATGCACATGGAAAATGACATCCCAGTTAGGTGTCCTTAAAATCGGAGCACTTGCTAGTGTTTTCTTCAATTGTTCATAGGCCTGGTCACACTCTTCAGTCCATTTAAATTCAATGAGAAGCTTGTACAAAGGACGTGCTATCTCAACGAAAAATAAAATAAACCGTCGATAATACCCCACGTGTCCCATGAACCTTTGAACTCCCTTGTAATTGGTTGGTGGTGGTAACTCTAGAATCACTTTAATTTTGCTCTCATCGGTTGAGATACCATTCTTAGATACTATATGCCCTAAAATAACTCCATGCTTGACCCAAAATTGGCATTTGAACGGGTTCAATGAGATACGATATAACCTACACTTTTCAAACACCTTCCGCAAACATGATAGATGTTCTTTCCAAGAAGAGTAAACACAAAGGTCGTCTAAGAAAGCTTCACAAAACTCTTTCAAATATTCTTTAAAAGCAGTGTTTATTAATCGCTGGAATGTAGCAGGGGCATTTGTTAAGCCAAAAGCCATCACACGAAATGCAAACACGCCAAATTCTGTGATGAAGGCAGTTTTAGCTTGGTCCTCTAGCGCTATCGTGATTTGGTTGTAGCCTTAGTACCCATTTAGAAAGCTATAAGCTTCCTTGCCTGCAACTCTTTCGAGTACATGTTCGGAATATGGTAGGGGGTAATGGTCTCTTCTAGTAGCTGCATTAACTTTTTTGAGGTCCACGCACACCCTGAGTTTCCCATTCTTTTTTGGCACGATAACTATTGGAGACACCCATTCAGAGTGTTCAATAGGATATATGAACCCACATTTGATAAGCTTTTCTAGTTCTTCTTGAATGATCTTTGCGTACTTACGATTTATCGGGTAGGGTCTTTGTTGTACGGGCTTCGCAGTGCTAATCATAGGGATTGTATGTTGGACCACAGAAGGTGGAACACCTTTCATATCATGGTATGTCCAAGCGAATATGTCCTTGAATTCCTTGAGAAGCTCTTTGAGGACCGCCTCTTCAACTTTCGTGAGGTCTTGGGCAATAAAAACAGGTTTTGATTCTTCACCGGGGTCGGCTAATTCTATTTCTTTAACTATTGCCGGACCATCATAGATTCCATTATTCCCATCGATAGGTATTCTTTGGGCTTTTGTGTACACAACCTTTGCTTCCCCTGTGGTGTAAGATTTGAAATATTCTGGTGCAGGATGCAAGTTTGTGGATTCTGGTTGTGCTTTGGTCTGTGCTTCCATTTCTGCTTTCTTGTGTTGTCGAGCTAACTCTTGGTTTTGACGCCTCCTTGCAGTGCAGCTCAACTTTGGCTTGTCTATGATCTCTAATTGGGCTATGTCATGGGGTCGTGGTCTACACCACATAACATTTTGGAGATATTCACCCCAATCGTCTACCAATTTTCGATGAGCATCACATGCTCCTATATAATTGAGCCATTCTACTGAGGATCTCTTCTTTTTTATCCTAGCACGTACATTGGCTCGATATCGACGCCTCTTAAAGTTTTTCTTTTTCTTATTTGAGACCTGCTTTTGATTTGCATTTAGATCTGGCTCACTAAAGGAGTCCTTGTTGGTGTCCTCTTCACTCTCGGAGGAGCTATCATCGGTTGATGTGCTCGGTCCTTCCGAATGTTTTGACTCTGAACTGGCTCCACTCTCTAATTCATGAGATTCAGAATCCGTTTCACTCTGGGAGTTAGTGTCTGAGTCGTGTTGGTCAAAGTCTTCTATTGAGCTATCGGTGTCACTGTCAGATTGGTCTACAATTGCCTTGCCCTTAGAAGATGCATGTATGGCACTTATTGAAGTCACGGAGCGGAGCGTGGGTCGACTCTCTCACACACACACACACAGTGAGCTTACACAGTACAGTACGCAGAGAACTATTAGAAGGGTTATCTCCCAATTCCTATGTATTCACAAAGTATAAGTTAGTATATACAAAGAGTTAGAGGGAAGTGAGTTAGGCGGGCGGCCGGCCATATCCGCATAAGAGGCCACTTGGGCTTTAATCCCAACAACCTCCCACTTAAAGTCCAATGTGGCACTTTAAGTAACTGTAAATCTATGAACATAAATGTACAAAGATTTACATGTCTGCCATCTATCCAATGCCCAATAACTCACGACAATGCACAAAGCCCTCTCCTAGAAGTCCCTTTGTGAGTAGATCAGCAGGATTGTCCTTGGTGTGGATCTTCAGTAGTTGTATCTGCTTGTCTTCAAGTACTTCCCTAATGAAGTGATATTTGACATCAATATGCTTAGTCTTCGAATGGAACACTGGATTCTTTGCCAATTGTATAGCACTTTGACTATCACAATATAACTCTGGCATATCTACTTTGATTCCCAAGTCTGCAACCAATCTACCAAGCCAAATAGCTTCTTTGCATGCCTCATTTGCTGCAACATACTCAGCTTCTGTAGTAGACTGCGTAACACAATCTTGTAATCGAGATCGCCATGATATGGCACCTCCAGCCAATGTAAAGACATAGCCTGATGTAGATCTCCTCTTATCCAAGTCTCCTGCATAATCTGAGTCAGTGTATCCTCTGACACTCAAATCCTGACTACCATAGCATATGCGCATACTCTTTGTATGTTTTAAGTATCTCATGATACCTTTCACTGCCTCCCAATGTTTCTTGCCAAGATTTGACATATATCTGCTAACCACTCCCACTGCAAATGCAATATCCGGACGTGTAGCAATCATTGCATACATCAAACTACCCACTGCAGACGCATATGGAATCTTATCCATTTCAGCCTTTTCTTCCTCAGACATAGGACAATCTTGTTTGCTAAGTTTCACATATGGTGGCAATGGAGCACTCAATTCCTTTCCCTTCTCCATATTGAAACGTTGCAAAACCTTGTCAATATACTCTGTTTGAGATAACCAAATCAACTTCTTTGATCTGTCTCTCTCAATGCGCATACCAAGTATATGACTTGCCTCACCCATGTCTTTCATGTCAAACGATTTTGCCATCTTTGACTTCAAAGCTGAAATTTCTTCCAAGTGTTTGCCAGCAATCAACATGTCATCCACATACAAAATAAGGATCAGCCAACTGCCATCCTTAGACTTCTTTGTATATAGACAGTGATCGAACTCACTACGTTTGTAGCCTTGAGAAAGCATAAACTGGTGGAGCTTATGGTACCATGCCCTCGGTGATTGTTTTAAGCCATAAAGACTCTTTAACAACTGGCATACCAAATGTTCCATGCCTTTCTCAACAAACCCTTCTGGCTGCTGCATGTAAATTTCCACATCTAAATCACCATGCAAGAACGCTGTCTTGACATCCATTTGGTGCAACACCAAATCCAATATAGCAACCAATGCAAGAAAGCATCTCAATGTAGTCATCTTGACCACTGGAGAGAAGACTTCATCAAAGTCAATGCCTTGTTCTTGCTTAAAGCCCTTGGCAACAAGCCTTGCTTTGTACTTTGGCTGACTATCATGAGCGGCGATCTTATACCTGTAAACCCATTTACAAGGTAGAGCCTTTTTGCCCTGTGGTAATTTAACCAACTTCCATGTCTGGTTTTTATGCAGAGCTGTCATCTCTGACTGCATGGCCAACTGCCATTTTTTCGAGTCAACCACTTGTAATGCTTCCTTGTAACAAGATGGTTCTCCGCAATCTGTGAGCATGACATAATTTAGAGATGGCACATAACGATCAGGTGGTTTGGAGACACGCTCAGAACATCTCACCACAACTGATTCTGCCTCTCTAGCCACTATAGGCTGTTCCTGAGCCTGACCATGCTGTCTTGATGTGCTAGCACTAGGTCCATCTTCCCTGAAGACAACTCTTCTGATCTCCTCTGTCTTCTCTGGCTTAGCGTGAAACTTGGCTTCATTGAAATGCACATCATTGCTACGAATAAGCTTTCTGGACTCAGGATCCCAAAGCCGGTAACCCATCTCGCCCGATTCTCCGTAGCCAAGAAATATACAGTTCTTGCTCTTTGGTTCTAACTTATTTCTGAACTCCTTAGGAATATGGCTATAAGCTTCACAACCAAAGACTCTGAGATGCTTATACGAAGGTGCCTTGCCTGTCCATAGCATCTCGGCCACTGCACTCTTATCCAGAACCCTACTAGGAGACCTGTTGATCAAATGGACTGCTGTAGCCATTGCTTCCGCCCAAAATCCATCAGGCAACTCAGCATTTGACAACATGCTTATGACCTTCTCTTGTATGGTCCTATTCATACGTTCTACAACCCCATTCTGTGAAGGATTATATGGTGCAGTAAGTTCCCGCTTAATCCCTTTTGCTTCACAAAAGTCTTGAAAAGCTTTGGAAACGTACTCTCCACCATTGTCAGTTCTCAAGCACTTCAGCTTCTGACCACTCTGATTCTCCACCAGCTGCAAGAATGTCTTAAAGACCTTGAGCACCTCATCCTTATGCTTCAAGAAGTAAACCCATACTTTGCGAGAATAGTCATCTATGAATGTACAAAAGTACGCTGCTCCCCCTAGTGACAAACTAGGCATTGGTCCGCATAGATCACTGTGTACAAGAGCTAACCGTTCGTCCCTACGATTCCTCTTTGATCTGTGCGGTTCCTGTGTTTGCTTGCCATAAACACAATGCTCACAAAACTCGAAATCTTGAAATGAAAAGCCAGGCAAATAACCATAATGAGAAAGTATTTCCATTCCTCTTTTTGACATATGTCCCAACCTACGATGCCACAGTGACACACTTGGCTGCTCAATCACATTAATTACATGGTTTTTAACCTCTGAAACATGTAAAATGTACAGAGTTCCTGACTTGCTGCCATGTGCTACAGTCATCGAACCTTTGGAGATCTTCCAAGCGCTGTTCCCAAAAACTGTCACATAACCCGCATCATCCAACTTCCCTGTACTAATCAAGCTCTTTCAGATTGCTGGAACATGTCTGACATTCTTGAGCCATAAAGAAGAGCCATTCTGAAACTTCAATTGCACATCTCCCACTCCAAGTATGTCACAAACCTGCTCATTTCCAAGTCTGACATAATCTTTAGTAGCCACATATGATGTAAACCACTCTTTGTGCGGAGAAACATGTAAAGATGCCCCTGAGTCGATAATCCAATCACTCATAGCATGTCCATCCTCTGCAGTCAAGAAAACAGAATCAAGATTGCTTGTAAGGAAGATGTCACCAGCTGCTATACCATAATCACTGTCTGAACCAGATCCTGTGACATTCACCTCTTCAATCTTCACTGAACTCTTCTTTTCATCTTGCTCAGAACTCTTTGTTTTTCCTTTTTCTTGTTTCCACTTCGTACAGTCTCGCTTCATGTGACCCTTCTTGCCACAATGGTAGCATTCTATGTCATCCTTTGACTTTGAATCACGAAACTTACTTCGGTTTTGTGCCTTCTTACCCTTCTTCTCTTTAAACTGTTGTCTCCCTCGAACGACCAAAGCACTATTGCCTTTGCCTTTGTCAATGTTCTTCCTATTCACTTCCTCTGTGAGCAAGCTGCCTTCTACATTGGCACTTGTAAGACCTTCTGGCGCGACAGAATTACTTAACGCTGTACGAAAAGTATCCCAACTGTCTGGCAAAGTGATTAAGAGAAACATAGCCTTCACTGAATCTGGAAAGACTATCTCCTGTGCTGTTAACTGGCTGAAAATTGTGTGAAATTCATTCAGATGATTTGACATGGCTGTCCCTTCCTTCATCTTCAAATCCACCAATTTCTTGAGCCAGTAAATCTGAGAAGCAGCACTTTGTTTCTCGTACATACCACATAGCTTTTGCCTTACGCCATACGCTGTAGTCTCTTCTGCTACGTTGAAGTAAACATTTTCTGCTAGTGTCAGCATGATTGTGGAACAAGCTAACTCGTCAAGCTCTTCCCACTCATCTTCAGCCATACCTTCTGGTCTCTCCCCTTTGAGCTTCAGTGGCTTCACTTGTTTTTTCTGCACCAAAACCTGCCAAATCTGCTTCTTCCAGAATGGAAAGTTTGTGCCATCCAGCTTCTTTATGTTGTAAAGAGTCTCACTTTGAGAAGATGCCATATCTGCCAAACTGTTTACTCCTGAGAAAAATCCGGCAGAGTTTCCCCTGTAAACTGGCCTCTGTACACAGTAAACAAGCTGTAATCAACAAGCTGAACACCTCTCCTCAGGAACTGTCAGTATTTTGAAAATTTTTGACAGAGTCTCCCCTGTAAACTGAGCTCTGGGAACCAAAAGATAGCTCAAAAAACAATCATAAATAGCTGACCAGTGACAAATCTAAAAAATCTCTGTAATATGTTGTCCTGTAAGCATACACTGTCTCCTCTCTGGGCGATGACAGAACCTGTATCTGTCTCAAGACTGAACCCTGAACAATGCCTCAACGGCCTGACGCATAAGATGCAATCCAGTGTCTACACAAAGTCATACATCCTAAGGAATAAAAGTCGCCGAAGAGGATGCGTGTAGAGGGGAACTCCAGCAACCTAATCCACCTCACACTGGGTAACCCAGCCCCCAGTGCTTGGCTTCAAAAAACCTCACACACGACCCTCTCAGATGGCTCAGCAAACTGCCCAGAACTAGCATACATCCTATAATAGACCAATCACTGTCATATGACCGCTGCGGCGGTCTGTCTGCTAGCGTGACTCACAACTAGCAGACCCACAATCACAGTACATCAATCTGCAATACATGCCAGTGGTGTCAAGCCGTCGTATGGCCACACCTCCCCTGAAACCTGGCAAGCACAAGAAGTAACAATGCAGACTGCAATATATATATCTGATGATATATATGTGTACCTGGTCTATAGATGATGCTCTGAAGACTAATAAGTGATGTATGTCGATGCCGATATTGATGTCGGCCACCTTCTGCTTGCCAATCTACACAAGACGGATTTCTTTGCGGCTGAAATCTATCTTCTGCTGTAGTGCTCAGAACGAAATTCTGAGGGCATAAACGGCTTCGAAAGGGGGGTAAAACCCCAGGTCGCCTCCTGGAAACGCTCCCGGAACGCCGAGTGTGAATTTTCAAACTCCAATTCCAGAATCTGCCGGAAAAGTGCGCGCGCACGATTGCGCAAAACCGCACTGAACCAAGGCTCTGATACCAATTGAAGTCGCGGAGCGGAGTGTGGGTCGACTCTCTCACACACACACACAGTGAGCTTACACAGTACAGTACGCAGAGAACTGTTAGAAGGGTTATCTCCCAATTCCTATGTATTCACAAAGTATAAGTTAGTATATACAAAGAGTTAGAGGGAAGTGAGTTAGGCGGGCGGCCGGCCATATCCGCATAAGAGGCCACTTGGGCTTTAATCCCAACACTTATCATGTTCAGAGGTGCAATTTGTGGTACCTCTTCCCCCTCTGGTGTGACCCAAGTGGTTCCTCTATTTCCCCAGGTGTCTATGGTTGCAGCTAGGTGTACCCAGTCCATGTTGTCTGATTCCGTCATACCCGGTAACACATCCATGTAAGGAGAATCTTGGCCAATGTCTGTATCCTTCTTACAAGTGTAACAATATTGTAGTGGGGCCGAGTGAATTGTGGTGTCAAAGCGATGATCAATAATGGTTTTACTCCCTAAGGGGTGTACCTTACCAGTCACCAAATCCACTCTAAAGACAGAGTCTTGGAATTGCAAATAGACATGATTTTTATACCAATCATGAACCATTTGTGCTTCCCTCATGAATGATCGTCCTAAAATCATTTCATATGACATAAGGTGTTTAGAGAAATCCATTACAATGAACGTATGTCGTACCTTGTGTCCTAGAACTTTGATCTTAAGATCCTTGAGCATCTCCATAGGTTTGGCTATGGTACCATTTGCCATCTTTACCACAATGTTAGTAACACTGAGGCGGGGTTTTCCCATGGATTCCCAACAATCTTTTGTAACGATGCTAACTCCCGCACCACCATCAAGAATTCCCTTTATAGTTAATCCCTTGGTAGTGATGGGTAGGGTCGCATTAGACTCGTCGCCTTCAAAATACTGCCCTAATTCGTTAATGGGTACCTCGATCACAGACTCGTGTCCATCTAAGTCAAGTGATTGCACATGATTTTCCTCATCAATCATAATCGAGTCAGGCCTATTTGGTTGCGCAAACTGCGGTAATCCCGTTTGTAGCTCTCCGTTAAGGAATGCTCGAAGTGCAAAGAATAACTCAGGATCTCCATACAGCTTTGCTATGATCGTGGTTCGGACCTCAGAAGACATGAAGTCCACTAGTTTGGCAACATTCATTGGCATTTTGCAGGGTGTAGGTCCTTGACTAGGAACTGGTGAGGATGGAATCTCATATTCCTCAATGGGATCAGGTATTCCTTCGTTAAACATCCTTTCCAACAAGAAAGGTGTATGCTCACTTTCTGATGTCCCGTCCTCACTCCCTTCTTGGATGATACTAGATATGGCTAACGGTCTATGGTTCATGTGGGGTGGATGAACTTGCGTGGGAAACACTATGTCATGAATTTTGACATGCATGAATTCTGGTTCTAGTTTCCTTTGAGTCTCCTCCACTAAACCTCTTAGATGTTTCACCTGCTCAATCTCGTCTACTGGGTTTAGGTACGTCCCAATCTTCTTTTTACGATTCTTCCCTTTTTGCCCCTGCGGTTTATCTTGGGGGTCTTGGATTGGATTTGGAAACACTTGTGGTGTTTTCAGAGGCTCTTTATGGTTTTCTCTTATTCGGTTTTCATTTGGTTCCATGTTACGGTTTTCTTTGTCGGTCTTTCCCTTTATGGTATTGGTTCTAGTCTCCATTGTCTCGATTGAATCTGAATCATCCTCGAGGTCATTCATATACACGGGGTCATCTCCTGTTCCTATGTTTGTTTTGGAACTTGGCTTTGAATTTCCCGTATTCTGCGACCTCTTCCTTCGTGTCTTCTTTTTCGTTGCTTGGATAACTGACTCGGTATCTCTCTCTTCGAGGATATGGCCTGGCCCTTGAAGCATGGATCGTGTAATCGCATAAGCGGGTGCGACGGGTGGTATTGGCGATGTCACACTAGCAATTTCGACCAAATTTAGGGGTGTGATTTTAGGCACATTTGGGTTATAGGGACATTGGGCAATCAAGTGATCTATGCCACAACGATTACATGTGAGTATTGGCATTGCAGACGTGCTCCCTTGATTCATTTGCATCTGTGCAGCATTCTTTTGCAGCCTAATAGGGCACTCCGCTGCCCGATGTGGTCCACCACACTCGTAGCATTGACGAGGTGGCCTCCTAGCCTGGGTGTTGATATTTTGACCTCTGGATGCGAGAGCAGCAGCTTGATAAACCGGCTTGACTTGCCCCCAACAATCTTCCATGTAGTATATAGGACACTCTTCCAATATATCAAGTCCGTAGGCAATACTAGTGTCTATTTCCTCCTCACAGCCATCTGCATAAGCATTAGATGGCTCGCAACCCACTTGGTTCATAGGGGCGACTCTTGGATGCGGGGGCTGCGGTCCTAGCACAGGAGGTGGTAGCGGTGTAGCTTGTACAACATTTTGAGATCTAGGGACCATGTGTTGCGGTAGTTGCTCAACAGGTGGAGCAGGCATCAATACAGGAGCTCGAGGCGCATCCGTCCAGGCTACAGGTGGTCTATTTGCCATCATACGTTTGATCATTAAACAATCCTTAGCTTGGTGACCATACCTACCACATGCGTTGCAAGTTCCATTAAATTTTACTCTAAATGTAGGGCACTCACTAGTGCTATGTGGACCTAAGCAAATGGAACACCATTGTTGCTCCCTTCTTGGATACATGTGACTATTTTGAGGGGGTCGATTATCCTTAAGAGACTCTTGGATTGCCTTGGTGAGGTCTGTCAAGAATGTCTCAAATACCTTTGGCTCATTGGCAATGGGCTTTGCAGTCATGGGTTCATACTTAATGGCTTGTGAGCTAGTGGATCTCGTGTCAGTAGACACCCTCATGCCTGCTATCATCAAGTTGTCCTCTAATTGGATTGCATTGGTAGTGACATCTTCCCAGGTTGTGATACCTCTAATCACTAGTCCATTATAGATTCCTTCATTCCTCAACCCTCGAATGAATCGATCAAGCAGTTGGTTATTGTTGAAGCGCTCATTTACAGGGCAGCGAGAGTTTAAGTGCTTTAGACGACTAATGAAGTCTCTTACTGACTCTCCTTCCTTACGTTCGGCCTTCTGTAGCTGAGATGCTACACCCCAAAGCACACCTTCTCGTATGTACTCCTTTAGAAACAACCTTCGAAGGGTAGGGTAGATTGTTTTCTCGTCCACCCTTAGGGTTCTATACCAATCTCCAGCCTTCCCACTTAATGTCAAGCTTAAGGCATTGCACTTATGTAGTTCGTTGCGTTCCCCTAAGGAATCACATACTTGTTCAAACACTTCAATGTGTTTTCTAGCATCTTCGTCCCCATTGAATTTTTGCGTGAGTTTGGAAATTTGTACTGCCTTACTTCTAGGCTCTCTATCAGATGCATGACGCATATTTTCCGCGATAGATCGACCTATGGTTTGAGCAAACGCTGCCAAGTCACCTATGTGAGGAGGTAGGGCCGGTGGAGGTACTCTTGGAATCATATGTGGGAGAGGGACGGGTACCGGTCTTGGCATATGTGTGGATGATGCAGGATATGGAACATAACCGGGCATAGGTCCACTCGGATAAGGGCTAGGGAGCGGCACTCGAGGAGCATAAACAAGTGGTACAATTGGAGGTGTGGGGGCCATGTGTGCATAAGGGGCTAGAGGCACATACGGTCGAGGCCCCATATTAGGTACTACGACACTAGGTAGTGGCACTGTGCTAACCGTAGATGTCATCGGTACATTCTATGTCAGGCCTATCCCTGGAGTGAGCACTGTGTTTTCCTTAATAGAGGGTTGAGCCAAGTTAGGGAAGCTAAAGTTGTCGCTCGGAGGCTCAGATTGCATAGAGACCCCAGGTGAAATGACGTAAGATGGGTCCATGGGACTCATTAGAGGAGTCTCCATTTGTGATAGAGTAGGCTGTTGAGCCTTGCTCGTATCCAGAAATCTCATGGGGCCAGTTGAGAGTATATTTACCCCTCGGTTTTGCCTTTCTGATTGAATAAAACCATGGATAACATTACAAATCATTTTCTGTTGATCTTAGATGCTCGTGGCACTAGAGGTGGATTGTACAATCTCTATCCATCCTACATGGTAGGCGTGGCCAGAGTGTAGATCCGTCAACACCTCAGTGTGGAGGTCGTATGTCCAATGATCATTAATGAACAATCCTTCTAGAGTCGACGTGTTAACGGTTTCTTGTGAGGTAGAAGCAATGTTGCTCCCCGTGGTTTTACTTGTCACCAACGGTACTCTAGAGGGAATTTCTGAAGGAGGCAGCTCAACAGGGCCTTCTTGGTAAGAAGTTGGCAGGATATCCACATGGACACTCTTTGGGGGTGTGGGGTCCACGTGCGATGTGAAAGGAGAGTCCACTTCCCCACCCCCCTCGTGTGCTTCATTTGCATCAGGTTCTGAGCGAGTAGCTCTACCTAATGTTTCCATGAAACGGCTAAACATACTAGTACTAGGCTGTGGAGCTTCGGGAGGTGCATGGTCTTCTCTCTCAGTGTTTTGGGTAGGGTATGATTCCATGATTTCTGAGTCGGAGGAGGAATGACTAGCGGCTATTTTAGGGTCTTGGGTGGTGCTACCTTGTGTCCCCGTTGAGGGTCTAGAGCCTATCGTGGATGGGTAATGGGTGTCCGTATGATCAGAGGCACCCTCAATATGCTCGTGTTCTAGCACTCGCCCAGAGCGTAAGTGCATGTGCTTTTGATACCCTAAGGTGTCAAAAAGCTGCTCTAGGAGGCCTTGTGGCTAGTTTTTTGCGTGTTTTTTGTCTGTTTTCTTGCTAGATCTTTTAGAGCGTGTCGTGGAATGGGCCGTGTGATAGCTCGAAACGAGCGTATCGCTAGGAGGGACGCGCTGTGATTTACAGCCCACCGTTTGGTTCTATTTTGCTCCAGAAAAGCCCGAAACAGTCTTTTCCTAGCTGGGGAACTAGGCTCCAAATAGCAAGTCCTAGTGTGCAATGAAGGAGAGGAGAGTGTAGGACTTATCCCACATTCCTCACTCCCTCCTTGTGAGTCTAGCCTATATATATAGGAGTGAGACTACCCTATATCATGAGACAGAGCCTGAGCCTGAGCCTGAGCCTGAGCCTAGGATTGGGATTGGGATTGGGATTGGGTCAAATGATCCCGATCTCGATCTCACTTTTATACAAACCAACCTGTCCGTTTTTATAACCTCCCCCTCACTTACGTTTTTATTTTTCGATTTTTTTTTAAAAAAAATTATTTTTTAATTTTTTTTTGGATATTATTTGGTACGCGTTTTGGTGCACGTTGACCTCACCTAACTAGTTACTGTCTCACCTACCTACTGACCTGCTAATCAGTGGTTCACCTAATTACTAACCTACTTAATTAACTAAGTGTGCGCCTAACTGTGCACAAACCAGAAAACACAGAAAATGCAGAAAATTGAAACTTGACAGAACTGTGCAGTGCAAACCAGAAAATGCAGAAAACGCAGAAACGCAAGAAATGCTAACTGTGTAAGCTGAAATCTGAGCTTAATAGAACTAGCAAAACAGAGCTTAACAGAACACAGAAAACTTGAATGCAGTCAACAACATTGTGTCTTTCTCTACTGTTTTTGCATAACAACAATAATCAAACTTAAGCCGCGCCTTTCCTACATAAAAAATAGCTTCAATACAATTTACAGGTCGCCATTGGAGCTTCACGCGTAGCAGCTCCCCGGCAGCGGCGCCAAAAATGTCACGGCTAGGGACTTGCTACGCGTCGTGTGCGAGCCACAAAGGCTCTTAGCACACAGTCATACAACAGACAAGCTCACAAGGAAGAATGGTGTGTCACTCACCTTCCTGCGTAGTTGCGAATGAAGGATTCCCGTGCCGCGAAGAAGAGGGAGACGCCGCTACGCCGCGCTCAACCTCCTCGCCGCCGTCGTGCCGCCGCAACGCTCGATCACACACACACTCACACTCTCTCTCTCTCTCTCTCTCTCACACGTACACACACACACACAAGGAGATGGTGAAGGAGAAAGTGGAGATGGAGCAAGAGCGACTTCTATTGCACAATGAGAGAATGAGTAAAAATTAGGTTTAGTGGCTTTTATATGAGCTCACCCCATTCACACTTGGGCGCCCATACTTAGCCAACTAACTCCTTGAATATTCCAGTTAGAGTGTGCCTGTCATCGGCGATCACCCTTACCCTGTTCCTATTGGTCCGACAAGCCCGGTATCTGACTCTAAATAATACAACGTTTATAGATCATAGGGTGTCCGTGTGCCGTGAGGGTTAACACACGTTAGTGTCCACAAGTGGTTTTTATTTCATGCTCAACAATTCATGCATATCATGGTTGAGCAAAAAGAAACCTATTGTGGCCACTTCCAGTTGTGAGACTGAGTATAGGACAATCTTCACAGCTATGGTTGAGTGTGTATGGCTTAGATGCCTTATGACTGATTTGGGTGTTGGCTAGGACACTGCCAACATCATCTAGCTCTTGTTCACTCCATCACTCTTGGGGGGATTTAGTACCATATACATGTGGTAGTGATGTGTGTGAACACACTTAAGACTGTCGGGGCATTTTTCTCCTCACTAGGAGGTCTTTTCCCCCATGCATTGTATATACTCCCATCACTCTAGGGCTAACTTATCTTTCCATTGCCGCGGAGGATTCACCATGGAAAACTCACCGCACCACGTAAGTGCAGGGGAGGGGGGTTTTTTACAAGTTACATAAGCATATAAGTTAGGGGTATGCCCCAATAATTTATCTACCAAGCTTAAAAATAAGGGAGGGGGTATCATATTTATGGGGTGGGGAGGGGGGGGAGGGGGGGAGGTGAGAAAAGGGAAAAATGAGAGGAAGTTTTTGTGTTTCAAAATCACGGCTTACATGCAAGAACTAACACTACTTTGTATCAATTGCTTGTTTTGTGATTATAGTTCATTTTTTTAGGGATGAAAGCTATATAGATGCAAATTTACACGGAGAACCTAGCATAACTTTATAACCATGTTTTTTGAGTAATTAAGATGGTTCAGAATTGGACGAGTAGCTAGAGTGCAGGCTGAACGAGCACATAGTTTGAAAGTCAAACTAAGACACATTGAGGGTACATCTAGTTATCAACAGGGTTTCTTGGCACATTGCCAATCACTATGCTACACGCTCTTTGAATAGTTTTACTCAATTAGATAATGTGAGACCTAAATTTTATGTGTAAGATAGGGGTATAATAGTTTTTTACATTGATTTTTGTATAAGTGTAGAAAGGGGGGTCATATTCCCTAATATGAGTTGTATATAGGGGTTTTATCAAAGTTGTCCACTCGTAGGTGGCGTCCCATTTTGTATATAGAGTGAATCGCCCGGGTCCATTGCACATTAAGTAATACTACTCTCTATTGTGTGTCTTGAGCTTCTTCATCTAGCATGTTTTTTCCCCCGTGCATTGTATATATGTCCATCACTATAGGGCTAACTTATCTTTCCATTGTACACTAAGTAATACTACTCTTTGTTGTGTGCCTTGAGCTTCTTCATCTTCTCCAAGCTGTGTGTGTTTTCCTGCAACCCTATTTCCAACACAACCATAACCAATTTTTGCAAATGCACCGAAATAAAACCTTCCCAAACATGCTTAGATGGGGCCTCCAAAGGGGACAATAAGGCAACAATATTGACTTTTTGCAGATGCATCAAAATGAAAGAATTCAAATGTTCAAAACGTGCATGCTATGTAGTTGCATTTGCAGATTTTTCCACACACTTGTCATAAGAATTGAGCTTGTACAACCCATGAGACAGGGTACCTGATGCCACAATAGTATCACTTGAAGTAAGATCATGAACAATGCATCTGCCATCCACAAACTTTACAATGATATCAAATTGCTAATGCAAAATAGACAATAGATTCTTCTTGATTCTATGCACAAAAAGTACATCAAAAAGTGTGAAGGAATTGCCATTTACAATCTTCCCTACTCCTTGAACTGGATAAGAGGCATTGTTGGCATAAGTGATAGTATTCCCATTGGGGACAACATCAAGAGAGCAAACCACGATGAGATGTAACGTGCTTTACAACACCACTATCAAATACAATACATGCGAATGTGTAACCTCAATCAGGCATGCATCAAGAACACAAGGATCATATTGACACTGCGCTCTAAAAGTGCATTATGCATTAGCAATAGAATTTGCAGATTCTACGATAGCTGCATTTAAAATCTAATATCTAACTAACCCAAATGATTTTCTCATATTACAATGATCATTTAATGTGGGAGAATAAATGAGAACAAGAGTTAGAATATAGACATGTGCTTATGGATCTATCTCAGCATGGGACCAAAGTCAATGGGTCCAAATGAGAGATGGTTTGCCAAAGAGAAATGCTAGCTAATGGAGCTTAAAAGACCTTAGGGTTAGCTTCATTATGGACCTCCAAAGGTTAGTGTTAAAAGTACTTAGACCTAGGACCTTAGGCAAGCTTGAGGTGGGGCCCAAGCTTGAGGTGCTTGCTGTGCTTGCTGACTAAGGTGCTTGAGGTGCTTGTCGTGCTTGTTGACCGAGGTGCTTCATGACTAAGGTGCTTGAGGGGCTTAAGGTGTTCCAAAAAGTCAAGCATATCCCTACACAAGGGGGGGCGAGCCCTATGAGTAGGGGCGTGAGAGAGAGCACACGCACACTCACTCAATGCAAGCCAAGTCTAAGGAGGCAATAAGGACACATGTCAAGTTCCTCTCTATGTTGCCCTCATAAGGTGCCTAAAGCCTATTGGTTGGCCTCTAAAGGGGTCCAATAAGCTTTTAGCTAATTAAATTAATTGTTTAAGCATTTATCAAGCCCTCTCTCTCAAAGGGGAAAGGAGGACACTTGTCCAAAAGCTACCTCTATTGCTAGTTGTGACCAAGGCTTGTGATTGGATAGACTTAAGAGAGCCAATGAGCCATAAGCATTAGCTAGAAGAGGGGGTTAACCATGCAAGTAGAGGGCTAGCTTGATGGGTATACTCTCTCCAAGACACTCACACACACTCTCATTGTGTGAAGTGCTAAGTGCAAGAACTTCATCTCCTTCTCCAAGCTTGTTGAGAAGTTGAAAGCCTACACCAACACTCTTGGCTATGGAATGAAAATCCAACCAAGAGACATGCTTCAATGCTTAATATTTCCATCTTCTTCATCATCATTACTATGCTATTATGTTATGCTAAGCAACAAGAGTGATGATAAGTGAGTAACTATTTCTTTCTCATAAGAATGTTTCTTCTTCCTCTTCCCTACCCTCATTCCCTGTTAGCTCTCTCCACCTTGGAAGGTGTTTGAGGTCTTGGGACTGAGGCCGTGGACAAGTTAAATCTTTCATTTAGCTAAGTTACAAGCATAATTATGGTGCATGAAGCTCTCTATCTTCATTGCACCATCAAGTTTTCAAGGAACACAAAGCTTGTATTGTACCAAGTCTCTCTTTATGGGAGAAACTATAATACAAAAGCCTTTCGGAGGGGGGACCGGCTCCACATAAATCCAATCCTCAACTGTTTCCAAGTTCTCTAATTCTCTCTCTTGCAAAGTATTGTTCATGCCAAGTTAATTAAGTATAATGGTTATGTTGCTACCTCTAATCAAGTTCACCCTCTATTTTCTCAAAGTAGTCTCATAAAAATGCTCAGTACAGTTTTCTTAATTCTGCTATTCTCAATGTTCATAGGCCATTTCCATTACATTGGTATGAGAGCTATTGGTTTCTCTTTTCTTGCTTAAGAAGAGAGGTCCTTAAGTTGTCCATGAAAGGTTGGACCTATTCATTGCAAGAGGGTAAGTGGGACAAGGATCTATTATCCTGGTTGAAAGGGTTTAGTTCAAGGTACACCGTTGGAAACTATAGACTTAATAATGGAGTCTCTCGGGGTTTGCCTTTGGCTTAACCATTATTGAGCTACTAGCAAGCTCAATAGGAACCATAATCAATCGGGCAATGTTAGACCCTCTCCACTAATCTTTGCAATCAATAGTCTATAAACCACGGGTGTGGCTACTTGCGAGCTAATTTTCGAAGGTAAAGAAGAGTAGCAAACAACTAAGTTTTTTTAGGGTACCAAAGCACAAAGTAGCATACACATAAGTTTAATTAGTATGGATGACAATAATCCAGAGAGTAGAATGAATATCGACAACTTTGATTTTGCACATGAAGGTGCTACTGATGATGAATGTTTGCGAACTATCTTGTTACAAGGTTGCAACAAGCTATGGGCAACCCTGCCTTGCAAGCCAAAGTCTTCGTGCTTATGGGATTTCCCTTCTTCTCCAAGATGAAAGAGACTTAGGAAGAATCTTATCGATACTTGCAAAAGCAGTCTCTCTCCAATAAGAGAAGAGGATGAATCCAATGAACGAGAAAGAAGTGAATCTTCGAATTCCTCTGAAGATGTGGCTCCACGAAGATGACGGTCTCAACGATCCTCAACTCCTCCCGAGAGGAAAAGATCATCCTATAGTCCTTCTCCTCGTCACTCCAAAAGGGGAGAGAGGAAACAAAGAAAGAAAAAGGCAAGAAAGAGGTCACCCTCTTCTTTTCCTCCTCTTCCGACGAAAGCAACGGTGTTTCTCCTAGAGAATACAAGAGGAGAGGATGTCGCAAAACCTACCCTACTTGGAAAAAGTCCCAAAAGCTTAAGAAGTTCAAAGAGGGAGGAAAGAGTATCTCTTTTCTCACCTATGACGGCACCCTTGGTGCTACTACAAAGTATTGGCCTTCATCCAACAATTCAATGCGGTCTTTGGAGACGAGGGCTTCATAGAGTCCTCCAAGCTATGCCATGTAGCTATGCACTTTCAAAAATCTGCTCGTTAATGGTGGGCTAGTCTCCGCGGGAATGACGAAGCCCCAAGGACATGGAGAACTCTATGAGTTTCCATAATGAAGCAATTCCTTGTGCCAAGGATAAAGTGCTTACTGAATGGAGAAGCTTGAATCTACTCTCCCATGAGTCTATCCACAAATATGTAGACAAGTTTTGGGATTTACATCTCAAAGCTACAGTCTTTCAAATTATAGACTTCGCCGAGCAAAAGCAACAATTTTGTGCAAGATTGCCTGAAGAAATGACGGAGTATGTCAACTCCCAATGGCTTGGTTCTATCACCGAAGTCATCCACCACACTATGGTTGCATCTCATATCAATATCCAACAAGGGGCTAAAAGGAATGCCAAGCCCATGGAAAACAAAGATCAAAATGATGCAAAGGGGAAGAACAATGCTCAAAGTTCTTCCCAAGGCAATTCCAACCAGAACAACAACAAAACCAAGGAGAAAAAAGTTTACAAAGGTCAAAACAAACTCTCTCCTGAAGAGCTAGAGGCTTTCCGCAAAGATCACAAATTCTTTAAGTGTGGGGAGCAAGGACATGGCTATCATTCTTGCCCCAAAAGAAATGCCCACAATGAGACTCCTAGAGCTTCCATGGTTGAAGCTCAAAAAGAGGATGCTCATTGCAAAGGATCGTCACTTTCCTATGCTTGGGGAAAGGTGAGGGATCATGATGCCTTCATTATTTTTTACCCTGGCTCTACTCACAATGGAGTTGGCCACTAAGCTGGACATTCAAGATTTTGAGATGGAAGATATTGTAACTGCCGATGGGGCTTTCAAAGGACAACAAGCCTTTGTTATTCCCTTGATTGGCAAGTTGAGGCTTCATCTCCAAAGCTACGTCGACAAAGAAGACTTTTTCATCTCTCTTCTCCAACATGAGGATGTTATCCTAGGGACACCATGGTTCAACCGCATGGCTACCAACATGAAGTTCTCTGAAAGGAGAATCTACTTCACCTATGGGGAAAAGAGCATATATATGCTAATGAGTTTGATTGTACTATACCACTTGTGAATTCACCTACTTTTGATAAGTCAATGAAAATCTCGGATTCTTCGTACATTATTTTTGTCAAAGAGTCTCTAATGATGCTAATGTTTTAACAAAACAAAGTGGTAGGAATAAAAAAGAATTAGACTTGTCTAATTTTCTAAATAGATTCCAAGATATATTCATCGATGACATCCCTATGGAGTTACCTCCAAAACAAGGGGATGAATATAGACATGTGCTTATGGATCTATCTCAGCACGAGACCAAAGTCAATGGGTCCAAATGAGAGATGATCTGTCAAAGAGCAATGCTAGATAATTGAGCTTGAAAGACCTTAGGGTTAGCTTCATTATGGACCTCCAAAGGTTAGTGTTAAAAGTACTTAAACCTAGGACCTTAGCCAAGCTAGAGCTTGAGGTGCGAACCTGGCCCGAGCTTGAGGTGCTTGCTGACTATGGTGCTTGAGGTGCTTGCTGACTGAGGTGCTTGAGGTGCTTCATGACTAAGGTGCTTAAGGTGCCTCATGACTAAGGTCCTTGAGGGGCTTAAGGTGTTCCAAAAATTCAAGCATATCCCTACACAAGGGGGGGGGGAGGGGGGGCGATCCCTACAAGTAGGGGCATGAAAGAGAACACACACACTCACTCAATGTAAGCCAAGTCTAAAGAGGCGTCTAAAGAGGCAATAAGGACACATGTCAAGTTCCTCTCCATGTTGCCATCATAAGGTGTCTAAATCCTATTGGTTGGCCTCTAAAGGGGTCCAATAAGTTTTTAGCTAATTATCAAACCCTCTCTCTCAAAGGGGAAAGGAGGACACTTGTCCAAAGGCTACCTCTATTGCTAGTTTTTACCAAGGCTTGTGATTGGCTAGGCTTGAGAGAGCCAATGAGCCACAAGCACGAGCTAGAAGAGGGGGTTGACCATGCAAGTAGAGGGCTAGCTTGAGGGTTATACTCTCTCCCACACACTCACACACACTCTCATTGTGTGAAGTGCTAAGTGCAAGAACTTCATCTCCTTCTCCAAGCTTGTTGAGAAGTTGAGAGCTTACACCGACCCTCTTGGCTATGGAATGCAAATCCAACCAAGAGTCATTCTTCAATGCTTAAGCTTGCCATCTTCTTCATCATCATTACTATGCTATCATGCTATGCTAAGCAACAAGAGTGATGATAAGTGAGGAACCATTTCTTTCTCGTAAGAATGCTTCTTCTTCCTCTTCCCTACCCTCATTTCCTGCTAGCTCTCTCCACCTTCAAAGGTGTTCGAGGTCTTGGGATTGAGGTCGGGGACAAGTTAAAGCTTTCATTTAACTAAGTTATGGGCATAATTGTGGTGCATGAAGCTCTCTATCTTCATTGCACCATCAAGGTTTCAAGAAACACAAAGCTTGTATTGTACCAAGTCTCTTTTTATGGGAGAAACTATAATACAAAAGCCTTTTGGAGGGGGGACCGACTTCACATAAATCCAGTCTTCAACTTATGTCAAGTTCTCTAATTCTCTCTTGCAAAGTATTGTTCATGCCAAGTTAATTAAGTATAATGGTTATGTTGCTACCTCTAATCAAGTTCACCCTCTATTTTCTCAAAGTAGTCTCATAAAAATGTTCACTACAATTTTCTTAATTCCGCTATTCTCAATGTTCATAGGCCATTTCCATTACACGCCTCTTAAGCCTTTAGCTTAGGTCATTGTTTTATCAAGTGATCAGTAGCTCTGCAATAGCTACAACGCTCCTTTTTCTTTCCTTTCTCGATAGATTTACTAGATGCATTGTTGTTATGGGAGGCATTTTTCATGGATGGTTTGCTACCAGAAGAAGGAACCTTGGAAGTAGCAACATTGTTATTGCTACCTCTTCTTTGTGCACCAACAAAATCTTGATCAATAGTACGTTGCTTAATCACATTTTTTTAAACATAGCCTCTTATAAAAACAAAGTGATGAACCATCAAACTTATTAGCACTAGTATTGATCTATGCAACAAGCCTAAAAGTAGAAGAAAAAGTTTGATACTACTACAATAAGTTTCTCATTGATATCTTTGATTTTTGTAAGAAATATGTCTATTTCATCTTCCCCATGAATAATCTTTTATTCTAGCTATTTGCACAAATATGCTATTTTTGCCTCATTGCAACCGGCATATGATGTAGCTAGAATGTCCCAAGCATGTTTTGTTGTTTTTGTTGAACAAATGTGAGAGGTAATGGTGCACTTGATAGACAATGCAATTAATCCATGTACATGAATAACTTTACTTTCTTTACAAGCCTATTCAACTGTAGGTAAAACAACACTAGCAATAGAAGCAAAACTGCTATAACCTGCAACATCCTCTATAGAAACTGGATCCACAGAACGTGAGCGTAGATCAAAATCTTTAACAATGTTCCATACACCCTTGGAAACAAGTACATGCTGCATCATGTAAGCCCACATAATTATCTCCATCCAGTTTTTCATCATCAAAGAACATCATTGCTCTCAGCCATAGCAAAAGACTGAACTTGATGTAGAAAATGTCCAAACTGTGTAGAAATTTAAGGGAAATTGTACGTGCTATATAGCACAAACCAAAGCAGACTGTCAAGGACTTGTTATACAAAAAAATGTAGTGAGCGAACTTCTGCACAAAATAACAAAATTGCAGTGCACAATACTTGCAGTAGTGGAAATGGAGGCCAAAACGAGCCCGAATCAAAATTCTAAGCAAACCAAGCTCTGTGAGATATCCCATGACAAGTAACAACTTGTTGATGCTTGCTAAACGTCACCCAAATTGGATAAAGTGAGCATGGGGTGTGGCGATGTTGGTGACTATGCTTGGGAGAGCGCAACCTACTTTGGTACCAAGTGTTAAAGTTAGGGTTGTTGGAATGCATACACATCTTGAAGATGGAGAAGAAACTCAAGGCACACAATAGAGAATGTATTACTAAGTGTGCAAATACAAGAGGAGATAGCCCTAAAGTGATAAGTGTATATACAAAGCATGGGGAAAAAAACTTCTTAGTGAGGGAAAAAAGTGCCCCCGACGGTCCTACGTGTCTTCACACACATCACTACCATATACATGACAACAATCCCATCTTGATTATCAAAAAATTTCCCCTATCAAGTGTTATCCATTTTTTATTTTGTGGCTTTCATAAGTTCTAGGCAAGTTTTTGATTTTGCAAGTTTTGAAAATTGAAATTTGTCCCCCCTTACATTGATGTCTCTACATTTATGCATTTTGATGTGAGGTTACACTATAGAAGTGGATCAAACATTTTATTGATGTGTGTATGTTGTGCAGTGAAAGGGGTCTTAGGCCATCATGGAGCCAATGTCTACCCTCTTATAGATTATTGTGCAAAAATGTAAAGCAAACTAATTTAGAAACTCTATTCTTCATCATAAGCAAGATTCATTGCAACCCGATGAGGTAAAGCATGTGGTTCATCGTCATGTTCATCTCTGATCCTATTGGCTTTTTGTTTCTTCTTATAAAAACAATCTTTTTCAATGTATTTAGGTCTGCCACGTATTGAACACTTGATTTAATTTGTAATGTGACCACATTTACATGTACTCAAAACCATAGTACATTGTCTTTGATGTTTCACTCTGAGAGCTAGACTAGTGTAGGCTTCTTCAGAAGATTGATTACTGTTGGAATTTGCTCATTCCCATTCATGTAGTAAAGTTACTACACCTAGAAATTTGAGATCAATATGGTTTTGCAATGTATTTGCAATATTCCTATATTTTGGTTAATCTTGTGCACCCTTGAGGAGGACTACAACAACATGATCTTCTTCAACTTTGGTATCGATTATAGTCAAATGCAATGTAAGAATTTGCATGCTATTACTATGAATTGTACCTTTCTTCACGAGAAGGAAAAAATACTAAATCTTTGAATTAATTAAGGATGCTTTACGTTTAAGAAGAGCATAATTACCATTCTTAATTACTCACTTTATCTTAATCATGCATAGTATACTAAGCATGATTATCATAATCACTTTTGTTAGGCAAACAAGGTGAGTAATTAAGAGAGATTTTGACATAGAGAAAGCCTTAACATAAGTGCACAGAGATTTCAGAGGAAAATTAGCATAATAATGCTTAATTACCTCGTAAATCCACTTGATTTTTTGATCTCTAAGTGTCTTGTGGATGCCCTTCTCTTTGGAGAAGTAAACGTCTCGAGTGCAACAGAGTATCCCAACCCAATGTGTAAATATGTGAGAGCTCAATGTCTATTTATAGCTTTTGTAAAGCAAGAGGTCCACAAAAGCTGCCTCCCTATTATAGAAGAAATCCCCTAACTTGGTAGCTCACCCAAGTATGCTTAGTTAGGCCTAGTGAGGTCTTGGAGGCCACCCAATGCTTCTACACTACCTAGTTGGTCAAGTTCTAGGGCTTCCAAACCTTGTAGTAGCTTCCATGCTTCATGTGAGAGACACACTTCCCCCCATGTGACTCTATGTGCAACCCATGTGATTTGTTATCCATTCTAGTCAATAGGATTACATATTTTACATCCCTTATATTTTCCAAAAGATCTGCAAAAGTCTAAGGTTCTAGTAAAATTTCAGTCTAGGTTTCAAAGGTCTAGATTTGTTCGATTTCGAAGCTGAAAATGCTGGTGTGAAGTAATGCTCTACTTAAGACTCATTAAATATCATACTTTACCCAATCTGGAGTCCCCTTTTGCCATTTGTAATAAAAGAATGCTAAATTTTGTAGAAAAGAAAGTGGGTACCTTACATATTATAAATGCCCTTCACAAGTGACGGTATTGTTTACATGGTGCAGAGTTTGAGATTGTGTTTAACTATGAGAGCATTAAATGGTTTACAACTCAAACAAAGATTTTAAGGTTAATAAGTCTTGTTATGTAGAATACTTCATGAATATGATTGTTCTTTACAACATCGTAAAGGTTGCTACACGTGGTAGCCAACATTTTAAGTCACTTGCCCGAAATATGCGCTCTTTCTTTCACAAAAATTAATTCTTAGCCTCTCTTTGAAGGAAGTATTAACACGATCTGTCAATAGTCAAGTGTCAAGTCACAAGGTTCTAGCATTGCATGACCCTTGTGCCTAAGAACTCCCACATGTGGAAGTCGGTATCAAAGTGGTCAATGGAACCAATTTATGCAAAGGCATCTCTCTTGCAATAGACCATATTCCCATCCAGACATTAATTTACTTGGTGATTGATGATCTATCTACTTGTACTTCATTTAGAAAAATACATTTCTTGATGAGATTCCTTGAATCTCTAGGTCATGCCTCACCCCTCCACCTTTGCTTGGTCAATCGACTAGCCATAACACCCCATCAAAGCCCTCACCTTCATCATCAACTCTTAATCCGTAGGATTGTCTATGCTATAGAAACACCCTTAGATTTATGCAAATTATCTTGATCTCCTCTAGCAGCTCCATGACTACTCAAAAAATATATTGGAGGCCCTCCACCCCATGTTGTTGGGCTTTCTTGAGGATGCCACATATTTTGGCAAAAATTTCAACCAAAGCACTGCCACACAAAACTTGTTTTTCCAATAGCTCTTGACCATCAGAAACTTAGTCACCACAACCACAAGCCTCCAAGTTGTAAGCTTAGACATTTGCTTGCTTCGCATTCACACACACACACACACACACACACACACACACACACACACACACACACACACACACACACACACACACACACACACACACACACACACACACACACACACACACACAAAGAGAGAGAGAGAGAGAGAGAGAGAGAGAGAGAGAGAGAGAGAGAGAGAGAGAGAGAGAGAGAGAGTTTCACGTGCACCTTCAATGCATGCAAACAGAGAGAAATCAAGAGACAATATTCTATGCATAGCTCATTTCAATGGAGCAAAAAGGAATGTGTAAGGATTCCAGTTATCTCTCATTAAAAGTGATAAAATCACAAGGTCTACCTCCAACAAGATAAGATATATGTTGATCAAGAGGAAAATAATATACTTAGGGAGTGGTCACACAACGAATAATTACCGATTACTTTTACAAATGATTTCTTGCATCTTGCCCAGGTCTTGGATGAGGGTGAGGGAGTTTTGTAGGTGTTGCTTTTGGCAAAGGAGGATGGGGTATAGCTCCAAATGGAGCCAAATAGAGGCTTTCTCAAAGAGGTAACCCTTATAGGAACAAATAGGGCGAGAGACAATGGACGGCTTATGGAGTTTAGGGATGAAGTAGATAGGACAAGGTTTAAGGGGTTTGTTAAGGTGGGAGAGGATAAAGTTACGCTCAATAGAGGGAAGAGCGGAGTAGAGGAGGGTGGCAGAGGAAAGAAGGGAAGCTAAGAAGGCAAAAGGAATGTTAAAGCAAGGTTCATAGGTGGAGCAATCATTGAGATGCGAGAGGGCATCTTTCTCATACCAATCTAATGGTAAGACTACTACACCAAGGTTTTTGTCAACAAAAATTATGATTGTTGAAGGGTCCAATTAGAGGTTGGATAAAGATTCAATGACAAAACACGGTCGCTTTGAGATGGGGAAATTTGAAGCATTCAGAATGAGGTTAAAGTTATACCACTTAGTGGACAAAATTTGGATGAGAGAGGGATTTATTAGAGGTGGTTTCCAAAGGGGGTTGGGCTCCTTAAAAGGAGAGGGGGAGGAGGGTTTAAGGTCTTTGAAGAATTTAAGGTTGAGATTTCTTGATAAGTTGTAGTGTGATTTGAAAAGTAAGAGAGGGGTAGGGTTTAGAGGGGGAGGGATGTATTTTAAGCCTAAGACCAAGCATCACCTTTCACACACACACACACACACACACACACACACACACACACACACACACACACACACACACACACACACACACACACACACACACAGGTCAAGGTGCCAATTGTGAATCTTAAAGCTAGAAATATTCTGCTCCAAGGTTGAAACTTGACATTTGCCAAAGCGCAAGAGCTTGTAGTCGCTTGCGGCTTTGTGAGTGGGAGCCACAAATTCTCCTTGATCTTCCTTTGTGAGGTGGGGGCTCGAATAGGCTTTTGAAATCCATAGATATGGGAGGAGGGGGGGTTTGGAGAAGTAGAGGTGTGCCCAAGTGTATGGGTGGCTAAACCCTAATCCTTCCTCCCTTTGTTTTTTCCTTAGTGATTTTCCTTTAGGTGGTATGGGAGTGGCCCTTATTGTTTGAGTGTGGGTAAGGGTGGTTGAGGATCTTTTGTGATGGAATTGTAGAGGAGGAGCCGAGGGAGGCAGGTGCAGGATTGAGGGTTTTAAGAGGGTACAATGGATAGATGGGGGTGTTGGGCGAAGGAGAAAATTTAGGTCTTTTAGACAAGACTTGCCTTGCAAATGGGTGTATAAGAAGAAGTACATGGCACAAGATTTCAAGCCTCAGTATAAAGCTAGATTGGTTGCTAAGTGTTTCAAGCAAAAGAAAGGCATGCATTTTGATGAGATTTTCTCTCTAGTAGTCAAGAGGACTACATTGCATCTTGTGCTTGGACTAGTAGCCACTGAGGACATAGAACTTGTTCAGATGGACGTGTAGACGACTTTCCTTCACGAGGATCTTGATGAGACTGTCTACATGAAGCAGCCACAGGGTCTTGAAGTCAAGCCTAAAAAGCCTACAAGGGCGGCAAAACTTGTGTGTCGATTATGTAACATTGTATGGACTAAAGCAGGGCTCAAGATAATGGTACATGAAGTTTGAAAAGTACATGTAGTCCTAAGGGTATGAAAGGTGTCAGGAAGACGCTGCTTGTATACAAGAAAGTTAAACTATGGTTCACTTATCATCTTGATACTCTACGTTGATGATATGCTCATTTCTGGGAAGTCCAAAGATGAGATTGACATCTTGAAGAGGTCACTTAGCATGCTGTTTTCTATGAAGGATTTGAGAGATGCAAGTCACTTTCTTGGTATGTGTATCAAGAGGGATAGAAAACGTGGAATACTGGCATTGTCTCAAGAAACATATATCCACAAGGTCTTGCAAAGTTTTAATATGTAGGGGGGAAGGCTACATTGAGTACCCCAATGCAAGCGTATGAAAAACTTAACAAGAATGATGCTCCCAAATTTGATGATGACAAAATAGAAATGGCCAAAGTGCAATATTCTTCAGCAGTTTGGTAGTCTTATTATGTATGCCATGGGCCAGACATTGCTTTTGTAGTGGGAGGGCTTAGCAAATTTATGGAAAATCCTAGCAGAGAGCACTGGGAAGTGGTGAAGCACATCTTGAGATATTTGAAAGGTACGACAGACAAGTGCTTACGCTTTGAAAACCATGATACATCCATTGTGGGTTACACATATGCGGATTATGTAGGTTGTGTGGATAGTCAAAGATCCACACAACTAGCTATGTGTTTCTATTTGCTAGAGGGGTTGTGTCATGGAGATCATGTCTCCAGAATCGTACGTCATCTTTCACCACAGAGGAAGAGTATGTGGCAATTTTTGATGCTAGCAAGGAAGTTGTGTGGTTAGCTTGCCTAGTGGGAGATCTTGGCATTACTCAAACTCCAGTGTTGCATTGTGATAGTCAGAGTGCGATTGAACTAGCAAAAAACCCCGTGTTTCATTCCAAGTTGAAACACATAGAAGTCCGTTATCATGTGATACGACCTATTGGCTAGCAAGCGCATTGAGCTAGTCAAGGTCCATATGGATGACAATCCTGGAGATGCTCTCACCAAGAGCCTATCCTCAGAGTGGTTTGCACATTGGATGGAGATGATGGGTGTAAGGTGAAGACACTTGGATAGATGTATATACACACATAGGCCACTTGGGCCATTTTGGCCTTCGAGTGGGAGATTGTTAGGGTTTAGGCCAACTGGCGAGACACCCATCACACTGACTGTACTAATCTTATCTATTCTTTTGATCATATAGAAGAATGAGTAGAGAGGTAATTTTGAATCCTCAATGAGACCTCCACCCACATCGTGCTCGTGTTTGTTCTTCTTCTCCCTCACACTCCACATGGACCACGTACTCTTCACAGGTTAGAACGGATGATGGATGATGAGGCACTTTGCTTGGTCATAGACGGACGAGTAGCTGTAGCACACTGCTTTCTTGCATACAATTTTGCAAAGGAGAATGCGAGATGATGCAAGATTTGCTTGTGAGAGTCAAAGAAAGGAGCCGAAAATCAAATTGGAAAATACATGGCGAGGAGAGCCCTATAGACAGTTTGAGGAGGTTGTTTGTGAAGGCAGCGTAGGGATTGACACCCTTCTTTATGTTAAGAATAGATGGTGAATCACAATGGCACACAATTAATCTTGGACGGAGAGAGAGAGAGAGAGAGAGAGAGAGAGAGAGAGAGAGAGAGAGAGAGAGAGAGAGAGAGAGAGAGAGAGAGAGAGCAAACACAAGAGACACAAGAAGGCGGAGTTTCTTTCCTAAAAGCATTTGCCCACAAGATGAGCGTCCTCGAAGGGTATTTCTTTGATATTGCAAATGATGGCCGATACAAGTTGTCGTCACAAGAAATTTGGAGGCCTTGATCATCTTCACAAATGCTCAAAGAGAGAGATCTCCCAAAATGATGACCGGTGTACAAATGCCCCCAAAAGGTCTTTATATAGGTACTAGCCTAGCTTTTTGGGTGTCCTTGACCCTTGGCTTTTCACTCTATCATGGTTGATAATTAAACCCTGTTTAACCTTAGAAAACAAGTTGCACTAGCTCTTCCTTCGCTTTAATAGCACCTTCGTTCCTACGACATAAAGATAAAGCTAGCCCCCCGTAATGGCAAGCACCATCCTAGCAAGCGAAGGGATTTACGGGGGGAAAGCCCGAGCGGCTAATTAAAGATAAGCAAAAGCTATTTGGGAATTAAAGAACAATAATTGCAATCCATTTAGTCACCAAAATAGTGTGATGATCAAGAGTGATGAGATAAGACATCATAGGGATTTTTTCTCATTGTAGTAGACTACGTTATACAATCTTGTAATCGAGATCGCCATGATATGGCACCTCCAGCCAATGTAAAGACATAGCCTGATGTAGATCTCCTCTTATCCAAGTCTCCTGCATAATCTGAGTCAGTGTATCCTCTGACACTCAAATCCTGACTACCATAGCATATGCGCATTGTTCAACCTTTGGCCTTTCATTTTTCCTGACCTTTGGCTTTTCAATTGTTCAATCCCTTGGTTTATAAAAGAAGGACGCAAGGGCGCTCCACTTTTAGGACCGATTTGTGTTATGCGCCTCACTTTTAAGGATGATTTGTGACATGCCCCCTAATTGAGAAAATTGTAATCGTCCTCGATTACATCCGCAAAACAAAACAAGGGTAACACCACAATATTAGATGTCTATGATACACTAGAATCAATCAAATTTCTATCCAGCCATCTCATTTTCATCAAAAATTTTGATATCTTGAAGTAGCAATATTAACCATCACGTCAAGATCTCACCGATCTTCAAAAGATGTTTTGATTCACAATAAGCAGATACCTAGTTTATCAGATGTCTCTGATAAATTAGCACACCATCAACATAGAATGCTACATTCATTCCATCCAATCATTATCAATCAAATAATAATACATCAATCAAAATGAGAGAGTAAATAATTCTTGTTGCAACTTTCATCAAAATACGTAGTGATGTCAAAGTGCTGTAAGCTCAACACCCTTGAAAGGATAATAACTAATTACTAAAAACCACTATCAATCATTTGTGTTGATCTATGACAAGAGAGTGTAGTTCTCCTCTATGCAGCATGTCTTGCACCAGACTCAGTCGCTGAATCATTGGTGGCAATGTAGGAGCCAATCCAAAAGCCTCAAGGTAAAGCTTTGATAATTGAAAGGTATCTGCCAAGTCCTTCTCCTCCATCCATTTGGCATCCCAAGACCGGATAATTTTGAAACTTGACCAAATATTTTTGGATTACCTTTCCTTCAATCTTTCTTTCCTTGTGTGCCAGTACCTATTTGGGCTAAAGGTATTTCCTCAACTTCAAGTTGCTTGTTAGCAATCATATCCTCTCGTATTTGTCATTTAAAAATACATAGAAGACTCGCATGAAAAGCATTGTGAGTCTTCCAATGATCTGTCAACTTCAATTTGAAAGCAACATCACTAATTTGCTCATCGATCTAGAAAGGACCATAGTATCGCATATTCAACTTTGGATAGAGCCTCTCTTTGTGATTTTTCTTTCTGAGGTGTGCTTTCTCAAACTTGAGTAGCACGCAATAATTCTCTTTAAGCTGCATGTCTCTATGATGGTTATCACTACCTCCTTGTGTTTTTCTTTAAACTTTTGCAAAATCTCCTTTTTCTTGGAAAATGAGGTATCAAGATCCTCCACAAAGTGATCTACCTCAAATATGTTATCTTTGGTACATAAGATAGGTAGAAGCTTTTGCCACCTTCAACAATCTCAAATGGGCCTTCCCCATCGATGTATGGACTGTGTTGTTATAGGCAAACTCCACCAATGGTAGATATCCGTCCCACAACAATTTGTGGTTTGAAACATAACACAACTAAAGTTGTGATCTCTGGGTACCCATCACCTTGTGAATGAAAAGAAGAAGAAAACTTCAATGTACTCCTCAAATTCTCACATAAAGCTCGCCAAAAATCCAAATTGGTCATCTTGGGATCTCTATCAGCAAACAATAGAAGAAGGCATGCCATGGTATTTAAAGATATAAGTAATGAACAAATTTGCTTTATGATCTGCTTTAATCATCTTCTTTACATGGATAAAATGAGCCTGCTTACTGAACCTATCAACAACAATCCATATGCCATCATGCCCACCCTGCGTCTTCAAAAAATAAAAAATAAAGTACATAGCAATACTTTTCCATGGTCGATTTGGACTCTGCAAAGGTAGCAGCAGTCTTTGTGTTTTATGTCTATCATACTTTACTTTTTGGCATTCCAAGCACGTATGCACAAAAGTGTTCATATCTGCCTTGAGTTGAGGCCAAAAGAAGTAAGTCTTTATTGCTTTTAATACAACCTCAATCCCATGATGCCCTGAAAAAGGTGGATTATCACATTCAATCAGCACATTCTGTTTACTTGTGTGACACACATCTTAGCTATCTTCATTAAAAAATCCTTGTTTAAGAGCATATCCTAGAATAGCCTTACCATCATGTAAGCTGTCGTGAACGCTCTAAAAATTGGGATTTGTAGCATACTATTTTTGCATGTCATCCAATTCATGAGATGAAAAATAGCAGTGACTACTGCTACTGAAATTTGCATTTTGCGAGAGAAGGCATCTGCAACCACATTATTCTTTCCCTCTATAAGATCCTTCCCTTTGGCATCGTTCTCAAGCTCTACTTCTTCATTGTTCTCCTTTTCACTTTCGTAAGAGGTAGACTTTGGACCATCATGCTCTACTACTATGGGAAGGATCGGATTGTTTGTAGAAGAACTATTGATTCAACTCTGATTCCACTGAAACCTTTTTGTGCGTTAAGAATAGATGATGAATCACAATAGCAGACACTTCAACTTGGATGGAGAGAGAGAGAGAGAGAGAGAGAGAGAGAGAGAGAGAGAGAGAGAGAGAGAGAGAGAGAGAGAGAGAGAGAGAGAGAGACGGGATGGTGGAGTTCCTTCCCTAGAAGCGTTGTCTCTCAAGAAGAGCACCCTGAAGAGTATTTCTTTTATATTGCAAACGATGGCCAATACAAGTTGTTGTCACAAGAAAGCTCAAAGCCTTGGCTGTCTTCACAAATGCTCAAAGAGAGAAATCGGCCAAAAATTGATGATCCCTACAAATGTCCCCAAGAGGTATTTAAGGGCGCTCCACTTATAGGGCTGATTTGTGACAAGGATCTAGGGAAAAGGAGGAAGGACATCAGCAGTGTGGTGATGGAATCTCACTAAGGAGGAAGCGGAGCCCATCATCCTCATGTCAAAGAAGACACAGAAGAGTTCATGTAAACACCAAATAGACAGCCCCAGGGTTGACGTCATATTTACTACTAAAGATTGTGGCTCGACAATAACATATTTGACAATGCCACCTCGATGGTAATAAGATGCTCATTATTATCCACCATTGTATACTCGAAATGATGAATTGAATGATTACTCATCATTGAGAAAAAAGTTGCAACAAAGAAAACCACCAGAAACACCAACCAACATCCAAGCAAGGGACTCCTCAATTATACAGATTTGTAAAAGTTCGACAATTTTGTAATCAACTAATCAAAGAGCGACAGTCAGCTAAGTTATAGCAATATAAAGTTCAAGCCTCGCATTGTACCAATGGTCATATATATGTGAAGGTCAACAAGGTGAAAATTTGCTATGGCCTACGTAAGGCTATTGAGAAGAATTTCATGATAATTCTTTGTAAGAGAGAAAAATAGAAAGTGACACTAGTATTTTAAAACATGTGGTATCACAATAAAATATTATATTTTTTTTGGGAAAAAAGTGTAACAATGAAATATTTAGAATACAATATATTCCAAAAGCATAAAAAATAATGGTTGAAAAACTCTTGAAAGCATTGTAAGAAATTGAAGAAAAAAACAAAGTGAAAGAGGATGAGAAAGATTGTGTTTGACACAATACTCAATGTCCCTCTTTAAAAAGAGAGGTACACAAATGTCAACACCCTCTCAAAAAGGCCTAAAAGAAATAATAATAAAAACTTTATTATCATTAGCTTACCATGTGGCACTAATTCGCAAGTTTTATCCAATGGTCTAGAGATGCACCCAAAATCCAACTCTTTACTAAGGACTTAAGGACTGCTTATGTAGTTCAACAAGGTGAAAATTCACTATGGTCAACATAAGGCTATTGACAAGAATTATGCAGATGAGGCAATCATGTGCGTGAAGAGGCCCTGGCGGTTCAGGCTATGCAAAATTTCCTGTACCCAATGCCTCATGTGCACAACCTTTCAAGTTCTCCTCTTCCCTTGGGTTGCGAGCATTAGCAACCGTTGCCTCTTTGCTCCGCCTGTGGAAGTTGATGGCTGTATTATGGAAGTGCTCCATCGTGTCATGTAGCCAAGTGGAGTAGAATCAACATGCATCACATGGTTTGCACACGGCGTAGATGGCGTTGTCAGCGCCACAGGGTGACGTTTGTGTTGTTCGCGAAAGGGGGCGACCGCCAAATGGAAACCACATTGGTTTCAAGTGTTGGGGTAAAGACGTTGTGCCTTTGTCAGACGTCGGACGTGCGGTGTTCGGCTGTCCATTGACCATACCCCTTATTAGTTGTATGTGCTGAGGCGGGCAAGTGAAAATTGAATGTGCATAGCTAAGAAAAAGCAAGAGGCACTAAACATTTTTTATGAGAACACACAAGCGTTCTGTGTGTGAGCATTGGCGAGTAAGCCCGAGAATTCCTCGGTATCAGCTTGGCCTGACACCATCGACATCGGCTCGGATTGGTGGAGAGCGAGAGATAGATTGGGCATCTCTCTGGTTCCCAATTATCGGCATCAACGTCTGGCTCCTGTATCAATGAGCCAGGCTCTTAGACTTGGCATTGTTTCGGCTTCAACTATCGACGGCTATGGCATCGAAGAGCACTTTCGTCCGGCGGCAAAAAACGCCATCAACCATATTTTTTCGGTTTTGACATGGTGAGAGCGATTTTGCTCTCCTCCAGCCTCTCCATCGGCTCTCCTCTCATGCTCATCCGAAGCGGTTTTGCTTCGACAGTTCCTCCTTGGAATCTCAACCTCGATTTAGTGATTTCGGCTTCGACCATTCTCTATTTTCTTGTTTTGACAACACACTTTAGACACATACGGCACCAACATACTATTTGGAGTGGAAATCCCACGAGTAAGTTTGGCTCTTGGATTGCGTTTACGACCACATGGTAGGTTGTTCTATGTGTCTAGTTTTCGGTTGATGAAGTTTCCGATCGGCAAGATTGTACGTCAGATTCCAGGCGTTTTGCTCACAGGTTGCGCATCCTTTTCTAGTGCATCACAGGTTACATGCTCATGTATGACTGTGTGAGTCACTCTAGAGAGTATTTTTTAGTACGATTTTTTGCAATTTAATGCTATGTATATGCTCGTGTAGCTGTAAACAGTCACACGCTTTACAGGCTCTACAAGTTTTTGGACCGTTGTCGTATGGGATGCGTTTTGAGCACTGTGTTTGCTCATTACTTGCGTATATGGTTATGTGCTTTATGCTCGGTTGAGCTGTTTGTGTCAGATTTGGCTTACTTAGTTTAGTGACGCTGTTTATGCCTGTAGATTGTAGAGCTGTTTTATGTATATATGAGCATCGGTTTTTATATAGTTGATCATGGTTTTCATGATCGTATAGTGATCGAGTGATTTCCCATTTTGTTATCATTTTGATATGGTTTATGGTTGAGACGTTGCTTGAATTTTTTGCTCGGCTTTCAGGGGAGACTTTGACAGTTTTCTCTCAGAAATTCTCACTATAGTTTGATTTCTTGGCATCCATATAGCAGATATGTGTTACAACTCAGAGCCTACAGACATGACTCGTGAGAGATGGAGGTTTCGTTCATGCCGATACTTGCGATATTGGGATTGTGATTACACAGCACATTAGACGTATGAGGCAACGACAATGATGTATGCGAGATGCAGAGACAGTTTTGACACATGTTAGAGCGGTGGCTTCATATGCGAGTGACGGTGATGTCATGTTTACCTTTAGCGTTTCTTTTGCTTGCTTGTCTTCGAGAGGTGACATTTCTCCCCGTTGGTTGCTAGATGAGGATGCAGTTTTCCATGTCACACCACATCGTGAGTGGCTTAGCACTTTCTCGAAAGGGAGCTTTGGTTGTGTATACTTGATCGATGGTTCGACGCTTGACATTGCAGGTGCGGAAGATGTATGCTTGTTATTACTTAGTGCTGCATCCTATACGCTACGACATGTGCGCTATGTTCTTCAGCTAAGACATAGTTTGATCTTGGTGAGACACCTGATCACAAGTGATTGCTAGGGGAGCTCGTAGTGGCTTGGTATATTCTATACATGTATCTGAGGAACGAGGCGACATAGTCTAACTTTTATTGTTTGCATGTGATGAGGGAGAGACGAGACGTGTCTTCTTCTCTAGTGAGCTCCAGTATGCTCAGGAGACAGAACATTTAGCTCGACAGGATATATCAGTGGAATCTGTAGAGACAGAGGTAGAGCAGTAGTACTCTAGCGAGACACACGTGTTGTTAGAGTCTGTAGAGACAGAGGTAGAGCGACAGTGCTCTAATGAGTCACAACACATGTGATCAGAGTTTGTGCACAGAGGTAGAGTAGGTCTGCTTGCTAGAGACACATGTCAACAGAGTTTGTGCAGACAGAGGTGGAGTAGGTCTGCTCTCTAGAGACACAAGCAGAGATTAGAGACTTTGTGTTCTTTGATATGCTCATGCTAAAAACTGATGAGTTGATATCAGGACACATAGTTCCGCCTATGGATAAAAAGGACGTAGCCATCCCTTTGTCGACGACGATGCATCCATACGTGATGAGTGGTATTGATGATGCAATGCATGCAAATAGCACACTGGAGGCTAGTACAAACATGTTTGCACATATTTCATCAAGCATTTGTAGCAGGGATTGTCAGTCGTATGATGATTAACATTAGCATGATGCATTGTGGAGCTATGCTAACCATACAAAGTTGTTTGAGATTTACATGCAAGCTCTCGCACGCTCGCCTATCACTAGAGTCAATACGATTGCATATAGATCGATTGAGGGAGCCAATGGACATAAGTTGAGAGAGTCTTACTTATTTTCTTGTACATACTAGTAGTTTAGCTAGTGGCACTTACTTGTCGACACATTTACAATTAGGTGAAAGGTGGTTGGGGTAAAAGTGTTTTGTTTTTGCTTTGGATTGGGCGTCCGATATCCGCCCGTCCTTTGACCATATCTCCTTATTAATTGTACATATATACACTAATAAGGAGCTCCTCTCTTGTTTGAAGTGTGCTCCATCCACATAGTGCACTTCTCCTCTCCTTCTCCCCTTCTCGTACGCACATGCACACTTATCCGCATACACGCACTCTATAACAAGCACGAGTTAGATTAACTAACCCCCCCCCCCCCCCCCCCCCCCCCCCCCCCCAAAAAAAAAAAAAACACAGAATGCGCACTCAAGAATGCATACTCATCGTGAATATGAATGATGAGTCTCCTTTCCATGATTCAGTGATCTTTTGTATGCTCCAGCCAATCAAAAAATTGTGCATTTTTTAGAAATAACCTCCCCGTTTTCATTAGCAAAAACGGAAGGCATCAATGAGCCACTTGTCAAACTGGGCAAGCAAGAGGCGGGCCTTGCTTAGCCTATATTCGCTGAACGAAAAGGAGAAGCTGGCTGGAGGGCGGGCAAACACCCTCGGCCAAGTTTTCATACTCCATGGCCATCTGCAAATAGGCGCACGAAAAGGCAATTGACGGGTGCTGAGCCCTACTCTGCAACATGGAACGCGGAGGCTTTACCACCTACCCTGCCCTGATTCGCTGTGAGAATATTGCCTCTGATTTCACAAACTTGTGTGTGATACTCCAAAAACCAGAATGAGGCGGATGTCCCAGTGTGACAGGGGCCTAAGGCCTCACCTCTTTGGGGCAAACCAAAAATGAAACGGGCCCCCCTTGCTACTACTTGATATCTGAAGTAGAAGAAGAATATGACATCGCTATGTGCCAATCCTTCCACTGCGACGGTTCTTAACAGAATCTGCCAGAGTGTTTCTGCTCTTCTTAGAAGAAATCTGAGATTAGAGTGAGAGGGTATCCGCTTCTTAGAGAAAGTTTTTGCGGAGAACTTCTTTCCAGTTCATGGAGGAGGATCTCCTTTTGTTCTCCAAGTACTCCAGTCTATGGAGAATGGGGACATAGAGTTTTGCTCTACAAGGAGCCTTGTGCAAACATTGCTTTTGAGCGACTGATGTGTTCTGAGTCACGAAGAAACACGTAACCTTTGCATACCTACTTTTCAAAACAGCGCTTACAGCATCTGCTCATGGTGAATTGCTCTTATTAGGCTTTCATAGAAATCACTTCAGAGAACGTTTCCTCCGGAAGTAAAATTGCAGCTTAATCAAACATGGTAATCAGCTTGTTGAGTTCTATACTTTTATGATCATTCTAAAAGTTGTACTGACATCACCCAATGCACTTTCATGGGGGCGATAGACTGGTCCAGATTCATGATGTTAAGAAACGTGTTTGGATTGTAAGCTTACAAACAACATGCCCTCACCTACTACTTGTGTAGCATGACGTTTCTATTGCCACTCATCATGTTGACGTCGCTACACATAAAGGCTTCATTCTTGTGACAGTATTTAATGCATGGATAACTCATTAAAAGACTCTTCCCCAGCATAAATATTGGAGATTGTGATGTATGCTTTAGCATCCTTGGGTTGCAGGTGCATTGCCTGATCAAAGACCCAGTTTCCGAGCCCCACATTACGATGATTTTGGCACACTCCTAGCATATTCGACCAGATGGATAAAGTTGGCTGGACCAGCCCATCTGACAACAAATCCTTTACCTTGGCAAAATCGCCTGCGCGACCAAGAAGGTCAATCAACCCCTTGAAATGCTCCATGTTTGGGATGATGCCATGATTCTTAGACATGGACTCAAACTGTTCTATCCCTCCATCCACATCCCCAGCATGACTACAGCTGGACAGAAGCAAGAGTGCAGTGACTCTGTTTGCAATGATATTGGAAAAATGCATTTGCTCAAATGTTTGCATGCTGGTTCTGTGGTCTCCACTCCGCACATAACAATTAATAATGGCATTCCATGTTGCCACATCAGGCTCACCTATTGAGTCGAACATTGCCTGGCAATTCTCCATGGTTGCACAACTCCCATAGGCATACACAAGCATACTAGATAAATTACAAGAATAACCCCACCCTGCACAATCAATGAGGAAATGGACTTCTCTACACATCTCCACGTCTCCTGTCAGGCTGCAGGCTCGCAAAACACAAAACATTGTGAACTCAGTGATAGGCACACCCTCAGCTTTAAGGCGTTGGTAGAACAATAAGGCTTTCTCCCCTTGTCCGTGATCGATGTAGGTCGAAAGCATGGCATTCCAAGGCAAAATGCTATAATGAGGCAGTACATCAAAGGCATTCTCTGCTAGTGTTAAGCTCATACACTTTCCATACATGCCCACGACATTGCTGCAAATAGACGCATCCAAAGTAAAACCCTTAATCAAGCAGTCAGCATATAAGGCATGCCCAATTTCCACAGAGGTTTGTTTGACTGATTGGCCATCCTTAAGAGAGACGTCTTGCTTCTCAGCTAGCTCAGCACAAGCCTCAAAAGCAAGAACAAAAGTTTGCTCATCAGGGGCTATCCCCTCTTGATGTACAAGTCTGAACAATTGGAGAGCTTTCTCTGCTTGATGATGCTCAATGTATGCTGACAACAATGCGGTCCATGAGACAATGTCATGTTGCAACTGCCAATCGAACACGCCCTCTACATCTGCCATGCTCCCACAAGTGCTATACATAATAATAAGGGCACTACAGACCAACGGAATTGAGCCGAATCCCTTTTTCAATGCGTCCACATGGAGGGCTCTCCCAATCTCAAGAGGCAGAATGTGCGACGATCCTCTCACTGCAAACGTGGCTCCTCTGTTTCCCACAAGCATACAACACGCCTTAAGTGCAGCAACAAAAGTGCCCGGGTTTGGGAAAAAAGATTCTCGCTCCAAGTTCCTGAAGAGCTTCAAAACCTTTTCTCCATCACCTTGCTCGAGATAAGCAGAAAGCATCGCATTCCAAGCGACGGTGTCTGGCTGAGATAGCCCCAAAAACACATCCTCAGCTCCAACTATGTCCCCACACATGCTGTACAAGGTCAAGAGAGAACTACTGACAAAGATGTCTGAGCTAAAGCCATTCTTGAAGGCATCAACGTGAAGTGCCTGACCAATCAGCAATGCCACAACTAAGGCCGATTCCCCACCTGGGCCATTAGCCTCTCCTCTCTCTGCAATTGCAGAGCACCCTTGAATAGCCATTACGTAAGCCCACTTATTTGGGCTAACACCTTCCTCTTGCATGCGCTTAAAAAAGATTAAGGCCTTCTCACCTTCACCTTCTGCAACATACAATGAGAGCATTTCAGTCCAGAACAAACTGTCCCGATTGACAGGCCCACTAATAAGAGTCTCTGCGTCCACAAGACTCCCACATTGCTTATACATGCTAAGAAGAGCACAGATGACAAATGCATCTGAGAAAAAGCCTCTCCTTAAAGCATCATAGTGCAAAGATCGGCCAATCTCCAGAGCCATTGATGTAATAGGTCTGCCTCTCACGACTAGGGGTTTTTCATTTTCCGCTAGGATGGAACATGCTTGCACTGCAATGACCATGGTTCGTTCATCTGTTTGTACACCTTCCCCATGCATCTGCCTATACAAGCATATGGCCAGCTCTCCTTCACCATTCTCGACATAAGCTGAAAGCATCGCATTAGATGCTACAAGAGTGTGTTGCAAATGTCCAGCAAACACATTCTCTGCTTCCATTATTCTCCCACACGACCCATACATGCCAATAAGCGTGCTATTTACAAAACAATCTGCATCAAAGTTGTTACTCTTGGCATCATGATGGAGAGCCTTACCAATTGCCAAAGCTTTTATTTTAGTGATTTGCCCCTCAACATTGGAAGGTTCCTCCCTTCTTGCGAGTGAGCAGCATGCTTGAAGAGCGATCATGACAATCTTCTCATCTGGATGCACCCAATCCTGTTGCATCTGCCTGTATAATTGCAAGGTAGCTACTTCCTGGCCCAGTTCAAGATATGCATCTAGCATTAATGTCCAACTGACAACACTCTGCTCCACCATATCATTGAAGACATTATGAGCTCTTGTCAAGCATCCACATTTGCCATACATTCGCAAGAGGTTGTTCCCAAGAACAGCATTTGAACCAAAACCCATTCTACGAGCATCTGAGTGCAGTGCCTCGCCGATGGCAAGGCACATAATAGCAGTCTCATCTTTCTCTCCTAAGGTGCAACAAGCTGATACAACAGCCATATATGTCCGGCTGTTTGGATGAGGGCCCTCCTCTTGCATTTGCCTGTAAAGTTGTAAAGCCTTTTCTGCTTCACCTTGTTCAACATATACTGAAAGCATTGTGTTCCACAACACCACATCTTCCAGCATCTCTGAGTCTCCAAAGACGCTCTCTGCCTCTGCAATGCACATACATTTGCCATACATGTGAATAAGAGCACTGACCACAAAGGATTCTCTGTGAAGACCTTTTTCTCGGACATCTGCATGTATGGTCTTGCCTTGATCCAGGTGTGCTAGATGACCGCAGCCCTTGATCAAGATGGCATATATATATTTGTCCGGCTCCACACCATCTTCAAGCATTGCCTTAAATAAGCATAATGCCTGTTGCTCTCTTTGATGTTCAACGTACCCAGTAATAATGGCCTTCCATGAGAAAACGGTCTTCCGTGGTAACGCCAGGAACAACTGAACGGCCAAGTTGAACCCACCACATGAAAACAAAGTGCTTAGCAAGTAATCACCAAGAGAGCTCACAAATTCTTGGCCATAGAAAACAAGATGGGCATGGAGCCGCTTTGCAGAGAAGAGGGCGTTCATCTGATTGCATGCTTTCAAGTAGGACCAGTATATGTGCTGATGAGGTACAATGCCCTGAGCATACAAAAGCAGCAGGGAGTGCAATGCTCGATCGAAATGTCCTGCATTAATGAGGAACATGATCTCATAAAAAATCGAGGAAGAAGTAAAAGGAGAGAGAGCATCAGGGGCTGGGAGAGAAGCTACCCCTGAAGTTTGCAAATCATCCATTGAAAGAGTTGAATGAAAGGTATTGTTTGCAGGAAAAGCAGCAGGGACCAAACCCGCCGTCATGGTCTTCTGTGTGCATAAAGTAGTGAATGGCAAAGAGGATCCTCCCGGATCAAACACCGGCCTCCAGAGCGCAAGAGCGGGCGAAGCCGCGTTCCCATGGCAATAGCAGCAAGAAGCTGTTGCCAGGATCGCCATGCCAGCAACAACGACAACCTTCCAAATTCAAAGAGGGTGACCACAATTGACCAGGATCGCCATGCCAAGAACAACGACTCTATCTACAGGCTTCCAACTTCAAAAACAATTCGCCAGCTGACATCATCATTACTTGGTGGCTTGCTTGGTTTCTTCAGCCCAGAAGCAATCGCTTGGCATGATCTAGGCCATTGACAAGGAAACACGGCAAACACGTTGTCACTTAGAAGTTGAACCTATCGCACGATTGCCTTGCTTTTTTTTGTATCGTCTTTGTTGACTGTCAAGAGCTAGACGATGGTCCGCGCACAACAGCAAAAGAGAGTCCCGACTGCTCAGGTACAGCAAGGTGGCCTAGCTTGGTTGGTCGTCACTTGCTATGTGTACATTCTGCAGCTTGATTAGGCAACGTAGTGTCCTTGATCGCAGGCAACAGCCCGTTTGCGTGAAGGCCCTGCCTTATAAAATGTTCCTCTTGTGAGCAGTGAGAGCATATGTTCTTGGTGCAAGGTGAAGGTGTTGAGTCTGTGGTTGCCTCCTTCTTCCCTTTTGTGTTGGAGGAGCCACAAGTGTGGTCCATGCACAATGTTATTCGGACCCACTTATTCGAGAGCAATTTGGTCTTTTTCTTGAATATATTGGTTTGTGTCAGTTGGATGTTTTTACTTGGTAAGCCTAATCTGGTTTTTTTCTTTATTGAGCCTGCAGGTGGCCGCTTGGCATGATCTGGATCATTGCCTTCCACCCAAACCCCACGAGCAGGAGTCGTCTCAAGCTTACCACAAAATAAAGATCTTACGCAATCTTTTAATGATTTTCAACATGCAAGTAGAAGAGCGACCACGTTGAAATCTTGAGTGCCTATCCCTCGTTTCGGAGCCAACATCAATTGCTTCGATAAAGCGTTAGCAAAGCTGCGGAAGAGTGAGAAGTAGGATATGTTTCCCAAAAGCCTCCAATAATGTCGATGAAGGAGAAGGCCAAGATGAGAAACACTCATCCTCGAGCCTCACACACACAAGGAGAAGTTCAAGGTGCGGAGCTATAGAGCATAGCCTATGAGCCTAAAAAAAAGCAATACGAAGGCTAAGGTGAACTGCGTGAAGCAAACCCTCTGAGCCTGGGTTACCATACCATCACCCTCAATAATGAAGAAGGTTGCCTGCCACCTATCAAAAAAGGAGATGAAGAAGGCTGCCTATGGCCTATCAAGTGGTGATGAGAGGCTGAAAAGAGGAGACAACGAAGACTGCCTCCTGACCTATCAAAAGAGGAGACAAAAATGGATGTCTCTCGCCTAGTAAATGAGGAGATGTTCACAAAGATCCGTCAAGAGGACAAACTCCTCTAGACAACAAATCCCCGCATGCTCACAAAGAAGGCTGCCTATGGCCTATCAAGTGGTGATGAGAGTGGCTGAAAAGAGGAGACAACGAAGACTGCCTCCTGACCTATCAAAAGAGGAGACAAAGATGGATGTCTCTCGCCTAGTAAATGAGGAGATGTTCACAAAGATCCGTCAAGAGGACAAACTCCTCTAGACAACAAATCCCCGCATGCTCACAAAGAAGACCTGGACGAAGACCCACTCCAACCGAGTCACGGTGATGAAGATGGTGTAGGCACCCTCCCGCCTACGAAAAGAGGAGGTATGCAAACCCTAACAAAGACTGCATCCGACATGATCACGAAGATGAGAATGATGCATGCAGCTTATGAAGAGGGCTGTTGCCTCTCCAGATAAAGATGGCAGTCTACCTCCGCAATCCTGAGCATGCTTAAAAGCTACATATAAAGATAAAGAAGAAGGTAACCTCTATGTATCAAATAGATACGCACTTCTTTTCTCATAGTTGGGCAATTCAACTTATACATTGCAGTGCTCGATTTACCATGATGAAGATCGAAGTGAGACAACGCAGGAAAGACGAAGAGACCATGCCAGAGAAGATGGATATAAAAGGAACTGTAGCCATAGGGATGGCGATTGAAGGATACATAGAGAGCATGATGATCGCACGGATAGATACAAAGGATATGATGGCAGTGATGATGCTAATAGATGTGAAGACCAGAGTAGGAGGAATTGAGATTATAGCTCTTCAAAAAGGCACCAATTGCACGAACTTGAGCAAGCTTTATTGATAGTTTAATACAAAGGATATGATGGCAGTGATGATGCTAATAAATGCAAAGACCAAAGTAGGAGGAATTGAGATGATAGATCTTCAAAAAGGCACCAATCACACAAACTTGAGCAAGATTTATTGATGCTTTAAGAGTAATAGGGATGGTGATTGAAGGATTCACAAAGAGCATGATGATTGCACAGATAGATACAAAGGATATGCTTGCAGCGATGATGCTGATAGATGCAAAGATCGGAGTAGGAGGAATTGAGATGATAGCTCTTCAAAAAGGCACCAACCACACAAACTTGAGCAAGCTTTATTGATGGTTTATTAGTAATAACAACCATTGGTCCAACTCCTACCTGCAATAGACTCAACCATGGGCGCATTGCTCACTTGTTGACGACTCCAACTCAACAACATTGCAAGATTCATTATGTGCATCCAATTCCTCATGCCTATGCATTTTCTTGGCTCCACACATAAATCCTACAGGGCAAGGCACGACTTTCGTTTCTTACAATTTTTTGAAGAGAGTATGGTGCCAACTCTCCACCATACTTTTGTATGGCACTTTTGCATGACGTACACTGTATACTTAGCATTTTCAGTGTGTGATGTTTCATTGCAAGGCAAAATTTTTAACTACTCACATTGCTTTTATGTAGCTTGACTCAAACATTGTCCTCCTACTTGCACAATTGGACGACACTTATACATGATTACCAGGTCAGTAGGACAGTTTAATTTTTATAATATGTTGATGCTTTCTGTATTTTTTGAGTTTGTCAATGCTTCCTTAAGTTTAGTTTAGTTGTATTTTTTCCTCACTACTAGTGCATGCTCAATCTCGATCATCGTATATATATATCAAATAGGCATGCACTTTTTTTCTCAGAGTTCGTCGATTCAACTTATGTATTGCAATACTCAATGCACTCTGTACATGTTTATTTTATTCGTAGGTGGTTGATGTGGATCTACGTATGTCCTTGTTTGGAATGGATCTTATATATTGCAACCCAACGTTCTTCTCTGCATAACCGTTATGTAGCACGAGGATAACCCTTTATCCCAACGTTTTTTTCCCTCAAATATGTTTTGCTCCAGTTTTGTGATCGACAACCAAGACTCCTTGCTCCCTCTGACCGTGACAACATGTATCTCTCTCTCTCTCTCTCTCTCTCTCTCTCTCTCTCTCTCTCTCTCTCTCTCTCTCTCTCTCTCTCTCTCAGGTTCTATGGGTGTTCTATAGCAACGTCCACCAAGCAAGTCTAGTTTATCATATAGCCTTAATTAACCATTGATTAACTTAACTAGGTCTCCACAATTTCAGAAAAATAAAAAACCTTTTATAAAACATCTAAATTTCCAAAAAATAAAAAACCTTTTACAAAACATCTAAAATTGCAAAAGTGAAGGGCGATAGTGTGGAGATGAAAAGCCTCATGGCATTCTCTATGGTTCGAGCATGACGAAAACTTCTCGCATCTTGACTACCTCTGGCTATCTATTCACACAATATGTTGGCATATGTTACAATGCTAATAGCCACAACCAACGATGTTACCCTTGTTGGGTCCAAACCCTTGTCGGTCAGCCCGTGAGAACAAGTCTCAAGGCATGCATCTATAGACCATCAGTTAGTGGAGTTTGCATGTGGAAAAGGTGTGGTTGACATCACCTTCCAAAGACTATGTAAAGGCTTTTCTTTAATAAAATTAGTAGTAGAGTGTTTTTACTTCCAAAAACTGTGTCGACTTCCTCTCTCTCTCTCTCTCTCTCTCTCTCTCTCTCTCTCTCTCTCTCTCTCTCTCTCTCTCTCTCTCTCGTCCCTCTTCTTGCTCTGCACCACCATGGCTTCCTAGCTAGAGCTCCAACAACTGGTATCAAAGCTTTGGCTCAACCTTGGCGCTCGACACAGGCAACGCGGGATCGGCCGCTAGTAGCAGAGGACAAAGAGGCGCAATCGACTTGCAAAAAATTGGACAAGCTCGGCATCAACGAGGTCGCCCTGGCCTTGTGATGATTTTTCGACACACTCTCGCTTGCTAAAAGTGCCTGCAGCGTCTGCTTTGAAGCAATCCGCCATCGCGCTGTTCGACTGTTGGAGAAAAATCGATTTTTTTGTTGAGATTATCATAATATTGTGATTCACATTACAATGACCACTTAATTTGGTCCTAAGGGTTTACATAGCCGGGATTCACCCTTGCAAAAACCTCGCAAAATCCGTTATGCTACACTTCTTGCAAGCTATGCTCGGTGTTCAGTAATGGTGCGCTCAGTATTCGATCATGTTGGCGACAACCTCAAAACAGTAAATGGACATACATTATTAGTCGTATTTTAAAGCTTCAACACCTTTGCTTTGGAACTTCAAAAGTTGATTGGAATTTCTGCTAACAAGTTAAATCTAACCGAACCTTTACCTTCTTTTATTTTAAAGATCTCAACATGACATCAAAAGTCGACAAGTTCAATGGATCCGGCTTCCATACTTGGCAGATCAAAGTTAAAGGCTATTTGATGCAGAAAAACTTATGGAACGTGGTCAAGCCTCTCGCAGTCGACGAATCTGGAACATCCCCTGCAGTTACAAGGGCATTATCTGCTAAACTACAAAGAAAAGAAGAACAGGCTTTTGGTATCATCCTAACCTCCTTAGAAGACAATTTTATTCATTATTTGGATGATGTTGATTCTTCAAGTGTTGCCTTGATAGAGTTAGAAAAGCTTTTCGGTGCCAAAGCTAAGTATTCAAAAATGAGTTTAAAAATGGAATTATATTCCATCCGTATGCGTGAAGATGAAAACATTGCAGCTTTAGCCAATAGACTGAAGAGTATCAAAACTCAACTTGTTTATGTCGAAGCTTCAGTACTAGAAGAAGATCTCATAGCCATTTTGTTAAAAAGTTTGACTGACAAATTTCATCAGATTGTTACTGTTTTAAAAGAGAAAGATCCGCTGCCCTCCTTGGATGGTATCATCAATTCATTGCAGGAAGAAGAACGCAGGGTACCTAGTACCAATTCTACTATTATTCCCAGTGCATATACAGTCTCGAATGCCGTATCCCCCACCAGTTCTTTTGATACTTCCAGTGCATATGCAGTCACTAAATGTGCTGCTACAGCAACTTCATCTCGACCATTCAATGGAACCAGAACTTGTGCCATTTGTGGGCGCAACAATCATCAGACGAAAGACTGTTTCAAGAAGAATCCTTGTGTTCACTGTGGTAAAACAAATCATCCGTCAAATAAGTGCTTTCAAAAGGGTAAAACTCAAATTCATGTGATTGAAGGAGACACTGAATCTCCAATATATTCTGTTGACGAGGATTTATTAGATCAACTCTTTTCATGTTGTTTAGTCAAAATAAATTGTACGGGTTATAGACACTGCCACAAAGATAAGTGGTAAGACCTCCCAATTTTATCAGTTCTCAGCCCATTTTTTGCACTCTCATGAGGTTACTGGGTACACCTTAAACCCGAGGTTTGGCAGTGAACCAAAAACTTCATTTTTGGTAGCTAACTTTTTTTGACCTACACCCTATCTGTTCAAGGGGGGGTTACTGATCTAGCACCAGGTTATGGATACACCAGAAATCCTTGGTTGTGAGAAAACCTAAAACTCACGGTTGACGAGTACACCAAAAACTCGAGGTATCATGAGTTGCTTGTCCAGTTCGGGCTTGAGGGGGGGATTGTTGGGTCCAAGCCCTTGTCGGTCAGCCCGTGAGAACAAGTCTCAAGGCATGCAGCTATAGACCATCAGTTAGTGGAGTTTGCATGTGGAAAAGGTGTGGTTGACATCACCTTCCAAAGACTATGTGAAGGCTTCTCTTTAATAAAATTAGTAGTAGCGTGTTTTTACTTCCAAAAACTGTGTCGACTTCCTCTCTCTCTCTCTCTCTCTCTCTCTCTCTCTCTCTCTCTCTCTCTCTCTCTCTCTCTCGTCCCTCTTCTTGCTCTGCACCACCATGGCTTCCTAGCTAGAGCTCCAACAACCCTACCCTAGGGGACAGGTGAATGGATGGAGGGCTATCAAGCAAGGTTCAAATTTGCATTGAAAAGCGCTTAGGAGCACAACTCTACTCAAGGGGGGAGGCTCGCTCAATTAATTGTCTGTCCACAGAGAAGCATCTTTTCTTTTGCCTAATCAATTCGCGCCATGGAGGAGGCACACACCTTCCCCTCACTCTATCGTCGGCCTGTCTGAACTCAGCCTATATATATAGGATGCCTTGCTTGCATGCATGCAAGCCTCTCTATGATAGTTTTCTTTTCCTTGAATTTATGGTATGTCATTCTATTTCTCTTTTCTTTTACCTTTCCCTATTTGTGTTTAGGTTAGTTGACTTTCCTATAATTTTTCTTCCGAAAAAAAAAAAAACACAATCTAATGCGAACCATCAACTATTTGGTGGGATTGCACCCATATACCCACATTCACAAGTCACAAGGGTTGAACCATAGCGGACGCACTTAAAGATTCTCACCTTTATCGCTAGGCCAACTCCCCTTAACATTATTTTTCTTCTTCGCAAAGTGTGAAAGATTTCTATGAACATTCTAGAAAGAGGAATCATGCGATAAACACTAGTTTAAAAAAAGTGAAAAATTCACGAGGCCTGCCAATTAAAGGTGATGTAAGGATTAGCATGCCGATAGGAAATGAAGTTAACTTAGAAAGCCCTAAAGCAAGATAAGAAGTGATACATTGTAACCGAGATCAGCTGGTGAGGTTCTTGAGAACAATGAATAAGGTGACCAATGAGAGAATGAAGTTAATGTGTCATGCTGATGATGAGCCCTATTGCATAATGTACTACTATCCAAGTCAAGGAATAAACAAAATATGGATAAGCAAGCAACAACTCTCTGTCTTTTCTTCTTCTACACACATTCACAAGCTTCCAGTTCATTCACCATCGCTACTTGACAATTCAATCATACTTAACTGCAGGATGTGTTGGATCCAACATCAAGGAGGAACTGGGTGTGGTACAGAGATAGCATGCACAAAAAGTGGCAAGATTAAGGGGCCTTTGATCTCTCTTGGCTTCATGGTGACCTTGTTTTCCATAGGTTGCTCCTAACTGCATGGCCACTCTCTCTCTCTCTCTCTCTCTCTCTCTCTCTCTCTCTCTCAATCACTTCATCCAACTACACACACACACACACACACACACACACACACACACACACACACACACACACACACACACACACACACACACACACACACACACACACACACACACACACACACACACACACACACACACACACACACACACACACACACACACACACATACCTTTTGGCAATGCATTTTTACTGTGGTTCCTTTAAATAACTCTTGGTTTGGCACTTCATCTGGCTTTAGTTGCTCTAGCACCTCATCTGGAGGGGTTTTGGATTATGCTCTGAATCATTGTATCTGGCTAGGAACAATGACATCCAACTATATGCACTCGATTTAAACTTGAGTTGTTGCCTTATGGGAGATTACCTTGTGCTTTACTATACACCTCCCATAATGATAACTCCTAACTTTTGCTATGCAGAATACAGTGGTTAAGTGGAGCTATCCACCATAATTATTTTTTTATCTAGAAAACTCCGCACCCATTTTGGTTACCTTATGGGTTGAAACCCTTAATATAACTCTTACTAATTTTGCTTAACCCCATTTTTGGCCTCATGCCTAAGTGAGAGTGGGGGCTTCTGATTTGATCCGAATACCTAAGATTCAGCACTCTGTCGCGACGGGTCTCTTCCACTCATGATGCGTCACAATCTCGTTCGGATAACCTAGCTTGATGGTGGGTGGCTTGGCATGGATTTTTGCCTTCCTCTCTTGGTATGATTCTTAGCAGTAAAACCTCCTACACTCATATTGCGAAGGTTTGAGAAGGTTCGGTGCCAGACTGCTGCGACACCTCCACAATTGAGAGCTTTTGGTGATTTCCGCTGCCACTTCCACTATATAAGGTGAGGGATTTTTTCTCCTCCCTCCTTAGACTTGGTGTAGGAGAAGAGTGCGCGAGTAAGGTCAAATTGATGCTTGGCTCAATTTGACCTTACTCGTGCACTCATTAGTCGAGAGAATGCTTGGTTCCATTTTATTCACCATCATTAGTGTGTATTGTGCATTCTACCACATTGGTTTTTCACCGAATTAGCTTCTGTTCTAAACTAGTCTTTCACTAATGTTGATTGATGATATACCTATTATAATCCGATGTTGCACGGTTTGTGTGAAACTTAAAATTGTACATTTCTGCTCTTACAAAACTTTAAATTTGTTATATGCCTATAATGGGAAGGCTTGGGCATATAAAGTGGTGAGAATGGTTCCTACTACTGGTCTTTTGTATAAAATAGCTGAACTCTGTTGTTCTATGTTGGAGACCTTTTTTATACTAATCTAGGCTTGGCAGGACCTTGTATGCCTATAATGGGAAAGAATTGGGCATAAAGAATGGTGAGATTGGTTCCTAATATTGGTCTTTTATAGCTGAACACTGGCTCTATTTTGAGTTAGAGACCTTTTTGAGGAAGGTTGATAACTAAGTAATCTAAGCTTGGACACAAAACAAAAAACATTTTTTCTAAATTTCTGTTGGTCTTTTGACTAGAAAAAGCTAATAACTGGTTTTGTTGGTCTCTAGTCCTGCTCATTTTACTGGGCTTGAGAATTTATTAATCTAATCTATGTAGTAGTTTTGGTTGCCTATCATCAAAACTTATGGAAAATTGGTTTTACATGAGAATTTGCATAACATGCTACCTGAGGAGGGTATGGTGTTGTAACATGGGGGAGCCTGGTGGCCTTGACTTGCAAATTGTGATTTGATCTATATTTGTGCTTCAATAGCAGGTTTCTTCTGCTGGCTGTGTCTTGATAGGAGATCTGGTCTACAACTCATTTTTTTGATCTTTTAAATCCTGGTCTCTGGATGTGGCTAGTGATTTTTTGGACTAGATTCTACTCTCATAAAATGGTTGTATCTTGGTATAGTTAAGGTGGCCTGCTTTATGACTGGCTCTGACTTTGGCTCTGCCTAGTACTTCTCTGGCTCTGGCTGGTACTTCTCTAGGTTGATAGTTTAGCTATTACTTTAATTTCAAAAGGGAATTCTTTATGGTATTTGGTGCAATGTTGACGAGTGTGCATACCTGTAGTTTAGCAGAGTACTAGAATACTCAATAACTTCTGGTTCTTGATATCTGGCCTATATTCCTAGTTGATTCTAGCTTTTTTTTATCACTGTCGTGCTAACTCAGCAGGATCTTTCACTTCTAGGCTTTGCTGGAGTTTTTCACGCTGGCCTGTTTTTTAGACCACTACATGTTTTTTTTCTCTTTTCTGGTTTTGCTAAGCCGAAGATATCTTTTGCTTCGTTGGTTGAAACTTTGGAAATTTGCTAAACAACCTCCTAACATATGGTGGAAAAATGGATCTTTTTTATAATCTTTGATAGGGCTAGCACACCTTGATTAATATAATTTGAGAGCTTGCTTCAACTAAGGCTTCAATACTAACAACTATTGTAAACATTTGGGTACAATGAGATTTCTAACCGTTATGTTCTACCATGGATAGTTGGTTTGTTCTATTTGAAGGGCTCGACCTCGGAGCATATATTAAGATATAGTTACAAAACAAAGCATTGCATACAAGTTTTTGTCCATACATTGTTTAGCTAGAGTAGTACATAGAATGATATGGATTAATCAAAATTTTTACAATAAATGATTATTAGAAAAAAGAAGAAGTTCTTTTAAAACATATGGAGCGATTCTGGCAGGAATACTTTTTAAACTTTGAGATTTTATCTACTGTAATATGTAGGACATTAGCTAGTCTAATAATGTTTAAGCTTGACATGGATAACAACTGATAGGTTCTTTGAAGCCTACCATACGTAGCCAAGTTTAACATATCTATTGTCTTGACTGTATGGATGCAGGTGAGAATTCTATCTTGGCTTAAAAAGGTTTAGCATGCTGCAATCCAACTTTGAAAACACTTGATGATTCAACTGGGATAGTTCTGATACCTTTGTATAAAATCATTTGGAATGATACCTCATTCTTATTATGCTGTACATTTATGAATCTAAGACTGAGTTGTTTCTGTACAAATCTTTGCCTAGACATCTTTAGCCAGTCGTCTTTTGAACGTCTTGTTCCTTGGTGTGTATTTAATTTAAAATTAAAATAGACACACACACACACACACACACACGCACGCACGCACGCACGCACGCACGCACGCACGCACGCACGCACACACACACACACACACACATTTCTTTTATGTGGTTAAATCTGCTTTGATTTACTTACAAGTGGGAAACCTCAAAGGGAGGCAAACCCACAAAAAAGATCAAATAAAAAGGGAGGAACACATAAGTGTTCTGTGATATGAAAGTGCTAAAAGCAAACATCAAAGAGTTGCAAGATTTCCAAGGATATGTCCCCAGTGTCAAAGGCAAAATGTAACGATTGCCTAATCGAAATATTAAATGAGGGAAAAGGATCCGCCTCATACCGATGAAACATGTGCAAATTGTGTTGGCTTCACAAAGACCATAGCGACTAGAATCTGGCCCATGTGAAGAAGATTGCAAATCGTTGAAGGGAAGGCAAAAGAATGCCAAAAACCCAGAATCGTTTGTGGTAAACTATTGAGGGAAAACAAAGGTGCATACAAGCAGAGACGCGGTCCAAGAAAGCCCCGGTGAAGTGACAATCCCAAAGCAGATGCTTGACAGTCTCATCAACATCCGAGCAACCGACACAACGAGAAGAACTGATGTGACACGCTGCAAGGAGGGTGCCAACCGGAAGGAATCCCAACAAACAATGCCAAAGAAAGGGACGCTCCTTAAGAGGCAAGTGCGACTTCCAAACTGCAGGAAGAGCCTTTCTCCACCATTGATCACATTTGTGTAAAGACCAAAGCGCATTACAATGATCACCCTGCCAACAGTCCTACATAAGGGAAATATAGATAATGCAGGTAGAAATTGCATCAACCATAAATTCCAATCATGCATACAACATCCACTGGCCAACGAAAGATTGGGGAGGAAAAGGGCCAACATATGCTCCAACACACTCCAAATCTGATGATAATGCGGGCCCAACCCAAAGCGTGTTGCTGCCTGAGAGAAAGTGAGCCAATTCCCAGTTGAATCCACCACATCATCCACCGTACATATGCCTCGCCCAGAGAGGAAGTAAGCTTGGCGAGTTGATCGATTAACCAGAGTAAGAGAGAACACCTTACTCCAGCGAATGCTTTCCAAACGCAATGAATTTCCATATGTTTGCTGCCTGCCATGCCAAGAGAGATGATCCGCAACGACTTTCTAAGCAGAAAGCAAACCAGAGGTGATTGAGAAACTAGGATATGACCAACCATCTTGCCAAACACAATCTTCCAAAGGGAAGTCTGCCAATGACCAAAGGCAGGAGTGATAACATGCTGGCATAGATCTGCAATCATAACTGTCCATGGTTGAGATTGATGTGCCAAAATAGGCAATAACATAGCCTTCCTTGCCAATGTATCTATGCGTTTTTGATATGCATAACCTTTTGCAACAAGTGGAGTCTTATAGCTATCAATCTCACCATCTGTCTTACATTTCAACTTGTAAACCCACTTTGTACCAATGGCCCTTTTGCCAACAGTAAAATGACATAAAGTCCATGTGTCATTTTCTATAAGTGCATCATATTCAAATTGCATGGCAACCATCCAATTTTTTCATTCCGTGCTTCATCAAAAGACAGAGGTTCCTCTACATCACATAAGCTAGAAACAGCCGAAGCATGACAATCTGATGCATAAGATGCATGGCGATAACCGGAACGAGTACAACTAGACAACGGTGCATAAAATTTACTATCACGCAAAGTATGCACCAGTCATTTTGGCATACCTACAACTAGACAAAGGTACTGTCACACAAAGTATGCACCAGTCATTTTGGCATACCTCTAGCCTGCTAATTCTCAAGCCTTTCCACATCAAGTACATCATGTACATCTACATAAGAAATAGTCTTATCAGTAGCCATTTTGGCATACTTCTCTCCTACTCATTTTCAGCCCTTTCCACATCAACTACATCATGTACATCTACATAAGAAATAGGATGATCCATAACATTTTTAGAGACCCCCATAGGTTGTACATTTGACTCATTTGAATTTACATTTAAGTTTCCACACTAAAAAGAGGCAACAAACTGTCATAAATGTCCTGTGAGCTTACATTACTATCTCTAGTACATGACATCAAAGGCTGAATATAATCTTCCACAAACACAACACCACGTAAAACCAAGATACGCTTCATTTGTGGATGGTATAAACTGCTTTTCTTTCAGTACTATAACCAACAAAAATACATTTGACAGCCTTATCATCCAATTTTCTACGATGCGTTTGTGGCACCAAAGCATAAGCCAAATAACCAAAAACGCACATATGATCCATAGATGGATTTCTACCATGCCATGCTTCATATGGATTCATAGACTGCAAAGCTTTCATAGGGAATGTGTTAAGTACATAAGTAGCACACATGATAGCCTCAAGCCATAATGCATGTGGCAAAGCTTGAGCCTTGATCATACATCATGCCATCTTCATAAGAGACTTGTTTTTCCTTTTAGCAACACCATTTTTGCTAAAGTGTATATGAAACTGTACATTGGTGTTTTATCCCATGACTAGCCAGAAATGCATTAAATTCATGAGACATACACTCTCCCCTTCAATCGGAACGGAGGGTGCCCATAGTACATATAGAGACATTTTCAGCCATAGCCAAAAATTGCTTGAAGCACATAAACACTTCGAACTTAGCTTTAATCGGATACACCCATGCATGCCTAGTGTAATCATCAATGAAAGTCACGTAGTAAAGGTAATTGCCCAAGGACAGAGTTTGCATGGGCCCACAAACATCACTATTCATAAACTGTAGCCTGCATGTAGCCCTTATTGAACCATCCTTTGGAAACTAACACTGCATCTTACCCAAAATACAACCTTCACAAACATGCTTCATAGGTGCTTCAAGAGGCAACAAAGAAGCAACCATATCAGATTTCCACAAACACAACAAATTGACAAAATTCAAATGCCCAAAACGTGCATGCCAAAGTTTTGCATTTGAAACAACATTTTAATCCACAAATGCATTTGCAAAATTTTTCCCGCACTTGCTATACAAAGTGAACTTCTACAGCCCACAACACAAAATACCGGATGCAACAATTTCATCATCAAAATTGAGATCATGAACTATACATAGATAGATAGATAGATAGATAGATAGATAGATAGATAGAGAGAGAGAGAGAGAGAGAGAGAGAGAGAGAGAGAGAGAGAGAGAGAGAGAGAGAGAGAGAGAGAGAGAGAGAGAGAGAGAGAGAGAGAGAGAGAAAATGAAATGTTATATTAACGTCTTCAAGAGACCAAAATGACCTATGAGACCAAAAAGTTACAATTGGTGAATCTGATACCATATCTAAGTACGGAAATTAAAAAGTTACAAAGAACCAACCCTTACACTAAAACCCTTTTGAGGGGGGGGGGGGGTTGTGGGTTCAGATAAAATCTCTCATTGGTCGTTGTCAGATCTCATAGACCTCCTACATGGTCAATACTTTGGTTGGGCGTCTTGGATGTCGAGCTAGAGTGATCTGTATCTTCTGTTGCAGCCTTCGTCGGTAGTGGGAGACCCCCCTAGGTCGTGGACGTTTGGATCTGCCCAGCTCAGTGGCTCGGTCAAGCAGTGTACCTCTAGTATGAGTAGGTTTTGAGATCTACTGTAATGACTGCTACGTTGGCTTTCCTTTGGCTAGTGTGAAGAAATCTATGATTTGTCTCTGAGGCTGTCTTTCCCCTGATGTCCTCAGCAAGCTCGCCCTAAGTCTACGCAGCTCTAGCAGGAACAATCCGAGAGACCTCTGATCCTTGTATCTCATGACTCTAGAAAAAGGTACGAACCCTTCTTTGAACAGGCAGTGGAAGCGGCCGCGTATTTCATAGTATGTCGGACATTGACATGTGTAGTGCAACTCTGTCTTTGGCTCTAAGTTACATAGGTGACATATCGTGGATTTTGCTGGCACCCTTTGAAATCGGCCAGTCTCAATCTGCAGGCTGATGTGAGGATGTGCGTATCTGTCCAATAGCACATCTTATCCCATGAGACAAGTGTGTATCCATGTATGGAGGCCTAGTTACAAAGCCATCCTCCGTGAGTTGGAGAAGATGTTCTCTGTAGAAGGCCAGCTTTGTGTCCAACTCCTGTGTCGGCTATATCCATGTGCTCCTTGTATTTAGCTGAATTAGATCTTGACATATGAGTGTGGTGATCTATGTCCATGTGAGAGACAGGGAGGGTGCATCCAGGGAGTATTGAAGCGGAGGTAATCTATCCATGTTGAGACCATGCGACTAGAACCATGATGTCATCTGTCTGTACCAACATGCTGTATCGCCTTATAGAGCTAGTTGTCGAGATGACTCCAAGGCAAGCCGAGCGTATCTGTCCCTGGGGAGATCCCATAGACCGTGCATAAAGGATACTGATCTCGTCAATGCCTCCACCACGAGGAGGGGGGGGGGGGGGGGGGGGGGGGGGGGGGGGGGAAGCGGCTAGCTTGGCTCGGATAATCTCACGTGGTACAGAGGCCTTAGCCTGAATCATTCGAGCGATCATAGAGACCTGAGGCCTCTTCATACATCTCCATCCATCTGTGTTGCCAGATCTCCCATGGTGGTCTACTGAGGGTCCCCATACCTGAACTCCATAGAGCATAGCTAGAGTCAACAGAGTGTCAAAAAGCTAAAGCTTTGTTCGCGGTTCTTGAAACTGAACTTGCAAACACATCCTCTCCAGTCCGCCCAGAGCTGCATATGCTCTTGTCAGTCTAGTCTCTGATGCTCTCCTTAGTGAAAACACCGGTCCATCGAAGACTACCCCAAGATAAGTATATGCATCTCTGTACTCCACAGTTTCCTGGCCATACATAAATGTGGGTACCGACCTCCTGACCCACCGTGGTGTGGTGTTAACACAATAACCTTGGTTTTCCCCAGATTGACAGACAATCCACTGTCACGAGCAAATGTATGCAGAGCATCTAAATGACGCTGCATCCCCTCTGGAGAGTCAAAAATCAGCACAATATCATCAGTGTATAGTAACAGGGGAATCCATGTCCCTGCTAGTAGCTGAGCCCCCTTGTCCCCTTGACGCTCTACATAGTCCAAAAACTCATCCACATACATCCCAAAAAGAGTCGGGGATAGGGGGCATCCCTGCTTTACTCCAATAGTGGAGTGGACCATGTCAGACATTCCCTCAGTGGTGTGTACCCGCCCCATCATTGTCCTGTATAGAGCCAGAATAGCCCATATCAGCTCTATAGGCACACCAATGTCCTGTAGTTTGGGTATAAGTCTCACTCTTGGCACTGTGTCAAAATCTTTGCGGAAATCCACAAAGCTACAATAGATCCTCTTACCATGGTGTCTACCCTCCTCAACGATAGCTCTGAGTGTCAAAATCTGGTCAAGAGTGGAGAAACCTCTCCTGAAACCTGCTTGCCCTGGTGCTCTTATGCCCTCTCGCTTTGCCCATCTACTCAGCTCCTGCTCAAGAACGGATGCATACAACCTAGCTAATGTGTGACCAACCATGATGGTGCGATAATTCGCGGGAATCACGGGATCTCCCGACTTGAAAATAGGCACAATCATAGACAAACTCCAAGTCTCCGAGAAGCCTTCATACATGGCTCGATTAAACATCATAGCCAGGAGATCTGCAAGCATATCTCTGGCATGGATGAAGTGCTCTTCTACCAGACCATCATGATTATGTGCTCTCCTTGTCTTCATCCTGTCAATGGATTTCGTTATCCTCTCGGCAGTAAAGAAAGACATGTCTCCGGGCATGTCTCTAGTGGGTCCGGTGGTTGCCCTGACGCTGTGTAGAGAGATGTGGCATATCCCCCCCATGTCTCAGTGGAGGTGACCGCTAATGGTGGTGAATGCTCGTGGAATAGCCTCCATGCTTCGCCTGAGTCTTGACTTATAAATAGTTGATATAGATACCGCTCTAGCTGAGATAGACGGGTCCTTTTCTTTCGTCTCACTAGGCGGCGAAAGATAATCCGTGACTGTCTATGTGTGGTAATACCCATGAGCACTTCCCTTTGTAATTTGATCCTCGTCTCTCTGCACTCCTCATCATACCAATTGTTCTGCGGCATGCTCCCAAATCGTCTCCGTGTGGGCTGGCTGTGGGGGTATGCCTCTGATGCTGCATCATGGAGCTTCTCTGTGAGTATCTGAGTGAGTTCATCTAGTGGCCGTCCCGGCTCTTGGGTGCATATCTGCCTGTATACTCATCCATATACACAGGATCCGTCTCCCTCATGAAGGTGTACCGGGTGTGTGTGGGGACCTCTCCTAATGGAGCTGTGCTGAACTGAAAGGTTAGGGTGAAAGACACGATAGCATGATCAACTGCTACTCCAACTGGCCTAGTGCCCACCATGAAATCCTGAAAGAATGGAATGAGACCTGGCTATGCCATAACATAATCCATTGTGCTGGCACCATGTCGGTGTGGAAAGCAAGTAAAACCTCCTGATGTCAGAAATCTTTGTAGGCCATTCAATGGCCAAGCTGTGTGCAATTCCCATATCTATCAAGTATCTACCATATTCAGTGTAGAGAGAGAGAGAGAGAGAGAGAGAGAGAGAGAGAGAGAGAGAGAGAGAGAGAGAGAGAGAGAGAGAGAGAGAGAGAGAGAGAGAGTACAGGATTATTGGTCATACTGGCAAGCCTCCTGAGTTTATCACTTATTTAATGTGAAAACATGACGAGTTGAAATGAGTGTTTGCTCTCTCCTGCAACCAAGCAAAAAATTGTGCCCTTTAAAAAAAAAAAATCTCCCCTTTTTCATAAGCCAAAAGGGGAGGCATCACTACCCCTTTGGGGCCAAGAAAAAAGAAGCCATTCAAAGATATAAGTAGGACCCCAAGTTCAAATTAAAAAGATTTTAAGACCTTAGAATGAAAGTTGAATGGAAATACTCTCTCTCTCTCTCTCTCTCTCTCTCTCTCTCTCTCTCTCTCTCTCTCTCTCTCTCTCTCTCTCTCTCTCTCTCTCTCTCTCTCTCTATGAAAAGGAGCAAATTTCTATGACTTGAAAGTCTCGTAGAAGACCCAAATGGTGCCAATTTGAAGGCAGTATAAAGCCCGTGCAAAGCGGTTCACAAAGTAGGCCTGAAGGCAAGTACAAAGCCTGAACAAATTCGTTCACAAAGTAGACCCGAAGGCAATATTTGAAAAACTTGTACACAACTACTAGCCACAAGGGAATCGGACCCTAAATTGCATTATACCTTCCAATTGAGTAGGTCAAGTAGCATGTGGACTATGCCAAATAGCATTTCTCTATAATTATGTAGCATGCGTGCACAATAAGAAGCGTGTGTGCGTCTTATAGGTTCCATGGGAAAAGTGTGACTATGCACATAAATGGTGCATACTTGGCTTAAGCGTTTGTTCTCATATGAGTGTAATGTACATGTTTACCTTAACAGACGCCCTCGTAAGCTGAAGCTTATATGATAGAGCATGGATTCTGATCATGGAGCTATTATGGGTTACATTGGGTAACTACATAAGCCTCATGAAGATCGAATTTTTTGCAAAAAAATAGTGTAGGTCTTACCTCCAAACTATATGGTGGCACAATGTCTTAACACATTTCAAAAGTGGGTCATCACTCCCTATAGGGAACTTCGTTATGGGCCTCAATTCTTATGAATTAGTTTCCGTGCTTTTGGAATCTAGAGGATTTTTATGGTGATGCATGTGTGGGTGCATGTGTTTTGAACCTAATTTGGTGCATATCCCCTTCTCATAGCAACGAGCGTATACCTTGGTGGACATATTACTTGTGAGGCGGTCTTTTTCTTTGAACAGTTGTAGCATACATAGCATGATGTGTATTCCTGGTTGCTTTTCTTTGATTGTTATAGGATGTGTTAATGTTGGCATTCATAACATGCAATGCCAATATAGAGAGGGTCTTAGCTCATGGTCAATGCATAGCCAATGTCTTCTCTCTTCACATCTTTGGTATGTGGATGCATATTCGCTTGTGCTTTGCTTGATCATGACTTTTCGACATCCATAGGATATAGCATATATTGCATGCGTAATCACATAAAGTAGCATCACATATGTGTGTGAGTTTGATGGTGTATTGTTGAAGATGTGTAAATGACACTACTTTGTTGTTAGGTGCTAGTGGAAGCGAGGCCTATGAGCCTAAAGATCATTAAGAAGTTAAGGGATGTCTAAGATGCTGAGCTTGCACAGAAATATGGACCTTGTGCTTAAGGGTGCACTTTAAATAAAATAATATTGCTAATTAAGCCAGATGGCCGCATGCAGAGCAAAATGGGGTAGGTCAAGTGCAGCATGGGTAGGAGATGCACTATGCAAACGAGTCCCGGGCTTAAATGTCACGTGATGATGGATCTAATAAATAGCATGTGGGCTACATCAAATAGCATATGACTATAATTGTGTAGCATGTGTGCAGAGTAAAAAAGTATATGTGAGGCTTATAGGTTCCATGGAAAAAGTATGGCTATGCACATAAATGGTCCATACTTGGTCTAATGATTTGTTCTCACTACGAGTGTGATATATATGCGTACCTCAATATTTTTTTTATTGGATCAGCACAATAAATTGGTGATAATGATGTTCAGTGAGGCAAAGGTGGGTTGGTCAATGATGAGGACAATTGGGTAGGCCAACCAAGAGCAGCGCATATACAGAGGGACAGGTGCCGAGCACCAAAAAGGAGCACCCGCTAAAAAGCACTGGTAGGTAGGGGAGGTCAACCCACATAGGAATGGGAGATGGGATCAAAGGCTCCCATCAATATAGGCCCCCGATATTAAGCAGGCCCATAGATCTTGTCGCAAAACTAAATTCAGGCATTTTTGTAAACTCAGATACCCGACTTTACAAAAATACTCTCTCTCATCTCGATACATTTGCACATCAAAACTCAACCAAAACGTCTATGTTCCACAAGTGGCATGGGCATACATCTGGTTAAGTCACATGGCTCTCATTCCGCGAGTTTTGGGTTCAATCCCTCAAGGTGGGAGGGGGGGCCAAGGGGGGCAAAGTAAACTCGGATACCCAAGTTTACATTTTTTTCCAAGTTTACTTTGCCCATGTTTTCTTAGGATCTACAATGCTCAATCAACCCACTTTAGTTCCCATCTCTCCCATGCCCATGTGAGATATAGGTGAGAGGGGTCGATCGAAAATGAGCAGCTTGTGTGTTGGTGATTATGCCAATGTGCCTCCAAAAGAGGGCAGCAGGGGTTCCACTAAAAAAATCTCCAAACTTCAAAGTTTGGCTTTGTCCTTTAGGCCTCACACCCAAATACACACATTCACGTGTAGCCAAGAGGATACACACCCACACAATTAATTAAGTGAGCAAAAAATCAAAGAAAAAATCAAGCATAAAATATATGAAAATTAATCATGATATTCTTGCTTAATGCTTGGGCCAAATACGACATAAATTGGTGCAATTGAAAGCTTTTGAGAATCTCTATGTACACATGTACATGCCAATTCTTAAATACTGCTCTCAAGCAAAATTAATTCGACTCAAGAAAGAAAAAAAAGAATAAAATGATGCATGCATAATCAAGAAAATTTGATAAATTAAAAAATACACAAGACCTAAAGCTCGAGCCCAATTAGTTCTAATCACTTGGCTAGGGAAGTGACCATTTAAACGTATCCAAATCCAAAGAGAGAGATAATTAGGCTTGAGCTTAATTAGCGTGCTCTTGAATAATTATGAATCAATTTAATACTTAGAGAAAGAGAGAGCATTAAATCTAGCATATGGATCTAACTATTGTAATTAGGAGATACTAATTACGTGCAAGCTTTGATACTACATGTAATGCCTATGGTGGATAGACCAACAAAGCATTCATCATTGTGAGAGCATCATAACAATAAGGAGTGAGTAGGCTAGGGATGGTGTACTCAATACAATGAAATGAACTTGCTTGATTGATCAGAATTGGAGAGAGAGGGGAGATACAAGTTAAGCATGGTGGCCTTACATAGGCTCAATGATGGAGGGTGATAATAAATGCAAGAAAATGATATGCACCACATGTGTCAAAGGTTAAGTAGCATGTGGGCTACACCAAATAGTATATGACTATAATTGTGTAGCATGTGTGCATAGTAAAAAAGTATATGTAAGGCTTATAGGTTCCATGGAAAAAGTATGGTTGTGCACATAAATGTCCATACTTGGTCTAAGGATTTGTTCTCACTATGAGTGTGATGTATATCAGTACCTCAATATTTTTTTAATTGGATCAACACAACATGACTCTTCCAATGTCTCATACAAGGGGAAGGCCTTACGATGGTCTTGGAAACGACTTTGGGACTGAACTTGAGGACTAAACTTAGCAAGAGAAAGGACAAACATCTCTACATAGGTAATGCACTAAGTCACTATCTCAATGTAGGTGGCTACGTGAGGAATAAGAAACTCGCAACCGTGCCATGATAGCATGAATGCGATGTTTTGTGACAACAAAACAAAATGAAATGTTAAGTGGTTGTATGCATATTTATATAAAGGATGAGGATTTATTGATCTCGTACTTCAATGAATGTGGAAGTATATGCATAAGGGAGTACAACAATGATATGCAAAGGACTAGCTATTTTCATCCTTACCAAACATGGCGTGTAGTATCACATGCACACATGTGTGTGTGCGTACACACACTTTTTGAGAGAGAGAGGGAGAGAGAGAGATGTTACAAGATTAGACATCCTCCTATTGCATGTAATGGCTAATTACTGTGCTGTCTTTCATTTTTACTAATAATGAGTTGATGCTGTGAAAATGGGAACTAAGCAGAAGGCGCCAATAATAACATTATACTTATCAATCATTTATCTTTGCATATTGTTGTAGTTATTTTTTCCAATAAGTCACTATGGCTCCATTGTACATATTTAGTGAGAGTCCACCCCGAGTTGGTGTTGTGTAAATTAGAATTGTGGAAACCATGTTATTTACCTTTGCCTATGTGTTGTAATTATTTTTGCCAATAAGCCAAAATGATTCTATTGTAAATATTTAGTGAGAACCCACCCTATAAAGGGCCAGGCAATAAGTGATAGCTACCATTTATGAAATAAAGTGTAAAGATGGGCTTCAAATATTTGGTACCTAAAATAGGTCAATAAAGTTAAATATTGAACTCCATAAGAGATACCGTGGAGTTTGGAGGCTACAATCTAAAACCGTTCTCTTGCAAGATTTCTCTCTTTCAACTTTTATGGTAAATTGTGTGCAAAAATTATGTCCACATCTCCTTCTCTTACAAGCTATCACTATCATTTCTATACTCTCGTGTGTGTGTGTGTGTGTGTGTGTGTGTGTGTGGAGTTCTTGCTTATTTGAGTGTATGGTTTTGGGAGAAATGGTGAAAATTTAATGAATATATGTGTGAGTAAAAGTTGAATAATTTAAGCATCCGTTCTCTCGATCTCCCAACAAAGGCCATGATTAAGAGAGAGAGTGTATTGATGAAGTTGATAAGAGGCAACTCTTGCATAGCCACCTCCCACTCCTCATTTACCTCAACCATCTATACTAGTTTCTACCTTGGAATTAACACGTTTCTTATTTTGGGCCTACCATGATGGCCTCAAGCCCAAACTTCATCATTAAATTTTGATGTATCTCTGATATTAATGCCTTCAATATTGACAATTAAATTGTAACTAACCATGAAGCAACCATACGTAGACTTAGTAGTAGAACTTCACGACACTAGTGTAGTCTCATAGTGCGTCTTTGGAATTAAAATGAATATCATGTACTGTCATAAAATCAAATATCTAGCTAACCCAAATTATTTTCTTATATTAAACTCATCATTTAATGTGGGAGAATAAACGAGAACAAGAGTTAGAATAGAGACATGTGCTTCTAGAACTATCTCAAAAGGGGACCAAAAGCAGAGATGGTTGCATCACAATAGGGGTCCAAAAGGAGATTGTCTGCCAAAGAGCAACGTGTAATAAGTGCTTCTAGACTTATCTCAGCAGGGGACCAAGATGAGAGATGGTTACATCTCAATAGGGGTCCAAAAGGAGATTGTCTTCAAAGAGAAATGTGTAATAAGTGCTTCTAGACTTATCTCAAAGAGGACCAAGAGGAGAGATGGTTACGTCTCAATAGGGGTCCAAAAGGAGATAGTCTATCAAGAGCAACGTGCATCTAATGGAGCTTAAAAGACCTTAGGGTTAGCTTCATTAAAGAACTCTAATGGTTAGTGTTAAAAGTCCTTAGACCTTAGGGCTGTGCTTGAGGTGGGAACCCGGCCCAAGCTTGAGGTGTTTGCTGTGCTTGGTGACTAAGATGCTTGAGGTGCTTGTCATGCTTGGTCATGAGTAAGGCGCTTGAGGTGCTTGATGATTAAGGTACTTGTCGTGCTTGCTCTCTAAGGTGCTTGAGGTGCTTCTCATGCTTGATAAGGAAGGTGCTTGAGAAGCTTCCCATGCATGAGGGGTAAGGTGCTTGAGTAAAAAAGAGACCCTACAAAGGAGGGAGAAAGCCCCAGGGAATCTTTGACTTAACCTCCCACTCACCCAAAGGGAACCCCCTTTCTCAAGGGGCACATGGACGCATGTTAAGCTCTCCCTATGCTTAGCCACATGGTGTGCTTGAACCCTATTGGCTTGGCTAAAGAGGGGTCCACTGAGCTTCTAGTTCAATTCAACAAATTTCTAGATATTTTTGAGCTCTCTCTCTCAAAGGGGTAAGGAGGGCACTTTTGCGAAGACTAACCATGTGCTTGAAACATTGTGCATGTGATTGGCTAGAAGGAGAGGGGTCCAATGATCTTGAGGCTTGAGCAAAAAGGAGGGATTTCCCAAAGCAAGCAAGGGGTATGCTTGGGGGGTATACACCTCTCACACTCTCATTTTTAGAACATTCTCACTTGGTAAAAGTGAAGAACTCCATCTCCTTCTCCAAGCTTGTTGAGAAGTTGAGAGCCTACACCAACACTCTTGGCTATGGAATGCAAATCCAACCAAGAGCCATGCTTCAATGCTTAAGCTTGCCATCTTCTCCATCTTCATTACTATGCTATTATGTATGCTAGCAAGAATAGCGATGATAAGTGAGGAACTACTTCTTTCTCCTATGAATGTTTCTTATTCCTCTTCCCTACCCTCATTCTCCGCTAGCTCTCTCCACCTTTGAAGGTGTTTGAGGCCTTGGGACTGCAGCCAGGGATGGTTAATGCTTTTACAAAGTTTATGTTATGCTCGTGATGCATGAATCTTTCTATCTTCATAGCATCACCAAGGTCACAAGGAACACAAAGGTAGTATTATACCAAGTCTCTCTTTATGGGAGAATCTATAATACAAAAGCCTATTGGAGGGGGGACCGGCTCCACATAAATCCGGTCCTCAACTGTTGTCAAGTTTTCTAATTCTCTCTCTCTCTCTCTCTCTTGAAAAAGTATTGTTCATGTCAAGTTACTTAAGTATAATGGTTATGTTACTACCGCTAATTAAGTTCATCCTCTATGTTCTCAAAGTAGACTCATAGAAATGATCACTCTAATTCTCTTAATTTCACTATTCTCAAAGTTCATAGGCCATTTCCATTACATTGGTATCAAAGCTATTGGTTTCTCTTTTGACGCTTAAGAAGAGAGGTCCTTAAGTTGTCCATAAAAGGTTCGGCATGTTTATTGCAATAGGGTAAGTGGGACATGGATCTATTATCTTGGTTGAGAAGGAGTTACTTCGAGGTACACCGTTGGGAACTATAGTCTTAATAATGGAGTCTCTCGGAGCTTGCCTTTGGCTTAACCATTATTGAGCTACTAGTAAGCTCAACAGAAACTATAATCAACCGAAAAATGTTAGACACGGCTGAAGAGATTCTCTCCGACCCTGTGCGATTGTGCACCCTCAGAAGTTTCTCTTGGTGAACAGGATGGCCATCAACAATGGCAGCATTGCGCAGAGCCCAACGAGCGAGAGAGAAAAGGAGATGGAGTAGTCTATGGACCTCTGCTTAGAGAGTTGCAGAGTCGAGAAAAAATCCCCACCTCCTTGTGATTGTGATGAGCCCAAAACCCTTGCAATTGGTGTTGGTCGACCCCTATGAGCATGTGTATGCAAGCTCCCTTTCTCACACTGCTTATCGACGGGGGTGTCGTTTACTACTACCGTTAAAATCCCGAAAGAAATCAAGGCCCTTCCCATACATTAGCACATACAAACACCTACACTATAAGCCCTATTCACGCGCCCCTATTGTGCACTTGTTTTCTTCAATTTGACACCTAGCCCCAACATAGTTCACAGATTACCCTTACCCACTGATCCCCACATTCGGACGCCCTACCCTACAAACTTTGGGTTACCCTCTCTCTATTGTAATGGATACCAACACTTTAGCTTCACCACAAGCCAACCTCACCTCGGATCTCTCTCTCTCTCGGTGGCTATTGGCCCTTCACTCCCTGGATTTCATTTCGGCTGCCGCGTATACAAGAGCAGAGACTTCGGTTTCTCACCCAACCACCCCGACTCCAATCTCGATAAACAAGGAGGACGCTACAACCAACCCTATGAGAACATCACGGAAGAATTGGAGCAACTCCCAGAGGAGTCCTTTGATTTATCTTCGGTGCTCGCAAAAGGAAGTCACGAATTAAACCATAATGAAAGCACCCCTTCTTTGCCTACGACCAATCCACTCCAAGCGGGCAATCTTTCACGGTGGCCTACCCTCGACCGGCCCCCATCCCATTGAAGTAGTTCTTCCACATCTCAAGCAACCTTGGGACTTCGAGGTTATTATCTCCAACTCCCTTCTGGACTATAAGAAGCTTCATGGTAAACTAGGTAAAGCTAAAAGCTTCCTTAAGCACCTCAAAGATCTTCTTAATAATCAAAGAGCACCCAATAGCTTATGTATGAAGCCACCCAAACTATCCCTAGAAGATACACAAGCTCAAGCCCTTCTCAATGCTAAGTTTACCTCACTTACCATTAGATATCATCTAGATTGCACAAAAGCACTTGTACAAGCACAAACCATCCTCATCACTAATCTACAAACCCACCTCGAAGGCTATCATGCTTTAGTAGAAGAATGGTTCAACAATCTCATTCTTAAGCTCCTCCAAGTCTCCAGCCCCTTAGTCTCCAAGCACGCTTGGGGCATCAAGCTACAACAATGGAAAACTGCATCCCTCCATGGCTTCCTCTTGGATATTCAAACCCATGTTGTAAATGCACACCTAGCCACCACAAAAGAGGATGTAGCTAAACTTGCCCGCAAGAACGCCATTAACAACGTTGAAGAAGAATTGCTCTCACTTCCCAAGGAGCAAACCATCAAAGAACTTGTAGAACAAATTTTCAAAGAAAAATTCCATTCATTACCCCCCACATCTCAGGTCTCCCCTTCTGCCTCCCCTTCTAAGACCGGTATTGTCACCACCCACCAAAAAAGCCACCCACCCATATTCTAAAAAACCTTTTTTACCTCCAAGAACATTCCCCCCCCACCACCACCACCCTCGTCCCCAACCCTCCTATGTAATCCCCATTAAACGGCCTCTGCAACCATCCTCCAAACCCGTCCTTGAAAAACCTTTTCCTTTATCTAAAAAACCTAAACTTTCTCCTGCCCCCAACACCCCCCCGCCTATCCTTTGTTCCCTCTTAAAACCCTCAATCCTAGACCCGTTTCCCTTGGTTCCCCCTCTTCTTTTCCACCATAAAAAACCATCAACCACCCTTACCCACACCCACACAATAAGGAACACCCCCATAATTACACCACCCACCACAAAGCAAACCACTCGGGAAAAGACAAAGGGAGGAGGGATTAGGGGTTAGCCACCGATACACTTGGGTACACCTCTGATTCTCCAAACCCCCCGTCCTCCCATATATGGATTTCAAAAGCCACTCCCGAGCCCCCACCTCATGAAGGAAGAACAAGAAAAAAGATGTGGCTTCCACTCACTAATCCACAAGGCAACAAACTCTTGCTCTTCGGCAAACACCAAGTCTCAACTTTGGAGCACGATATCTCTAACTTTAAAATCCACAATTTAGCACCTCTCTCTCTCTCTCTCTCTCTCTCTCTCTCTCTCTTAAAGGCGATGCTTGGCTTTAAGCTTAAAATACATCCCTCCCCCTCCAATCCTTTTCCCCCTCTTGCTCCTCAATTCACACTACAATTTATCAAGAAATCTCAACCTTAAGTTCTTTTTTTAAGACCTTAAACCTTCCACCCCCTCTCCTTTTAAGGAAACCAACCCACTTTGGAAACCACCTCTTTTAATCCCAACCTTGACCATATTTTGTCCTCTAACCGACATAACTTTAACCACATTTTGAATGCTTGCAATTCCCCCTTTTCAAAACGACCCCATTTTGTCATGAAGCTTTATCTAGCCTCTCCCTAGACCCTTCAATAATCGTAAAACCTGCCGAAAAAAACCTTGGTGTTGTTATCCTACCATTAGAATGGTATGAGAAAGATGCCCTCTTACATCTCAATGACCGCTCCAACTATGAGCCTTGCCTTAACATTCCTTTTGCCTTCTTAGCTTCCCTTCTTTCCTCTATCACACTCCGCTACTCCTCCCTCTCCTCTATTGAACACAACTTTATCCTCTCCCCCCTTAACAAACCCCCTAAACCTTGTCTTATCTATTTCATCCCTAAACTTCATAAACCATCCATCGTCTCTCGACCTATATATTCCTATAAAGGTTACCTTTTTGAGAAAGCCTCTATTTGGCTCCATTTTGAGCTCTATCCAATCCTACTTTGCCAAAAGCAACACCTACAAAGCTCCCTCACCCTAATCCAAGACTTAGACAAACTTCCCCCGCCGCCTAACACCCTCCTTTTTACTTTTGATGTAGAAGCCCTATACCCTAGCATCCCCATCTTACAAGGCCTCACTGCACTCAAATCTACCATCTCTCACTTTTTTGACCCTCACAAATCCCATTTTGTCCTCTCCCTTGCCTCCCTTATCTTATCCCATCATTACATCAGTTTTAAAGGAAATTTTTGGAAACAAACCAAAGGCATTGCCATGGGCTCAAACTTTGCCGTTGTATATGCTTGTCTCTTCCTCTGTCACTTTGGAAACCTCTTGTCCCCTCCTACTCAACCCTAACCTCCTCTATTTCAAGCGTTATGTTGATGATGCTTTTTGATTATGGACGGGATCCTGCAATACCCTTACCCATCTCTTAAACTCTTATGGTGAACCTCTTCAAGAGCATATTAAAATTTCCAGTACTATCTCTCATATCCGTGCCATTATCCTTGACATTGAATTATTTAAAGATACCCGCTTCACCTCGTCTACCCTCTTGGACTCCCATTGTTATCAAAAACCTTTGAATGCCTACAACTACATTCCGTGGATCTTATGGCGCCCTACCCATCAAAAGGTTGCCTTCATCATCTCAGAACTCAAAAGATATATTATTCGGGAATCATCCATGAAGGGATACCTCTACCTCCATAACCTTTTCTACCTACGCCTTCGGGCTAAGGGCTACCCGGCCAGCTTTCTTCTAAAAGTTTTTTACAAAGTCTCTTACCTCAATTGCACCTCACTCCTCCTACCTTCGCACAAAAAAACAAAAAATCCACCCACTGTGCTCAAAATTCCCTTCACACCCACCACTAGAAAAATGCTACCCTCCCAATGTATTAGCAATCCCATTTCTAAAGCTTACCCACTCAATATCAATCTTTCCCACCTCCCTAGACCTACCATTAGTTGGACCTCCGGACCCAACATTCATAGCCTTCTGGTACATAGCCTACAACCCCCTTGATACAAATCTTTTTTTTCTCCACAAGTTTTCTCTTTATGCCTTCCACACCACCCCTACCCCTCCGGCCTACTTTGTTGGTTTCCTATACAATTTTCAGTTTTCAATTTTACTTCCACTTTTTTTGTTTATCCTATACAACTCAAAAATTCGGGAGACACTTGAAACCCCCCTCCCCTAGTCTTACCTTTGGACTCGTTTTTTGCCACCTTCATGAAGTTCTAACCACTTTAATTTTTTGCATCACCTAAAGTAGCCCCTCATTCTCACTACTACCCTACCCCACTCTCTTATTTCCAAAAAATTCCACTCTCAATTTGGTACCCTAGTACCTTGGATTTTTACCTACACCTATATCACCTTAACTCCTCTTAACTTCTCTCCATGTACCTGGGTACTTAGTTTTAAATTCCACTCCTCTCCATGTACCCTGGTACTCAGTTTTAAACTCCACCCCCCTCCATGTACCCTAGTACTCAATCTTGAATTCCACTCTTCTCAAAAAATCTTAACCAAGCACCCTTTATAAACCCCTACCTTCTCCCCTCTTCCTTACAAACACATTCTACCAACACCACCACCACCACCACCACCACTGATGAGCTCTTAAGAGCGAAACGCGTTTGGTGGTACTCACCCCTCTACTCCCCCCTCTATTATTGCCAAGCTAATTTTGACATCCATCATTTTTTCTTCAATCCTATGGAGTCGTCTCACACGCTTGAGTTATTTGTTATCTTTTGAAAAAAGTTTGATCTTGAACATCATAAGCGCTGCACGATCCCACCTTCCTTTCCTTCCTCCTCCCCCCCACCCCCCCCCACCCCCGGACTTGCTCCCCGCTTTCAACAACCTCCAATTTTAGTTACTTCAAACCCTTTTTGACTTTGCACTGCCACACTCTTATACGCCCACACCCTTAAGGCTTGCCTTTCTCTTTTTTGAGCCAAACTTCCCTTTAAAACCCAAGACTTTTTTGAACCAAACTTTCTTTTTAAAAAACCAACTCTTTTTTTGAACCAAGCTTCCTTTTTAAATATCAAATCTTGTTGTTTCCCAGCTCGGATAACGGGGCCTCTATTTTATTTTTCCCACCTCTCTTCCAAGACTTCGGGAGTCCCGCCTACATCACGATGTGACTTCTCCATTTACCTCACCTAGCGCAAAGTACCAAGGTTTCTCCTACTGTAACCCCCGCACACTCCACAGTCAGAGCTCGACTTGGACTATGGCTCGCATAGCTATACACTGTGCCTTTATCCACCTGCGTTTTCTACCTGCATCAAACCCAACCTTTGCACCTCACTACCTTATTGCAGCTCAACCTCAGCACCACACAAGCCCCGCTACACCTTCTCTGTCAAAGCTTAATGATCACCTTACAAGTCTCAATACTTACCTCTCTGTTAACCCTCACGGCTCACGGACACCCCATCACCTACGACGGAGGTGTATTATGTATTTGGTAGAGTCAGGTACCGGGCTTGTCGGACCAATAGGAAAAGGGTAAGAGTGATCGCCGATGAGAGGCGCACTCTAACTGGGACATTCAAGGGATTAGTTGGCTAAGCATGGGCGCCCAAGTGTGAATGGGGTGAGCTCATATAAAAGCCAACTAAACCTAAAATTCACTCATTCTCTCATTTGTGCAATAGAAGAGTGCTCTTGCTCCATCTCCATCTCCATCTCCATCTTCTTCACCTCCTTGTGTGTGTGTATATGTGAGAGAGAGAGAGAGAGAGAGAGAGAGAGAGAGAGAGAGGGAGAGTGTGTGTGCGATCGAGCATTACGAAGGCACGACGGCGGCGAAGCGGTTGAGCGCGGCACGACTGCAGCTTCTTCTTCATCGCGGCGAGGAATCCACCACGAAGGCGAGCGTAGAGTGGTGAGTGACACACCCTTTGCTCTCTTGAGCTTGCTAGTTTAGGCTTGTTGTGTGCTTGGAGTCATTTGTGGCTCGTACACGGTGTATCGGCAAGTCCTTTGCTTGGACAGTGCGGCAAGAAGCGCACATTTTTGGCGCCGCTGCCGGGGAAATGCCCTACACTAAGCTCGGTTAAGCACTTTACGCTTTCTTGTGGTGCAATTTCTATCATAGGAAAGGTAGGGAATGAGTGTGTGTAGTTGTGTGGAGAAGGATTTGTGAAGAAGGAAGGTGTGTGGTTGTGTGGAGAAGGTTTTTTGTTACACTGTACTGTCTTTTTTGTTTTCTGTTAAAGAAGGAGTTACATTTTTTTTGCAATGTACTGTTAGAATTAAGGTATTAGCTATGGAATGTTAGTTCTGTAAGGTTAGTTTTGTAGATCTGTTAGCTATTGTAGTACTGTGTAAACAGTGCTAGAGTGTGTGTGGCAGTATCTCCATTAGCTGTACGTAGATAAGTTAGGTGTAGGTTAAGTGTGTGTGTGCACGCGCGCGCGGCGCGGCCGCGGCGTCTTTATAAAAAAAAAAATAAATTTTTTTTCCAAAAAGGAAATCATTCCCCAAGCTCAAGCCCAAACTGAGACCTTAGTCCTCAATTTTAAAAAATAGTTTATACACTTTTTTATATTTAAAAACTATTTTTAGGATTTCGAGGACTATAAAAACTATTTTTAGGATTTCGAGGACTATAAAAACTATTTTTAGGATTTCGAGGGCTTCACGTAGCCAAATAGAAAGCTGTAAAGCACGGAACATTCCTTTAGCTAAAACGCTCGTCTTGAGCTATTACACACCATATTTTGTGGCTCGGTTACAAAAAATAACAAAAAATAACGAAAAACTTGGGTTATAAACAACTATAAAAAAAAAAAAAAACTAAGTGAGCGGCCTTCACTGGCACTCACCAACGCGCTTAGAGTGTGGAAGTCATATGAACCTACGCTCTGGACGAGTGTTAGAGCACGAGCATATTGGTAGTGCCTCCATTTACGCGGGCACCCATTATTCCTCCACCCTAGGTTCTGGACCTTCGGCCGGGACTCAAGGTAGCGTGACCCAAGATCCTCATATCGCGTCTAGTGATTCTTCCTCTGACTACGAAGTCATGGAGGGGTATCCTACACCAAACCCTGATAGTTCAAGTCAAGACATGCATGCCATGGGCCCACGGCCCGGGTCCAGTGTGTTTAGCTGCTTAAAAGAGACCCTTAGTAGAGCTACTCGCTCCGAACATGCGGTTAATGAAATAAATGAAGGGAGTGGGGAAGTAAATTCGTCATTCATGCCTAAAATAGACTCTATGCTTCTTGAGAGTGTGCATGTGAATGTTCCATCCACTGCACCTCCTGATCCTTTAGGACTATCTCCCTCTGAGGTTTTACTACCCGATGGTAGGAGTCTTGCCGAAGTACAAGAGATCGAACGCTATATGCAAGCAACAAGGGAGAGGGAAATTGAGAACCTACGAGGGCTAGAACAAAGTCGAGCCCTGAAAGCAAAGGCTCCTATGACAACAATCATACCAGCCGAGCAACCGAGTGCTCCCAAGGTAGCAGTCACGGAGGGGCAAGCAATGGGGAGCAATAATGCTTCCACTTCAAGGGAAACCTCCAGCACGCCAGGCCTAGATGGGATATTCCTAAACGAAAATTGGGAGTATGACCTACAAGCAGAAGCTTTAACTGATCGGTACATAGGACACACCTATCATGTGGGTTGGTTAGATGTTCTACAATCCACATCGGGTGCTACTAGCATAGATGAGCAACAACAGAAAGTCTGCGATGTCCTCCATAGGATTGTCGAGTTAGAAAGACAGAACACAGGGATCAACATGCCTTCAATAGGCCTAATGAGATTCTTGGATACGGGAAAGGCCAACCAACCAACCCTGTCACAAATGGAGACCCCCTCAGTGAGCCCCATTGATCCTCCATATGTTGTTTCGCTAGGAGCCTCAATACAATCTGAGCCCACAAGTGGCAGCTTTACCTTCCCAGATCTAGCTCATCTTTCTCTTAATGACACTACGGCTACCATGCATATCCCAATGGTGAGCATGACAAGAAGTACACCATGGAGTTCATTTGTTAACACTGCGCCGATGCCTAGTAGCACAGTGCCCCCAACTATACCTACATGTATGTATCAATCATGTGCACCTGTCGTACCTCAGCCTCATGTAGCTCCTACACCTCCGATTATTCCAAGAGCTTACAATCCACAATGGAATTATCCAAGCTCTTATACAAGTGGAGCCATGCCATTTAATAATAACATGCCATATCAAGCACCCCCTATGCCTAGGGCCACGCCTATAAACTTTGGACCACCATCTGGTACACCACCATACGAAATATGGGACCCAAGAGCCGCGTGTATGCCAAGGCCAAGGCCAACTCCCATCTCACATGTGGTTCCAGGAGCACATACACCCATTATACCTGCTCAAATAGGAGATTTGGCAGCATTTGCTCAAACTATCGGTCGCTCTATTGCGAAAAACATGCGTAGTGCACCTGATAGAGAGCCTAGGAGCAAGGCAGTTCAAGTAGCTAAGCTCACACAGAAATTCAATGGAGACGGAGATGCTAGAAAGCATATGGAAGTCTTTGAACATGTGTGCGATTCCTTGGAAGAGCACAATGAGCTACATAAGTGTAAGGCTTTGAGTTTGACCCTAAGCGGAAAGGCTGGAGATTGGTATAGAACCTTAAGAGTAGAAGAAAAAACGATCTACTCTACTCTTAGGAGACTGTTCTTAAAAGAATACATATGAGAGGGAGTACTTTGGGGTGTAGCCTCTCAGCTCCAGAAAGCCCAACGAGAAGAAGGTGAATCCGTGAGAGACTTCATTAGTCGCTAAAGAATTTGAATTTTCGATGCAATCCAAACGAGCAATTCAACAACAACCAATTGCTCGATAGATTCATTAGGGGACTACGACATGAAAGTATCTATAATGGCCTAGTCATTAGAGGTATCACTACTTGGGAAGCAGTCACCATGAATGCAATCCAATTGGAGGATAATTTAATGATTGCCGGAGAAAGAGTGTCTGCCGAGCCGAAGTCAAGTAGCTCCCAAGCATCAGGGCATGAGCCAATGAAGATAAAGCCAATCGTGAAAGAGCAAACGATATCTGAGATGACTTTGGCAGATCTCACCAAGGCCATCCAAGAAAGCCTTAGGGGTAATCGTGCTCCACAAAACACTCATATGTATCCAAGAAGGGAGCAACAATGGTGCTCAATTTGCTTGGGCCCACATACTAAGAGTGAATGCCCTACTTTCAGAGTAAAGTTTAACGGGACTTGTAACGCGTGTGGTAGGTATGGCCATCAAGCGAAGGATTGCCTAATGCTTAAACGCATCATGGAAAATAGACCGCCTATAGCTTGGGCAGACTCACCTCGAGTTCCTGCATTGATGCCTACCCCACCCATGGAGCAACAGTTGCCATTACAACACATGGTCCCTAGAACCCAAAATGTGGTCCAAACCACATCGTTGCCACCTCCAGTGCTAGGACCGAAACCCCCTCATCCAAGAGTTACACCTATGAACCAAATAGGTTGCGAGTCATCTAATACTTATGTAGATTGCGAAGAGGACATAGACTCTAGTATCACCTATGGAGTCGACATGCTTGAGGAGTGTCCCATGTACTATATGGAAGACCATTGGGGACAAATCAAACCGGTATATCAAGCTACTGCGCTAGCAGCAAGAGGCCAAAACATTAATAGTTTTCCCAGGAGACCACCTCTTCAGTGCTACGAATGTGGTGGACCACATCGAGTAGCTGAGTGCCCCATTAGAATACAAAAGAATGCTGCACTAATGCAAACCAGTCAAGGGAGTGCATTGGCAATGCCAATACTCACTTGTAATCGTTGTGGCATAGATCATTTGATCGCACAGTGTCCTAACAATCCAAACGCACCGAAAATCACACCATTGAACATAATAGAGATTGTTGATGGGACACCACCAACTATAAACATAGCACCAGTGAATGCACTCACACGGTCGATGCTCCAAAAGCAAAATTACATCCTCGAAGAGAGAGATGCTGCGTCCATTGGCCGAGCGAGAAAGAAGAAAACACGAAGAAAGAAATCCCTTAATGCTTCTAGCTCAAAACCTAGTTCAAAGACTAACATAGGGACAGGAGAGGATCCCGTGTATATGAATGACCCTGAGGATGACTCAGATTCGATAGAGACCACGGAGACCAAAACTGTTACTACAAAGGAAAAAGCCAGTGAGGAGGATCACGAGAGGAAATTACGACGAACACCAAAAGAGTATTCAAAGTTAAGCTACCCAGTTGCGAACCCCCAAGATAAGCCACGAGAGACAAAAAATGAGGATTGCAAGAGAAATATTGGAACCTATCCAAACCCAACAGTGGAAATTGAACAAGTCCAACAACTGAGGGGTTTGGTGGAAGAAACTCAACGAACATTAGAACCTGAACCCAAACACATCCAGATGTCGGACACAGTGTTTCCCACACAAGTTCAACCTCACAAGAACTACAGGCCGTTAGCTATACCCAGTATCATTCGGGAAGAGAGTGAGGGTAGGACATCTGAAAGTGGACACACACCTTTCCTACTAGAGAGAATGTTTGGTGAGGGAATGCCCGACCCCCTTGAGGAAGTGGAGATTCCATCTTCACCATTCTCTTGTCAGGGTCCTACGTCCCACAAGATGCCATTAAATGTTGCCAAATTGATGGATTTCATGTCTTCAGAAGTTAGAACCACCATCATGTCCAAACTATATAAAGACCCCGAGCTAGTCTCAGCTCTTCGAGCCTTCCTCATTGGAGAATTACAGGCCGGATTACCACAGTTTGCACATATGAACAAACCTGACTCGGTAATGAATGATGAGAAATATTTAGCACCACCATCTGACCTAGCGGGACATGAATCTGTAATTGAAGTACCCGTTAACAAGTTGGGGCAATACTTTGAAGGTGATGAATCTAATGCTACTCTACCAATCACTACTAAAGGATTAACTGTAAAGGGAGTCCTTGACGGTGGTGCGGGAGTCATCATGGTGACAAAGAGTTGTTGGGAGTCTATGGGGCGACCTCACCTTGAAGCCACAAGCGTAGTGGTAAAAATGGCTAATGGATCTATTGTTACGCCTATTGGAATGCTTAAGGATCTCAGGATCAAGGTCTTGGGACACAAGGTAAGGCAGACTTTCATTGTTATGGATTTTTCCAAGCATCCTATGTCATTTGAAATGATCTTAGGGCGTCCATTCATGAGGGAAGCAAAAATGGTGCATGACTGGTCCAAAAACCACGTCTACTTATAGTTCCAAGACTCTGTCATTCGAGTTGATCTTTTAAGTGGTCGAAAGCATCCTCTAGGAAATAAATTCATCATTGATAATCGATCAGACACAACAATTCACTCAGCTCCATTACAGTATTGTTACACGTGTAACGAAGACACGGATATTGGGGAGAACTCTCCTTATATGGATATCCTACCCGGAATGGCTGAGTCAGACAATGTCGATTGGGTACACCTAGCGGCAACTATAGATACATGGGGAGCTAGAGGAACAACCTGGGTAACACCAGATGGGGAAGAGATACTACACATTGCACCAGTAAACATGTTAGGTGTAGCGCATGTAACATCCGATGATAAGAAAGAGGCACACCTACCTGAGAGTGAAACCGATGATTCCTCAAAGGCTTCAGGCCAATACACATCAGAACGGAATCTCAGGGAGAAATGGATTCAGAACCTAAGGAAACATCGAGTGAGCCAAGTATAGAAACTGAACACTCAAGGTCTAGTACGACCATCTATGGTAATTTATATGAGAGTGAAGAAGATACAAGCGAAGACCTATCAAGCGAGTCGAGTTCAAACATTTACCAAAATCAAAACCTTAACAAGAAACAAAGGTCATATAAGAGACGACGATATCGAGCGAATGTGAGAGCTAGGATAAACAAGGAAAGATCTACTGCAGAATGGCTTAGCTATCTAGGGGCATGTGATGCTCATCGAAAGCTAGTAGACAATTGGGGTGAACATCTCCAGAGTGTCATGTGGTGCAGCCCGCGACCCATTGACCTCGCTCAATTGGAGGTTACAGAGCCGAAATTGAGTCGAACTATAAGAAGACGTCAAAACCGAGAGTTAGCACAACAACAAAAGGAGGCAGAACTAAAAGAAAGGTCTCCGTCAGGACAAGAGCCTGCTGACTTACATACGGCTCCTGAACATTTTAAATCTTATACCACGGGGGAGCGAAAGGTTGTGTATGCCAAAGCCCAACGAATACCTACCAATGGAAGCAGTGGAGTCTATGATGGTCCAGCAGTAGTTAAAGAGATAGAATTAGCAGAACCAGGTGAGGAGTCTAAACCAGTCTTTATTGCTCAAGACCTTACCGAAACTGAAGAGGCTGTACTTAAGGAGCTCCTCAAGGAATACAAGGATATCTTTGCTTGGACATATCATGACATGAAGGGCGTTCCACCTTCTGTGGTGCAACATACAATTCCCATGATCAACACTGCTAAACCCGTCCAGCAACGACCCTATCCAATGAATCCTAAGTACGCCAAAATTGTACAAGAGGAGATTGAAAAACTTATCCAATGTGGATTCATATACCCTATTGAGCACTCAGAATGGGTTTCTCCAATAGTCATTGTGCCAAAAAAGAATGGGAAACTAAGAGTGTGCGTGGACCTCAAGAAAGTTAATGCAGCTACTAGGAGAGATCATTATCCCTTGCCATATTCAGAACACGTGCTTGAAAGAGTTGCGGGCAAGGAAGCTTATAGCTTTTTAGATGGGTACTCTGGTTACAATCAAATCACAATTGCATTAGAGGACCAAGCTAAAACTGCTTTTATCACAGAGTTTAGAGTGTTTGCATTTCGTGTTATGGCTTTTGGCTTAACGAATGCACCTGCTACATTCCAACGATTAATAAACACTGCATTTAAAGAATTTCTAAGGGAGTTTTGTGAAGCTTTCCTAGACGACCTTTGTGTTTATTCTTCTTGGGAGAAGCATTTGTTATATCTACGAAAAATATTTGAAAGGTGCAGATTTTATCGCATCTCATTGAACCCTTTCAAATGCCAATTTTGGGTTAAGCATGGAGTCATTCTAGGGCATATAGTGTCCAAGAACGGGATATCCACAGATGAGAGTAAGATTAAAGCCATTGCCGATTTGCCACCACCTACGAACTATAAAGGAGTTCAAAGATTTATGGGCCATGTTGGTTATTATCGAAGATTTATTTTAAACTTTGCCGAGATAGCGCATCCATTGTACAAGCTTCTTATCGAGTTTCACTGGACGGAAGAATGTCATCAATCTTATGAGTTATTAAAGAAGGCCCTAATAAGTGCTCCAATCCTACGAACACCCGATTGGAATGTACCTTTTCATATGCATATTGATGCATCAAATTTTGCTATTGGGTGTGTTCTAACTCAACCAGGAGAACATAAATTGGAATACCCTATTAGCTTTGCAAGTCGCCAATTAAATGATACCGAGATGAACTACACTACTACAGAGTGCGAAGGTCTAGCTATGATTTACGCAGTAAAGAAATTTCGCTATTACCTTCTTGCTACCAAGTTTGTGTTTTATGTTGATCATCAAGCATTGCTATATTTGGTAAACAAGCCGTGTTCCACAGGTCGAATTACACGATGGTTGTTAATTCTTCTTGAGTTTGACTTCACCATTGTTGTGAGGCCTGGGAGGAAACATGTCATGGCGGATCATTTATCTCGTATCCCTAATGGCGAAGCTCCTACGGGGGTTGATGATGAATTGCCTGATACTCCTTTGTTCATTGTTGAGACAATGCCTGAATGGAGTGAAAAGATTGTTAACTTCTTAGTTAATGGTTTTCCACCCAAAGAACTGCAAAAAGATATAGCTCGAAAATTAATCAAGGAATGCGAACCCTATTGCTTACTGGCTGGAACTCTCTATAAGAGAGGAAAAGATGATGTTCTTAGACGCTGTGCCCACGAGGATGAGTATTTATATATTCTACAAGAGGCACACATGGGTGTAGCTGGTGGTCACTTTTCAGGAAACTTGACTGCCCGAAAGATCTTATAGTCAGGCTATTGGTGGCCCACTCTGTTTAAGGATGCATCACTTTTTGCAAAGGGATGTGATGAATGCCAACGCTTCAACAAGCCACAAAGAAGGGATAGGATGCCTCTACATCCCATCAAGGTAACCCAACCATTTGAAAAGTGGGGCTTAGACTTTGTAGGACCGATTAGTCCGGCTGCACGTAACACGCAATCACGATATATCATTGTGGCTACCGACTATGTAACCAAATGGGCTGAAACAAAAGCAACACGAAAGGCGGATGCAAAAACAACAGCTAAGTTCCTCTTTGAGAACATTATCACACGTTTTGGATGCCCCTTTGAACTTGTGAGTGACAATGGAACTCATTTTATAAATGAAGTAATAAAAGAACTCACATCAAACTTCATGATATCTCACCACAAGTCTACACCCTATTATCCCCAAGCAAATGGCCAAGCTGAGAGTACCAACAAAACTCTCATCTCCATTTTGACAAAGACAGTTGAGGCTCATCGCACTAATTGGGACCTAAAGCTTACATCAGCTTTATGGGCTTATCGTACTGCGTATAAAGTTGCTATTAATTGCACACCGTTTAAGATGGTGTATGGCCAAGAAGCAGTTATGCCATGGGAGTTTGTCATTCCTAGTCTTCGAGTAGCTTCTCAAGAAGGTTGGGATGGTAACCCCTTAGTGGAGAGATTATATATCCTGGAAAGGCTAGATGAAGAGAGGCAATTAGCTGTGCGAAATGCTCTAGTGGAGAAGGATAGGAGAAAGAAGTGGTTTGATAGCCATTTAAAGGATAAAGACATCAAGGTTGGTGATAAAGTTCTTATGTACGGGGTACGTAATGAAAAGAAGAAATTGAAATACGCTGGTAAGGGGCCATATCGAGTGTGTGAAATTACCCCGCAAGGTACCATTCGTGTAGAGACTCTAGATGGAGTTGAAACCATTGGATTCCTTAATGGGAGTAAATTCAAAAGATATTATGATCCTCTAAGCTAGGAAGAGTTGCAAGCCATCCATCAAAAGAAGGCTGCCAAGGAACAAGCAGAGCTTAAAAAAATCCAAGCAAGAGTTGAGGCTCAAGAACGACAACAATGTCTTAGACGCCAACGAGAGGCTAATCTGAGAATCACGCAAGCATTTTTCGAGGACACAGATGACGACTCATTAGAATCTGAGCCACCCCTACGATACCCAATTGAGCTAAATAGCCCCTATGGGAAAGTGCTATACAATGCCTTATTAGATACGGGAGCTAAACACAATTTGTTATCCTATGGAGTTTGGTGTCAATTAGGGAAACCGACCCTATCCCCGAGTACGATGCAAGTCAAGGGCATTAATAAGAAGAAAATTGCTATTCTTGGAGTCCTTTAGACCCCTGTTGTCTATGACAATGGAAGCATAGTGCAGAGGTTTCTAGTCATGCCCGCGGGAGCTATGGAAGGCAACGTAAACTTGGGACGCACGTGGATGTTGGCAACCAAATGCACTATTGATTGGGATACTGTTAGTGTCACGACGCGACCACCGACTCTTACCCCTATCATTCAAGCAAAGTCACCTACGTTGCAAACTCTAGCAAAGTTGAAGGATAGCCAACATTCACAAGCCAAGGTGGTTAACTCGTCTTTGCCGGCTACCCATGAATCTAGCACTTCAACACTTGTAGTTGCAGCAAGCAGTAATATTGCATGTACTCAACCTGCACGACCTAAGAGTACATATCAATGGGTCCCCAAGGCCTTACTTCCAAATACCTCAACCCTCCCATCCATTCCAAGAAAAAATTTCCTGGGAAAACCAAGAGCGCGCCCTAAGAGAGTCAAGACCAAATCACGATGGATTCCAAAACAACTATTAGAAGCCCAAGGCTACTATGATGAAAATGAGCAAATTTGGGTACCTAAACGTAAAATGTGTCCTTCCCTATCGACAACAAAACCATGAGTCAAACAGTGTAACGCTAAAGCCAATGGCAGACCGTGGGAAGGGAAAGATCACAGAATGCTACACACCTAGTCTAGAGCTAGTTTGGGATCCAAGGCAAAACCAATTTATTCCACCTAGCTCAGGAAGGGGGGAATTCCATGAAGCTTCTAGCTCCTCATGTAATACATCCATAGAGGTAAAAGCTTCTACACAGCCTCCATCTATAGTAATGGACCTCCATGAAGCTACAAAAGAGTCCACACCTCCCAGTGTTCAAGAATCACCTGATGAACCACTTCAAGTTCGATCCTGGGAGAGTACCTTACCACCCTTGCAACTTGACGAGGCACCTAGGGTAATAGAAAACTATTGGCAAAAATCCTCACCTATTACCAACTGGAACAATTGGTTTCAAAGGGTGACGACATCATTTCAAACGGTATGATCTACCCAAGGAAGGGGGGGAGTGTTTGTGAACATCCATCATTCACTTGCTTCCCTCTCAACCTTTCTCCCTGACCTCTTAATCTCCGATCTTAGGGAATGTATATATAAAGCCTTATACTCACAAAAACAAGATAAAAAAGTAAAAGAGCAAGAGCCATAACACAAATCATAAAAACAAATTTATGCACAAGAACACGACTCTTGTAATATTTGCACTCTAACCATCATCTATTTGCGTGTACAGATATGGCTAGTACGCTAGAGTCATCCACTCCTGCCTTGGGTGAGAGGTACCCTCGTTACTTTTCACAAATATTTCACATGGTCTTTCCAGTGCTTGCATGTGAATGGGATTTGATAGGTACGCTAGCATGTGAGAGGAATTTTAAGGAGTTAGAATGGCTGATACGTCTCTTGACCACGTCTGATCCATACTTAGAAGAGAGCGTTTCTCCCATTGCACAAGCCTACCCTTTTGACCAAGATGACTATAGGCGTCTAGTGACCTTCTTAGTAAACATGGGCACCTATGATGAAGAAGAAAATTTACATGACTACACGGATGGCACATATGGTCTCATGGATGATGACTTTGTTTATCTCGACGACGAGGATAGGGGTTTAGCCTTAGGGTTTCCCCCCAACCTCTACAATATCCTATTCCCTTGACTCTCTAGGGGGAGTGCAAATAATTAGGTTAGGGTTCCTTATGTTTTTTGTTGTGTTCAATAAGTGTTGGTACCTTTTCCCACTAATGTGCCTCCTGGAGGTATTCCTTTTGTTTCCTAGTGTGTACAGGAGCGTGTTGCTATTGGTAGGATTTGGACCTTCATGGAATCTTTATCTCGACTCACTCTTCAAATCAAGCGCGACCATCGACACAAACAGGTGTTTCTTGTCCATTAGCATTGCCACTTATCTTTTTTGCATCTATGATTGTCAGCTTTAATTGTGATTGGTAGCCTAATATTCACCGCATTTGCTTAGTATCAAACATTTAATTCAATGTAATTTTTTGTCATAATCACTTTTCTAGGTTTAAAAATCAAGCAGTCCGACAAACTAGTTTAACCAAGTTAGGTGTTAGAAATCTTCTCTTAATACCATGGGGAATGCCTTCCTAATAATTAATGGTTACTTAGGTTCTTAACACTAGAATGGTAACCTAACAGGACATAAAAGTGTCCTTTCAGGGTTTTGGGAAAAAATTCCAAAATCATATTAGATCCACTCATTTTGAAAAATCCTTTTGTGAGCTTATAGTTCAATAACTACTATATATGGAAAAAATGAGAAACTTGTAATTTTTCTCATCCCTTGGTCACTACAAGCCTCCAAAGTTGATGCACCAGTGCATTTTGCCCAAAACAGCAATTTCTTACGGTTGATTGCATATAAATAAGAGTGGGGATTTTTGTAGGACATGAGATAAAATGCCCCGTTAACTTCAATGGGTTGGTGACCAAAACATATGGTTGCTTTTACCTCACTATTTTTTTTTTTGGCAAAAAAATAGGTACAAAAAGGTTGCATTTTTGCCATTCTGTGGACCTATCATCAAAGTTTCTATAGTCACGCTCAATACAAATACTATGTACATGTTTTCTTAGTTCCCTTTGGGCCTTTGGATTCAAAAGGAGCCATGGAGCATGTCAAAAGGATAATGGATCTCTTACAATTGGAACCTTGGGGACAATGATAAAGTGCTAAATACAGCAAACATGAAAAAACTGGGTTTAGCATTATGACCTCTAGAAACCCATAGAAACTACTCAATATCTAGCCAAGTTTGTAGTCTATGATTAGATATGGTTACTACCTACAAAATACACACAATTGGCCTAAGAAACTAGCAATATTGAGAAAGTTATACTTGCTACTCTAAAATGTATCGTATTCTTCAACAATCAAAAAACTCAACCATCATCATATACTATGCTATATAGCATATTAGGTCCCCCAAAACTCAAGGAAGATTAGCTTTATGTTATATATTACACTTACACAATCAAAATTGAATTTGGATATCAAGAAAGCCCCCAAAAAAATCACAAAAGTGCTAATTTTGGCCAAAAAACAGGATTATGCAATTCTTGTAAATTGGTCATAACTTTCAATTTTAACACTTAGCTCTCCCTACAAGCATCAAAACATGTTGACAACTATGAAGGCCTAACCTCTAGCCATCTAAACATCACAAACATGAAGTTTAGAGTGGTATAGTTGCCAAAAATTGAAAAAAAAGCCAAAAACAGGACCCGTTTTTTCACACAGCTTAGGTTCAAAAATGTTGTGCAAGAGTAAGGTTAATGGTGAGATCGATGCTCCAAAAAAAATGCTAAGTTTTTTTCAGCTCATAAGGCAACTTTGTGGATATATAGCACCTAGAAATCCATTCTCATACTCTTCAAATAATTCAAGCAAAATGGTCACTTAACAGGACACAAAAGTGTCCAAGGACATAAAAGTGTCCTGTTACCATTCTAGTGTTAATCCGATTTAGGCAGCATTGTGTGAAATGTACTAGGGCTTTCTAGTGGGCTTGACCCTATTGACCTTTAGCTTAAGTATTATAAAGGGAGTTTACTAGTGTGATGAGCCTGGGAGGTGTATCAGTGTTATATGACCCCCCAAAGTTACAAAATTAAAATGCTGAAAATGAACAAACAAAAAATCAAAGTGCCACACTGTAAAATCTTAAGCTGGAAGAGAAATCTCAGCTTGATTTGGTACTTCACTCACATGTATTGCCTATGGTACTAGAGCCCTAGAGGTTCCCAGTGTGGGCGCTTTTCCTTGAAAAGCAAAAAACCCAAGGCATACAAAATAAGCACACACATCAAATTGAATCACTGTGAAAAGACTTTGGGGGGTCAAAGAAAAAGTAATCAGTCAGGCGATGATTTCATGAGAAATTCCTTTTATGGTAGCTTAACTACAAGGTCTTCTAGATATAGCCTCTAATCAGCCCTCGAACATGAATACTTGGCTCTCGCGATTAAACAACTTAATTGACCACTGAAAATTAAGAAGCTTACCCATGGTATTAATATTCGATCTCTAGTGCCTTTCGACCGTCAAATTAGCGACCCCAGACTTGTTTAATTTTTTACCTTTACACCTGTTTATGCATTTGAGTACATTGCAATTTAATGTTCATTGCTGACAAATTGTTTGAAATTCTTTTACCAATCAATGTGTCTACCTAAAACTGTATATGCTTTTTAATCACTTATGAGAATGCAATTACTGTGCCAATGTTGTTTGATTTTGGAGTGACTGAAGAAGGCTAAGGACATTCATCTCACATGCTCTTCCACCTCGACGAACGAGCTTCAACTCAATAGCTTCCGAGGACGGAATCTACATCAGGAAGGGGGGCATGTTAACCCTCACGGCTCACGGACACCCCATCACCTACGACGGAGGTGTATTATGTATTTGGTAGAGTCAGGTACCGGGCTTGTCGGACCAATAGGAAAAGGGTAAGAGTGATCGCCGATGAGAGGCGCACTCTAACTGGGACATTCAAGGGATTAGTTGGCTAAGCATGGGCGCCCAAGTGTGAATGGGGTGAGCTCATATAAAAGCCAACTAAACCTAAAATTCACTCATTCTCTCATTTGTGCAATAGAAGAGTGCTCTTGCTCCATCTCCATCTCCATCTTCTTCTTCTTCACCTCCTTGTGTGTGTGTATATGTGAGAGAGAGAGAGAGAGAGAGAGAGAGAGAGAGAGAGAGAGAGAGAGAGAGAGAGAGAGAGGGAGAGTGTGTGTGCGATCGAGCATTACGAAGGCACGACGGCAGCGAAGCGGTTGAGCGCGGCACGACTGTAGCTTCTTCTTCATCGCGGCGAGGAATCCACCACGAAGGCGAGCGTAGAGCGGTGAGTGACACACCCTTTGCTCTCTTGAGCTTGCTAGTTTAGGCTTGTTGTGTGCTTGGAGCCATTTGTGGCTCGCACACGGTGTATCGGAAAGTCCTTTGCTTCGACAGTGCGGCAAGGAGCGCACACTCTCTTCCCCCACCTCTTTGCTTGTCGAACTTACAACAATTACCTGGTGCATACTAAGCTCTCCATCACAGGCCGAGTGCACGGCACCATTTTCCTCTTACGCGTTTGCTTCAAGGGTTTTAAACTAGCCGCTTCAAAATGCCCCACTTTGGCTAAGGTACCCATAACTATTGTGCTGGGCGTCAATTGCAGCTTATGTCTGCATCATCTGCAACCCGTTCAACTTACGGCCCTACTGCAGTTCAGCCTTAGCACTGCACAAGCCTCGCTACACCTCCTCAGTCCCGCCCTTCGAAGAGCAAACCTTTACCTACTGCTCTACCTGCCAATCCACAGCTGAAGAGCTCTTCTCCGACCCTGTCCGACTGTCCACCCGCAAAAGTTTCTCTTGGTGAACAGGATGGCCACCAACAATGGCAGCATTGCGCAGAGCCCAACAAGCGAGAGAGAAAAGGAGATGGAGTAGTATGTGGGCCTCAGCTTAGAGCGTTGCAGAGTCAAGAAAAAATCCCCACCTCCTTGTGATCATGACGAGCCCAAAACCCTTGCAATTGGTGTTGGTCGACCCCTATGAGCGTGTGTATGCAAGCTCCCTTTCTTACACTGCTTATCGAAGGGGGCGTCGTTTACTGCTACCGTTAAAATCTGGAAAGAAATCAAGGCCCTTCCCATACATTAGCACATACAAACACCTACACTATAAGCCCTATTCACGCGCGCCTATTGTGCACTTGTTTTCTTCAATTTGACACCTAGCCCCGCCCACAGTTCACAAATCGCTTATTTTACCCTTACCCACCGACCCCCACATTCGGACGCCCTACCCTACAAGATTTGGGTTACCCTCTCTCTATTGTAATGGATACCAACACTTTATCTCCACCACAAGCCAACCTCACCTCGGATCTCTCCCCCTCGGTGGCTATTGGACCTTCACTCCTCGGATCCATTTCGACTGCCGCCTATGCAAGAGCGGAGACTCCAATCTCGATAAACAAGGAGGACGCTACAACCAACCCCTCTGAGAACATCACGGAAGAATTGGAGCAACTCCCGGAGGAGTCCTTTGATTTCTCTTCGGTGCTCACAAAAGGAAGTCATGAATTAAACCATATGAAAGCACTCTTCTTTGCCTACGACCAATCCACTCCAAGCGGACAATCTTTCAACCCTTCAACACGGTGGCCTACCCTCGACCACCCCCCATCCTATTGAAGTAGTATTTCCACATCTCAAGCAACCTCGGGACTTCGAGGTTATTATCTCCAACTCCCTTCTGGACTATAAGAAGCTTCATGGTAAACTATATCCCTAGAGGATACACAAGCTCAAGCCCTTCTCAATGCTAAGTTTATCTCACTCACCATTAGATATCAACTAGATTGCACAAAAGCACTTGTACAAGCACAAATCATCTTCACTAATTTACAAACCTACCTCGGCGGCTATCATGCTTTAGTAGAAGAACGGTTCAACAATCTCATTCTTAAGCTCCTCCAAGTCTCCATCCCCTTAGTCTCCAAGCACGCTTGGGGCCTCGAGCTACAACAATGGAAAACCACATCCCTCCATAGCTTCCTCTTGGATATTCAAACCCATGTTGTAAATGCACACCTAGCCACCACATAAGAGGATGTAGCTAAACTTGCCCGCAAGAACGCCATTAACAACATTGAAGAAGAATTGCTCTCACTTCCCAAGGAGAAAACAATCAAAGAACTTGTAGAACAAATTGTCAAAGAAAAATTCCATTCATTACCCCCCACATCTCAGGCCTCCCCTTCCGCCTCCCCACCTAAGGCCGGTATTGTCACCAACCACCAAAAAATCCACCCACCCATATTCTAAAAAACTTTTTTTACCTCCAAGAACATTGCCCCCCCACCACCACCTTCATCCCTAACCCTCCAATGTAACCCCCATTAAACGGCCTCTGCAACCATCCTCCAAACCCTCCCTTGAAAAACCTTTTCGTTTATCTAAAAAACCTAAATTTTCTTCTACGCCCAACACCACCCCCGCCTATCCTTTGTACCCTCTTAAAACCCTCAATCCTACACCCATTTCCCTTGGTTCCCCCTCTTCTTTTCCACCACAAAAAACCATCAACCACCCTTACCCACACCCACACAATAAGGAACACCCCCGTAATTACACCACCCACCACAAAGCAAACCACTCGGGAAAAGACAAAGGGAGGAGGGATTAGGGTTTAGCCACCCACACACTTGGGTACACCTCTGCTTCTCCAAACCCCCCCTCCTCCCATAAATATGGATTTCAAAAGACACTCCCGAGCTTCCACTTCATGAAGGAAGAACAGGAAAAAAGATGTGGCTTCCACTCACTAATCCACAAGGCAACAAACTCTTGCTCTTCAGCAAACACCAAGTCTCAACTTTGGAGCACGATATCTCTAACTTTAAAATCCACTATTTGGCACCTCGAGCTCTCTCTCTCTCTTTGAAAGGCGATGTTTGGCCTTAGGCTTAAAATACATCCCTCCCCCTCCAAACCCTTCCCCCCTCTTGCTCCTCAATTCACACTACAATTTATCAAGAAATCTCAACCTTAAGTTCTTTTTTTAAGACCTTAAACCTTCCACCCCCTCTCCTTTTAAGGAAACCAACCCACTTTGGAAACCACCTCTTTTTAATCCCAACCTTAACCATATTTTGTCCTCTAACCGACAGAACTTTAACCACATTTTGAATGCTTGCAATTCCCCCTTTTCAAAGCGACCCCATTGTATCATTGAAGCTTTATCTAGCCTCTCCCTAGGCCCTTCAATAATCGTAAAACCTTTTGACAAAAACCTTGCTGTTGTTATCCTACCATTAGATTGGTATGAGAAAGATGCCTTCTTACATCTCAATGACCGCTCCACCTATGAGCCTTGGCTTAACATTCCTTTTGCCTTCTTAGCTTCCCTTCTTTCCTCTATCACACTCCGCTACTCCTCCCTCTCCTCTATTGAATGCAACTTTATCCTCTCTCCCCTTAACAAACCCCCTAAACCTTGTCCTATCTATTTCATCCCTAAACTTCATAAACCATCCATCATCTCTCGACCTATATATTCCTATAAAGGTCACCTTTTTGAGAAAGCCTCTATTTGGCTCCATTTTGAGCTCTATCCAATCCTACTTTGCCAAAAGCAACACCTACAAAGCTCCCTCACCCTAATCCAAAACTTAGATAAACTTCCCCCGCCGCCTAACGCCCCTCCTTTTTACTTTTGATGTAGAAGCCCTATACCCTAGCATCCCCATCTTACAAGGCCTCACTGCACTCAAATCTACCATCTCTCACTTTTTTGACCCTCACAAATCCCATTTTGTCCTCTCCCTTGCCTCCCTTATCTTATCCCATCATTACATCAGTTTTAAAGGAAAATTTTGGAAACAAACCAAAGGCACCGCCATGGGCTCAAACTTTGCCGTTGTATATGCTTGTCTCTTCCTCTGTCACTTTGGAAACCTCTTGTCCCCTCCTACTCAACCCTAACCTCCTCTATTTCAAGCGTTATGTTGATGATGCTTTTTGATTATGGACGGGATCCTGCAATACCCTTACCCATCTCTTAAACTCTTATGGTGAACCTCTTCAAGAGCATATTAAAATTTCCAGTACTATCTCCCATATCCGTGCCATTATCCTTGACATTGAATTATTTAAAGATACCCGCTTCACCTCGTCTACCCTCTTGGACTCCCATTGTTATCAAAAACCTTTGAATGCCTACAACTATATTCCGTGGATCTTATGGCGCCCTACCCATCAAAAGGTTGCCTTCATCATCTCAGAACTCAAAAGATATATTATTCGGGAATCATCCATGAAGGGATACCTCTACCTCCGTAACCTTTTCTACCTACGCCTTCGGTTACCTGGCCAGCTTTCTTCTAATTTTTTTTTACAAAGTCTCTTACCTCAATCACACCTCACTCCTCCTACCTTCGCACAAAAAAACATAAAATCCACCCACTGTGCTCAAAATCCCTTCACACCCACCACTAGAAAAATGCTACCCTCCGAATGTATTAGAAATCCCATTTCTAAAGCTTGCCAACTCAATACCAATCTTTCCCACTTCCCTAGACCTACCATTTGTTGGACCTCCGGACCCAACATTCATAGCCTTTTGGTACATAGCCTACACCCCCCTTGATACAAATCTTTCTTTTCCCCACAAGTTTTCTCTTTATGCCTTCCACACCACCCCTACCCCTCCGGCCTACTCTATTGGTTTCCTATACAATTTTAAGTTTTTAGTTTTCCTTCCACCTTTTTTGTTTATCCTATACAAATCAAAAATTCCGGAGACACTTGAACCCCCCTCCCCTAGTCTTACCTTTGGACTCGTTTTTTGCCACCTTCATGAAGTTCTAACCACTTTAATTTTTGGCATCACCTAAAGTAGCCCCTCATTCTCACTACTACCCCACTCTCTTATTTCCAAAAAATTCCACTCTCAATTTGGTACCCTAGTACCTTGGATTTTGACTTACACCTATATCACCTTAACTCCTCTCCCTGTACCTCGGTACTTAGTTAAATTCCACTCCTCTCCATGTACCTTGGTACTCAGTCTTAAACTCCACCCCCCTCCATGTACCCTAGTACTCAGTCTTGAATTCCACTCTTCTCAAATAATCTTAACCAAGCACCCTTTATAAACCCCTACCTTCTCCCCCCCCCCTTACAAACACATTCTACCAACAACACCACCACTGATGAGCTCTTAAGAGCAAAACGCGTTTGGTGGTACTCACCGCTCTACTCCCCCCTCTATTATTACCAAGCTAATTTTGACATCCATCATTTTTTCTTCAATTCTATGGAGTCATCGCGCGCGCTTGAGTTATTTGTTATCTTTTGAAAAAAATTCATAGGCCATTTCCATTACATTGGTATCAAAGCTATTGGTTTCTCCTTTCACGCTTAAGAAGAGAGGTCCTTAAGTTGTCCATGAAAGGTTGGGCATGTTTATTGCAATAGGGTAAGTGGGACAAGGATCTATTATCTTGGTTGAGAAGGACTTAGTTCGAGGTACACCGTTGTGAACTATAGTCTTAATAATGGAGTCTCTCGGAGCTTGCCTTTGGCTTAACCATTATTGAGCTACTAGCAAGCTCAACAGGAACTATAATCAACCAGGAACTATAATCAACCGAGCAATGTTAGACCCTCTCCACCAATCTTTGCAATCAACAATGTCTAAACCACGGGTGTGGCTGCTTGAGAACTAATTTTCAAAGGTAAAGAAGAGTAGCGACTAAGGTTTTTGAGGGTACCAAAGCGCAAAGTAATTTTATACATAAGTTTAATTAGCATAGTTGAAAATAACCAAGAGAGTAGAATGAATATTGATAAATTTGATTTTGTACACGAAGGTGCTAAGGATGATGCCCCCATGTTTGTTAATTATTTTGTTACTAGGTTTCAACAAGCTATGGACAACACTGCTTTGCAAGCAAAAGTTACTCAAAACTTCGTGCTTATGGGATTTTCCTTCTCTCCAAGAGGAGAGAGAGCTTAGGAGGCCTCTTGATGAGACTCCCAAAAGAAGGCTCTCTCCCATACGAGAGAAGGAATCCAAAGAACGAGAAAGTAACGAATCCCTAAGTTTCTCTGAAGATGTGGCTCCACGAAGATGGCGGTTTAGGAGATCGCCAACTCCTCCTAAGAGGAAATGGTCAATCCACAATCCTTCTCCTTGTCACTTCAAAAGGAAAGAGAGGAAACAAAGGAAGAAAAGGGTAAGAAAGAGCCCACCCTCTTTTCCTTCTTCTTCACCTTCCTCTTCTTCCGACAAAAGTAATAGCTATTCTCCTAGAGAATAGAAGAGGGGAGGACATCGCAAATCTTACCCTACAAGGCAAAGGTCCCAAAAGCTCAAGAAGCTCAAAGAGGGAGGAAAGAGTATTGCTTTTTTCACCTATGATGGCACCTTTGGTGCTATCAACAAAGTGTTGGCCTTCATCCAACAATTTGATGCGGCCTTTGGAGACGAGGGCTTCACAAAGTCCTCCAAGCTACGTCATGTAGCTATGCACTTCCAAAAATCTACTCGTCAATGGTGGGCTAGCCTTCGTGGCAACGGAGAAGCCCCAAAGACATGGAAAACTCTACAAGTTTCCATCATGAAGCAATTCCTTGCAAGCGATGCAAAGGACAAAGTGCTTACCAAATGGCGGAGTTTGAAGCTTCTCTCCCATGAGTCTATCGACAAATATGTGGACAAGTTTTGGAATTTACATTTGAAGGCTACTGTCTTTCAAAAAATAGACTACACCGACCAAAAGTAACAATTATGTACGAGGTTACCTGAAGAAATGACCGAGGATGTCAACTCCTCATGGCCTGGTTCTATTATGGAAGTAATCGACCACTCTATGGTTGCTTCGCGCATCAATTTCCAACAAGAGGCTAAAAGGAATGCCAAGCCTATGGAAAATAAAGGTAAAAATTAAGCAAAGAAGAAGGACAATGCTCAAAATTCTTCCCAAGGCAACTCTATCAACAACAACAACAACAACAACAACAACAACAACAATCGGTCCAAGGAGTGCAAAGGTAAAAGTAAACTCTCTCCTGAAGAGCTAGAATATTTTCATAAGGACCACAAATGCTTTAAGTGTGGGGAGCAAGGACATGGCTACCGTTCTTGCCCCAAAAAGAAATGCCCGCAATGAGACTCCTAGAGCTTCCACGATCGAAGCTCCAAAAGAGGATTCTCATTGCAAAGGATCACCTCTCTCCTATGCTTGGGGAAAGGTGTGAGATAATGATGCCTTTATTTTGTTTGACCCTGGTTCAACTCACAACTTCATATCCATAGAGTTGACCACCAAGCTAGGCATACAAGCCCACAAGATGGGAGATACATTGAAAGCTTATGGAGCTATCAAAAGGGACAAGACATCTCAGTTACTCCCTTAATTGAAAAATTGAGGCTTCATGTCCAAAGCTATGTGGACAAAGAGGATTTCTTCATCTCCCCTCTCAAACATGAGGATGTTATCGTTGGGGTAGCATGGTTCAGCGGCATGGCTACCAACATGAAGTTCCCTAAGGAGAGTCTACTTCACCTACATGGAAAAGAGCATGTATATAGATGCTAATGAGTCGGGGAACACCATATCTTTGGTAAATACGCTTGCTTTTGATAAGTCCATGAAAAGCTCTACTTCTGCATATATGATTTTTGTTGGAAGAATTTGTAAATGATTCCAATGGTTTCACAAGTAGTAATAAAGGAAATCAAGAGGAATTAGAGTTGTCTAATTTCCTAAATGGATTCCAATATGTTTTCATTGATGACATCCCTAGTGAGCTACCTCCAAAATGAGGGATGATGAACATGAAATTGAGCTCCTACCAGGAAGCTTACCGCCTAACAAGCCTCCTTATCAAGTTTCTTAAGCTCAATAAGAGGAGATCATGAGGCAAGTGCATGAATAGGTGAAAAAGGGGATGGTGAGGCCTAGTTCCTCTCCATTCTGTTCACCAGTGCTTTTAGTGCAAAAGAAAGATGACACCTATCACATGTGTGTAAACTATAGAGCACTAAATAGGATCACTATTAAAAAAAAGAGATTTCTCGTGCCACGGGTAGAAGATCTATTTGATAAGTTACAAGTTTGGCTTGACAAATGCTCCAGATGCATTCAAACTCATGATAGACAAAAATCTTCAGGCTACTCAAATTCTCTTGAGGAGTACAAACGACACCTCCAGGTAAATTTTCAAGTTGTGAGAGAGAATAAGCTTTTCATTAATCAAAAGAAAAAAGAATTTTTTCTAGAAGAGATTCAATATTTAGGTCACATTATCTCTAAAGATGACACCTGTATGGATCCAACAAAGTTAGAGGTAATAAAAGGATGGCCTAATCCAAGGAATCTACAGGAGCTACGAAGCTTTATAGGTATGTGTGCATCCTATAGATGGTTCATCAAATAATTCTCACTAATAGCAAGTCCATTACATGACTTAACAAAAAAAAACATTAAGTATTCATGGACTGCAAAAGTGCAAGAAGTTTTTGAGAAGCTTATCTCTCAATGTGTGCTCACACTACTAGATCTCTCAAAGCCACTTGAGGTCCAATGTGATGCTTGGGGTTATTGTCTTGGGCATGCCATAGCATATGAGAGTCGAACACTCAACTCCAACAAGCGAGTATTGGGCAAATATGAAGAAGAGCTACTAGCTATTCTATATGCCCTAGACACGTGGAAACAGTATTTCTTGGGGACTCCATTCATCCTACGAATGGATCAAAAAGCGTCAAGAACTTCATGACGCAAACCAAGCTCTCCGACAAACAAATGAAGTGGAAAAATTTTCTTTCGCAATTTAAATTTCATATTGCTCACATTGTTGGCAAGCACAATCAAGTGGCCGATACACTTCCACAACGGCCAAGGGTAAATGTGGTGTCTATAGCAACTCACAATGATCTATCTTTTATGATAGATGAGTATGCTACTGAACAAGACTTTAAGTACGAAATACAACCTTTGCATTAGGGGAAAAAAAAGAACCAATCACCTTGGAAGATGGTTATTTCCAAACGACAATAGACTATGTGTTACTCACCCATACAATAAGAAAGTCATGTATGAATCCCATGCTTCTCATTATGGGGGGCAAAGAGGGATTCCTTAATCTACTCTTTGAGGAGCAGAAATGTATTTATGTTGGTCTACCATGAAAATTAAACATACCATGAAGAGTATGTTTCAAAATGTGTGGTATGCCAAAAGTCAAAATTTGACTAAGGGAAGCAACTTGGATTGTTTTAGTTGACAGGCTTAACACAAAAACACGCTCTATGCTTGTCAAAAAAACTATTAAGACACATCAAACGGAAACCCTCTTCAGATCTCAAATTTTCAAGTATCATGGCTTGGCAACGTCTATAGTGTCGGGCAAAGATCCTATAATGACCAGTAATTTCTAGAAAGGTCTCTTTGAGAATCTAGGAAGTAGATTAAATTCCTCTTTTGGTCTATCATCCACATACGGATGACCAAAGTGAAATAACTAATCTTACAATTCTTGAATCTACTAAAAGCCTATGTCATGGAAGTAGATCAATGGTCTCAAGGAGAGAAGTACCTACCTCTTATAGAGTATGCATACAATGAAATTGTACATACTTCTATGGGAAAGCACCTTTTGAAGTTAAAAAGGGAAGATCTAAAAGTCCCTTACTACTTAAAGTACATGGGAAGATCTTCGCTACTGATGGATATAGCCGAGACTCACAATAATATTTTCCAAAGATTAAAGAGCTTATATCAATCTCAAAGTAAATGCAAAAAAGGCTGTTACTAATAAACACAGAAGAGCCTTAACCTTTAAAGGAAAATGATTGGGTCTTGTTAAGGTTTCTCAAGGATCGTTTAAGGCATACTACGGGCAAGAATCCTACGGGCCACCAAGAGTACTATGCTAAACTAGCAAAAAGATACTAGATACCTTTTAATTTTTTTTGAATAGATTAGGAATACAATTAAAGCACCTTTCTATCGAGAAATTTTTATATAGGTGTGTGTGTGTGTGTGTGTGGAGTTAATAATTTAAAAATTAGAATCCTTAGTCCTACTTCCTAACGTTTAAGTATGTATACCAGTCACTCACCAATGTACTCTTGAGTAGTCGAAAAAGGACACATTAAGAATTTCTTGATAGAAAGGGGCTTAATTGTATTCCTAATGTATTAAAAAAATAAAAGGTAAGGGTAAAAGTTTTTTATAAGGTGTGTGTGTGGTTTTAATTTTTTTGAATACATTAGGAATACAATTAAAGCCCCTTTCTATAGAGAAATTTTTATATAGGTGTGTGTGTGTGTGTGTGTGTGTGTGTGTGTGTGTGGAGTTAATAATTTAAAAATTAGAATCCTTAGTCCTACTACCTAACGTTTATGTGTACCAGTCACGAATGTACTCTTGAGTAGTCCGAAAAGGACACATTAAAAATTTCTCGATAGAAAGGGGCTCTAATTGTATTCCTAATGTAATAAAAAAATTTAAAAGGTATTTCTAATGCTCCACCTTCATCTGTCTTTTCATTTTCTAAACTCACCCTTCATTTATACACTTAATATGTTTTGAAACAATTTTTATTCTTCCGAGAATAGGGAGACCTAATGGTCCCTTTTAGATTCTTAAGCCAATCAATGAGATGGCTTATCAATTAAAGTTGCCCAAGCATTGACTCATGCACAATGTTTTCCATGAGAGCCTAAGTAAGCCTTACAAAGGAGGGCCACCAAAAGAAGCGATTGTTGTAGATCCTCCAAAAATCAAAGATGAAGAAGTACTTCAATCTGAGTCCATCCTATGACATGAAGACAAGGTATTAAGAAACGGTAAGATTATATGACGATATCTTATTAAGTTAAAGAATTATTTTTTTAAAGATGTTAAATGGATGCAAGGAACCTATCTTAAGGATAATATGAACCTGGTCAATGCTTACAATGATGCCTTAAAGTAAGCATATGAAAATGCATTAAAATGTTTTTGTCTTATAAGACTAGTTCTCTTTTTATTGTGCACAAGATTTAAGTAGTATGCATGCTTATGATCATGTTTGTGGTGACAACATCTCCCACACACCAAGTAGAACTTGTCACTCTACTTTGGAAGTATGATATGGACTAAAGAGCAGACATGCTTGCGGCAGCTACGTCTCCCAAGCACCAAATGGATTAGTCATCCATCTTGGAATGATGTCGTAGGGTAAAAATGGATCCTCTACCCACTAAGAAACATGGACTAATGACTAGGCTTTATCTTCTCTACCTCATACTCGAGGATGACTATGATTTCAAGAGAGAGGTAATGTCATAAATCTAATATCTAGCTAACCCAAATGATTTTTTTATATTAAACTGATCATTTAATGTGGGAGGATAAACAGGAATAAGAGTTAGAATAGAGACATGTGCTTCTAGACCTATCTCAGCAGGGGACCAAAAGGAGAGATGGTTACATCTCAATAGGGGTCCGAAAGGAGGTTGTCTAAGTGCTTCTAGACTTACCTCCACAGGGGACCAAGAGGAGAGATGGTTACATCTCAATAGGGGTCCAAAAGGAGATTTTATTCCAAAGAGCAATGTGTAATAAGTGCTTCTAGACTTATCTCAGTAGGGGACCAAGATGAGAGATAGTCTATCAAAGAGAAAAGTGCATCTAATGGAGCTTAAAAGACCTTACGGTTAGCTTCATTAAAGACCTCCAATGGCTAGTGTCAAAAGTCCTTAGACCTTAGGCAAGCTAGGGATGTGCTTGAGGTGGGAACCCCACCCAAGCTTGAGATGCTTGTCGTGATTGGTGCCTAAGGTGCTTGAGGTTCTTCTCATGCGTGGTGACTAAGGTGCTTGATGAGTAAGGTGCTTGAGGTGCTTATCATGCTTGATGAGGAAGGTGCTTGAAAAGCTTCCCATGCATGGGGGGTAAGGTGCTTGAGTAAAAAAGAGACCCTACAAAGGAGGGGGAAAACCCCAAAGCTAGGGGAATCTTTGACTTAACCTCTCACTCACCCAAAGGGCACTCCCTTTCTCAAGGGACACATGGACACATGTTAAGCTCTCCCTATGCTTATCATATTGGCTTGGCTAAAGAGGGGTCCAATGAGCTTCTCTTTCAATTCAACAAATATCTAGATATTTTCAAGCTCTCTCTCTCTCAAAGGGGTAAGGAGGACACTTGTCCGAAGACTACCCATGTGCTTGAAATGCATTGTGCATGTGATTGGCTAGGGGGAGAGGGGTCCAATGAGATTGAGACTTGAGAAAAAAGGAGGACTCGCCCAAAGCAAGCAAGGGGTATTCTTGGGGGGTATACACCTCTCACACACTCAATTTTTAGAACATTCTCACTTGGTGAAATGTACCTTGTTATGTATGTTGCCAAAAGGAAAGGTGAGCAATAGAGCTTGAGAGAGAGCCAAAACTTCATAGGTTTAATTTTGTTCAAACTAATCACAAACCTCAATATCGACCATGCAAGAATTTTGTTTACACATATTTAAAGTCTAAAAGGAATATTAGGTATTTAATTTTCTTGCAAATTTTTTCTTGGAAAAGTTCACTCGGTAAGTGGTAGAATTCCTGCTTGTTGCATGCTTTTGCATACTGACTTCAATGGTGTCCTTGGATTATGGTGCAAAAAACTTGATTTTCTTCAAATCAAGATTTTTATGAAACTGCATAAGTATATGTACGTAGTCGAGAGAGCCGAAGACTCTCAAATAGTCAACAACTTTGAAAGCCTTTGTAGGTATGACATCGATTCAATATATGAATAGCACAAGCAATGGCTTCTTTCCAAGGTTGATGCAAAACAGGTTTTCCCTTCAACACATATCTAACCATTTTTTTCAATGTTTCCTCTCTTGATGACACCATTTTGTGATGTGTATGGAAATGTAATTTGATGCTTTGTTCCTTTTTAGTGAAAAAACTCTCATAGGACGTAAGCAGATACTCTCTTTCTCTACACTACACAAGGTTTTAACCCATTCTGAGTGCAGGTTTGGAGCAAGCTTTGCGAGCGACCTTTTTAGTATCTTGTGCCATGTGGCTAGTCTTCCCTAAAATATCTCACCTGCAAAGCTCGCTCCCGACCAAAAAAGCTCACAATCTTTCAAAAGATCGCTCCTTAGTTCAATATGCCATAGGTACCAACTTGTGTGTCCTCATTTTTCTGTCATGAAGGAAAGTAGGTCCTCCTTCCATCCCATCATCGTGTCTTTGTTTCTTTGAAGTGCATCATTTGCTATTCCTTTGATTGATATGTGAAGAGGAAGCTTTTCTGTGTGTATGTGAATTGCATTGGTAAAACTAGGTATAAGTAAGTAGGGTAAAAAATTCTATTAAACCTAATTGTATCGTATTTTTAATGTGGAAAGCTCTCAAAATTCTTGTCATTTCAAGAAAAATACAATTTTACATTGCAATGTAAAAACCAGTTTACATACAAGTTGCATGCTCTTCCGATTGCCATGGCCTAAGAGGCACTCATATATCACCACTATGTAATCATCTTCAATTCTTGTGGCGCCAAGACACAAAGGAAAGAGGACGCACCTGGTGGCCCCATTTTTACAGTTTTACCGTAACCACTATTGCTTCTCAATATCGGACTTCAGAGCATCATTCTTGCTAATTTTTTCACATCCCTACAGTCTTAATTTGTTGTCTCAAGAAAATAATAATCTTGCACTACATTGTAAAATCCAACTCATGTGCATGTTATCCGCTCTTTTGATTGTCCTGGCTTAAGAGGTACTCACGTATTACCACTAAGTAATGATCTATAACTCTTGTGGCACCAACGCAACAAAAAAAACAGTCCGCAACTCGTGGCCCTAAGTTGATGGAGCAAATCACAATACATATTCTCTACGTTATCCACTTTCTTCAAACACCAACTTGCATTTGGAGCTTGGTCTACTCCAATATATATGGTGAAACAATGATACTAGTTTAGTTAGTTAGTGTGAAGATCAACCAACAATCCAAGATCATCAAACAACTCAAAATTTAGAATTAGAAGGGTTAAACTGATGAAAAACAGTGAACATAAATTGGACAACAAAAATAGGTCAATTCCAAGATCTTAGCAACCAAAATCTCCATCAAATGCTTAACACATGAGCTAGGAGAACCAACACAATTATAGAAATCAATAAAGTTATAATTTGAGATAAGCAATGATCTTTAGTGAGGAGTTTGACTGAAGGACATGCAATTCCCATCATCTAGAAGGTGCGACACGCATTGAACACGCGTGCAAGGTTCTAATTTGTGAGCTTACATTGATGGATGAACATATTATGGTTTACATCAATATATAGCAATAGTGGAATCCATGTCCCTGCCAGCTTTGCACCTCTATCACCCTCTCTCAATATAGTCAGAAACCTCATCCACATACATATCAAATAGAGTCGGAGAGAGCGGACAGCCCTACTTCACCCCGATAGTGCAATGAACTATTATAGATAACCCCTTTGGAGTGCGTACATGCCCCACTACTAGCTTGTATACTGCCATGATCCCCCAAATCAGCTCTATGGGTACTCCCATCGCCTGTAGTCTATGCATCAATCTAGCTCTTGACACTTTGTCAAATGCTATGCGGAAGTCCACAAAGCTACAATAGATCTACCTCCCACGTGATATGCCCTCCTCAATAATGGATTTGAGTGTTAGAATGTGGTGAAGAGTAGAAAATCCTCTTTTGAACCTTGCCTGCTCGACTGTGCGTATACCCCCCCCTCTCTACCCATCTACTCAAGAATGGATGCGTACAACCATGCCAATGTGTGTCCAATCATGATAGTGCGATAATTCCCAAGCTCCATAGGGTCTACTGACTTGAAGATAGGTACAATAGTAGATAAACTATCCTATATAGTTACTTCAAAATGATATTCTAACCTCATTTCTACTCTCAAACAAGACACACTAAAGTTTCTGCTTGCTGTACATATCTTTATGTGAGGCACAATAGATGTCATATACGTCGAACACAAAGAGAGTAATTGGTGCCATCCACATCAAAGATTACAACAAGCACAAAATCTCACCACCAAACACTTTGTTTAGCCATTTACCAAAAAAAAGTCAACATCTCGCACCAACAAAGATCCACAAACTTGAATTCAAATATAGCTCAGAGAAAATTTTCTATGCTAATTTGTCAAATTTGAACTCTAGTTTTATCCACATGATGTTATGCAATGTTCATGAAATCTACACACAAGAAGTTTCTATATGCTATATTTTGATGTTTTTCTTAAGTCAAAATTTTGAGGGAAAAAATAGCCTCGAAAGGGGGTTAAAATTTATAAGTGGCTTGATAAAATAACTCTTTGATCATCTAGTGCGTCCAAAATAGAATGAAAATTGTGTGCGCGTGGATGCAAAAAAATGTAAGAAGTCTAATACCGAGTGTTGGGAACTGGTGGTAAGCACAATGAAGATTAGATGTAGTATGCAGAACAAAGGATGGTTATCATGGGTCGCACCAGTGACTATCAGAGGAAAGACGCAGGCCTAAACTGTTTTTGAGAAATTTTTAGGGTAGAAGTCGAGTACATTGCCACTGCATGGTACTAAGTTTTGATACACACGTTACAAACACGCAATTGATTGATTGGGCTCCAAACTGATGACATAATAAGGGAGAAAAGAAAGAAAGAAAGCTTTAATAACGTCTTCTAAAGGCCAAATTCAACCTAGGAAATACAGCGGTGTACATGTGTGTCCCCTCAGGGTATCAAGCAAAAAGGAACCCAACCTGCTCATTTTTATGGTTGCTTGGGAAGTATCCTTGCAAGAAAGAAGACGACTTGACACATGCTTCAGATGTGGGAAAAAGGAAGTATCATAACATGCTTTATAGTAATACCCTCATATCCTCAACTCAAGGAGATGGTCCCTACACCGGATCTTGACTAACAGTGACATCAAATTGAGTGTTAATGATTCTTATTTTGGCAATTGTAAAGGAAGAGTAAATGTCACTTATTACAAGATTGGATGTTACGGTTGACCTGGCTTGCTAGAATCCCTGTGTGTTTGAAAAAAAGGGTGGAGAAAGCTAGCATACACTTGGAGCATCATATAAGCCAAATCTTTTCCTCTTTATTGGGAAGAAAGCCCTTTCAATGGCGGCTCTCTCTCTCTCTCTCTCTCTCTCTCTCTCTGCTGCTGCTGCTGCTGCGCGCGCTCCGGTTGCTCCCGCTGCCCCTGCCCACCCGCACCCCCTGCCCTGCCCTGCGCTCCCGCTCCCTTGCTCGCCTCGCACCTGCTGCCCCTGTGCACCCGCACCCCCTGCCCTGCACTGCCGCTCCCTCACTCCCTCTCTCTCTCTCGCTGCCCGCCCCGCTCCCCCTCTCTATCGCGCTCCCCCCCCCCCCCCCCCCCCCGCTCCCTTTGTCTATCGCGCCCTTAATTTTTCAACCTATCTATCCCCCCCCCCCCCCCCCCCCCTTTTCAACCTATCTATTGGTCATAGATTGACTTCCTACGCCTGGTGCGGCGGAAGAAGAGGGTTTTTTTGGCTCGACTCGAGCAAGGTCTATATCAGCTATTCTTTAGTCAGGACTCGCGTGAGGCGTGGCGGCTCTTTCATGAGCAGTCCCCCCCCCCCCCCCCCCCCCCCCCCCCCCCCCCTGCTATTTCCTCCACAGAGACCTGGGGGCAGTACGCATCATCTTTGTACATAGTACTCGAGCAGCTGGCCCTCCCCAACCCCCTCGATCCATGCCCACACGCATGTGTCTTTTTCACCGCTGAGATGGTGAAGAAAGCCATTGACAGGATGAAGACTGGGAGAGCATATGATCATGATGGCCTAGTCGCTGAGCATTTCACGCATGCCAAAGACCTACTAGCAGAGCTTCTAGCAGTTATGTTTAACCGGGCCATGTGTGAGGGCCTACCAGACTCTTGGAGCCTATCTACGATCGTACCTATCTTCAAATCAGGAGACCCCATGGAGCCTGGGAATTACCGCACTATTATGATTGGGCACACACTGGCACGGTTGTATGCATCCATTCTGGAGCAACAGCTGAGTAGATGGGCAGAGAGGGAAGGGATACGTGCAACTGGGCAGGCAGGATTCAGGAGAGGCTTCTCTACTCTTGACCATATCCTAACACTCAGGGCCATCATCGAAGAAGGCAGATCTCATGGGAGACTGATCTATTGTATCTTTGTGGACTTCCTCAAAGCTTTCGACACGGTACCCAGAGCTAGACTGATGCGCAGACTACAGGAAATGGGAGTACCCACATAACTCATTTGGGGGATCATGGCATTGTACAGATCAGTAGTAGGGCATGTACGTACCCCGGAGGGACTTTCTACACCGGTTTACTCCACTATTGGGGTGAAGTAGGGCTGCCCGCTCTCTCCTACTCTTTTCGGTATGTATGTGGATGAGGTCTCTGACTACATTGACAACGATGGGGATAAAGGTGCTCAGTTGGCAGGGACATGGATTCCACTTTTGCTATATGCTGATGACATAGTGTTGATCTCCGAATCCCCAGAAGGAATGCAATGTCAATTGGATGCTTTGCATACGTTTGCCCACGAAAGTGGTTTGTCTGTCAACCTGGGTAAAACCAAGGTTATGGTGTTTAATACCACCCCACAGTGGATCAGGAGGTCAACACCTACATTCACATACGGCCAGGAGACTATGGAGTACATAGACGCTTGCACTTACCTTGGAGTGGTTTTTAGCGGACCTGCATTCTCACTCAGAAGAGCAGCAGAGACCAGACTTACTAGAGCCCACGCAGCATTGGGTAGATTGGAGAGGATGTGTTCGCAGGTTCAATTTCAGGAGCTCCGGACGAAGCTCTGGCTCTTTGACACCTTGGTGGCTTCAGCATTGCTCTATGGAACCGAGATATGGGGACCTTCACTGGATCACCACGGGAGGCCGGGTCGCTCAGGCGGATGGGGGAACATGGAGAAACCTCTCGTCTCTATGATCTCGTGGCTCATTAGAGCCAAGGCGTCAGTACCACGGGCCATTATCCGAGCAGAGCTAGCGGGCCCCCCACTTGTGGTGGAGGCGCTCACCAGATCAGTCTCCTTCATAAACCGCACATGGGCACTTCCTGGAGACAGATATGCTCGCATAGCACTTGAATCCTCTCGACAGCTAGCCATACAAGGAGATACAACATGCTGGTATGGGGAGATGACATCATGGTTTCAGGCACATGGGTTCAGCATAGACAGGCTGCCACCTTTCCAGTACTCATTGGATGCACCATCTCTCACTCTTACACAGTCAGAGATCACCAAGCTCATCCGCCAAGAGATTACCAAGCTCATCCGCCAAGACCTGACCCAGCTAGACACCAGGAGGACGTGTATACAACCAGCACAGGAATTGGGCACGAAGATGGCTTTCTACAGAGACCACCTCATCCAACTTACGGAAGATGGTTTTGTGGCGAGACCCAAATACATGGATACCCACTTGTCTCATGGGATACGATGTGCTATTGGCCAGTTACGCACATCTTCTCACCAGTTGCAGATTGAGACTGGGAGATACAACGGAGTACCAACAGAGGATAGGACATGCCCCTTGTGTAACATGGAACCTGAGACAGAGCTACACTATACATGCCGCTGCCCCGTCTACTACGAGATACGAGGCCGCTTCCATTGCTTGTTCAGAGAGGGTTTTGGACCACTCTCAAGAGTCATGGGATACGAAGATCAGAGATGCCTGGGTTTGTTCTTGCTCGAGCTGCGCAGACACAGAGATAGCCTGATGAATGGCGAGGCTAGCCAGTCTCAAAGACGGATCACAGACTTCTTCAGAGCAGACACGGGACAGCCGCAAGAGCCACTCCCACAACAGAACTCCCCCCCGTCTCACACCAGAGGCACACTGATTGACCGAGCAATTGAACTGGGGAAATCCAGGTGCCCGCGACTGCGAAGAACTACACGGCATCGACGAAGGCTACGACAGAAAATTCGGAGCACGCTGGCCAGGCATACAAGACGCCCGGTCAGACTACTAACCACGGAGGAAATTGATGAGATTCGCCAACGACCGATGCTAGATCTCTTGTGATTCAGCTATCCCAACAAGCCGCCCATTATTCTGCTTAGTTTTTTGCCTGGCTTACATCGACCAACTTAGGACCCCATAGTATATATCTTTGTTTTGTATTGTTGTTAGGTTATTTTGTTACTCTGACTTTGTATCAGATCCACCACTTTGTAACTTTCAGGTCTCATAGGTCATTGTGGCCTTTTGAAGACGTTAATATAACATTTCATTTCTTGTATCCCTACGTGATTACGATCTTGCTCAATGTCAGCTCTGATTCGTCTGTGGTGCAGGTGCCTGGGTCTCCTCTTGAGTGCATGTGGGCGTCTTGACCCTGGTATTGTGCCATCTTTGGCCCATGGGGAAAAGGGGGTTCAATCCAGAGTCCTCTCTATATCCCGTCTCAATCTGTCTGCTCTAAACACCCAGTTTGATGGTCTTTGATCGCCTGTGGCCTGATTGGAACACTCGTATAGCAGCTTAAAAACTTGTCGTGCATGTCCCTGAAATGGAAAATTGTTGGCAATATTGCCACATTGTGAAGGCATTAACTTTTTTGGGCTCAAAAAGGAGGAAAACATGATGCTGCAATATGAAGAGCTTTACATTCATGAGATTACAAAGAAAAAAAGCCATAGAGCCAACAGTGGAGCATTTTTTCACTTCGTAAATTTAATGTACATGGGAAACTTGTGGAACGGAAAGCAGAGCCTGAGTCAGCTTGATTTAATAAAGCCATGGGAGAGATCATGCCTTTATTTTCAAGTGACCCACTTTTACGAAGTTGTCAATATAGGGCTGGCTTGGCAAAGAATCTTACAAAGAGTCGACAAGGTAACTTTAAACAAGGTTGGGAATTGAAGTCAATGCTAGACATGAGCGTCCAAAAGCTCATGTCATGAAAGCTCAAGGAGAAACAGAAAGATGGGTCACAATCAGCTTCTGTGGTTCTCAGCTGCTGCCTATCTTGGGATGTGTTTCTGTCAACATAAGACAGTAAGGCTGCATTCAGGACATAGACTGCATATGAGAGATCTTGGCAAAGTAGGTGTGCAATATACTCTCTCTTTCTCATCCCAGCAAGATCATCTCCTGAATGGTTTTGAATTCTCAGGATGGTATCGATGGTTCAACCTGCAGCAGCAGCCATGAGTTTTACTTTGGTTCAGAGAGAGCGACTTTTTAAAGCCAGGACAATGCTCAGGCAACCTTCTGCCAGCTCAGCACGGGTCCTTGGCTTCCTGTGGAGTCTGAATCCAGCCTAATTAGTGGCCACACTCCCCTGCAGGTAGATAAATCCCACCCGCTGCTTGTTTGGGAGGGAAAGACAATCACATCCCCTTTTCCACAACCAAACAAATCTGACACTTCTTGCTTCACATATATCTTTCAAGGCATCCACAGTCAAGTGAGGGTTTGGTTGCACGACCTATTCTCAACCTGTACAGATAAACAAGAGAGCCATTCATTGCCGACTAGCTGTTTGTCGTTGAAATTTTTTCTTTTGATCCAAATATGCCTCAAAGATTTTGCTTTAATCATACCCCACCACGTGGCGCATTTGGCTCACTGAGCTTTCCAGCCTCATCAAGGGCCACGCTCTCCTAGAGGTAGATAAGATCACATCCCGTTTTTTCACAACCAAGCGCCCCATCCTGGATACATCTGGCACAACTTATCTGGATCTTGTGCATCCTGAATCAATTGCTGCACCTGCCAGTCAAAATCTATGAAGTTCACAATCCCATGAACAGAAAGTACGTTGAGTAAGTGCCATGCATTGCCCTTACCTGGCCCTCAACACTCCTCATATCTCCACCTTCATATCCATCCAGCTTCTGTTTCACTCGCATCAGCGCTCGGGCAGCATCCTTATTTTCTCCGGAGCTTTCCAAGTCAGCAATCTCCTCTTTAAATTCATCCAGGTCAATCGTATCCTGGAAAAAAAACTCTTCCTCATCTGGAATAGTTGGGTTTTGAAATTTTTCAAATCAAGCACTCAAAAGAAAAACACAAGATTATCCTTTGGCGATAGGTCCCCCCATTGGTGCTACAAACAAGGAATAAACAGAAACTTTACTTTAGACTTTAGACACACACAAACAAATTAAACCTTGTGTTATTCAGGCTTAAAAAAAATTCTCATCGATCCAAGATTGGCGCATTTTGATAAACTGGAGGTTAGTGGAACAGTAGGGCAGCCTAACATGACAAGCTCTTGCATGATCCTTAAAGTGGCATGGTAGATCTAATCTTGTTAAGCATCTCTCCTTCCTCTTAAGTGTTTTCTTTCTTTTTAGCTTATAAGCCATTACCATGAGAAACAGCCAACCAAAAGATTCTGATGGTCTCTCTTGATAGAAAACCTGCCACAAACTGTATCGTCTCTCTTGACTTTTGTACTCTGGCGCTTCAACATGGTTTGATATATAATAAGGTAAGGTTATTCTAAAGATGATGAAACAAAAGTTCTCTCTTTAACTGGGTTAAATGCAGCCGTCGATCAAATATAGCTATGAAAGATGGAAAGACTGAACAAGAAAATACCAAAAGACAAAAAGAGCAAAATAGACAAAGGCGTTCACCTGTTGCCTTTGAAGAGCCTTCAGGGGAGAAAGTGCCCATTTGTAGAGTGGATCATGAATAAAAACCTGAGAAAAGAATATGCATAATCTATGAGGGAAAAATTGAAAAGCAACATGAACAAAGGAGCAGCAACTGTTTGAAGTTCTTTTAATAAAGTACTTCAATGATGGTTAACAATGCATCCTTGTTGGCTCGCATGACCAATAGGGTTTTCTCGCAACATCTCCGAAAAACACCTTCAATTCCAGTCACACCCATTCCATCCACTATGTCTCGAGTCAGCCTGAATGGGACCTGTTCATCATGGACAACAAATCTATCAATGGTCATTTATTTTGAAAAATATATTAATTTAGAGTGCAAGCAGCTTCTGCAAGGCTTCTGTGCTTGCCTACACTAGACGCATAAATAATTTTCATACGCACCCTTTCTGGCATTTTAAGCATTTTTCCCTGCTCGAAGGCAACACCAAGATCAATATGCACAACTTCGGCACTTTCTTGATCCAGCAAAATATTCATGGCATGCCTATCCCCAAGTCCAACAATATAACCAACCTGTCAAAGTTTGTATAAACAATATCAAGCCAACAAATATTTACAGGAGGCAGTTTTTTTCAAACAGCATACAAGAATGAATGTTTACGAAGCAAGTTCATGAAGAAGCATGCTTGAAGTTGAAAACCACAAGATTCCTGCTAGACAACTACTAGACTTTGCTTGTACATTTTCCCAGGAACTGGTATAAACTCAAGTAGAAAACATGTCTATGCCCTTGCTAACCTTCAATTACTACTTCATTTGCTCAATATAATATTCCAGTGACAAGCGGACTTCTGGGTAATCTTTGTAGTATTGTCAAATCTCCACAATGTTGTGTGGGGGCTCAGACCTTGTGATGCTCCAATGGGATATCTTGGCTCCATAAAGAACCGTAAGGGAGTCCCAACGTACTTGTCCTCCAAGTCACTCTACACTTGTTCAGAGTATGTGTGAAGGTATCGAAGTTCAATACTGGCAGTTAAAGCTGAGTTATTTTCTCTCTTTACTCATAACAGGATTCCTGTCACAAACTGTTGACGTGTCAAAGCCCTGAAGAATGGAGCCAACTTGCAGCCGAGGGGCCTAAACCCTAAGAAGAACAAGTAACAGAAGAAGAAGTCCTACCAACTTATGGGGACCCCGTCCGATGGGGCCCCAAGTGACACAAAGAATTAAAATAAAGCAGGAGCCGCAACTGATGACGTGGCAGTTTCCGAAAATCACGCTGACAGTGCTGACATGGTAGGCCGTACAGATTTCCGCGTTTTGCACTGGCAGTTGTACGGAATTCCGTGATTTTTTCTGGCAGCTTTTTGGCATTGCTTTTGGACCAGAAGCTTTTGAGTTTGAAGGCTTTTCATGTAAACTGCTTTTCATAGGCCAAGGGCCTTTAAATATGTGCTAAGGGCTCATTCTCTGGCATGCTTCCTAGAGAAGGTGCAGAGTCTCGAGTACCGGCTTGTACTGTGTTGATGCAATATAAAGAAATACTGAAAGGGGCGCCAACAGAAAGACAAGACACTTACAGTTGGTCGTGGGCTCACACTCGATGGACTTGACACGTGGCAGGAGTGGTGGTTTAGAGGACACCATGGCCAGTTCTTCTCCGCCACATTTTGGGGATAGGTGCAGTTGGACAGTCAGAGATATTTGAGCTATCCATTGGTTGCCCTTTTGGGTTGTATATATGCTCACATTTGCTTGAGTCTGATACACTCATAGTAATAGGGGACGGAGCCTAGAGACGGGGGATGCCTGATTCCGGGACGGGGACGGGTGGGACGGACGAAAAACTGCTTGCCAGGTGGGAACGCAGTCAAAATGTCCCACAGGGACGGCAGGGAACGACGATCACAAACAGTCAACTTTTTTTAAAATTTGAGAAACTGATCATTTCTAATTGCCAATTCCTCTCCAACAGCCATATTTTTGAACTTTGAAGCACCCCAATGGCTTGTAGCACGGATAGTGTGTCGTGCTCTCTACAGTGGGTGCTCCTCAGTGCAATGTGCGTGACAATCTCACTCTAAACAGACTGAAAACAAAGGAAACAATAGATAACAACTGAGCTCACAGAGACACAACAGCAGACCAGAACATACGACTCGACTATCTCAAAGAACCGATACAGACTTTGGCGTGGCAGCACACTCAGCTCCAGCCCACGACTCACAGGTACAATGGGGGTGTCGAGGCTTAGATGTGCAGGGATGGTGAAGACGTGCTGTGTGTATAGACTCGCTACTCAAACGACCATGACCATATATCTAGAAGATGATAATCACAACCCCATAGCTACTCCTCATATGTACAAAACCATAAAGAGCCACCAACGGCTCATAAATGTCAGCCATCTAAGTCTATCCCCAATTGAGTGGACCACCGTCCGTATCCTGCCACGTGTCACTGCCGAGCCCAGAGAGTCCGTCCAGTGTGAACGAGACCAGAACAACTGTACTAACTATGTGTCTTGTGAATGTGACACTGTAGCCTGCTACATGGCTATGAAATCCACCCTTTGGGTCCTCATTTCTTGTGAATGTGACACTGTAGCCTGCTACATGGCTCAGGCTACATGGCTATGAAATCCACCCTTTGGGTCCTCATTTCTCGATGTCTATTTAGGGTAAATTTGTGGTCAAAGTTATGCTCTATGTGTGTGGCATGTGTGTAAGTCAAAAAATGCGAAAAAAACTCTGGTTTTTTTTTGCCGTTCCGACCCCGTCCTCGTTCCCTAACTTTTGCCATCTTGTCCCCGTCCCCGTCCCCGTCCCCGTCCCCGACCCGCCGTTCCATGTTACTATGGATACACTATTCTAGATAATTTATGATTCTTGAGTCTAGCGTCGTGTCGTCTACATCACACACTGCACCCTCCCTGCACATATTGAGCCTTGACACCCCCATTGTACCCGTGAGTTCTAGGCTTGGAGTAGAGTGTGCTTTCATCTGAGTTAGTCGAGTCCCATGCTGTTCAGGTTCTACTGTTGAGTCGCTTGTTTGCTATATTGTTCATAGTCTACAGTGTATTCATTCTATTGGAGTGAGATTTCACGCACATTGCACTGAGGAGCACCCACAGTAGAGAGCACGACACATTATTCCCGCTACAGGTGCTCTCATTTTTGGCACGCCTAGTGAGACCTCAACTGAAGTTTCACTTCGTTGCGCCTACAGCTCGAGGAGCTAGCTCGTTACAATGTGGTGGATTTGACATAAATTCTGAGTAACAAAATAAAAATACTATAGAATCCTAAGCTGCTAGATGTTCTGAGTAACAAAATAAAAATACTATAGAATCCTAAGCTGCTAGATGTGAGCTAAGCAGCTAGCTGTAGCCTGCTACAGTGTCACTTTCACTTTCATATGACAGTAGTTTACAGTTGGGCTTTGGTCAGTTGGCCTTTGGTCTGGTCGGTTCACACTTGGGCAGACACGTGGCAGGCTGGTCTAGTGGACATCGTGGCCAGGTCACCACCGCCACCCAGTGGGGATAGACTTAGATGATGTTCTTTATGAGCCGTTGGTGGCTCTTGATGATGGGACATATGAGTAGTCGTTCTGGGCAGTGGTGGTATCTTGTACGTAGTAGTCGCCTAGAGTGGGTCTTTACACACAGCACGTCTGCACCATTCCGGCACATCTGAGCCTCGACACCCCCATTGTACCTGAGAGTCCTAGGCTGGAGCTGAGTGTGCTGCCACGCCAGAGTCTGTATCAGTCTTTGAGATAGTCGAGTCATATGTCTGGTCTGCTGTTGTGTCTTTGAGAGTTCTGTTGACGTCTATTGTGTCCTTTCTGTTCATCTGTTTGAGGGAGATTCAGTCCATTTGAGTGAGATTGTCACGCACATTGCACTGAGGACCACCCACTGTAGAGAGCACGACACGTTATCCGCGCTACAGGTGCTCTCATTTTGGCGATCACGGTGGGACCTCAAAGGAAGTCTCACTTTGGTGGGGATAGAATCGTGAAGCTAATCGTTGTTACTGACTCTGCACACTTGCTTACACTAGTGTGCATTACGGTGTGTAGATAGTTTGCAACTGGTTCGCCCTGATCCTTGGTCTTGGATCCTGGTCTAGTCCTCGCCCTGGTCCAGCCCTCCTCGTCCTGCCATCTAGGTGGTCTAGTCACTGGTCCTGGACCAGGTGGTCTAGTCATATCCTCACCTGTTCTGTGTTAGACCTGTGCTCTTCACTGCTCATCACTGTTCACTGCATGACACATACAAGGTGGTCAGTTGAGCGTCAAAGCGCACTACTGAGCCCTCTGAAGCACTATAACAGAAGACGCCCGGTGGTATCTAGTAGAAGTCCATTAACCTCATCAACCTTACCTCCATATATGCCATCCCCCATTCCTTCATTCCCCATTCCTTCATCAGGTTCTACATTGTCCAGATCACCTTCTCCAGTAAAGCTCTCTCCTATTCTGTTGCAACAAGGGGCCATGGAGGCGTTGGCTAGCGTGTTGGCCAAGGTAAACATCAAGTTCCCCACCTTCAAAGGACTCTCCTCGGAAGATGCGGATGACCATGCACGGAGGTTCGTATCTCTCTGTAGAGGACGTGGTCTTAACAGGGAAGATGCTTATCTGGTACTTTTTCCTTCCACCTTGGACGGCTTAGCAGACAAATGGTACAGCCAGTTTGCAGAGAATCATTTTGCAACTTGGGCAGACTTAAGACAACAGTTCTGTGCAGCTTTCAGGCCTGGCGACTACCAAGAGAAAGTGTTGGATGAGTTGGCCAACATGGTGCTCCAGCCAGAGGAGACTTTTGCGGAGCTTATGACCAAAACCAAGTCTTTGGTTGCCAAGCTTCCCCAGCAACCCGGTGAATTCATGGTTAAGAAGTGGGTGGAGAAGGCGCTTCCAAAAACCTCTCAGCAAAAACTCCGGGAGAGCCTCCGACCCGACGCCACTCTGGAGGAATTCATCGCAGCTGCTACTAGAATAGAGGGGGCTAGGAAGCTGTTCAACAACTCTCCTCACATAGATACTCCCTCTGTGTTCTCCGAAGGAAGTCCCGCTGATCCTTTGACTTCTTTGCGCAGGGAACTCGAAGCCCTCAAAATACAACGAGCCCTCCAAGAAGAGAAATCAATCTCTCTGAGACAAGAGAAACCATCGCACCTAGAGGCTTTCGATCAAATCAAACGAGAACTAGAAGAGCTTTGGTCTCAGCAAGAGACCAAAGCTATGGTATGGTGCAGCTCTTGTCGCTCTCCTGGACATCCTCCACAGGACTGTCCCCTTCGGGCTTAGTGCCACTTCTGCGAAAAATCTGGGCACGAAGATAAGGATTGTTACTATATCAAAGGATTGCGGAAAATACAACAAAATCTAGGTCCTTCTCTCCAACAAGGGCTAGCACCTGCATCCAACATGGTCTCACCCTACGCCCATCAAAACCCGTTGGCTCCTCTGCTGACAACACCCCCTATGCAGCAAGGTATGCACAACAACTTTGCACCCCACAGTTTCTATCATACCAGTACTCCCTCAGTTCCCCAAAGTTTCTACACTGAGCTCAGCCTCCAGCACCATGCAACAACAAGAGCAGCGACCACCTCGTCCCCCGTTTCGTCCGTCAAATCGGCCAATCCTATGCTATAGATGCGGTGAATATGGGCATTACCAAAGTAAGTGTCCTTTACCTGAAGGGTCTCCTCTGTGCAGACATTGTCCGGAGTCCGAGGACCACTACAGTAAAGATTGTCCCAAACAAAGGGCATCCTCTTCTTCAGGCCCAAATCAAAATCAACAAGAGTTTACATTCCCGAAAATCAATCTAATCACAGTGAACACCACCCCTCAGCTAGCACCTGCTACACATACAGTTCAGCCACAACGAGCAGCAGAGCCTACTGGGGTGCTCACTCGAGCACAAAGAGCAGCCCTGGGTTTAAGTTTGCCAACTGGACCATCCGGTCCAACACTTCAGCAACCTGTTCAAAATGGCGCACCCGTAAATGGTGCAAAGAATAGGCCAATCTCTATGCTTTCGGACATTGATGGAGCCTTCCTGGCAGCAGTAGCTGATTTGCAATAGGTCAAAGTTTCTGAGGAGGCCCAGGTTGTAGAAGATAGGCCCACTGCGGAAGCAATCTTGAAGAACACCTTTCAGCAAGTATCTCTTTATGAGATGCTTCGGCAAGATGCGACTCTTAGAAGTGACACACTCTCAATAATTCAATCTTTGTACCTTGGTACAGGGCCTAGTGGCGGGCACCTACCTGTGCAACCCCTTGAATCCTACATGATTTCATATCCAGCTGCTCCCCTCACCGACTATAAAAGTCCACGTCTTACTGTATCTATTCTAGGGCAGTCATTCTCAAGCGTCATAGTGGATGGTGGGTCTAGAATCAATCTAATGCTTGAATTTACCATGTCAGCCTTAGGTCTGCAGCCTACTCGCCTTGCTCCGTTCACTGTTACATTGGCAGACCAGAGGACAGTCTATCCTGTGGGCATAGTAGAGAAGGTGCCTTTGAAGGTACAAGACTTCACTTTTAGCTTGGATTTTGTGGTGGTCAGTCTTCCTCAGGTGGAGGGAGGATTTCCCTTGCTGATTGGTAGACCATGGTTGCGGCATACTAAAGCACTTCATGATTGGGAAAACGACGCCATGTGGATATACACTCCCAGCTCCCAAATGCAACCAATCCGGCTTGAAGGAGGGATGGATCCAGTGGCTCAGCACAGCTCATTGACAGTACAGTCCAACCCTGACCCTGAGCAGCCCATCCCACCTGACGGGTCTGACGAGGACATGCTACAGTGGTTGGAAGCTACCACTTCGATGCCATGCTACATGGTCTCTACTCAAAACTTACCTGTGCCGCCAGTAACACTCTCTCTTCAAAATCCTCAAGAGGACACTGATGTCCAAAGTCCTACAGCAGACAGTACAACAGTCGAAGAAGAAAGTGTGTCAGCCCCACATTCTCATGCGTCGAATGACCCGCCGATGGAAGCCCTCGGTCTTGGGGAACCTATAACACATCACCGAAGGGGGAAGAAATCTCCTCTGCATGCACTAGCCAAAGATTTCCTCCTTCCTGGAGCATCTCCCAAGTTGAACCCCCTTCAAAAGCACTCTGTCAAGTTGTCTGCATCTGAAGATTTGCCCTTCGAGGAGCTCCCACAGGGATGGTTACAAGAAGAGTATGCAGAGTTTCCAATTGATCAAACCCCTACTCATGATGTCTTGAAGCTCCAAGAGGTAGCTCACCTCTCATCTTCAGAAGCACCCTCTCCAGCTACAACCCCAGACCCGGTCAGAGAAGTCAACTTGGGAGATCCTGACAACCCTCAGCACGTACTGTTAGTAGCTTGGTTATGGGAGCATCCCGCATTACTCAATCAGGTCGTCTCTTTCATTCACTCTTTTAAAGATGTTTTTGCTTGGTCCTACAAGGATTTAGAGGGGATTCCACCAGAATTGGGTGTCCACACTATACCTCTGGTTGAAGGGGCTAAGCCTGTATAAGGCCGAGCTTACAAGCTCAACCCGAAGTATGCTGAGGCGGTCAAGGCAGAGTTAGAAAAAATGCAAGAGGCAGGGATCATAGTACCTGTGGAGCACTCTGAGTGGTTATCACCCATGGTGATAGCGCCTACGAAGCAATCCAACAAAATCCATGTGTGCGTTGATTACCGTGCTCTAAATAAGGTAACCATCCCAGATGGTTTCCCAACACCTTTCACTGAGCGTGTGCTCGAAGATGTAGCAGGGCATGTATTGTATAGTTTCATGGATGGGTTTAGTGGATACAATCAGTTGGGCATCCATCCAGGTGATCAGCTAAAAACGGCCTTTGTGACTCCCTGGGGTATTTTTATATACACTCGAATGTCCTTTGGGTTGAAAAATGCCCCACCTTCTTTCAATAGGGCGGTATATCTCATCTTTTGTCCTCTGCTTACGGATCATCTTCGATCTTTATGGACGATTTTTCGACCTTCTCAGGTGCTCAATGTTCAACCCCAGTGAGAAACCTAGAGGAACACCTCGCTCAGCTCTCTGCTGTCTTCCTCAGGTGCAGAGAGGCACGCCTAAAGCTAAATCCTAACAAATGTCATTTTTTGGTTACTGAAGGCACACTTCTAGGCCATGTGGTGTCTGCTAAAGGTTTAGCGCCTGACCCAGAGAAGATTGTGGCAATCTTAAAGTTACCACCTCCCATTAACCCAAAAGGGGTACAGAGCTTTGTAGGCCACATAGGGTATCATCGCAGGTTTATACGCATGTATGCATAGGTGGCTCAACCCCTGACCCGCCTAACCAGTGCTGCTGTTCCCTTTCAATGGTCAACACCTGAGGCCGAAGCTTTTGCATACCTTAAAAAACGCCTCACTGAAGCGCCTATCTTAGTAGCTCCCGATTGGTCTCTCACCTTTCATGTGCATACAAATGCACAGTCAATTGGCTGTGGGTGCGGTGCTGACTCAGCCTAGTAAGGAGTATAACCTGGATCGCCCTGTTCACTATGCAAGTCGCCTACTCACCAAGGCAGAGTGTAACTATAGCACCACAGAAAGGGAAGGTTTAGCCATTGTGTATACTCTGCAAAAATTTCGGCACTACTTATTAGGGGTCCACTTCACAGTTATTACTGATCACCATGCCCTCAGATATCTGCTCAACAAGCCGCAGGTTGCAGGTAGAGTATGGCGATGGCTACTCTTATTTCAAGAGTTCGATTTCGAAGTGGTACTCTGGCCCGACAAACATCATGTCCTCGCCGACCACCTTTCTCGCGTTCACACTGGTGAAGAAGCAACAGGGGTTGCTAACGACTTTCCTGATAGCAGTCTCTTTAAGGTGGATACCACACCGGAATGGTACGGAGATGTTTTGCATCTGCTTTCTAGTGGCCTCTACCCAGAGAATGCTTCTCCCCTACAGAAGAGACGCCTGTTGCTGAAGTCTAGGCCTTTCACTCTCATTGGGGGCCAGCTATACAAATCAGGGCAAGATGGTGTTCTGAGGCGGTGTGTCTCCCCTCACGAAGTCGAGTATATTTTAGAGGATGCCCATAGTGGTCCCACTGGTGGCCATTACCCTGGCCATATTGCTGCACAAAAGATTCTCCAGTGTGGCTTGTGGTGGCCCTATATTTTCCGCGATGCAATTGCCTATGTAAAGGTATGTGATGTATGTCAGCGCTGTGGCCCTAAACCAAGCAAACAGTCAAACCGTCCTCTACAGGTCTCTATGGCATGGCAACCCTTTTGAGAGATGGGGCATAGATTTTGTAGGCCCAATTACTCCCTCTGCCCAACCCGGCAATCGGAAGTATCTCTTGGTGGCTACCGACTACGCAACAAAGTGGGCAGAGGTACTTGCAACAACGGACTGCACTGGCACTACAGTAGCCAAGTTTCTCTATGAAAATATTTTTTGCAAGTTTGGATGTCCCTTGGAAATCACCAGTGACAGAGGTAGTCACTTTGTGAATGAAACAATTTCTACCTTGCTGGCCAACTACAAGATTTTTCACAGAAAATCTTGTTCCTATTACCCTAGAGCAAACGGGCAGGCAGAGAGCACTAATAAGGTTTTGATAACACTCCTGCGGAAAGCATGTCATCTTCATCCATCGACTTGGGCTCAAGCTATCCACGGTACACTTTGGGCATATCGAACTTCTTTCAAAGCCACAACCAATCACACCCCATTTCAATTGGCTTTCGGTTTGGAAGCGATAGCACCTTTCGAATTCAACTCAGGATCCCCGCGAGTGGGGAGTCTTCGTGCCAATGGAAATTTGGGGTCGGCATCAGTCTCTCGTCTTTTCCTTTTGGAGGAAAGCCGAGGTTTGGCTTCACTGGCTCTAGAAGCAGAGCAACTCCGTCGTAAAGCTTGGCATGATCGCCATCTCAGGAAGCCGCAAATAAAACAAGGAGCACTGGTGCTACTTTATCAGGCCAAGTTTCTGAAAAAAGCAAAGAGGTTGGTCCCAGCATGGCAAGGACCATATAAGGTGATGGAGATTCTACCCCACGGCGCTGTACAATTAGCCACTCTCGAAGGAGTTTCTCTGCCTTTGGTCAATGGATCTCGGATCAAATGCTATCATGCTTGAGAAGACGCTCAAGGGTCTAACCGCACGACAATCAAAGCAAGTGTTGAGCTTTGCAGACTCTTGACCCTTTAAATAACTTCGGAATCACTATCTTTCCCATCTTACTGTTCTGATTTATCTTATCTCTCTTAGACCCTCTCCTTTGGCAGCTCTCCTTTGCAGACTATGTTAAGCTCATAGGTTTGATTCTGAACTTGATCAACTCTATCCTTCACTCTCTCTGTCGTCAATCTTTGTCTTTCTTGGACATAACCTAATCTCGCCAATCTGAATAAGTTCCTTTTCTCAGATTTTACTCTCAAGTCAAACTCAGTTCTTGGAGATGCATAAAGCTATAAATGCCTTGAGTGGGGTATTTATGTAGGATGATACTTTGCGTTTTATCTGCGTTTTATCTCTGGAATTGCTGATTCTTTCTGATAACTCGTTATTATCAATGCTTGTTATTCTTTTGGTCTAGCTATATCTTTAAGGTCTCTGGGATAGTTTCGATGCGTTAGGAATAACTGTTTTTTTTCTTCCCTCACCTTGTCTCTTCTCTGAACCAACTCCCCTAGCCTCCCTAGATCATAGCCTCTACCCTAATCCTTCCCTTTCCCCTTTCCCTCTCCCTCGCCTAACTTTCACATCCCCTCCATAAATAAGGTGTGTGGGGGCAGTTGCCAAGTCAAGGCGCCTTTGGTGGTGCTCAGTTTGCTACTAATAATAAACTCCACTATTTCTGCAGCGGAGCTTAGTTGAGCTTAGTGGGTAAGCCCTGAATTTATGCAGAATTGCAAGCCCCTCGCCCCTAACCCTAGCCCTTTCCCCCTCACCCTCTCTCCCACGCCCTACCCCTTTTCCGCTCGCCCTGGTCCTAACCCTCCCACCCCCGGCCTCTCCCATCCCCTCACTCTCTCGCCCTCGCCCTAGCCCTAGCCCACCCCCTCGCCCTCGCCCCCTTATTTTCTCGCCCTCGCCCTACGCCTAGCCCACCCCCTCGCCCTAGCCCTAGCCCACCCCCTCGCCCTCGCCCTCGCCCTCTTATTTTCTCGCCCTCGCCCTACGCCTAGCCCACCCCCTCGCCCTCGCCCCCCTCGTTGTCTCGCCCTCGCCCTAGCCCTAGCCCATCCCCTCGCCCTCGCCCCTCACCTCCTCGCCCTCGCCCTACCCCTCCCACTCCTCAACCTCTCGCCCCTCGCCCTTGCCCCTCAACCTCTCACCCTCGCCCTCGCCCTAACCCTCCCACCCCCTCGCCCTTTTCCCTCGCCCTAGCCCCTTACCTGTCTTTGCTCCTCGCCCTCGCCCTCGCCCTTCCCTTTTCCATCGCCCTGGCCCATGCCTGGGCCGCTTTTTCCTGCCATGTCTTCGCTCCTCGCCCTCGCCCTTCCCTTTTCCATCACTTTTCCATCGCCCTAGCCCATGCTTTTTTCCTCGCCCTAGCCCTGGCCTTGCCCTTTCCCCTCGCCCTTCCCTTTTCCCTCGTCCTAGCCCCTGCCCTGTCTTCGCTCCTCGCCCTCGCCTTCCCTTTTCCATCGCCCTAGCCCATGCCCGGGCCGCTTTTTTCCTCGCCCTAGCCCTGGCCTTGCGCAAAAGCAACAAAAAACCTAAAAAAGCAGCTTTTAAAAAATACTGAAAAGCTACTTTAGCTTAAATTTAAAGGTCATTCAATCTTACTTCTTCTTATCAGAAGCGCGCAGAGTCTTCACAATTCCCAGCTCAGCGGCAAGGTCCTCCGTTCCTCCTGAGCTCCTCAACACTGCTTACTCAAATTTCTCACTGGAAGCCCACGCACAGTCTAGTAAGATGGTTCGTACTCGAAACAGGGAAAAGCATCTGCAATCGGAGGAAGAGTCCTCTGCATCTGGGGATAGTTCTGACAGTAAATCAGACTATACTCCTAGTTCAGAGCAGATTTCAGAAGAATCTTCAGAGGAAGATTCACCACAGTCAGCCACTGCTGACAGGGTCACTACTCTCCAGGTGCCTCGCCCGTCTGGTGCAATCTCTAAGGTACCTTTAATTATGATATATCATCTACAGGCTCCGAATCCAGCACTCAAGGAGGTGTTCTCTCAACAACAACTGATACACTTGGGTCTCCAAAATTTGGCTCAGACCCATTTGTCTGCCAATATCTCTACTGCCAAGCTATGTTTCCTCTTGCTAACTTTTCCAAAGTTGAATGATTCCGCACTCACAGCAGAGGATATCGGACAGACTATGGGAATATTGACTGTGCTGACACCTCTGCCTGCAACAAAAACCTTCTCGAATCTTTCACCAAAAGAAACGGCAAATGCTTGTCAGGAACTTTTGCTGGACTCACATCCAGACTATCACAGGAGTCAGCAACTGTATTCAGTGTTACAATATTATTTTTTACTGCGAGCACTTGAAAGATCAGGGGTTCCATCTTCTCCAGGTTCTCCAGCAATATGCGATGCTCTTTTTTGTCTCTACCACTGCCTACCATACCCATTTTACAATTTGCTGTTTAAAGCGCTACAGGACAGGGCAAAGCGTTTTCGGACTCAACGTAAAGGCAAAGCGGAAAAGTTCAATTGCTATGCAGCGCCTATTATGTCTTGGGTGGTACAGATTATGCAGCAAAAGACGGATGCAAAAGCAGTTCTCACCCTTCAAGATATCCGAAAGAGCAAGAACGTTCCAAAATGGCAAAAGGAAAAGGCATCTTGCGCAAGAGGGCAAAGGTACATAAAGATTCATCTGAGCAGCTGGCAACACTACCTTTCTCAGAATCGCAGGTCAAAATATCGGACGTCCAGACTACAACACCAGCAGTGCGTATGTCTACTTCTGTGGCCACCTCCACTTTCACACCACCTCTTGTGAGTAGTGTTGCAGTCACTAAAACACAACCTCCAGTTGTCTCGCCAGCACTACATACTACTCTTACTGCTGGGGCACTGAAGGATACTGCAGGGGCATCTAGCTCTGGGGCGCCTACATCTGACAAGCATAACATGTATGAGACTTTTGCGCCTCAAGCTGACAGACTTTTAGAGGAAGACAGAAGAGCCATTTCCACGATTATCAATGCAGCCCTCTCATTGCAAGGTACCAACGGTATGCATCGCTCTTGCTACGACGGTATGACAAGGGAAGTGCAAACGCATCTTCAACGAGCGATGGATAGGGACAATTTCATTGCTACAGCTCAAGATCGTATAAGAATCTTAACTCAACAGGTAGTGGACCTCAAACATATTGTCCACACTCAGCAAAAACAGTTAAAAGAGGCAAATGATATGACCGCAACAGTTCAGGATCTCTCTCCAGTGGTACATACACTGTCCTTCTTGTGCAAAATACCAAGCTGTAGCCATTTCACAGGCAGTTCCAGCTACATCTACAACTACAACCCCGGTTTCTCAGCAAGTTCCTGCTATGGCACCACAAGTACCGACACAGACGGACGTGTCCAAAGCACATTCAGGGGATTCTCAAACAGCAAAGAAAGCAAATCCTACCGGAATGGAGTCTAAACAAACAGGATCGGTCTCATCACAATTTCAGGGTCCCTCTATGGCCTCCCCCTCCCAGTCTCCATCCTATCCTCAGCACTTCTACGGCTTCCCGGGATTCCAACAACCTGTTCCACCCTCGCAGCCTGCGCAGTCGTTTCCTGGGTTTCCACCAGCTCCACCTACTCAACCGCAAAACATGACGCAGCCTGCTCCTCCATACCCGATGTACCCTCCTCATGGCCACTACCCCTCACCATACACTTGGCCTCCATCTCCTTACCCAACTTACTATCAGCCTCCTCCACCTCCTCCTCCATCATCCGACCACCAACAGTAGAGCGCCGTTATTTCAGTTCATCAGTTCCGCTTTTCGAGACGGGCAGCGGACTTGTGGCGGGCAACCTGTAGCCTGCTACAGTGTCACTTTCACTTTCATATGACAGTAGTTTACAGTTGGGCTTTGGGACAGTAGTTTACAGTTGGCCTTTGGTATGGTCGGTTCACACTTGGGCAGACACGTGGCAAGCTGGTCTATACACGTGGCAGGCTGGTCTAGTGGACATCGTGGCCAGGTCTGAGGTCACCACCGCCACCCAGTGGGGATAGACTTAGATGATGTTCTTTATGAGCCGTTGGTGGCTCTTGATGATAGGACGTATGAGTAGTCGTTCTGGGCAGTGGTGGTATCTTGTACGTAGTAGTCGCCTAGAGTGGGTCTTTACACAGAGCACGTCTGCACCATTCCGACACATCTGAGCCCCGACACCCCCATTGTACCTGAGAGTCCTGGGTTGGAGCTGAGTGTGCTGCCACGCCAGAGTCTCTATCAGTCTTTGAGATAGTCGAGTCATATGTCTGGTCTGCTGTTGTGTCTTTGAGAGTTCTGTTGACGTCTATTGTGTCCTTTCTGTTCATCTGTTTGAGAGAGATTCAGTCCGTTTGAGTGAGATTGTCACGCACATTGCACTGAGGACCACCCACTGTAGAGAGCACGACACGTTATCCGCGCTACACTAGCTGGGCTTGTGTAGGATATGAGTAGGGGGTGAAGTGAGTGGGAGGCTAAGACAACACAGTGTGGGTGTATCCTCAGAAAGAGCTAAATCACAGGAGATTCAACATCGATCGCTGGCGGATCTCATCAATCTCCTCCATGGTCAGTAGTTTGACCGAGTGTCGTGCATGTCCGGCCAAAGTGATCCAAATCCTTTGATGCAACCTTCGTCAATGCTGTGTAGTCCTCCGCAGTCGTGGGTGTCTGGATCTCCCTAGCTCGATCGCTTGGTCGATCAACGTGCCTTTGGTGCGAGGAGAACGTGGGCTCTGCTATGGTAGTAGCTCCTCCAGATGTCCAATGTCTGCTCTAGAGAAGTTTGTGATCCGTCTCTAAGACTGGCTAGCCTCTCCTCTCATCAAGCTCTCTCTGTGTCTGCGCAGCTTGAGCAAAAACAATCCCAGGCATTTCTCGTCCTCGTATCCCATGACTCTAGTGAGTGGTCCAAAGCCCTCTCTGAACAGGCAGTGGAAGCGGCCTCGTATTCCATAGTAGACTGGGTAGTGGCATGTGTAGTGAAAATCTGTCTCAGGCTCCAGGTGACACAGGGGGCATGTCCTCGCCTCTGCTTGTACTCCGTTGGATCTCCCAGTCTCGACCCGAAGCTCGTGTGAAGATGTGCGTATCTGGCCCATAGCACATCGTATTTCATGAGACAAGTGGGTGTCCATGTATTTGGGTCTCGTCACAAGCCATCCTCTGTAAGCTGGAGAAGATGCTCTCTATAGAAAGCCATCTTCGTACCCAGCTCCTGTGACGGCTGTATCCATGTCCTCCTGGTGTCTAGCTGAGTCAAGTCCTTGCGGATGAGCCTGGTGATCTTGGACCGTGTAATAGTCAGAGAGGGTGGATCATGCAATCTGTCCATGTTCAACCCATGTGCCTGAGACCATGATGTCATCTCCCCATACCAACATGCTGTATCTCCTTGCATGGCTAACTGTCGGGAGAACTCAAGTGCTAGGCGGGCATATCCATCTCTGGGATGGTCCCACAAGGGGTGTATAAAGGAGACCGATCTGGTGAGAGCCTCAACCACTTCGTGGTATTGAAGCCTTGGCTCTACTAAGCCGAAGATCATAGAGACTAGAGGCTTCTCCGTGTCCTCCCATCCATCAGTGTGACCCGACTTCCCATGATGGTCCAATGAAGGTCCCCATATCTCAGCTCCATAGAGCAATGGAGAAGCCACCAAAGTGTCAAAGAGCCAGAGCTTCGTTTGAGGCTCCTAAAACTGAACCTGTGAACACATCCTCTCCAATCTACCCAATGTTGCATAGGCTCTGGTCAGTCTAGTCTCTACTGCTCTCCTCAATGAAATTGCTGGTCCACTAAAGGCCACCCCAAGGTAAGTGTAAGCATCTGTATACTCCAGTGTCTCCTGGCCGTATGTGAATGAGGGTGCTGACCTCTTGATCCACTGTGGGGTGGTATTAAACATCATAACCTTGGTTTTACCAAGGTTGACTAACAAACCACTTTCATAGGCAAACGTATGCAAAACATCCACGTGACGTTGCATCCCCTCTACAGAGTCGGAGATCAACACAATTCAGCATATACCAATAGTGGAATGTCCCTGCCAGTTGTGCACCTCTATCACCATCTCCCTCAATATAGTCAGAAATCTCATCCACATACATACCAAATAGAGTAAGAGAGAGCGGGTAGTCCTGCTTCACTCCGATAGTAGAGTGAACTAATGTAGATAGCCCCTCTGAAGTGCGTACATCTCCCACTGTTGACGTGTATAATGCCATGCCCCACAACTGACCTGTATAATGCCATGATCCCCCAAATCAGCTCTGTGGGTACTCCCATCTCTTGTAGTCTGCGCATCAATCTAGTGCTGGCTATCGTGTCAAATGCTTTTCGGAAGTCCACAAAGCTACAATAGATCCGTCTCCCATGTGATCTGCCCTCTTCAATAATGGCTATGAGTGTTAGGATGAAATAAAGAAATGAAATGTAGTATTAACGTCTTCAAAAGGCCAAAATGACCTATGAGACCAAAAGGTTACATGTGGTGAATCTAATACCAGGTCTGGGTACAAAAAGTACAAAGAATTGAAAAGAAAATAAAATAGTGGGTAGGGGTGGGGTGAAAGCTGATACAAAGGGAATAGGAAATACAAAGGGTGAGTTGATACAATGGAGCTCTCTGACAATCGAGGCATCATATACATATACATCAATATCCGGGACGGCTCCTATGTCGCGCTAGTATGGTATGGATCCTCTGTTCGCAATCTGCGTCGATATCGAAAGGGCCCCCTCATCCGTGGGCGACGGGACCGCCCCAACTCTATCACTGATTAAGCAGTATGCCTCTGGTGTCTCTGGTGTTGTTATGTTGTGGGGGCTGCTCGAACTCCTCTAACTGTGACTGAAAGAAACCTGTAATCTTTCGCTGTCGCTGGATTCTCTCATTGCGCCCCTCTTCAAGAGGTCCTCTCTGTGTTTGCGAATCTCTAGTAAGTATAATCCGAGGCATCTCTGATCCTGGTATCTCATGACTCTAGAAAGTGGCCCAAAACCCTCTTTGAATAGACAGTGAAAGCGGCCTCGTATCTCATAGTATACTGGGGAGTGACATATGTAATGTAGCTTTGTCTCTCGGTCTATTTGGCACACCTGACAAATCCTGGACTCAGCGGGTACTCCTGTAAATCTGCTTGTCTTGATCTCTAGTTGATGTGAGGATGTGCGTATTTGAACCAATAGCACATCGTATCTCGTGGGATAGATGAGTATCCATGTATCCTGGTCTGATCACAAAACTATCTTCCGTGAGTTGGAGAAGATGCTCTCTATAGAAAGTCATCTTCGTACCTAGCTCATGTATAGGTTGTATCCATGTCCTCTTTGTATCCAACTGAATCAAGTCTTGTCTGATGAGCCTGGTAATCTCTGCCCTAGTGAGGGATATGGAGGGTGCATCCAAAGAGTATTGAAATGGGGGTAGCCGGTCCATACTAAAGCCATGTAACTGAAACCAAGATGCAATCTCTGCATACCAACATGATCTATCTCCCTACAATGCCAGTTGTCGCGAAGACTCTAGTGCTAATCGAGCATATCTGTTTCTAGGGAGAGCCCAAGTGCTATGCATAAATGAAATTGATCGAGTGAGTGCCTCCACTACCAATGGAGGAGCAACGAGCTCCGCCCTAACAATGTCATGTGGTACTAAGGCCTTGGCCCTAGTCATCCGAGAAATCATAGACACCAAGGGCTTCTCCATACATCTCCATCCATAAGGACTGCCACCTTTGCTATGATGATCAACTGAGGGGCTGTAACAGACTTGGACGCTCCAAGTCAATAACCAACCGCGACAACACCAAATAACCACTTCAAAACAATTCACAGATTACAATAGATTTGCACTGGCCCGGCGGAGTTCCGTGCCTAGAGATATTGGCCCCAAAGACTGGCGCCCCTTTCGGTATTTCTTTTTGTATTAATCAATCATCAAAGTACAAGAGAGCGGTTAGGGTTTCACTCTCAGACTCTACGTCCAGATGCTCTGAGAAGTGAGGCCCTCACCACTAATTTAAAGGTTACAAGGGATGCCCAAAAGCAGAGCCCCAAAAGCTTTTAAAATCAAAAGCAGTAGTCCTCTCTCTCTCTTTAGAGAGTCTTTTCTTTTTTTATATTAAAAAAGCAAAATTCGCGTCGCTCATCATTTCATTTTTTATTTTTTATTTTTTTTGGCCTCCGCGATTTTCGAAAATTAGGGTTTGCAAGAATTTTAGGGTTTCTGCTGTCCGCCACGTCATCACTTTGTGACATATCCCCCTCTTGAAAGCATTGTAATCGACCGTGATTACGCCTGCAAAACCGACAAAAGCCATAAACCGTCTTAGCAGACACTGACTGTTAGTACCTACGTACTAGGAACACATATCTAGCACATGTACAAAATGTCAGTGTCTTAGCAGACACTGACTGTTAGTACCTACGTACTAGGAACACATATCTAGCACATGTACAAAATCGACATTCACATCACACGACATCACAGGACATCACCAGACATCACATGACATCACATGACATTCAACATTCATTCGGATCTTAGACCATGATTTATCGGCAATGTAGCTAGCAATCACATCTAGGTCCAATTGGGACCTTATCGATGTCCGATTGACTAACCCCTATTGCAACCATGTCTATTCGAGATCAATCAGACCAAAATGCTGCAGTCATTTCGGCTATCAGTTCCTGCACTCAAAAGAAGTCAAGAACAAATCAGTATCATTATCAGGAATTCCATTTCATAAAGTCATCCAGCAGAATACCGTCAGCTCTCAGTATCCCTGAAGCTCAAAGAGACATTAGTGACTTTAGTATCAAAATCGAGGCATCTGTTGACAAAGGAGCGGAGTAACTCCCCTCTTGTGCATCCCACTGCACCAGATCTTCAGCCAAGCTGAGTTTCTGGGTTCCGTTTGGAGTAGACTATGCTAAACCAAAACGTCGAGGTAAAGTTTCACAATCCGAGGAGTATCTGCTAGGTCCTCCTCCTCCATCCACTTCGCATCAAATGCAGGAAAGTTCTTGAACTAAACCAAGAACCGCCTTTGGACTTTAACTTTCTTCGTATCATTATGTGCCAAAATCGGTTCAGGAACAAGGATCTCCTCGTTTTCTTCCACTGCGGGTTGCTCATCAGGCTCCCCATCATCAAGCACATCACCCTTAACAGGGTTCAAGAGACTCACATGCAATGCATTGTGAATCCTCCAAGTATTTGGCAGTTTCAATCGGAAGGAGACATCATTTATCTTTTCAGTAATCTGGAAAGGTCCGTAGTATCACATACTAAGCTTTGGAAAAAGCCTCTCCTTTCCCTTTTTCTTTCTTAGGCGTGCCTTCTCAAAAGTAAGAGCACCCAATCATCCTCCTTCAGTTTCAAGTCGCGACGATGGCGATCCGCTGCCTTTTTCTGTCGTTCTTGAGACTTGTGCAAAGTCTCACGAACCTTGGTAAAAGCCGTATCCAAATCTTGCGAATATTCATCCGCTTCCAATATCTAATCTTTCGTGCTCAGGAAGGATGGAACCTTCGCAGCACTTTCAACAATCTCACATGGAGTCTTCCCCATCGAAGAGTGTATCGTGTTATTATAGGCAAATTCCACCAAAGGTAAGTTCTTTTTCCATTGAGTCTTCTGATCCGAGATACAAGACTTCAATAAATCTAAAATCATTGAATTGGCAATCTCAAATTGCCCGTCAGTTTGCAAGTGGAACGATGACGAGAACTGCAACCGCGTGCCAATGTTCTCCCAAATTGCCTTCCAAAACAAACTCATAAATCTGGGGTCTCTGTCGGAGACAATCGTCTCAGACGTGCCATGTAATCGGAAAATCATCGTGATCATTCTGTTTTCTTGGGAGATCAAAAATGAAATCCATTGCAATACTTTCCCAGGGGTGGGTGGGTATGGGTAAAGGCTGTAACAATCCCTGTGCCTTATGCCTATCAAACTTGACCTTCTAGGATACCAAGCAACTGCACATAAACTCTTCCACATCCTTTTTGAGTCTCGGCCCAAAGAAGTATCTCTCTACCCCCTTCATGGTGGTAGCAATGCCGCGGTGACCCGTAAAAGGTGGACAGTGGCATTCAATCATAACCTTATCCCTCAATGGTTGTGTAACGCACAACATAGTCTTTTTCATCAAGTAGCCTTCCCGAAGGGAGTATCCAGCTACTGTCTCCCCATCCAGTATCCGTGTGAAAATATCAGCAAAATCTGTATTTGTGGCATACTGATCGACCATATCCTCGAAGCTCCTATGATGTATTGCGGAAACAGCCAGAACCAACGGTTTCCGAGACAAAGCATCTGCCACCACATTCTTCTGTCCCTGCACATGGACAATCTGGAAGTGAAACTGTGACAAGATGTTCGCCCACCGCATCTGCTTTTCCGAAAGCTGCTTCTGTGACAAGAAGTAGCGCCAACTCTGATGGTCTGTAAAGACAATGAAATCTGCTCCGAGTAGGTAATGCCGCCATTGAGTAAGAGCATGGATAACCACCAAAAGCTCTTTCTCATAAATCTGTGCTGTCATCTCCGGCCTAGAGAACAAACGGCTCTCGTAAGCTATGACATGGCCTTCTTGCATCAAGACCGCACCCAGACTACAACCACAAGCATCACAATATACTTCAAATGACTTTTGCAAGTCCAGCAAAGTCAAAATAGGTCCCGTAGTCAATTTCTCTTTCAGTGTCTGAAAGGCAGTCACCTCTGTGGGTCCCCACGAGAAAGGTACTCCTTTCTGTGTCAAGGTATGCAAAGGGGAAGCAACCTCTGCAAACTTTCGTATGAACCGCCTGTAGTACGAGCACAGTCCCAAGAAGCTTCTAACTTCATGGACATTCCTTAAATCGGGCCAATCACGGATAGTCTCTATCTTGGCCGGGTCCATTTGCACTCCTGCTGCTGACACAATGTGTCCCAAAAAGTGTATCTCTGGTAGGAAAAATTCACTTTTCTTTGCATTAATCACTAACGTGTGATCTCGTAATGCCTGAAAGACTTGAAGCAGATGATCTCTGTGTTCTGCCTCATTCTTGGAGAAAACAATCATGTCGTCAAAGAAGCCTGTACTCTCGAAAAATCCTGTCCATCATCCGGTTAAATGTCGCAGGAGCATTGGTTAAGCCAAAAGGCATCACCAAAAACTCAAATAACCCAAAAGTCGTCCGAATAGTTGTCTTGTAGACATCTCCTGGCGCTATCCTGATCTGATGATATCCACTCTTCAAGTCAATCCTGCTAAAGCACGAGGATCCCTGTAACTTGTCGAGTATATCATCGATCCTAGGAATCCGAAATCTGTTCTTGATGGTGATTTCGTTGAGAGTGCTATAATCGATGCACATTCTCCAAGATCCGTCTTTCTTCAAAACCAACAACACTGGAGAGCAATACGGTGAAGTACTAGGCTGGACAAGACCCTTTTCCAAGAGGTCTTTCATTGGGTTCATAATCTTTTCATTCTGTACTCGGCTCACACGGTAAGGTGGCCGATTCGGTGGCGTGCTTCCAGGTATCAGATCAATGGTTTGATCTTCAAGCCCTCTGAAAAGCAATCGGCATGAGTGTGGAGAAAAATCTTGACGTTCTTTTGATCAGGTCAAAACATAATCAACCTTTATCCATCGTTCAGTTCTCTTCCAAAAGAATGAGTAAGAAACTGAAGTTCATCAAGTACAATCTCTAAGCCCTTCATTTATCAAAGTCGCTTTCTCGGCCCGACAGTCAACCACGGCGTAGTTCTTGTGGTACCAAGGGATCCCGAGTAGAACATCACTCGCGTGCCCTGAACACCCCTATCATTGCAAACAAAGTTTGCCAATGCTCGGTGTAATGGCAACATCCCATCCGGGTGCCAGTCGAACTACCTCTGCCTATGGCGTCAGTCTGTCGAGCGTAATTCCAAATTGAGCCGCCAATTCCAAGTGAAAAGAAGTTGGCCTTGGCTCCTTCAAAAGAGCTTCCCGATCCTTCACTTTGCCCCAAAAGCGGCAAAGTTTGTACTTTCATTCATTAGATTCGATGTAGGTCCCACGCCATGTGGTACCAGTTCTGCTTTTCTATCTGCCTTTTCTGCCACATTCCTCGGCTGCTCTCGAACTCTCAGACCTGTCGTCGTCTTTATCATTCTGTTCTTTCTGTGCCTTTTTAGGACACTTCGTGGAGATATGTCCATGTTCCCTGCATCCAAAGCACTTCCCCTCTCTGATGAAGCGAGCTCTCTCCTCAGGAGTAAGCTTGGGTCGTGCATCCTTTTTCCCTGGGTTGCTCTTTTTTCTTTCTACTTTCATTCCCACAAGTCTGTTCGGCTCGTTGTGTCATGGCCTCGTCTGTGGGGTGGGTCAGACTGCCAGAGTGAATGGCAAAGCCCCGCTTCGCATGACTCATCAACTCCTAAATAGAAGCTGACTTCTATTCCAAGCAGTGATCTCGGATCTCTGTAGGTAGACCCAAGGTAAACCGTTCAATCTGTTCTCTGAACAAGATCTTCTTGAATGAAGAGGCGGGTAGAAAGAGCTCCAGAATCTTTCACAGTAAGTATTTACTGTATCGCTCTTGGTCATCCGAAGATGGTTCCAAGCAGCTCGTATATCTCGTTCAAACTCTTGCATCAACCAAGAAGAAATAAAAAGCCTCTTAAATTTCAACCATGTAACTGGCGTAGTCTTGTTTAAAAGAAGCGTGGACCACCAAGTACGAGCATTCCCCTTAAGGTAAGAGATAGCTCTCCGAATCTTGGAGTGCTCTGAATAGCGTCCTCCCGCGAAAGCGATGTCAAACTGCTGTATAAGAGACAAAGCCTTCGAAGCATCTAAGTATCCTGAAAAGTATCAAACTTGATCGAGTGGCCACCTTCCTTAAACTCTCGGACTTTCTTGCTTTTATCTTCGAGAAAGTCATACTGGTTGGCTTTGTAAAAATTCTTCTTGTTCGCATAAAACTTTCCGTCATCGGAATCTGAGCTGTCTGTAGACGAGTCCTCAGTAGAACTGTCAGTCTCTGGGCGAGATGTAGCCTTCTTTGCCTTTTTCTTGCCCTTTCCGAAGCGTTGTTACTGGCTTTGCTTTTTGCTTTTCGTGTCTTCTTCGCTCGAGTCCGAGGAGCTAGAAGAACTATCAGAAGAAGAAGAAGAAGAAGAACTGGGTACTCCTTCAAATCGAACACGCTTCTTCTGTTTCTTTGCCTTTTCAAAAGTCGACTGACGACCCAAATAACTTGGAAAGTCAGTGCTTTTCTTTTGCTTTTTGGCTTTCTTTTGCGTGTCAAAAAGCTGAGCAATCCGTGCATCAACCACGTTCTCCAGTTCCTTCTCTGTATATTTTCTTGGAGGTAGAAGGTTTCTTGAGAGCAGGTTTCGGGAGTGGTGTTGTGGTTCTCTGCCACTCTGTCTGTACCTCTTCCAAAGAGGTCTGGTTCATATATTTTGCCATCTTCGGATCCTTGGCAAAATTGAGCATCATCTTTGTTGCATCGCCGATCAACTGGCGACGCTCCATCTCTCTTTGCTCCGCTTGAGTAGGCCGAGGCGGGCCATACTCTCTGTGTGAAGCTTCGTTGTGATCCCAGCCCGCATCTCCAGATGCAGAGGGAGTCGACTGATCATTGCCTGAAGCCATAGGTGCCGCGGAAAAAAATTTACGGGGATCGGATTTCCCGTAGAAGAGAAATCGGCTGTGCTCTGATACCACTGTAACAGACTTGGACACTCCAAGTCAAGAATCAACCGCGACAGTGTTACCATATACATGTGGTAGTGATGTGTGTGAACACACTAGGACCGCCGGGGCATTTTTTCTCTCTTTAGGAGGTTTTTTCCCCCGTGCATTGTATATACGCCCATCACTCTAGGGCTATCTATCTTTCCATTGCACACTAAGTAACACACTCTCTATTGTGTGCCTTGAGCTTCCTTCGTCTTCTCCAAGCTGTGTGTGTTTCTCTGCAACCCTAATTCCAACAATTGGTATCAGAGCAGGTCACGTCCTCCCGGGCTTAGTCGCCAGCTGCTCCAGCACACGCCTGCTCACTTTCTCCGATTTCAGTGAGCTTTGGCGAGCGTTCGCAGGTCGACAAATATTTTGGGCAAGCTCGAAGAGCTTGGTCTGCTCAGAATTTTGATTTGGGCTCATTTTGGCCTCCGTTTCCACTACAGGCAGTACTGCACAGGCTATTTCGTCATTTTGTGCAGATTTTCTGTCAGTGCCGTTTTCTGCATAACAGGTGCCTTATAGTCTTCTACGGTTTGTGCTATATAGCACAAGTTGTTCCCGCTCCATTTCTCCTATTTTCGGGCAGTTTTCACATCAGGTGCAGCATTTACCATGGCTGACAACAACAACACAGATGTGTTCAAGATGTTTGCTGCTGAGGACAGGTTGGATGGGGACAACTACCCTATGTGGGCTTATATGATGCAACATGTTCTTGTGTCAAAAGGTGTCTGGAACATTGTGCAGGGCATTGATGTACGTCCTGGTTCTGAAGATGTAGGCGATGTTGAGGATGTTGCAGGTCTTGCTGCAAGGATTGCAGCTGTTAGAGTTCTTTTGCCTACGGCAGAACAAGCTCGTTGGGATGTTAAGGATGCGCAGGCTCATGCATTGATTGCGTTGTCTGTGAAGCGCACCATTATTCCTCACATCCGTTCAGCAAAATCTGCAAAACAGGCTTGGGATATTCTAGCAGGTCTTTATGCAAGCCGCAATGAGGCTAAAATTGCTTTGCTGCGTAAAGAGCTAGAGTCGAAGATTATGCATGAGGAAGATGATATGGACACTTTCCTTGCTAGTGTCAAGGATATCAATGAGCAACTCATTTCTGCAGGTCTCATTTCTGCAGGTGAAGTCATTTCGGACAGTTCCCTTGTGCAGACTGTTCTTGATGCCTTACCAGATTCCTACCAGACTTTTGCTAGTACTTGGAGACTCATGACCCAAGGAAATCTTGAAGTTGTCAAGTTTGATGCATTATGCACATTGCTGTTGCAAGAGTCACTTTCTAGAAAAAACAGGACTAGGCAGCGTGCAGTTGAACAGGCTTTTATTGCCTCTCAAAGAAAGGGTGGTAACAGTAATGCAGCCACTTCTTATGGTTCTGCTGCGAGTGGCAAAAATTCTGTTCCTAATGCTTCTGCTGGCAGCACTTCGTCTGGCAATTCTGGTGATAAGGGCAAAAAGAAGATGCGTTGCCATTATTGTAAAGCCAATGATCACTTGATCAAGTCGTGTCCTAAGTTGAAGGCCAAAGAGGCTAAGAAGAAAGAGGGTGGTTCCACTGCAAATGCTGGTTCCACTACAAATGCAGCCATTGTTGAGTCTTCTGTGAAAGGAGATTGTGATGCTGATGTTGATGCAGAATGGGCTTTTAGCGCAGAGTGCACTTACAATCCTGCTGTCCATGATGCATGCTTGTCAGTTGCTGCAGATTCACATGTGTGGTATTTCGACAGTGGTGCTACAAAGCACATTACCTCACATCGTGAATTGTTTACCTCTCTCGAGTCTGTCCCTCATGGGAATTCAGTCACTTGTGCCAACAACGCCTCTTATCCAGTTCAGGGAGTTGGAAAGATTGTGCTCACTGCTGCTAATGGCAGTTCCTTCACACTTGTTGATGCACTTTATGTACCTGGGATCAAGAAGAATCTCTTGTCTGTATCCGCACTTGCTAGACTTGGACTTGTAGTCAAATTTGTGGATGACAGATGTACAGTTCATGATCTCAGTTTTGGTGATGAAATTGTTGCATCTGAGCTTTTGTGCCGTGGGCTGTATAAGCTCACTTTGTATGACAAGTGTGGACAAAATTTTGCAAATGCTGTTGCAGATTCAAGGGCTATTTTAGATGCAAAACTTTGGCATGCACGTTTTGGTCATCTGAATTTTGCCAGTTTGCTGCGTTTGCAGAAATCTGATATGGTTGCTTCTTTGCCGCCTCTTGAAGCACCTGTCAAACATGTTTGTGAAGGCTGTATTCTGGGTAAAATGCAGCGTTCTAAGTTTCCAAAGGATGGTTCAGTTAGGGCCACATGCAGGTTGCAACTTGTGCATAGTGATGTTTGTGGGCCATGCAAACTCCGTCGTTGGGCAATTACCTGTACTTCGTGACTTTCATTGATGATTACTCCAGGCATGCATGGGTATTTCCGCTTAAAGCGAAGTCCGAAGTTTTTATGTGCTTCAAACAATTTTTGGCTATGGCTGAAAATGTCTCAAAATGTACTATGGGCACCCTCCGTTCCGATCGAGGGGGGGAGTATATGTCTCATGAATTTAATGCATTTCTGGCTAGTCGTGGGATAAAACACCAATGTACAGTACCTTATACACCTCAGCAAAATGGTGTTGCTGAGAGGAAAAACAGGTCACTAATGGAAATGGCACGTTGTATGGTCAAAAGTCAAGCTTTGCCGCATTCTTTTTGGCTTGAGGCCATCATGTGTGCCACTTATGTACTTAACAGGTGTCCTACGAAAGCTTTGCAGTCTATTACTCCATATGAAGCATGGCATGATAGAAAGCCTTCTATTGAGCACATGCGTGTTTTTGGCTGTTTGGCATATGCTTTGGTGCCACAAGTGCAGCGCAGAAAATTGGATGATAAGGCTGTCAAATGTATTTTTGTTGGTTATAGTGCTGAAAGCAAAGGTTACAGGTTGTACCATCCGCAAACAAAACGTATTCTGGTTTCACGGGATGTAGTGTTTGTGGAAGATTCTGTTCAGCCCTTGCTGTCATGTACTAGAGACAGTAATGTAAGCTCACAGGACATTTATGACACTTTGTTGCCTCTTTTCAGTGGTGGAAATACGAATGTAAGTTCCAATGAGGCAAATGTACAGCCTATGGGGGTTTCTGAAAATGTTTTAGAACAGCCTATCACTGATGCAGATGTACATGATGTACTTGATGAGGAAAGGGCTGAAAATGAGCAGGCTAGAGGTATGCCAAAATGGCTGGTGCACACTTTGCGTGACAGTAAATTGGATGCACCTTTATCTAGTCGTACTCGTTCAGGCTCTCGCCATGCATCTTATGCATTAGATTGTTATGCTTTGGCTGTGTCTAGTTTACATGATGTTGAGGAGCCTCTGTCTTTTGATGAAGCACAAAATTCAGAAAATTGGATTGCTGCCATGAAATCAGAATATGATGCACTTATAGAGAATGACACATGGACTTTATGTGATTTGCCTCCTGGCAAAAAGGCCATTGGTACGAAGTGGGTTTACAAGTTGAAACGCAAGCCAGATGGTGAGATCGATCGCCATAAGGCTCGACTTGTTGCAAAGGGTTATGCACAACAAAAAGGCATAGATTATGAAGAGACTTTTGCTCCCACTTGTCGTATGACTACTGTGCGTTTTCTATGTGCATTGGCAGCTCATTTTGGTTGGGATGTACATCAATCAGACATTGTTACTGCTTTCTTGAATGGTGACATATTTGAGGAAGTTTATGTAACGCAGCCTCGCGGTTTTGTCATAAAAGGACAAGAGGACAAAGTGTGCAAATGTAAGAAGGCTTTGTATGGGTTGAAGCAATCTCCTCGTGCTTGGTATGAGAAAGCTGACACTCATTTGGTTAAACGAGGCTTTCGTAACAGTCCAACAGAAAGCACATTGTATGTAAAGCGTGAGGATGATGTATTTCTCATTGTGGTTCTTTATGTTGATGATTTGCTGATCACTGGACCAAATGAGAGACATATTGCTGAATTTAAGGCTGATTTGAATGCTACTTTCAAGATGAAAGATTTGGGGCTGTTGCATCATTACTTGGGTATACAGTTTAAGCAGTGTGATGGTGGTATTGCCTTGTGTCAGAAAAGTTACATAGAGACATTGCTATGTAAGTTTGGACTTGAGGATTGCAAACCTATTGCCACTCCCATGGAAACAGGTTTGAAGTTGAGTCTACATGATGCTGGCGATCCTGCTGATGTCACTCTTTACCAAACTGCTGTTGGCTGCCTCATTTATGTATGCAACACGAGGCCAGATATTCAGTTTGCAGTCTCGCAGGTCAGCAGATTTATGCATAGCCCAGGGTCTAAGCATTGGCAGGCTGTCAAGAGGATTTTCTGCTACCTTAGTGGCACTTTACATCTTGGCTTGTTTTATCCCAAGGGGGGATCATTGCCGCCAGACTTACATGCTTTTTCGGACTCAGATTGGGCTGGTTGTTTTGACACACGAGTGTCCACAAGTGGTTTTTGTTTCATGCTTGGCAGTTCATGTATATCATGGTTGAGCAAGAAGCAACCTACTGTGGCCACTTCGAGTTGTGAGGCTGAGTACAGGGCAGTCTTCACAGCTACGGTTGAGTGTGTATGGCTCAGACGCCTTATGGCTGACTTGGGTGTTGGACAGGATACTGCCAACACTATCTACACTGACAGTCAGAGCGCATTGGCAGTTGCGAGGAACCCAGTTTTTCATGCTCGCACAAAGCACATTGAGGTGCATTACCACTATGTCAGGGAGAGGCTCTCAGCAGGAGAGATCAGCTTGGCTTATGTGCCAACACAGGACAACCTTGCAGATCTTTTCACAAAGGCATTGTCTCGTGAGAAGCTTGAAGCTTTCCGCAAAGCTTTGGGCTTACTCCCCTTTGTGGACTGATCCTGTCCTCAGGGCATGGCACTTCCCTTTACTCATGTGCCAGCTCTCGTTCACCGCATCACTCCAGGGGGGATTTGTTACCATATACATGTGGTAGTGATGTGTGTGAACACACTAGGACCGCCGGGGCATTTTTTCCCTCTTTAGGAGGTTTTTTCCCCCGTGCATTGTATATACGCCCATCACTCTAGGGCTATCTATTTTTTTTTTCCATTGCACACTAAGTAACACACTCTCTATTGTGTGCCTTGAGCTTCCTTCGTCTTCTCCAAGCTGTGTGTGTTTCTCTGCAACCCTAATTCCAACAGACAGCACCAAATAACCACTTCAAAACAATTCACAGATCACAATAGATTTGCACTGGCCTGGCGGAGTTCCGTGCCTAGAGATATTGGCCCCAAAGACTGGCGCTCCTTTCGGTATTTCTTTTTGTATTAATCAATCATCAAAGTACAAGAGAGCGGTTAGGGTTTCACTCTCAGACTCTGCGTCCAGATGCTCTGAGAAGTGAGGCCCTCACCACTAATTTAAAGGTTACAAGGGATGCCCAAAAGCAGAGCCCCAAAAGCTTTAAAATCAAAAGCAGTAGTCCTCTCTCTCTCTTTAGAGAGTCTTTTCTTTTTTTATATAAAAAAAGCAAAATTCGCGTCGCTCATCATTTCATTTTTTATTTTTTATTTTTTTTAGCCTCCATGATTTTCGGAAATTAGGGTTTTTGGCAGAAATTAGGTTTTGCAGGAATTTTAGGGTTTCTGGCAGAAATTAGGGTTTCTGCTGTCCGCCACGTCATCACTTTGTGACAAGGGCCCCATATCTCCACTCCGTATAGCATGGCCAAAGTGACCAAAGTATCAAAGAGCCAAAGCTTTGTTCGAGGTTCCTGGAACTGACCCTGCGAACATATCCTCTCAAGTCTCCCCAGTGCTGCATAGGCTCTGGTCAATTGCGTATCTACTGCACGCCTCAGGGAAAATACTGGACCACTGAAAACCGCCCCAAGATAAGTGTATGTATCTGCATACTCCACAATCTCTTGACCATATGTAAAAGTGGGGGCGGACCTCCTTACCCACTGCGCCGTGGTGTTAAACACCATTACCTTGGTCTTCGCAGACAATCCATTGTCCCGTGCAAATACATGCAATGCATCCAAATGACGCTGCATCCCCTCTAGAGAATCGGAGATCAACACAATATCATCAGCATATAATAGCGATGGAATCCATGTCCCTGCAAGCTAAGCACCTCTATCACCCTCTGTATGTACATAATCTGAAAACTCATCTACATATATCCCAAAGAGAGTCGGAGATAGGGGACAACCATGCTTCACCCCAATGGTGGAGTGAACCATGTCGAACATGCCCTGAGTAGTGCGTACCTGTCCTACCACTGTCCTGTATAAAGCTAGATCCCCCAGATCAGCACTGTGGACACCCTTATGTCTTGAAATCTGCGTATGAGTTTGGCTCGTGGCACTGTATCAAAGGCTTTGCATAAATCCACAAAGCTACAATATATCCTCCTACCATGGTGTCTACCCTTCTCAATAATGGCTGTGAGTGTCAAAATCTGGTCAAGAGTAGAGAAACCTCTTTTGAACCCTGCCTGTCATGCTACCGGTATGCCCTCTCTCTCTGCCCATCCACTCAACTCATGCTCAAGAATTGATGCATATAGCCTAGCCAGAGTGTGACCAACCATGATGGTTCGGTAATTCCCGGGAAGCATAGGATCTCCCGACTTGAAGATAGGCACAATAGTGGACATACTCCAAGTCTTAGGGAAACCCTCATACATGGCTCTATTAAACATCATAGCAAGAGGCTTTGCAAGCATATCTCTAGCATGGATGAAGTGGTCTGCTACCAGACCATCATGATCCTGTGCTCTTCCCGTCTTCATCTTGTCAATGGCTTTCCTTACCCTCTCAGCAGTAAAGAAAGTACATGTTTCTGGGCATGCCTCTAGAGGGTCAAGCAAAGGTGGCTGCCTCGATGCTGTATAGAGAGATGTAGCATATTCCTCCCATGTCTCTGTGGAGGTGATGGCTGGCGGTGGAGAGTGCTCATTGAAAAGCCTCCATGCCTCACTAGAATCTCGACTCATAAACAAATGATACAGATCACACTCTAATTGAGATAGGTAAGCCCTCTTCTTTCGTCTCACTAGGCGGCGGAAGATAATCCGTGACTGTCTATGTGTAGTAGTACCCATGAGCACCTCTAACGTCTTCAAAAGGCCAAAATGACCTATGAGACCAATCCGTTACAAACAGGTGAATCTGATACCATGTCTAGGTACAGAAAAAGAAATACCCTGTTGAATAATATAAAGAAATACCGAACCTTCTAAGATCCCTAAACCACCCCACTTGCAACCATCTCAAAAAGACAAACAGGGTGCTTCTGGAAATGCTTCTCGTGAGAAAGGTAAAGGAAAAGCACTAGAAATTCCATCACCTCCTTCTCCTCACCCAAAGAGGAAGAAAGGAAGTAATGGGGGTTGACAAGAACCCAGATACTCTTTTACCATGGTCACACACAATCCCCACTCGTAACTGGACTGCGTCTGTCTACTCTTTTTCTTGAAAATGCAAATGCCTCTACTCTACATTGTAATCTTGGGGAATCCCCTGCTGACGAGAAAAATTAATCCCTATGGTTAAACCTCGGAAAGAAAGCACTTACAATGGAACTTGCTATTGCATATGAATTATTCGTGAAGGTGTACACTCACCATAGAACTTGCGGCAACACTGCGTGTGTATGCAAGCCTCCTCTCAAACCATGCAGCTGAGTGAGCAAACTTTTCCAGAAAAAAGTTGTGGAAGACAGGACTGAAGAATACACAGAAACCTTCACTGCTGACTTCAGAATATATAAAACATTACAAATTGCAAGCCATAATGTTACTTGTAAGCTTAAAGCCTACCGGAAATTTTGGCAGATAGTTTGAAAAGCACTGTGCTTATCATCCTCCTGCACACACATTTGAGATTAGTGTCAGGCTACTGCCCCTGCCTGAAACAAGAGTTTAAAACTTTCATATGCTATTCTGCCTCTACGAGCATGATCAAGCCTCGAGAATCTAAAATTGACAAAACTAAGAATTTAAATGTAACATTGCTTCACCTTTTCAAGATGCTCTCTACATGCTGGAAATGTCCAATCATCTGGTCTATAACGAGCATGAGCGCCACCTTTCCTATCACTGAGAGAAAAAATTCAACAAGTTGCTTTAGACACAACACGAGAATATCAGTTGCTCTAGACACAACACGAGAATATCAGCAGTGTTGAAGAACAACTTCAAACCTGCCCAAGAGATACTCCCCCAGCGGCATCGTTCCATTCACCCACTCCAAAACGCCTGCACTTGGAGTGAAGGGGACAACCTGTTGATCAAACCATTCTTACTTTCACTGCTCCAAACGCCATAAAAGACATGCGACAGTTTTCTGTTCTACAGAGAGTGTTTGGTACCCATGCCATGAATCATTCACACATAATCCAAGCTTCCCGAATCCCAACATCAAATACATTAAACTTAGACTTGCCCTATGTTGGCGTGCCAAAGTCGCTGACGCTGATATTGATGTTCTTTTGTAGTATTTATTGCTAGGTGAAAAATGAGAGTTCTCAAAACTGACAAAATTTTCAAAATCCACTTTAAATACTTATGAGTCAAAACCTGTTCCTTTGTGTTTTTTAAATGCAACAATTGGTTAATGAAAAGATGTTACAAACCAAGAAATCCACTCCATTCTCCAAAGATGAGGATACCATCTTGAGCGACAAAATGTTGCTTATACAATGGCACATTCCCTTGTCTTCCCACACCATCATTGGAGTCACAGCTCCCGGTACATCTTGCAAAGGCTTCACCTATTTATATTCCATTTTTTAAAATATTTAGATGAACCACAAAGCATTTAGGAGTAGAATCTGTTTTATCCCCCTCCAATTCCTTATCAACATGCTTGAGCTGTGAAAAAGTTGTCCATTTCATAGAACTTCATAGAAGTTGCCCCTGCTACACCCCACACTACATGCTGCCCTCGATTCATTTTCTATGTAGTTAAGCATATAACTGAATTCTCTACTACAAAGTTCACAGGGAAGGGGCTTGAGAAAACTCCTGCCACTAGCTTGTCTCCTAGCTACACTCAACATAGAAACCTGTAGCAAGATACTTACAATTTCCTCCACTTGCCTCACAAGCTGTGCACTCTTGCCCTGTGTTCCACACACACATGCCCTGGGCCACGTTGGCTACCCTTTGGTGGTAAAGACTGTGAAGGAAGTTCTCTTGGGCATTGGTACCCCTTAAAAAACTGTGGAGTGTCATTGGCATTTAAAGTCAACTCTTTGAGTACCAACTGTAGAAATATGGAAGAAAATGGATACAAAGCTACAAGCCTACAAGGTATAGGCCAATCTTTCATGTTTTAATGTTGAACTTTTTTTCCTACGATCAGCAAGTAGGCCTTATACTGGGTGTCACGTGTTTGTCAAGCAGTGTAAAACTTCATTCTCCATCTTAACTTCTGTAGTAAACAACTAAAAGTGATCCTCTTGTTTAGCCTAACACATTGGATGTGGAGTTAAGAGAACATTTTGCACCCTGCCTTATACGTTCGTATGCAAAGCCTTCGTTGCCGAGTATCTGGATGGTGCTGAAGTAACAAATTCACCAGACTAAACAGCTGTTCCATCACCTGCAGCACCAAAACACCCAGCTTCATTGAATGTTTGATAGCTTACCCACTGGACATGCTTGAGCACAGTGATTGCTGATATGGTAATGCTAAACAAGGATGAACTACCGCATCTTGCCGTAGGTCATCGTCTCCTGACTTGGCCAGCTGACGGTATTGACGCCCATCAGAACCCAAACAGTCCACTACTTTTGGTGCATTAACTCCATGCATAACTCTGCAAAATTCTGCAAGGTCAGCCTAGAACAGAAGAAAAAGCAAGAGAATGCAAATAAACAGCCATGCACGTACAGTTAGTCATGTCATCTTTGCGGCAGTTAATGCCAATACAACCCTCAACTTTCAAGGTGTATAAACTAATCAATCATTTAATCTTGATGAAGAAACCAAGCAGAGACACTCACAGAAAACGGTCAGACAAGCCTTTATAATAAGGGAAATGTCCTTCAGGATACTCAGCATCAGGAGATATAGGAATCTCAGCTGTGATGACTGGAACCTGCATTTGCATCTATACATTCAGATGACTATTCTACTGCGACGTAGTAAATTCATCTCCAACTTACTAGCTCCAGCTGACGTACGCTCCTTATATCACGAGGAAGAGGAATCCTTTTATTCATGTCCTAGTTCAAAGATTACATCATAGACATACATGGAGCTCAAAAGCATGAAGGAGTGCAAAAAGGCCAATAAAATACTCAAGAGCCGTACTTCTTTCTTGACTTCAATTTCGGCAAGCTTGATATAGACCTCTACCAGCTGTTTCATCTGCACAATGAAGACAATTAGCCCAACTATAGTCAAGAGACTCTTGAAATGGACGATACATTGATTAGCACTGAACAGAGAAAAAATAATTGTAAGAAGCCACACCCAACCTGGTCAATCAAACTTTTCTTTTCGGATGCAAGAGCATTCAATACAGCTTCTGCTGCCAGCTTCTTCTCCATATCAATCACAAAGGCTGTTCTGTTCTTTTGTTTGTCTTTGACACGATCACCATTTGCGAGTGCCAGCAACTAAATGAAGCGCACTGATTAGCACACTCAATCTTTAAACAAATTAAGATCCTTCATTGATTCAAAAAGTAGAGACACAACAGTAAAAATGAGGATACTAGACTAGCTTTTGCATTTACCTGATTAACAGTATGGTAAGGATGATCAGTTCCCAATTTGCGCAGTAAGCATGTGAGAGCGTACTGAAGGGAGCATACAGAGAGGAGTAGTATCAATAAGCTGATGAAAACATGCAAAATTATTTCTTTATGAAGATAGAGACTTAATGGCAGATATAGGAAAAAGTTAAGGTGACTAAAAACAGTGAGTCATGTTCTCAGCTTGCAATATTGAAATGGTATTACCTGAAAGTTCAGCACTCCCTGACTTTCTTTGAGTGGACCAAGTCGTGAAGCAATCTGATAAACAAGTGGCAAAAATTTGTAGGATTTTACCTGTTTCAAACCATCACCACCAAAGTGCGCGCTTTATTGAGAAAGTCCACAGTAAAAACCAAGAAATAAGAAGCTTATAAACGTCAAAAAGATCACAGACTACAATTCGGTTGCAGCTTGTCAATGTGTGCCAATACAACACAATTATAGATATCAAAGGGTCGTCAGCAGGCTGCAGCAGATGCACACTAGCGTTCTCTGCTCAGTTTAGCTCAGCTCAGTTTCAGTTTTCATTTCGTTCCATTTTACTTTAGCTCAGCTCAGTTACAGTTTTCAGTCTTTTACACAGACATTGTATCAGATTCACCATTTGTAGACTCTTTTGTCTCATAGGTCACTTTGGCCTTTTGAAGACGTTAATATATCATTTCATTTCATTTTCATTTCTGCCATGCACAATGTGCAAGAGATTGGCAGGCGGCTGGAATCTCTGTGTGGAGAATGCTTCCAGTCGTGACGACATGGAAGGTTTAAGGCAAATCTTTCTCAGCATCAGCTTTAACACGAGTAGAGGACATCTCAACGGCTATCATAGCAGGAGCTAGAGGCTCATAATTCAATACTGATCTCTTCTCTTTTTGAGTAAAGCAACTTAACGTCTCTCACACTATTTTGGTACAGATTATTCCAAGATTTTCATTTCTCTTTTGAAAACAGAAAAACATCACTAGTTGTAAGTACGAATTATCTTCTGGAACTGCAAGAAAGCCTGGCTCAAGAGACTGCACATTTCTTGCTAGCACCAAAGCTTGCCTAATGCTTAGATTACTCATAGAACCAGTCAGAAAAAGCTTGTGAATTCCAAGGCAACTGCTAAACAACAGAACTTGAGAGCAAAAAAATGGTGAATATTGAGTATCTACACAGGAAACAAACCATGCTGTGGACTTCATGAACACTTGAGGAAGACGATTAAACGGCCAAACCTTCCAACAATTACGTGCTTGCAATGACGAGGTTACAAAAACACTACTTCTGTCTTTAGTACCCAAGATGTTGAATGGTCCAGTCCAATGTAAGAAAACAGAAAAAACAAGCAGGATAAATGACCTGATTTATGGTATCAAGCATTGATTTCACAACTCCTTGATTTGTTGATAAGTTAAACCAAAGCGATGTGATTCTAAATACCTGCAAAAAGGAAAGTTAAATTTGTGCCAAAGAAAAATCAGTTTAAGTGCACAAAACCATCTTTCCTTCGAGAATTTCCTTCTTACCACTCGAAGATCATATTTATTACTGGTGATCAGACATTGGCGGTAGCTATTCAATGCAATCCTCATGAAAGTTTCTCTGTCACTCTACAGAAATGGCCTTTCAGTAACATTAAACACCGGGCATAATAAGCATGATAACAGTAACACACCTCAAGGCGATGGGCTTCCTCATTATCCATTGCAAGCTGCTTCTGTAGCTCAATAAGCTTTCTAGCTAAATCCACTCTAGCATCCTGCAAATGCCTCGTAACATCATTAAAAAGGGTGTTCTAGAACTCTAAGAACCGAACAAATGATATTGCAGACAACATTTGCCACCTGAAGTCGAGCAGCAGCATTTCCTTGAGAACCTTTTTTTGTAGATTCCCATTTTTCAGCCTGCAAAGCAAAAATTCTCTTTAAACTGTTGTAAAGACAGATGGACCTAGGGCATACACAGTTATGGTGCCGGCTCACAAGCTACTAGAGAACGAGCATCCTACAATTTAAGACCAGAGTGTTAAGAATGCAGACATGGGACTTAGACCTATGTAAGCTTTACAAAACTGTCTTGGGCAAGTTGATATTCAGAGGACTCCATGATACCCACACCTGGAAAACTTTGTCTTGACAATGCATTTCATGTTAACTGATGCGACTATGTAGTAGAGGATAGCAAGGGCAATAATGCAAGTGAGAAACCTCCATTTCTGGACTAACTCTAGTGATTATTGGAGCTGAGCATTTGCTGCTGCTGCACTGCCGACCAGCACCCCCTCTTTCACACACCCCCACACCCCCAAAATCATCTTCAAAGGTGCAAGGAATCATCAACATATATATAATTCTTTACCAGTTCACATTGACTGACATAATACAAACTCATATCTTATGCAGGTGAGATGTGCATTACTACTTCTTGCAGATCATGAATTCTGGCTTCTAGTAAGCATACCTTAATTCTCCGAGCCAGAACTTCTGCTTCTTTACTCTGACAAGACAACAGCTAGACCAATCATTATGTAAATAGAATCAAGACAAACATGGTTAGAAAGTTGCTAAATGCATTTGATAAGGTCCGAGGACATGCATAGAATATATACCCATAGATAGAATGGATGATTCAAGCAAGACTTATTTGTGGTGCGCAGGAAATTTAAAGAAGCAATACAAAAGTAAAAAGACCACCTTGTGGGTTCTCAAACGGAGTGCAGCTTTCCACTCATTAGAATTGAGGCGCTCTTCATAGCTTTTATACAATGAATCAGAATAGTGAGCCATTCGAAAAAATGCCCGTGACCGCTTTCCTACATTTTCAATAAGATTCTTGTTCTCCACCTTCTCAAGTAGTTGTACAGATTTTTGAAGATACTGTGTTAAAATAATTCGAGCACTAAACACACAAAAATCTCCAGTCACGTTATGACACAAATTCAAACCTTAAAAGTACAAAGTTAGAGCATATACCTGTCCGACCGCGTCTCAGCAAGCCATTTCCCTGTCAAACAGTACACACTCCCCAAACCCGCTTCTATATTATAATGATTGATAACATACTTGAGCAAATTGACAGCCATTTCCTGCTGATCTTGAACCCATAATATCTTTGCTTCTTGAACCTTCACATACAACAGGCCTGTTGGTGATTTTGCGAGAAAATGTGATAGCTCAAATTCACACCTTTGAACCAGCCATTAAAACAGTGAAAAGACTTAGCTCCAGTCTAAAAGCTTCGTCAGCCATTACCTTTCTTGCTACTGCCATGCCAACATGCTCCTGATCAGTTTCTGAATGTATGCTCTGTTTAAAATGTTGCTTGAGCTCATGGATAGCAGCCGAAGCCTGGTTAACTCGTCCAGCCTTCAAAAAACACACACAATGCTCATACAAGTTTCTAGTAGAAATTTCTGTTAGAAAGGAGGTCAAATGCTTGTTACCTTCCGTGCAAATGTGGCAAAATCCAAAAGCTGTTGCGGAACATGACTTTCACATTGCAAAACTCCAAGCAGGATAGTGTAATATGCAACAAAAGGCTCAAACAAATCAAACTGGTATTGCATGTGCCTCAATTGTTGCCGCCGGTCATAATCAATCATCGCCAGCTGCCAGAAAACATAGCTTCAGAAATAACGGCGTATCAATAAATCAACAATCTGTCACACAATGCAACAGCTGAATAAATGGATAAACAGCGAACTTATAAGGCTCTTGCCACCAGTAAACGTTTACAAAACTCGCATACTAGCAGCAATTGAAGCAAATTTTTTTACCTGTACAGGCTTTACAATGTGGGCTAAATTAAGTTTCTTAGTTCAATATTACACCCTTTAAAAAGCAACCAAACATTACTTGTACACAACTGCACCAATTTCCATGAGAAAACCTACATTTACTATATGTGATTCCTGAAACTATCACAAAATTTAAAACCGTACAACCATAAGAGGCCAAAGGAGCACTGTCCATAAATGGGCCACCCACATAAGATTAACTTGTGGGGCACCTTCCCCAGAGTTTCTTCTCTTGTCCCCAAGATCAAAGTTTTTAGCACACAAAAGAAAGCCTGGGAAAGGAACCTTCCCTACAAGCCTCAGTACTCTAACCAGAAAATGCAGTGAGCAGGCCTTTAAACAGGTATTTCCAACTCTTTGCACATATAACAAAGATAAAAGAACAATCAGTTTAAGTTTTTTCAGCTGAACTGACATGATATACACAGCAAGCTATGGATGGAAGGCAGCCCATGGCCTCTACAGAAATACAACAGCATAAAGACTTCAGAATGATAGAAGGTATGAACCTCAAACTCCATATAGCTGACAATTGTTACCTACATGCTCAGAGGCAGGGATAAATGGTCCCTGAAGACTCCTCGTGTGATCCTTCCTTTTATTTATCCACCGCACATCCCAAGCCTTACATAAAGAGTTCAAGATCTAAAATTTCAAAGGATTTGTTAGTCATTAGGTCAGAAAAATAGAAACTAATGAATTATGGAGCATCAATTTAAGAAACACAAAAATCACAAAAACCTGCAGCCTGATGATGGTTGGAAACACATTTCCAGTGCTCTCCAAACTGGTAAGAGAGATCAGCCTCACTAACTCCTGTACAGACCAACAAATTGTTTGAGCTAGTTACTAGCTGCCACAGCAAAACATGACAGGAAAAGTTAATTCCACCCAAACTAACTACTACTCTAACCAGATTCACTTCTTTTGGGAAGGTGTAACTAAGTTAAATGAGTGTGGTGAAAGCTACATCAGATCTGATGCTAGCAAATATATAAGGCCCATTAAGAAGTACTGATAAGAGGGGCTTAGAAGCCATTATCCCACAAAAGACTGTTGAAGTTGTCGTATTCCTAACGACAAACAGATTGCTCTTCCTCTACTAATTATTTAGACATGTGTATGTGCTACTTCATGAAGCCAATTTTAATTGTTACCTGTTTGGCACACTTCATTCGGGAGAAAAAGAGCTCAGCATCTCCTTCAAGCAAAGATCTCAAGCACCTGCAGAAAATCTCTCTCTCTCTCTCTCTCTCTCTCTCTCTCTCTCTCTCTCACCCTCTCTGTCAATGTAATCAGACACCTCATCAACATACATACCAAATAGAGTAGGAGACAATGGGCAACCCTGTTTCACCCCGATAGTGGAGTGAACTAAGTCAGATATCCCCTCTGGGGTGCGTACATGTCCCATCACTGATCTGTATAAAGCCATAATCCCCCAAATCAACACTGTGGGCACCCCCATCTCCTGCAGTCTGCGCATCAGTCGAGCTCTCGGTACCATGTCAAATGCTTTGCGGAAATCCACAAAACTACAATAAATCCGTCTCCCATGTGACCTGCCCTCCTCAATGATAGCTCTGAGTGTCAGAATATGGTCAAGAGTGGAGAAACCCCTCCTGAAACCTGCCTGTCCCTTTGCCCGTACACCCTCACCCTCTGCCCAGTTACTCAACTGCTGCTCAATAATGGATGCATACAATCGTGCCAGTGTGTGTCCAACCATAATAGTGCGGTAATTTCCAGGCTCTGTAGGATCACCTGCCTTGAATATAGGCACAATAGTAGACAACCTCCAAGTCTCAGGTAATCCCTCACACATGGCACGATTGAACAACACTGCAAGAACCTCCATCAGCATATCCCTAGCATGTATAAAGTGCTCCGCTACTAGACCGTCATGATCGTAAGCCCTCCGGGTCCTCATCCTGTCAATGGCTCTCTTTACCATCTCAGTGGAGATCACTAGACTCATTCGTCAGGACCTGATCCAGCTCGACACCAGGAGGACATGGATAGAGCCGCCTCAGGAGTTGAGCACGAAGATGGCTTTCTATAGAGAGCATCTTCTCCACCTCACAGGAGATGGGTTTGTGATTCGACCCAGCTACATGGACACACATATGTCTCATGGTTTGCGTTGTGCCATTGGTCAGATACGCACATCCTCACATCAGCTCGAGATTGAGACCGGTAGATTCAGAGGGATACCAGCAGACAGCAGGATATGCCGATTATGCCAGAGAGAGCCAGAGACAGAGTTGCACTACATATGTCATTGCACAGTGTTCTATGAGATACGGGGGCGTTTCCACTGCTTATTCAGAGAGGGTTTTGGTCCTCTATCTAGGGTCATGAGTTATGAGGATCAGAGATGTCTTGGACTATATCTACTTGAGTTACACAGGTATAGAGACACTTTACTGGGGAGAGCTAGAGAGAGGCAGTCCCAGAGACACATTACAGATTTCTTTTCACTAGATATGGGACAGCCAGAGGAGCAGCCACCACTGCAGAGCTCGTCCCACACTCATTCGACCACTACTGGCACTCTCATCGACCGAGCATTGGAGCTACAGAGATACAGACGACCGCGACTGAGGAGAGGAGCTACACAGCATCGACGGAGACTACAACAGAAGATTCGAGCCATACTCTCTCGACATCCAGAGTGCAGATGAGGATGGATCCTCACCATTTCTTCCATCTTTGTTTCACACACTGTTACATCCAGTTTACCGGGTACCTATTGTATCAGCTGCTACACCCACGTAGTTTTAGATTGTAGTAGTAGTAGTAGTATTTTGTTCCACTTCTAGTTCTTTTCTAGTTCTTTTGTACCCAGACATGGTATTAGATTCACTATTTTGTAACTGATTGGTCTCATAGGTCATTTTGGCCTTTTGAAGACGTTAATATAACATTTCATTTCATTTCATTTCTCTCTCTCTAGGGTCATGAGTTATGAGGATCAGAGATGTCTTGGACTATATCTACTTGAGTTACACAGGTATAGAGACACTTTACTGGGGAGAGCTAGAGAGAGGCAGTCCCAGAGACACATTACAGATCTCTTTTCACTAGATATGGGACAGCCAGAGGAGCAGCCACCACTGCAGAGCTCGTCCCACACTCATTCGACCACTACTGGCACTCTCATCGACCGAGCATTGGAGCTACAGAGATACAGACGACCGCGACTGAGGAGAGGAGCTACACAGCATCGACGGAGACTACAACAGAAGATTCGAGCCATACTCTCTCGACATCCAGAGTGCAGATGAGGATGGATCCTCACCATTTCTTCCATCTTTGTTTCACACACTGTTACATCCAGTTTACCGGGTACCTATTGTATCAGCTGCTATACCCACGTAGTTTTAGATTGTAGTAGTAGTAGTAGTATTTTGTTCCACTTCTAGTTCTTTTCTAGTTCTTTTGTACCCAGACATGGTATTAGATTCACTATTTTGTAACTGATTGGTCTCATAGGTCATTTTGGCCTTTTGAAGACGTTAATATAACATTTCATTTCATTTTTATTTCTCTCTCTCTATCATGTATGTCTATCACGATATCTCTCTCTCTCTCTCTCTCTCTCTCTCTCTCTCTCTCTCTCTCTCTCTCTCTCTCTCTCTATAGCGTATGTCTATCGCGATGTCTCTCTCTCTCTATCGCGCTGTTAATTTTCTTAACGCACTAACCTTTTAACCTTCCATTTTTTAAGTCTTTTAAGTCTATCGTCTAAGTCTATCGTTTGTTAAAATTAAGTCTATCCCCCTTCCCTCTCTCTCTCTCTCTCTCTCTCTCTCTCTCTCTCTCTCTCTCTCTCTCCTCTCTCTCTCATCGACCGAGCATTGGAGCTACAGAGATATAGACGACCGCGACTGAGGAGAGGAGCTACACAGCATCGACGGAGACTACAACAGAAGATTCGAGCCATAATCTCTCGACATCCAGAGTGCAGATGAGGATGGATCCTCACCATTTCTTCCATCTTTGTTTCACACACTGTTACATCCAGTTTACCGGGTACCTATTGTATCAGCTGCTACACCCACGTAGTTTTAGATTGTAGTAGTAGTAGTAGTATTTTGTTCCACTTCTAGTTCTTTTCTAGTTCTTTTGTACCCAGACATGGTATTAGATTCACTATTTTGTAACTGATTGGTCTCATAGGTCATTTTGGCCTTTTGAAGACGTTAATATAACATTTCATTTCATTTCATTTCTCTCTCTCTCTCTCTCTCTCTCTCTCTCTCTCTCTCTCTCTCTACATGACCGTGCGAGACCTATGGGACCACTCTCAGGATGGCAGTTTGGAACTGTAATGGTTCGTATAGACTTGATGTGGGGGCCTTTGAGGATAGCTTCAGAGACAGAGACATTGTTTTCTACTCAGAGACTCATCAGGCTCCAGGACAGTTGATGCCGCACATATCAGGATACAGATGGGAGACAGCTTGTAGGACATGCACCAGAACTGCACATGGGACTAGAGGATCAGGAGGTGTAGCAGTTCTTTTCAGAGAGGAGCTCCAACCACTATTGCACATAGTTCGGAGAGATGATCAGGCCAGATACTTGTGGGTGAGGCTGAGGGCAGAGACTGGACGTTTCTTGTATATCGCCATATGCTATTTTCCTCCCAGCACTTCAGTATATGCTTCACCCAGAGGACAGTCTCCTTACTCTGTACTTGATGATGATATCTGGGAGTTCTCCAGAGATGGAGACATCATACTCCTGGGGGATTTCAATGCCCGTACAGGCAGCTCACAGACAATCTTCTATGACACATCAGAGGAGATGCTTAGAGAGCTAGAGCCAGAGGAGTTGGGACTTGAGAGATGCTCACACGACAGAGAGCATACAGAGTATGGGAGATACCTGAGAGAGATGACGACTACTCACAGTTTAGCCATACTGAATGGCTTAACGACTTTCCCATTGTCTACAGGTTTTACTTGTTTTCCACATAGACATGGGTCCAGCACTGTAGACTATGTTCTGACACATCCGAGCTTTATCTCTCACATTCAGGATTTCACAGTGGGGCCCAGGCCAGTTGGGATAGCAGTAGATCATGCACTTTTAACATTATCAGTCTCCTTTGAGTACAATATATCTCAGGCCTCACGGGATGGTGGACATACACGCTATACTTTTACACCAGAGACTGACTCAGTCTATGTAGAGGAGATACGTAGGCTTTTATGCACATCAGAGCCAGTATACACAGTGGAGGAGATCACATCTATGCTGACAGTGACATTACATGGGGCAGCGACAGAGGCATATCCACACACTCAGCCTGGGCAGAGACGTCGTTCTGGGCACATGCCTCAGAACAACTGGTATGATGAGGAGTGTCAACAGAGGAGAGCTTAGATACAGCGGGACCTTACATTGGGAGTGATCACCTATAGACAGTCTCGCATTGCTACACGATGACTAGTGCGGCGGAAGAAGCGAGCTTTCTTGGTCCAGATGGAGCAAGATTTATATCAGCTCTTCCTTAGTAGAGATTTAGGAGAGGCTTGGCGTCTATTCCATGAGAAGTCTCCCCCACCAGTGATTACTTCTACAGAGATATGGGGGCAGTATGAAACATCTTTATACACTGTACCTGGACAACCACCATTACCAGACCCACCACAACCATGTCCGGCTACGAGCACCTTCTTTACCACTGAGATGGTAAAGGAGGCCATTGACAGGATGAAGACCAGACGGGCGCAGGATCATGAGGGTTTGGTAGCAGAGCACATTATACATGCTGGGGATTTGTTGGCAGAGATGCTTGCACGGATATTCAACCGTGTCATGTGTGAGGGTCTCCCTGAGTCTTGGAGATTATCTACTATTGTACCTATCTTCAAGACAGGTGACCCCACAGTGCCGGGGCATTACCGTACTATCATGGTAGGACACACATTGGCACAGTTATATGCATCCATCCTCGAGCATAGGCTGAGCAGTTGGGCAGAGATTATGGGCATACGAGCACCTGGGCAGGCTGGTTTCAGAAGGGGTTTCTCCACACTAGATCATGTCTTTACACTCAGAGCTATCATTGAGGAGGGTCGAGCACATGGTAGACGGATATACTGCAGCTTTGTGGATTTTCGCAAAGCCTTTGACACAGTGCCGAGGGCCAGATTGATGCACCGGCTTATGGAATTGGGGGTACCCACAGAGCTGATGTGGGGGATCATGGCATTGTACAGTTCAGTGATGGGTCATGTACGCACATCAGAGGGGATATCCGACATAGTTCACTCCACCATCGGAGTGAAACAGGGATGCCCACTGTCCTCTACTTTATTTGGTATGTATGTTGATGGGGTCTCTGATTATATTGACAGAGGAGGTGATAGAGGTGCTCAGCTTGCAGGGACATGGATCCCTCTTTTATTGTATGCTGACGATATCGTGTTGATATCAGAATCGCCAGAGGGTATGCAGAGACATTTGGACGCATTGCATAGTTTTGCAGAGGATAGTGGATTGTCTGTCAACCTTGGTAAAACCAAGGTCATGGTATTTAATACCACGCCACAGTGGGTTAGGAGATCAGCACCTACTTTCACATATGGATAGGACAGTATGGAGTACACTGATGCATACACATATCTTGGGGTGGTCTTTAGTGGACCGAGGTTCACACTGAAAGTAGCAGCAGACACTAGATTGACTCGTGCCTATGCAACCCTAGGTGGTTTAGAGAGGATTTGCTCGCAAGTTCAGTTCCAGGAACCTCGAACAAAGCTCTTGCTTTTCGATACTTTGGTCGCTTCAGTTATGCACTACGCGGTTCAGGTTTGGGGACCGCCTATTGACAGTGCTGGATGGACTAATATGGAGAGACCCCTGATATCTATGATTTCTAGGCTGATTAGAGCCAAGGCCTCAGTCCCACATGACATCATACGAGCGGAGCTGGCTGCCCCACCTATGGAGGTTGAGGCACTCACCAGATCAGTATCATTTGTACACAGCTTATGGGACACCACCAGGGACAGGTATGCCAGGCTTGCTCTCGAGTCATCCAGACAGCTGGCATTACAGGGAGATACATCATGTTGGTATGCACAGATGAACTCATGGTTTCAGCATGGACAGGCTGCCCCCTTTCCAGTATTCTCTTGATGCACCATCCTTGGCTCTTACACGGATGGAGACTACTAGACTTATTCGGCAGGATCTTATCCAGCTTGACAGCAAGAGGACATGGATAGAACCATCACGGGAGTTGGGTACGAAGAGGGTTTTCTATAGAGAACATCTTCTTCAACTCACGACAGACGGATTTGTCACACGGCCCAGTTACATGGACACACATCTATCTCATAGGTTACGATGTGCTATTGGCCAGATTCGCACATCTTCACACCAGCTTGGGATTGAGACAGGTAGATTCAGAGGCATACCAGCAGACAATAGGATATGTCAGTTATGCCATGCAGAGCCAGAGACAGAGTTTCACTACATATGTCGCTGCACAGTCTACTATGAGATTCGGGGACGCTTTCATTGTCTATTCAGAGATGGTTTTGACTCGTTAGACAGAGTCATGAGATATCAGGATCAAAGATGTCTCGGATTATTCCTACTTGAGATTCAGAGACATAGAGACGCTCTATTGAATGGGCAAAGACAGAGACAGTCCCAGAGACGCATCTCAGATTTCTTCAATCTGAGTACCACAGAGTCAGAGGGGACACCACCACCAGAGAGCTCGGTTCCCACCCATACACACATCAGCGGTACTCTCATTGATCGAGCTATAGAGTTAGGGAGATCGAGACGACCGCGACTGAGGAGGGGAGCCACGCAGCACCGGCGGAGATTGCGGCAGAGGATCCACAGGATTCTAGCACGACACCCAGAATGTCGATCGGGATAGGCTTCATGCAGCATGCTACTGCTATATTGTATCATGGTGACACTTATCCCCACTTTGTACCTTTATGGCATGATACCAGTGCTCAGCCTACCAGCCACCCATAGGAGTCGGTAGCACTCCTATCAGTTCTTTGTTTGTAGTTTTCTTGTTTGTACCCAGACTTGGTACTAGACTCATCATTGTAATCAGTTGGTCTCATAGGTCATTTTGGCCTCTTGTAGACGTTAATATATCATTTCATTTCTCTCTCCGTCTCTCTCTCTCGCCCGCACTCTTATCACGTTTTTTCCATTCTCTCTCTCTCTCTCTCTCTCTCTCTCTCTCCTACCCCGCGCGTTGTCCCCCTTGCCACCCACCTCTCTCTCCCCCCCCCCCCCCCCCCTCTCTCTCCCCGCCACCCCCCTTGCGGACGGCGATCAAGCATGAGGAAGATGAACGATAAAGCCGACCCCCTAGAGGATGCCATTCAAAAATGCAAAGAGGAAATGACGGAGATCATTACCAAGATGAACCGCAATCTCTGGGGTACAATAAACATGCTCGAAGCACGCTGGCAGACCGAGTGACAACCCAAGAGGAAGAGATCGCGTCACTCAAGAAAGATCTCGCCGAAGCACGATAAAGAAACACACTGGAAGAGGGCGAACTGCAACCCTCAGTAATCGAAGAAATTAACACGATCACGGAGCAAGTACGGGCCATCAAAGAGGAGGAAGAGCAGCATAAAGAAATGATGACTTCTTGGGTGGATGTTCTTACCAAAACTTAACAGAAGGCGGACGAAGCCGAGAAATGGATCAAGGTGGCCAAGAATGGGAAAGGCAAGGAGATAACGTCCACGTCCACGTCCACACCCAACAACATCATTAATCAGACACTAGAGGAGGAGCAGAGGAGAAGGGTGCGCGCTTTACATGTGAGAATTTGCGGTCTTAAAAGACAAAGGCAATGTGGACGAAGAAGTAAAAGAACTCACAGCCTTGATGGGGATTCATGAGCCGACGCACACAAGGGCATGGAGAGTGGGCAACATAAAGAAAAATGGAAGCAGTGGAGAAACCTCAAAAGAAAGAGCACTCATCCTCCGTTTTCCCTCCATGGAAGCGAAGAAGTCCTTCTTGAAGAAAAGACCCAATCTTAAAGAGACTGGCATCTTTCTCGGGGATGATCTCACCCTCTCGCAGATCGCTCATATGTAGGAAGTAATGCCGGAGATTAGAGCGGCAAGGAGAAAAGGCAAGATCGCTTTTTACCGAGACGGAAAAGTGGGTAATACTAGAGCGACGCTCCACATGACGGTGCGAGACTTATGGGACCACACTCAAAGTAGCTGCCTGGAACTGCAATGGATCTATGCGTCTTGATGTGGGAGCTTTTGAGGATAGCTTTACTGGAAGAGACATCATCTTTTACTCTGAGACACACTAGGCCCCTGGGCAATCCATGCCTGACATCAGTGGATACACGTGGAAGACAGCCTACAGACAGGAGACACGCTCAGAGCACAGAGGGCGGGGCTCGGGGGGAGTGGCAGTGTTATTTAGAGAGGATCTGCAGCCACTGATACACATAGACCGCAGGGACCAACAGGCTAGATACATGTGGGTGACATCATCTTTTACTCTGAGACACACTAGGCCCCTGGGCAATCCATGCCTGACATCAGTGGATACACATGGAAGACAGCCTACAGACAGGAGACACGCTCAGAGCACAGAGGGCGGGGCTCGGGGGGAGTGGCAGTGTTATTTAGAGAGGATCTGCAGCCACTGATACACATAGCCCGCAGGGACCAACAGGCTAGATACATGTGGGTGAGACTGAAAGCAGAGACAGGCAGATACCTCTATCTAGCTATTTGCTACTTTCCCCCGAGTACATCAGTTTATGCAGCACCCAGAGGAGAGTCCCCTTTCTCTATTATGGATGATGACATATGGGAGTTCTCTAGGGATGGTGACATTATCATCCTAGGGGACTTCAATGCTAGGACTGCACATCACCAAGCAGTGTTTTATGATACTTCAGAGGAGATGCTAAGAGAGCTAGATGTTGCAGAGACGGGCCTTTCCAGACTATCATACGATGTGGAATATATTGAGTATGGGCGACACCTGATAGACATGGGCACTGCACATGGATTGGCCATCTTGAACGGCCTACAGAGATTTCCTGATGCGGGAGGTTTTACATGCTTCCCACACAGACATGGAGCAAGCACGATGGACTATGTCAGGGCACAGCCGAATCTCATCTCACAGTTCGGCCCAGACCGGTCGGGGTGAGCAGTAGATCATGCTCTAGTGTCAATGACCATCTCTTTCCAGTTCAGTGTAGCACACAAGGCACGGGTAGCAGCCCCTACTCGCTACGCATTCACACGGGAGACGGATTCTGTATACATGGACGGGATCTACGGACGCCTATGCACTGAGGACCCAGGGCGACCTCTAGAGGAGCTAACTAATATACTGACACAGACATTACATGAGGCAGCAGTAGAGGCATACCCACACACCTAGCCTGAGCAGAGCCGCCGATCAGGGAGCATGCCTCAGAACAGCTGGTAGGATGAGGAGTGCCGCCAGACTAGAGCCAGACTTCAGAGGGAGGTGCTTTTGGGGGACGTCACTCACAGACAGTCACAGATTGACTTCCGACGCCTGGTGCGGCGGAAGAAGAGGGCTTTTCTGGCTCGACTTGAACAGGACCTATACCAGCTATTCTTGAGTCAGGACTCGCGTGAGGCGTGGCGGCTCTTTCATGAGCAGTCCCCCCCCCCCCCCCTGCTATTTCCTCCACAGATACCTGGGGTCAGTACGCATCATCTTTGTACACAGTACCTGGACAGTCGCCCCTCCCCAACCCCCCCGACCCATGCCCCCACACATGTGCTTTTTTCACCGTTGAGATGGTGAAGAAAGCTATTGACACGATGACGACTGGGAGAGCATATGATCATGATGGTTTAGTCGCTGAGCATTTCATGCATGCCAAATACCTACTAGCAGAGCTTCTAGCAGTTATGTTTAACCGTGCCATGTGTGAGGGCCTACCGGACACTTGGAGCCTATCTACCATCGTACCTATCTTCAAGACAGGAGACTCCATGGAGCTTGGGAATTATCGCACTATTATGATTGGGCGCACACTGGCATAGTTGTATGCGTCCATTCTTGAGCAACAGCTGAGTAGATGGGCAGAGAAGGAAGGAATGCGTGCAACTGGGCAGGCAGGGTTCAGGAGAGGCTTCTCTACTCTTGACCATATCTTGACACTCAGGGCCATCATCGAGGAAGGCAGATCTCATGGGAGACGGATCTATTGTAGCTTTGTGGACTTCCGCAAAGCTTTTGACATAGTATCCAGAGCCAGATTGATGCGCAGATTACAGGAAATGGGAGTACCCACAGAGCTCATTTGGGGGATCATGGCATTGTACAAATCAGTAGTAGGGCATGTACGCACCCCGGAGGGACTTTCTACACCGGTTCACTCCACTATTGGGGTGAAGCAGGGCTGCCCGCTCTCTCCTACTCTTTTCGGTATGTATGTAGATGAGGTTTCTGACTACATTGACAGCGATGGGGATAAAGGTGCACAACTGGCAAGGACATGGATTCCACTTTTGTTATATGCTGACGATATTGTGTTGATCTCCGAATCCCCAGAGGGAATGCAACGTCAATTGGATGCTTTGCATACGTTTGCCCACCAAAGTGGTTTGTCTGTCAACCTGGGTAAACCAAGGTTATGGTGTTTAATACCACCCCACAATGGATCAGGAGGTCAGCACCTACATTCACATACGGCCAGGAGACTCTGGAGTACACAGACGCTTACACTTACCTTGGAGTGGTTTTTAGCGGACCCACATTCTCACTCAGAAGAGCAGCAGAGACCAGACTGACTAGAGCCCACGCAGCATTGCGTAGATTGGAGAGGATGTGCTCGCAGGTCCAGTTTCAGGAGCCCCGGACGAAGCTCTAGCTCTTTGACACCTTGGTGGCTTCAGCATTGCTCTATGGGGCTGAGATATGGGGACCTTCATTGGATCACCACGGGAGGCCGGGCTGCACAGACGGATGGGGGAACATGGAGAAACCTCTCGTCTCTATGATCTCGCGGCTCATTAAAGCCAAGGCATCAGTACCACGGGCCATTATCTGAGCAGAGCTAGCGGCCCCCCCACTGGTGGTGCAGGCGCTCACCAGATCAATCTCCTTCATAAACCGCACATGGGAACTTCCCAGAGACAGATATGCTCGCATAGCACTTGAGTCCTCTCGACAGTTAGCCATACAAGGAGATACAACATGCTGGTATGGGGAGATGACATCATGGTTTCAGGCGCATGGGTTCAGCATGGACAGGCTGCCACCATTCCAGTACTCATTGGATGCGCCATCTCTCAATCTTACACAGTCGGAGATCACCAACCTCATCTGCCAAGACCTGACCCAGCTAGACACCAGGAGGACATGGATACAACCAGCACAAGAATTGGGCACGAAGATGGCTTTCTACAGAGAGCATCTTCTCCAGCTCACAGAAGATGGTTTTGTGACGAGACCAAGGTACATGGATACCCACTTGTCTCATGGGATACGATGTGCTATTGGCCAGTTACGCACATCGTCTCACCAGCTACGGATTGAAACTGGGAGATACAGCAGAGTACCGACAGAGGCCAAGACATGCCCCTTGTGTGACCTGGAACCTGAGACAGAGCTGCATTATACATGCCGCTGCCCCGTTTACTACGAGATACGAGGCTGCTTCCATTGCTTGTTCAAAGAGGGTTTTGGACCACTCTCAAGAATAATGGGATACGAAGATCAGAGATGCCTGGGTCTGTTCTTGCTCGAGCTGCGCAGAAACAGAGAGAGCGTGCTGAATGGCAAGGCCAGCCAGTCTCAAAGACGGATCACAGACTTCTTCAGAGCAGACACGGGACAGCCGCAAGAGCCACTCCCACAGCAGAGCTCCCCCTCGTCTCACACGAGAGGCACACTGATCGACCGAGCGATTGAACTGGGGAAATCCAGGCGCCCACGACTGCGAAAGACTACACAGCATCGACGAAGGCTACGACAAAAGGTTCGGAGCACGCTGGCCAGGCATGCACGACGCCCGGTTAGACTACAAACCATGGAGGAAATTGATGAGATTCGCCAACGACCGATGCTAGATCTTTTGTGATTTAGTTATCCCAACAAGCCGCCCATTTTGGCTTAGTTTTTTGCTTAGATCACATTGACCAATCCAAGATACCATAGAATATATCTTTGTTTTGTTTTGTACTGTTGTTAGGTTATTTTGTTACTCTGACTTTGTATCAGATCCACCACCTTGTAAATTTCTGGTCTCATAGGTCATTATGGCCTTTTTAAGACGTTAATATAACATTTCATTTCATTTCATTTCTCCCCTTGCGCACGCTCTCTCTCTCTCTTTGCCCCCCCCCCCCCCCCCCCGTTTTTTTGTCTATCGCGGGTTAATTTTCAGCCTTTTAAGTTTTTATTTATTGTCTATAGTCTATCGCCCACTCCCCCCCCTCTTTTTAAAATTTTTCGAACTTTCGCCCCGCCCCCGCCCCCAGACTGCTTCTCTCTCTCTCTCTCTCTCTCTCTCTCTCTCTCTCTCTCTCTCTCTCCCCCCCCCCCCCTACCCCTCCCCCCTCGGGCTGCTTTCTCTCTCTCTCTCTCTCTCTCTCTCTCTCTCTCTCTCTCTCTCTCTCTCTCTCTCTCTCTCTCTCTCTCTCTCTCTCTCTCTCTTCTCACTAGGCACGCATTATTCTCCACGGCTGCGTGCGGCATTGGGCGATCTAACAGAAGCTTCATACGTAGACGATCAGGCTTCTAACCGCCTTCTGACTGGCAGCTTAATCGCAGCTCCAGGGCTGTAGAAACGCAGAGGGAGCAGAAGGTGACGGTCAGATACGGAGGCGACAACAATGCAGACAGAGAAATCATACGGGTAGACGGCGGCAAGAGTGCACGGGCGGCATCATCACACGCGTAGGCCGCAACATCATTCACTCAGGATTCAACAAAAATTCTGAGTTCCAAATGGTAAGTGAGTCCGATACATCTCTTGAACGACAAAACATGGAAGCAATCTCCCCTGCCATAGGACACGGAAGCCGTCAATGTCTCACCTGCTTGCAAGTCATGAGCAAAGGCAACCTTCATGCTCACGAACAAGCGGATGGCGCAGATGGAGAGGGAAATGAAGGAGTGGAAAACAGAGATGGAAGGATGGTGGAAGGAGAAGGCCAACCTCCTTCAGATGGTCTTCAATGAAGGCGCACACTGGAAGAAGGAGAAAGAGAGCCTTAACGCAGAAATTCAGACACTCAAAGAAGAAGTCTCAGCCCTCAAACAGAATAACCCAAATGCCGAGATACGGACACTCAAAAATGAAGAATCTGCCCTCAAAAAGGAGCTTGCTGATAGAGTAAGCAGTGGCTAGAGGAAGACGAATTTCAACCCTCGGTAATAGATGAAATCAAGGAAATCCCCCTGTCTATTGCGCGCCCCCCCCCCCCCCCCCCCCCCCCCCCCCCCCCCCCCTGTTTTTTTGTCTATCGCAGGTTAATTTTCAGCCTTTTAAGTTTTTATTTATTGTCTATAGTCTATCGCCCACTCCCCCCCCCCCTTTTAAAATTTTTCAAACTTTCGCCCCCCACCCTCCTCCTCACTCTATCGCCTATCGCTCCCGTCCCGCCCCCCCCCCCCCCCCCCCCCCCCCCCCCCCCCCCCCCCCGACCCCTACCCCTCGTGCCCCCCCCCCCCCCCCCGGGCTGCTTCTCTCTCTCTCTCTCTCTCTCTCTCTCTCTCTCTCTCTCTCTAACATTCTTCTCACTAGGCGCACATTATTCTCCACTGCGGCATTGGGCGATCTAACAGAAGCTTCATACGTAGACGATCAGGCTTCTAACCGCCTTCTGACTGGCAGCTTAATCGCAGCTCCAGGGCTGCAGAAACGCAGAGGGAGCAGAAGGTGACGGTCAGATACAGAGGCGACAACAATGCAGACAGAGAAATCATACGGGTAGACGGCGGCAAGAGCGCACGGGCGGCATCATCACACGCATAGGCGGCAACATCATTCACTCAGGATTCAACAAAAATTCTGAGTTCGAAATGGTAAGTGAGCCCGATACATCTCTTGAACGACAAAACATGGAAGCAATCTCCCCTGCCATAGGACACGGAAGCCGTCAATGTCTCACCTGCTTGCAAGTCACGAGCAAAGGAAACCTTCATGCTCACGAACAAGCGGATGGCGCAGATGGAGAGGGAATGAAGGAGTGGAAAACAGAGATGGAAGGATGGTGGAAGGAGAAGGCCAACCTCCTTCAGATGGTCTTCAATGAAGGCACACAGTGGAAGAAGGAGAAAGAGAGCCTTAACGTAGAAATTCAAACATTCAAAGAAGAAGTCTCAGCCCTCAAACAGAATAACCCAAATGCCGAGATACGGACACTCAAAAATGAAGTCTCTGCCCTCAAACAGGAGCTTGCTGATAGAGTAAGCAGTGGGCTAGAGGAAGGCGAATTTCAGCCCTCGGTAATAGATGAAATCAAGGAAATCAAGGAACAAGTAAGGCTGATCACAGAGGAAGAGAAACTGAGTGTGGCAAAGACATCTTCATGGGCGGAGATGATAACAAGGACACAGAAAAAGGCGGACGAGGCCGAAAAATGGATTGAGGTCGCCAAGAAAGGGAAAGGTCAAGAAACTCCTTGTACACCGACGCTTATCAACATGACCCTCGAAGAGGAACAAAGAAGGCGAATGCGAGCACTGCACGTGAGAGTGACTGGGCTTAAGGACATAAATAATGTGGAGAAAGAGGTCACAAGCCTTACATCCATGATGGGGATGGAGAAAACATTGCACACAAAGGCATGGATGGTAGGTAAGATAAGTGATGGCGCGGGAGAGTCTTCAAAGGGGAGAGCTCTCATACTACGCTTCTACTCGTTGGAAGAGAAGAAGGAATTCTTGAGGAAGAGGCCTACTCTCAAAAAGACAGGTATTTTCCTCGGAGATGACCTGACTCTCTCACAGCTCGCACATATGAGAGAGGTAATGCCAGAGATTACAGCGGCAAGGGAGAAGGGAAAGATAGCCTTTTACAGAGATGGACGGGTGGTGATTTTAGAGCGACGCATTGCATGACGGTGCGAGACCTATGGGACCACACTGGAGATGACTACATGGAATTGTAATGGGTCTATGAGACTGGACGTGGGTGCATTTGAGGACAGTTTCAAAGACAAGGATATTGTATTCTTCTTAGAGACTCATCAAGCCCCTGGACAGGTAATGCCACAGGTCATGGGTTACAGATGGGAGACAGCTCATAGGACAAATGCGAGATCTGAGCATGGGAGCAGAGGTTCAGGAGGAGTAGCAGTGCTATTTAGAGAGGAACTACAACCATTACTGCATATTGTACGAAGAGATGATCATGCTAGATATATGTGGGTGAGACTGAGAGCTGACACAGGTCAATTCCTATATATTGCCATATGTTACTTTCCTCCCAGTACATCCATGTATGCTGCATCCAAAGGGCAGTCCCCTTTCTCTATTCTAGATGATGACATATGGGAGTTTTCTAGGGATGGTGATATCATTCTCCTAGGGGACTTTAATGCCCGAACAGGCAACTCGCAGACAGTCTTCTACGACACTTCAGATGAGATGCTCAGGGAGATGGATGTGGGTGAGCTGGGACTGGACAGATGCTCAGATGATAGAGAGCAGACGGAATATGGAAGATACCTCATGGAAATGACGACTACACATGGATTAGCCATACTTAATGGCTTACAACGATTTCCCGAAGTAGCCGGTTTCACATGCTTTCCACACAGACATGGGGCCAGTACAGTGGATTATGTTATGACACAACCAAGCTTTGTCCCCTGCATTCAGGATTTCACAGTGGGAGCCAGGCCAGTGGGCATAGCAGTAGATCATCTCTCTTGACACTGTCCGTTAAATTTCAGTATAGTACAACCCAGACACCAAGAGGCAGGTCACACATCCGCTATACATTTACACCAGAGACTGATTTCGTTTATACAGAGGAGATCTGGGACCTTCTATTGGAAGGCACAGCTGGCACAAATGGTACAGGCCTCTCAATGGAGGAGTGCACCAATCTATTGACTGAGACATTGCATGGGGCTGCATCAGTCGCATACCCACACACTCAACCGGGTAAGAGACGACATTCTGGGATCATGCCCCAGAATAGTTGGTATGATGAGGAATGCAGAGAGATGAGAGCCCAGCTTCAGAGAGATCTTCTGTTAGGAGTCACCACTTACAGATAGTCTCGGATTGCTTTCCGACGCCTTGTGCGACGGAAGAAGCGAGCTTACCTAACTCAGATGGAGCGAGACTTATATCAGATGTTCTTGAGTAGGGACTCAAGAGAGGCATGGCGACTCTTCCATGAGCACTCTCCCCCCCCCCCCAGTGATTACTTCACCGGATGTGTGGGGCCAATATGCGACATCACTATATACGGTTCCGGGACAGGAGCCCCTTCCTGACCCTACCAAGCCTTGCCCAGCTACAAGCACTTTCTTTACACCGGAGATGGTACAAAGGGCCATCGACAGGATGAGGACCGGGAAGGCATATGATCATGACGGTCTAGTAGCGGAGCACTTTATACATGCCAAGGATATGCTGATGGAGGTTCTCGCAGTGTTGTTCAATTGTGCCATGTGTGAGGGATTACCTCAGACATGGAGGTTGTCTAATATTGTGCCCATCTTCAAGGCTGGTGACCCTACAGAGCCTGGGAATTACCGCACTATTATGGTTGGACACACATTGGCACGATTGTATGCATCTATTCTGGAGCAACACTTGAGTAGATGGGCACAGGGCGAGGGTGTACGAGCAAAGGGTCAGGCCGGCTTCAGGAGGGGTTTCTCCACTCTTGATCATATTCTGACACCAGGGCCATTATTGAGGAGGGCAGAGCACATGGGAGACGGATCTATTGTAGCTTTGTGGATTTTCGCAAAGCATTTGACATGGTACCAAGGGCTCGATTGATGCGCAGACTGCAAGAGATGGGGGTGCCCATAGAGGTAATTTGGGGGATAATGGCTTTGTACAGATCACTGGCAGGACGTGTGCGCACTCCGGAAGGCGTATCTGATTTAGTTCACTCTACTATTGGAGTGAAACACGGTTGCCCATTGTATTTGGTATGTATGTTGATGAGGTCTCTAATTACATTGACAGAAAGGGTGACAGGGGTGCCCAGTTGGCAGGGACGTGGATCCCATTGTTTCTTTATGCTGATGATATTGTGCTGATATCTGACTCACCAGAAGGTATGCAATGACATTTGGATGCACTACGCAGTTTTGCAGAGGATAGTGGACTGGGCGTAAACCTAGGTAAAACAAAGGTTATGGTGTTTAACACCACACCGCAATGGGTCAGGAGATCAGTACCTACTTTCAAATATGGTCAAGAGATTGTGGAGTATACAAATGCATACACTTACCTGGGGGTAGTCTTCACTGGGCCGAGATTTTCTTTGAGAAGAGCAGCAGAGACTAGACTAACTAGAGCCACTGCGGCTCTGGGAGGAATGGAGAGGATGTGTTCACAGGCTCAGTTCCAGGAACCTAGGACAAAGTTATGGCTCTTTGATACTTTGGTTGCCTCTACTATGTTATATGGGGTGCAGGTTTGGGGACCTTCTATAGGCCAGGATGGGTGGAGGCATATGGAGAAGCCCCTGGTATCTATGATCTCTAAGCTGATTAGAGCCAAGGTTTCTGTACCGCATGATATCATTCGAGCGGAATTAGCTGCCCCCCCTATGGAGATTGAGGCGCTCACCAAATCAGTCTCCTTTGTACATAGTCTGTGGGATACTATCAGAGACAGATATGCCAGGGTGGCTCTAGAGTCCTCCAGACAATTAGCTCTTAACGGGGATACATCATGCTGGTATGCTCAGATGGAATCATGGTTTCACACACATGGTTTCACCATGGATAGGTTGCCTCCTTTTCAATACTCTCTTCAGGCACACATGAGGTCTCTGACACGGGTTGAGATTAATAGACTCATCCGTCAGGATTTGATCCAGCTAGACACGAGGAGGACATGGATAGAGCCGTTACAAGAGTTGGGCACAAAGATGGCCTTCTATAGAGAGAATCTTCTCCACCTCACGGGGGATGGGTTTGTGATTCGACCTAGCTATATGGACACGCACTTTCGCATGGTTTGCGTTGTGCCATTGGCCAGATACGCACGTCCTCACATCAACTCGAGATTGAGACTGGCAGATTCAGAGGGACACCAACAGATAACAGAATATGCCGCTTATGCCATCTAGAGCTAGAGACAGAAGTACATTACATATGTCATTGCATAGTGTACTATGAGATACGAGGTCGTTTTCACTGTCTATTCAAAGAAGGTTTTGGGCCTCTATCTAGGGTAATGAGTTATGAGGATCAAAGATGTCTAGGGCTTTATCTACTTGAGATACACAAGCATAGAGAAACCTTACTGAGGAGAGTTGAAGAGAGACATCCCCAGAGACAGATCACAGATTTCTTTACACTAGATACTGTACACCCAAAAGAACAGACGGAAGAGCAACCAGGGACGGTCGAGGGGTCTACCCGTACTACTGGCATTCTCATAGACCGAGCATTTGAGCTAGGGAGATCTAGACGACCCTGAGGGAGGAGAGGAGCTACACAATTTCGAAGGAGACTATGGCAAAGGATTCAAGCCATACTCTTGCGTCGTCCAGAGTGCAGATGAAGATGGATCTCTACTCCCCTCCCATATTGTCTTCACATTGTAATGCTTAGTTTAGGATCCCGTAGTATTTATATTTTGTTATCCTAGTTTAATTTATTTTGTTAATCTGACTTTGTATCAGATACACCGCATTGTAACTTTCTGGTCTCATAGGTCACTTTGGCCTTTTGAAGATGTTAATATAACATTTCTCTCTCTCTCTCTCTCTCTCTCTCTCTCTCTCTCTCTCTCTCTCTCTCACGACCAAAGCTAGATCTCTTGTGATTCAGCTATCCCAACAAGCCGCCCATTTTTGCTTAGTTTTTGCTTAGTTCACATCGACCAATCTAGGATCCCATAGTATATATCTTTGTTTTGTACTGTTGTTATGTTATTTTGTTACTTTGACTTTGTATCAGATCCACCACCTTGTAACTTTCTGGTCTCATAGGTCACTATGGTCGAAGACGTTAATATAACATTTCATTTCATTTTCTCTCTCTCTTTGTACTTTCCGTACTCAGACATGGTATCAAATTCACCAATTGTAACTTGTTGGTCTCATAGGTCATTTTGGCCTTTCAAAGACGTTAATATAACATTTCATCTCTCTCTCTCTCTCTCTCTCTCTCTCTCTCTCTCTCTCTCTCTCTCTCTCTCTCTCTCTCTCTCTCTCTCTCTTGCGGACGGCGATCAAGCATGAGGAAGATGAACCATAAAGCCGACCCCCTAGAGGATGCCATTCAAAAATGCAAAGAGGAAATGACGGAGATCATTACCAAGATGACCCGCAATCTCTGGGGCATAATAAACATGCTCGAAGGACGCATGCTGATCCAAGAGAGCAAGATAAGCACGCTGGAAGACTGAGTGACGACCCAAGAGGAAGAGATCGCGTCACTCAAAAAAGATCTCGCCGAAGCACGATCAAGAAACACATTGGAAGAGGGCGAACTGCAACCCTCAGTAATTGAAGAAATCAACACGATCAAGGAGCAAGTACGGGCCATCAAAGAGGGAGAAGAGCAGCACAAAGAAATAACGACTTCTTGGGTGGATGTTCTTACCAAACTCAACAGAAGGCGAATGAAGCCGAGAAATGGATCAAGGTGGCCAAGAAAGGAAAAGGCAAGGAGATAACGCCAACGTCCACACCCAACATCATTAATCAGACACTAGAGGAGGAGCAGAGGAGAAGGGTGCGCGCTTTACATGTGAGAATTTGCGGTCTTAAAGACAAAGGCAATGTGGACGAAGAAGTAAAAGAACTCACAGCCTTGATGGGGATTCATGAGCCGACGCACACAAGGGCATGGAGAGTGGGCAACATAAAGAAAAATGGAAGCAGTGGAGAAACCTCAAAAGAAAGAGCACTCATCCTCCGTTTTCCCTCCATGGAAGCGAAGAAGTCCTTCTTGAAGAAAAGACCCAATCTTAAAGAGACTGGCATCTTTCTCGGGGATGATCTCACCCTCTCGCAGATCGCTCATATGTAGAAAGTAATGCCGGAGATTAGAGCGGCAAGGGGAAAAGGCAAGATCGCTTTTTACCGAGACGGAAAAGTGGTAATACTAGAGCGACGCTCCACATGACGGTGCGAGACTTATGGGACCACACTCAAAGTAGCTGCCTGGAACTGCAATGGATCTATGCGTCTTGATGTGGGTGCTTTTGAGGATAGCTTTACTGGAAGAGACATCATCTTTTACTCTGAGACACACCACGCCCCTGGGCAATCCATGCCTGACATCAGTGGATACACGTGGGAGACAGCCTACAGACAGGAGACACGCTCAGAGCACAGAGGGCGGGGCTCGGGGGGAGTGGCAATGTTATTTAGAGAGGATCTGCAGCCACTGATACATATAGCCCGCAGGGACGAGCAGGCTCGGTACATGTGGGTGAGACAGAAAGCAGAGACAGGCAGATACCTCTATCTAGCTATTTGCTACTTTCCCCCCGAGTACATCAGTTTATGCATCGCCCAGAGGACAGTCCCCTTTCTCTATTTTGGATGATCACATATGGGAGTTCTCTAGGGACGGTGACATTATCATCCTCGGGGACTTCAATGCTAGGACTGCCCATCACCAGGCAATGTTTTATGATACTTCAGAGGAGATGCTAAGAGAGCTAGATGTTGTAGAGACGGGCCTTTCCAGATTATCACACGATGTGGAATATACTGAATATGGGCGACACCTGATAGACATGGGCACTGCACATGGATTGGCCATCTTTAACGGCCTACAGAGATTTCCTGCTGCGGGAGGTTTTACATGCTTCCCACACAGAGATGGAGCCAGCACAGTGGACTATGTCATGGCACAGCCGAATCTCATCTCTAGTATCCAAGATCTCATAGTTAGGCCGAGAGCGGTCTGGGTGGCAGTGGATCATGCTCTGGTGTCGATGACCATCTCCTTCCAGTTCAGTGTAGTACACAGGCCACGAATAGCAGCCCCTACTCGCTACACATTCACATGGGAGACGGACTCTGTATACATGGACGGAATCTACAGACGCCTATGCACTGAGGACCCAGGGCGACCCTTGGAGGAGCTAACTACTATATTGACACAAACATTACATGAGGCAACAAGAAAAGCATACCCACACACCCAGCCTGAGCAGAGCCACCGATGAGGGAGCATGCCTCAGAACAGCTGGTACGATGAGGAGTGCCGCCAGACTAGAGCCAGACTTTAGAGGGAGGTGCTGTTGGGGGACGTCACTCATAGACAGTCACAGATTGACTTCCGACGCTTGGTGCGGCGGAAGAAGAGAGTTTTTTTGGCTCGACTCGAGCAGGATCTATATCAGCTATTCTTGAGTCAGGACTCGCGTGAGGCGTGGCGGCTCTTTCATGAGCAGTCCCCCCCCCCCCCCCCCCCCCCCCCCCCCCCCGCTATTTCCTCCACAGAGACCTGGGGTCAATACGCATCATCTTTGTACACAGTACCTGGACAGCCGTCCCTCCCCAACCCCCCCGATCCATGCCCACACGCATGTGTCTTTTTCACCGCTGAGATGGTGAAGAAAGCTATTGACAGGATGAAGACTGGGAGAGCATATGATCATGATGGCCTAGTCGCTGAGCATTTCATGCATGCCAAAGACCTACTAGCAGAGCTTCTAGCAGTTATGTTTAACCGTGCCATGGGAGGGTCGGGCACATGGGAGACGGATGTATTGCTGCTTTGTGGACTTCCACAAAGCATTTGACACAGTGCCGAGGGCTAGATTGATGCACAGGCTACTGAAGTTGGGAGTACCCACAGAGATCATATGGGGGATCCTGGCTTTATACGGTTCAGTGACTGGCCAGGTACGCACTTTTGAGGGGATTTCTGACATTGTTCATTCCACTATTGGAGTGAAACAGGGGTGTCCTTTGTCCCCTACACTTTTTGGTATGTATGTAGATGAGGTCTCTGACTACATTGACAGAGCGGGTGACAGAGGCGCTCAGCTAGCAGGGACATGGATCCCTTTATTATTATATGCTGATGACATTGTGCTGATATCAGAGTTGCCAGAGGGCATGCAGAGACATTTGGATGCATTGCACAACTTTGCAGAGGATAGTGGATTGTCAGTGAACCTTGGTAAAACCAAGGTTATGGTGTTTAACACCACACCACAGTGGGTCAAGAGATCGGCACCTACACTCGTATATGGTCAGGACACTGTGGACTGAGCTCAGGAGATCGAGACGACCACGACCGAGACACAGGAGCACACTACATCGACGGAGACTCCAGCAGAGGATCAGAGGCATTCTAGCAAGACACCCAGATTGTCATTGAGGGCCTATTCTACATTTTCACATTTCACATTTCACACTTCATTTTCAGTTTTCATTTTTTGTACTTTCAGTACTTTTTGTACTTGAATTTCAGACTAGATTCACCACTTTGTATCTGATGGTCTCATAGGTCATTTTGGCCTTTTGAAGACGTTAATATATCATTTCGTTTCATTTCATTTCTCTCTCATGCTCTCTATAGAAAGCCATCTTCACGCTCAACTCCTGTGTCAGCTCTATCCATGTCCTCATGGTGTCCAACTGGGTCAAGTCCTGGTGAACGAGTCTAGTAATCTCCACACGTGTAAGAGATAGAGACGGTGCAGCAAGGGAGCATTGGAAGGGAGGTAAGCTGTCCATACTAAAGAGAGAGAGAGGAGGGGGTGGGGGGGGGGCTGCTTCGCTTCGTATGTGAGATTGCTAAGCTCCTTTTCATAGATCTGTGTAACCCTCTCTGGCTTTGATAGCAACCGACTTTCATAAGTAATGACATCGCCCTCTTGCATCAAGACCGCTCCCAAACTGGTTTGACAAGCGTTACATTAAAGCACGTTCAAACTGCTGCTCAAGGGTGACATCCAGACCGACTTCAAAGCAAAGATCAACACTGAGGTGACCTTGGACACAAGGCTGTGGACTTTTACTTGCCTAGAAATTTTATTGATTAAACGCAATCTGTCAACCAATAAAGCCACACAGGTCATAATGACAGAGATATGCAAAATTGGAAGATTAGAGAGGATGCCTACAAAGAGTACAGGAGACAGAAAATGAGCCGTGGCTATTTGACCTTTGGAAATTCACACAGTTAAACCAAGTCCAGACTTGGGGATCTAGCCTAATGAGGAACTAACATCTGGACAAAAGAATTTGCAAGCCACCCTATATGGGATACCAGAAAGAGAAAGAAAATGAAGTTGTAGGTACACACCAGTACAAATTCGAATGAAATCTGACATGTTTAGGTATCTCCAGTCCTGTGGAAAATGCATTCTCGATTTTTGGTGACAGATAATAAAAGTCCCATTTTCCAGCCCTCCACGCTGATTCAAACTGTCAAAGAAACTTTCCAGCTGTTAGGAACCATCAAAGACATTAAAAATGAAATTAAAACAGTCCCAGGTCCAAGGGAAAAAGAGACAAAGAAATGACCTGCAGTTCCTGAAATTCAATGTCTTGTTCTAGGCTTTCTTTTCCCAGAGCCAATCCTTCACAATACATTTTCAAGACATGCTCGCAGCCTGTGCGCTGTAGTGACTTCATCAATCCTTTATTGTAATTCCACTCCAAACTTGGGTTTCCAGATAAGTCATTGAGACATCTTTGCATAGGCCTGGTTTCATTAATAACCACTTTCTGACCTTTCATCACATCTTTGTTTCTAAGAAGCAGATCATAACTTCCAACTGCTCTACTCCAGTTACCCTCATGTTCATAGAGTCGTATCTGTGAGCTTAGCTGCAGCAGATGTATAACAAGTCGCGACGTAGAAATTTTCAAGAAATTGAGGGAAACAACAAAGACTTGTTTAGACAATGGGAAAGAGATAACAATGTCAATGGAAAGCCGAAGAGTTACTTCTTTCTGTCTGAACGTTACAAAACTAGCCGTAGTGACGTCTATTGCTGATCAGGAAGACAGCCTACCTTGTGTGAGCGAACCACTCCATAAGCACCATCTGGTTCATTAATTTGAGTGTATATAGTCAGCAAAAGATTCATATGCAGAGGAAGCTGCTACATAAAATGACCCTTTAATACCAGGACATGATCAAGAAATTTTGCTAATTAATACATGAAATGGAACATAGTGTGTACCTACCTCTTCCATATCTGAAAAATCAGGTTCTCCTAGGCTGAGCGTTCCAAATTTCTCTTCACACCAGTGCTCGACATATAAAGCAGATGTAAAGTACGCTCCACATTTCTGAAAGCCATAATATCATTAACGTGCAAAAAGTTGAAAACAGATCTAAGCAATATCACAAGCAAGACTTACTTGAGCAACTCTCGCAGTTTGCAGATAATCCAGTTCCAACCAGTAAACCTATCAATGACAAAAAACTGCTCCATGAGAGGTTTCCTCCCTGATATATATAGCTTCAATTCATAGTCACAAGGAACTTCATTTCATTGGGCCTATCTAATCGAAAACTTTGTTTAGAAAGTCCCCCAACGCTCGTTGTTTTAATGCTGTTTCTTCATGGAGGTTCCAAAGGTTAGATACCTAAACATAACTATAAAAAATCAATTCTACTCCGTTCCTTTCAAAAGAGCAAGCCGCTTCCATCTTTGATGTCCTTGACGGTCTCATTTTGTTTCCGTTCCATACAACTGCTTACTTCCAAACACTTCTACGCGATGCTATTATAAATATATAAATATACAATATCTTTGCTCTTTACAATTGAAACAAAACACAATAATTGAAAAAAAAAAAATTTGCTCTTGATCGAGAAAAAATTGCACTCTTGCAATTATCTTCCTTTACCCTGGGGACATTTTTGAAACTTTATTTAATGACGAGGGATTGTAAATGACTCTTGTACATTAAAGTCAGCAAAAAATTACTGATCTTATGGACGACATGGGACTAAAGGCAGAGTAGAATGAAGACACTTATAATAACACTGTCAACTAGCCTTGAAAACTTTCTGGGCCGCTCTACATGAGCTGGATCCACTTGCAAAAAGTAATGAACTTCTGTCACAAGCTGCTGAAGTGTCAAGCCATTGAAGATCCGACAGGTTAGGCTCCCCAGGCCTAACCCTAACCAACTTGCAGATCCTAGCTGAGGGACCTAAACTCTAGTAGCAACAGAAGAAGTTCCTACCAACTTTCAATTCCTCACTGAGTGGCCCATGTCACAAACTGCTGACGTGTCAAGCCATTGAAGAATGGAGCCAACCTACAGATCCCGATTGAGGGGCCTAAACCTTAAGTGAAGAAGTAGCAGAAGAAGAAGTGTAGCAGGGCTACAATGTCACTGGCAAGACAGACAGTTAGTTCAGTTGGTCACAGTTGGTCAGGAGTTCACACTAGACGGACTCTTGCCTAGGCAGTGACACATAGCAAGCGATACGGATGGTGGTCTAGTGGACACCGAGGCTAGATCACCACCACGTCGGTTTGGAGATAGGCTTAGCTGGCTTGGGATATCTGCTAACCGTTGGTGGCTCCATAAATATGAGTGGTTGGGTCCAAGGTCGGATACACTATGATCACCTACTTTGTGTGGTCAGTCATCTAGAGTCTATTATCTTGAGTTATACACAGCACGTCGGCACCATCCCTATGCAGTTGAGCCTCAACACCCCATTGTACCTATGAGTTCTTGGATGGAGCTGAGTGTGCTGCCATTGTCAAAGTCTGTACTCGTTTCTATGAGTTAGTCGAGTCCCATATGTTCAGGTTCTACTGTTGAGTCGCTGTGTTTGTTTGCTTTGTTATCCATTGTTTCGGTGTTTTTGTTCTATTGGAGTGAGATGTCGCGCACATTGTACTGAGGAGCACCCACTGTAGAGAGCACGACACATTATCTCCGCTACAAGAAGCAACAATAGAAGGAGTTTTCACCAACTTACGAGCATTGCCGAGTGGCCTATTTTCTTAAAGAAGAGTTCCCACCAACTTATGGGACTCCGTCCGATGGGGCCCAAGTAACCTAAAGAGATCAAATAAAGCAAGATTCACACACACACAAAGACTTGTGTGGAGCTTGATGACGTGGCAGCTATACGGACGCCCGCGTTTTGCAGTTCGACAAGATATATTCCCTACTATGCTGAAAATTCAAGATCTCTTGTGCTGCCAGTTTTCTTAAGATAATGCTATGCAACGGTGGAGAGCTTTATCCAACAAGCCTTATGCTCCTAGGACATGGCAAGGATTTAAAACTATCTTAGGCATCGGACCTTAGCTTTTGAAAAACAATTGATTGCTAGCTCGAGCAATTTAAGGATGGTCTCCACTGACACACTGAAGATTACAACCAAAGATTTTGGATTGCCTTCTTCACAAATCTATCTTTGGAAGATCAGAATGAAAGATACACTTATTGCTCTTCGCTACTACAGGTTTCCACCATTCATGAACTTATGGAACGTGTTACTGTTGAACATTTGATCATACAAGTCAAACTTACCTTTGACCTAGAAAAGAAAGCTTCTATGTGAAGTCACCGACTTGCCCTAGATTTACTAAAAGTGAGGACCAAAGACAACCACCACCTCTTGAAACTGGCCAGTCACGGATAAGGCAGTAACATAATGCAACAACACAACTGCTGATGGAAAAAGAACAAATTGAGCTGAAAGAGAACACTTTAGTCAAGATACACAGAGTGGAAGAGCTCCACTCTCAAAGAGATTGGCTCCTCAATCAGGTACCCCTTGTGTATTGCTTTTCATATTGATGAGCTGTTGCCTTTACAACTATTCGTTTGTGCCCCATTCATATGATAACCAAGTGCAATTGGCATAAATCATGGCAAGGCTTTCCCCCTCGGTAATGTTGTAGTTCTGCTCAGTCTTAGTCAAAAGGCCAGTTACTCAATAGATAGAACGAGCCATCATCTCCTCCTTGCTGGGGTGCATGCAACCAAACTTTAAAGTAAGGCTGGCATCAGTGTCAACTTGAAAGGTCAAACTGATCAGGAGCAGCAAGACACGAGCTTTTGTAAGTAGCCTCTTTACACACTGGAAATCCAGGCCATCTGGAAGGTTGCCAAGGAGTAAAAAGTCACGGAAAATATAAAAAAAACCATGTCTTGAAATAATCACAGCCACCAGTCTGTAAAATCATTCAGTGGAAGAATCCATACAAATTTGAAACCCCTGTTGCACCTAGCCTTTGTTACTTAGAGGGTGATGAAGGCCGTGCATTACTGCATTCAAAACTATTGACATGTAACTAGCATGCCCTTCTGAAAGAGTTCATCGCCTTGGACCTTTATTATCGGCCTTCGAGTGGATATTTTATATCCCAAAAAGAAATTGAGTGCACTCATTTGCATATGTGTGTGTACTAGTGAGCCTCACATGGGGCACTAACCTATGAGACATGCTGCCAAGCTGATCTCAGTTATATTGAGGGACTGGAAGCAAAACATGTGCTAGCTACATGTTACTCTCCATTCCTTAGGTGTGGTCTGGCCTATGAATTGTCTCAACCACAGTCTTCTAGATGTCACAGCCATCCTTGCTCTAATGAATACTTGCCATAAGACCACGAAATTTATGCCAGCCAGGAACCTAGATGCACCAAGTGCTGGTTGGCTCGGGCTTCTAAGCTCCTTGACAATATCAAGGAGCTCCCATATACTTCCTGCTTTCTACAAGAACTTCTGAGCATACGTCACCAAGCTTATTCAAATCAACTGTTGGAAACATTAACCCCTTTGAGAATGATAAAATCAACAAGCAAATTGACCCCAAGGCACTTGGAAGTGCCAAAACCATTCTTCATTACCTTTGACTTCTCTTGCCTTTTAGCATAGTCATGTCCCAGTTTCATTCGTGAAAGAACATCACAACGCCTCAGCTCATTCAGGGCATCCAAGAACAGTTGAATAGACCTTGTATTTTGGTTCTTTTCACTGAAAATATGCCTTGCTACCTGAATAGAAAACATTAAAGTCAACAGTTTGAAGACATTGTCCTTAAGCTATGCGACTCGTTTTTTGATGTGCGAGCAACTCTAGCCAGCGATTAAGGTTTCTTTCAGTTTCTATTCTTTATTAAAAAATTACCTGACATGAAATTAATCTGCAGATGTTACTATTGACACCACTACTTGCTGCCAAGCTTTTTAGCACATGAGGAAGAAGAGATTCAGCCAGAAAGCTTTTGCAATGAACAACCCCTTGACACAACCTGCATAATATTGACACATCTTCCATTCAGGATTCTATAAGACCTTACAAGTATCAAATGACAGCTGTGAATTCACCTTAGAATTGTATCCTCACAATAGTGTGTGAGGGAATACACAAGGGAGCATACCCAATCGTCATAAACCTTTCCATTGACATCCCAAAGTATGTCATTTTCGAGTGTTATCGATTTTTCTGTCATCAACATATAATATTTATGTGACCACCCAAATAGTATTTCATTAACAGTTCACCACATTTTCAAAAACACCAAATGTTATTCACTAATTTTGCATGATCGTACTCTTTAATGCAAAGAGGTCTGAGGAGAAGAATAGAAGATGTCCTGTAGTAAATGGTTCCATAACTCGCAGCTTCTAAAATTCCTCCTCAAGTAGAAGACATTGAGAAATGCATGGGCGGTGCTTTAAAACATGTAACAAAGGTTGCTCTAATATAAATAATCGATGTCCAATGTGGCCAAGTTGGCATGTCGCCTAGAAAATTTGTCATGTGCAGTGATCGACTATATATGAAAACTGGCATGCGGACTCATTAAAAATGTATCATGAGGCCATTGGAAGTGACCCATGTGGGGTTCCATGGATTTAGAGCTGAAATATGCTTTGAAACTTGCTTTGGGAGAAGAATAGAAGATGTCCTGAGGTCTGAGGAGAAGAATAGAAGATGTCCTGTAGTAAATGGTTCCATAACTCGCAGCTTCTAAAATTCCTCCTCAAGTAGAAGACATTGAGAAATGCATGGGCGGTGCTTTAAAACATGTAACAAAGGTTGCTCTAATATAAATAATCGATGTCCAATGTGGCCAAGTTGGCATGTCGCCTAGAAAATTTGTCATGTGCAGTGATCAACTATATATGAAAACTGGCATGCGGACTAATTAAAAATGTATCATGAGGCCATTGGAAGTGACCCATGTGGGGTTCCATGGATTTAGAGCTGAAATATGCTTTGAAACTTGCTTTGGGAAATTCTCCAACCCGACATAGATTTTTTGGCTCAAAAACGGTTATTTTAGGGTAGAAAACTGCCAGAAATAAAAGTAAAAAAGATATGGGTCCAAACTAGAAAAAAATGGCACATCAGCCACAGTGCCATGACGGTTAAGCTAGGGGATGCCTGCGTAGTTCAAATAACAACAGTTTGAGTGCTCTTGGAGAAGAAGGAAACACCTTCAATGTGGTGCTGTTGTGTGCAGACCCGCCTCCCTTTCTTCTTGGTTTTGGGTGTGAGAGGGATTGAATTAGGGTTTCCTCTCTTCAAATTTGTGTGGAGTTGTGTATGAGAGTGTAGCAAGAAAAGTGTGTCGTACTCTCTACAGTGGATGCTCCTCAGTGCAATATGCGTGAAACCTCACTCCAACAGAAAGAAAACATCACACGGAAATGGAACCAGCAAATCAGAGACTCAACAATCGACTCATAACACCATGGAACTCGACTAACTCATGGAACCAGTACAGACGTTGGCTAGTATCAAACTCAGCTCCAAGCCAAGGACTCATAGATACAATGGGGGTGTCGAGGCTCCAATGTGAAGGGCGAGTGTAGATGTGTGGTGCTGCACTCAAGACGCAAGACTCTAGACGCTTGACTATAGAAAGTAGATGATGTATATCCCAACCACTAGATCCAACTACAAATATATATACAATCATAAAGAGCCACCAACGGCTAGCAAAATATGCAAGTCCAGCTAAGTCTATTTCCAACTTGTGGTGGTGGTGGTTTGGCCACGGTGTCCACTAGACCACCACCCATATCACTGTCATGTGTCACTGCACGAGAGAATTCAAGCTTTGCCTTGGTCGGATAGTTGGACACAGCGAACTCATGAAAGGAGATTTCTTTCCTCGTCTATGGTATATAGGCTCACCAAGCCCAAAGGCTCGTACTGTAGCAGCATCTGAGTCATCAACCTGGATGACCTCGACACCTGCTTTTGGGCTAGGCGGTACACTATGGCCAACTGTTGTAAGGACATTGAAAGATGGGGTTATTCTCAGGCAAACATTGAATAGAGACTCCATAACAATGCATAGACTCGATAGCTTCCAACCATTCTAGCACGTCTTCTTCTGGCCTGTCAAGTGGAGTAGGTTGTTCCAATTTACGGTTGGATTCCATCGAAAAAAAACTATGTTTCACCACTTGATCCATCCTATCCTTCGGGGCGAATGGGTTTCATTGGGGAGCCAGGAGTATGTATCCACATGGTGTCCCTGTCCCAATCATGTAGTGCTTTAGTGTGCCACAACCATGGTCTATTGTTGAGCAAAGGAAATCCTCCCTTAACCTCGGAAAGACGAACCACAACAAAATCCAAGCTAAAGCTGAAGTCTTAATCCTTCAAAGGCACCTTGCCCACTATGTCCAATGGATAGACTTTCCTCTGGTTTGCCAACGTAACTGTGAAGGGAGCAGGTCGGGTAGGCTACAGACCTAATGCCAACATAGTGAACTCAGGCATCAGGTTGATCCCATATTCACCATCCACTATCACTCCTAAGAATTGCCGCCCCATGGGACCATACAGGTTTTGTCAAGGAGCGTAGTATCCTTGACAACATCTTCACTTTTTGGGAGGCATCGGACCTCGCTCGCCTCCAAGGTGGGAATTTCGTGATACTTCTTCTCGATTTTGAGAAGGCCTACGACAGAGTGGATTGGGACTTCTTGGAGGGTACTTTACGTAGGATGGGCTTCTCAGATGCTTGGATCAAAGGTGTATCAACTTCGGCCATTTCTGAATTAATGAAATCCAGTCTGTTTGTTTATTCGATCTTTATGAAAGAATTGAGCGATAAGGATAGGACAAATATGTCTAAACTTGATAAAGAACGCCAAGATTTTCTACACTCTCATGCCGATTGTGAGGGCCTACTAGGCGAGTTACCACCTACTCGTCCTGAAGATCATACCATTGATCTAATACCTGAAAGCACACCACCGAACCGGCTACCTTACCGTGTGAGCCGAGCACAGAATGAAGAGGTTATGAACCAAGTGAAAGACCTCTTGGAAAAGGGTCTTGTCCAGCCTAGTACTTCACTGTATTGCTCTCCAATGTTGTAGGTTTTGAAGAAAGCCGGATCTTGGAGAATGTGCATCAATTATAGACCTCTCAACAAAATCACCATCAAGAACAGATTTCTGATTCTTAGGATCGATGATATACTCGACAGATTACAGGGATCCTCGTGCTTTAGCAGGATTGATCTGAAGAGTGGATATCATCAAATCAGGATCGCGCTGAGAGACGTCTACAAGACAGCTTTTCGGACGACTTTTGGGTTATTTGAGTTTTTGGTGATGCCGGATGATGGATAGGATTTTCTGAAAGGACAGGCTATTTGTTGGCACTTTCTTTGATGATATCATTGTTTTCTCCATGAATGAGGCAGAACACAGAGATCATCTGCTTCACGTCTTTCAGGCATTACGAGATCACAAGTTAGTGATTAATGCAAAGAAAAGTGAAATTTTCCTACCAGAGATACACTTTTTGGGACACATTGTCTCAGCAGCAGGAGTGCAAAAGGATCCGGCCAAGATAGAGACTATACGTGATTGGCCCGATTTGAAGAATGTCCATGACGTTAGAAGCTTCTTGGGACTGTATTCGTACTACAGGCGGTTCATTCGAAAGTTTGCAGAGGTTGCTTCCCCTTTGCATATCTTGACACAGAAAGGAGTCCCTTTCTCGCGGGGATCCACAGAGGTGACTGCCTTTCAGACATTGAAAGAGAAATTGACTACGGGGCCAGTTTTGACTTTGCCGGACTTGCAAAAGTCATTTGAAGTATATTGTGATGCTTGTGGTCGTAGTCTGGGTGCGGTCTTAATGCAAGAAAGAGCTTTTGGCGGTTATCCATGCTCTTACTCAGTGGCGGCATTACCTACTCGGAGCAGATTTTACTATCTTTATAGACTATCAGAGTTTACGCTACTTGTCACAGAAGCAGCTTTCGGAAAAGCAGATGCGGTGGGCGAACATCTTGTCACAGCTTCACTCCCAAATTGTCCATGTGCAGGGACAGAAGAATGTGGTGGCAGATGCTTTGTCTCGGAAGCGGTTGGTTCTGGCTATTTCCGCGATACATCATAGGAGCTTCGAGGATATGGTGGACCAGTATGCCACATATACAGATTTTGCAAACGTTTTCACACGGATACGGGATGGTGAGACAGTAGCGGGATACTCCATTCACGAAGGCTACTTGATGAGAAAAACCATGTTGTGCGTTACACAGCCGTTGAGGAAAAATGTTATGACTAAATGCCATTGTCCACCTTTTACGGGTCACCGCGGCATTGCAGCCACCATGAAAGGGGTAGAGAGATACTTCTTTTGGCCGAGACTCAAAAAGGACGTGGAAGAGTTTGTGCGCAGGTGCTTAGTATGCCAGAAGGTCAAGTTTGACAGGCATAAAGCACAGGGATTGTTACAGCCTTTACCCATACCCACCCGCCCTTGGGAGAGTATTGCAATGGATTTCATTTTTGATTTCCCGAGAACACAGAGTGGTCACGATGGTATCTGGACTGTTATTGACAGATTTAGCAAACAGGCTCATTTCATTCCAGTGAAGAAAACAGTCAAGCCGGATCACATGGCATGCTTGAGACGATTGTCTGCGACAGAGACCCCAGATTTACGAGTTTGTTTTGGAAGGCAATTTGGGAGAACATTGGCACGCGGTTGCAGTTCTAATCATCGTTCCACCCACAGACTGATGGGCAATTTGAGATTGCAAATTCAGTGGTTCTAGATTTATTGAAGTCTTATATCTCGGATCAGAAGACTCAATGGGAAAAGTACCTACCTTTGGTGGAATTTGCCTACAATAACACGATACACTGTTCGACGGGGAAGGCGCCTTTTGAGATTGTTGAAGGTGCTGCGAAGGTTCCACCCTTCCTAAACACGAAAGATAAGATTTTCGAAGCGGATGAATATACGCGAGACTTAGATACGGCTTTTGCCAAGGTTCGCGAGACTTTGCAGAAGTCTCAAGAACGAGAGAAAAAGGCAGCGGATCGCCATCGTCACGACTTGATATTGAAGGAGGACGATTGGGTGCTCTTACGTTTTGAGAAGGCACGCCTCGGAAAGAAAAAGGGAAAGGAGAGGCTTTTTCCAAAGCTTAGTATGCGATACTACGGACCTTTCCAGATCACTGAAAAGATAAATGATGTCTCCTTCCGACTGAAATTGCCTGATACTTGGAGGATTCACAATGCATTCATGTGAGTCTCTTGAAACCTTTTAAAGGTGATGTGCTTGATGATGAGGACCCGATGAGCAACCCGAAGTGGAAGAAAACGAGGAGAACCTTGTTCCTAAACAGAGTTTGGCACATAAGGATACGAAGAATAAAGGTAAAGTCTGAAGGCCATTCTTTGTTAAGTTCAAGAACTATCCTATATTGGATGCGAAGTGGATGGAGCAGATACTCCTCAAATTGTGAAACTTTACCTTGAGGCTTTTGGTTTAGCATAGTCTACTCCAAATGGAACCTAGAATTCAGCTTGGCCGTAGATCTGGTGCAGTGGGATGCACAAGAGGGGAGTCACTCCGCTCCTTTGTCAACAGATGCCTTGATTTAGATACTAGAGTCACTGATGTCTCTTCGAGCTTCAGGGATACTGAAAGCTAACAGTATTATGCTGTATGGCTTTATGAAATGGAATTCCTGATTATGATACTGATTTGTTCTTCGCTTCGTTTAAGTGCAGGAACTGATAGACAGAATGACTGCAGCATTTTGGTCTGATTGATCTCGAATAGACATGGTTGCAATTGGGGTTAGTCAATCGGACATCGATAAGGTCTCGATTGGATCTAGATGCGATTGCTAGCTACGTTGCCGATAAACCATGGTCTAAGATCCGAATGAATGTTGAATGTCATATGATGTCCTATGATGTCGAGTGATGTGACTGTCGATTGGTACATGTGCTAGATGTGTGTTCCTAGTACGTAGGTACTAACCGTTAGTGTCTGCTAAGACGGTTTATGGCTTTTGTCTGTTTTGCAGGCGTAATCAAGGGCGATTACAATGCTTTCAAGAGGGGGGTATGTCACAAAGTGATGATGTGTTTGCCCGGGAGCCGAGCTGCTAAAAACCCTAATTCTGCAAACCCTAACCCTAAAACTTGCAAACCCTAAAATCTGCCAGAAACCTTAACCCTTACCCTAACCGTAAAACCTGTCCTAAACCCTAACCCTAAAAAGCAGCAGCTGATATTTCCGTGAAATGCGCTGGCATGATGACGTGGCATTGTACGAAAATCTCCGGAAATTGCGGCGCTGATTTTCAGCTTTTGGCTACGCAATTTGTGTGTGAGAGAGAATTCCATTGCTTTATTTTTAAAAACTCCAGTGAGTTTGTGAGAGAGAAAAAAGAGAGTTTGCTTTATTTCTGAAGCTTTTGGGGCTCTGCTTTTGGCATCCCTTGTAAACAATAAATAAGCGGTTTGGGCTCACTCTGCAAGGCATTTGGACGCAGAGTCTGAGAGTGAAACCCTAACTGCTCTCTTGTACTTTGAAACTAATTAATACATAAACAAATACCGAAAGGGGCGCCAGTCTTTGGGGCCAATATCTCTAGGCACGGAACTCCGCCGGGCCAGTGCAAATCTATTGTGAACTGTGGACTGTTTTGAAGTGGTTATTTGGTGCTGTTGTGATTGATTCTTGACTTGGAGTGTCCAAGTCTGTTTACAGAGGCTGATCAAGAATTTTCTTTGGTCAAAGCGCGACACTTAGATAGCCCGGACCAAAGTAGCATGACAAGTCATCACTCTACCTTGTTCTAAGGGGGGGTTGGGGATCATTGACCCAACATAGGTGAGTAGAGCCTTTCTTGGGAAGTTTGTTGTCAAAGGATTGCATCTAGGGGAGGAGCCCTGGAAGGATTTTTTGCTTCAGCGACTTCAAGCTCGAGTGCCTTAGGCAAGAGGCCCTTAGAGACCTTCCATCAGATGGATTTTTACAGAGATGCGCAGAGTTGGTCTCAGTAGGAGACTGGAGGATCGTTTTGTTGTGATCCTACTTCGCTCTTAGAAGAAACTGCGGAGAGGCCTAGAGCAGCACCAGCCCACCTGCACGGAGGAGCGCTTGAGACAGCCCCTTGTTTGGAACCCCATGGTCAGCACTTAGAGAGGCCACTTGGTTGGTAGTAGGCCTCATGTTTCTTGAGGTTCCATGGCAGAGGGTCCAACACGCACTCTAGGTGACTGGCTTCAATTCTCATGTTTGCCAAAGGAGTTATAGAGCATCCAACTGTAGGGCATGAGAGGGGTGCAGAGCATGTGTTAGGACATCACAAAGGCAGTACCCGTTGAGTGGCTCGCACCTCTAGAGGCAGCAGCTCCCAGATGGATGGGGGCCTTCATGCGACTAGAGGTCCTCATCGCAGTTCGAGCTTGCTCAGTGACTGTACCCTCCATGTTCTTTGAGATATAGGACGAGGGTCGACTACACAGAGTCTCAGTAGAGGCTCCACAGGTTGCAGAGTGTTGTTTTCAAAGGATCCGAGTAGTGGGCAGGAGGACTTGTGTCATCGATCCTGACCCATTAGCTCTTGAGATAGGCCATTGGAGGCTTTGGGCTTGGGAGAGCTGTCCATTGGCACGAGTGCAATGGGTTCTTGGAGAGTGGTTTTGGAGGGACTGTTTCTCCTCAGCTGACCATGTAGGGGTCCCTTTCTTTCAGTACACAGTTCGACATGGGATGTCACATACTGGCAGCACGGAGAGAGACTCATCCAGCTGCAGCACCTCATTGGCAGGAGGAGGGTCTCACAACTGAGTTCTTGTCAGCTTTTTGGGCGAGGTTGTGGGGACGCAAGACAGCCGTGGCGAGTCACGTTGTTCCAGTGGCTCGTTGCACATAGAGCTACAGTAGTGGGGAGCTGGCTAGTACATAGTGGCTTTTCGACAACATGTGCAGCTTGTGACCATCCTTTGGAGAGTCAACGTCACTGTCTATGGGACAGCCCTATGGCACAGCAGGTTTGGCTTCGGGTCCTTCACTTGATGCTAGCTCTCTCCACAGCATGGCAGTACACTTGGGGGGCAGCTGCTTGGTCCACTCTCACGGTGCATTACATTTTGAGCTATCCTCCACCAGCAGGACAATAGTGATACAATCATACAGGGGATCGACCTACACTCCAGCCTACTACTACAGAGCTTATTCCACAGGAGTAGTGCAGTGAGAGAGGTGTGTTAGGAGCTCGCCTATGGCCTGACACTCTGGTTCATCTGGCGGGCCTGCTGCTTCTGCATCTGTGAGGCTCGCCTTGTGCCACCAGCCGAGACTATTCGAGATTTTTGGCTAGAGCTGATCCATACTCTCAGGGGATAGTTCGAGAGACTTCAGGGCAGCTCCGACCGACCGTAGAGAGGCGTTCCTTCAACTCTGGCGCCCAGGGCCTTTCTTCACCATGGTCCGGGGTGTGCTCAGATGGCACTACCATCCACCTGTGTGGCTTTTCCCTCCTCCCATCTCCCGATTTAGCCCTCATTGTACATATGCTGTTTTTTCATTGGGAAAGTCTCCCCTTATGATTGTTGTAGCCCTCTCTAGTAGAGATGGTTGTAGCCCTATGGGCAATTTCATTAACTAATAGAAGGATCTTTTTCAGGGAAAAAAAAAATGTGTATCAAAATCAAGAGATGGCTCGGATTGGTCTGTGCTTGATTGTATCGATGTCCTCCATGGTGAGAGTTTGCGCCAGGCGTGGGCATCTCCCATGTCTCGCGAATATAGATTTGATTTTCTGCTGCAACCTCCCCGGCGATGGGAGCATCCCCTCATCCTCAGCCTGTAGAGACAGAAAAGCAAGGGAAGAACTCAAATTTGCCCATCAAAATAGGTCCAAAGCATTGATTCGGGCTATAAAGGGAAAGTTCCAACCTTCATAGAAACTCATGAAACGACCGAGTCCCTTTTGGACATCATATGATGTTCCAGGCTGAAATAAAAACCTTAGCCCTATAACTTGGGCAATTCCAAGAGAGCTTTGAGCTTTGGATTGTGCCTCTACTGTACTCATGAAAGGCTTCATTTTGCATAGAGATGTAACAGGGAACTTCCGCATTGGCGGTTATATAAAGCTGCAGTTTTTAACAGACAATCTGGAAATGCCTCCCACACCAATATCAGAACCTTACAAAAAACAATACTTTGGTGGAAAAGTTTGACTTCTAGCAGTGATGTATAGAAGACTCTATTGTTATTAGAATGCCAAAGTTTTCAATTTTCTCATATACACTCAGATAATTAAATTCAAGGATGACAATAAAGATTACCTGGAAATAGCATTCCATGACTGGTGTTGTCAAGAGGAAAAACAGGTCATTTATGGAGATGGCACAATGTATGGTCAAAAGCCAAGCTTTGCCACTTAAGGCTGTCATGTGTGTTGCATATGTACTAAAAAAGTGTTCGCAGTCTATCACCGTGTATGAAGCTTTGCATCCCAAAGAGCCATCTCTTTGGTTACTTAGGTGATGCTTAAGTCCCAGCGCATAAAAATGGAGGATAAGGCTGTGAAATGCATGTTGCTGGTTACAATATAGAAAGCAAAAGTGGCTATAGGTTGTGTCATCCACAAACAAGTGTATCAAGATAAAGTTTTGTGGAAAATTGAATTCAGCCTCCATCCATGCTTTAATTGTTTAAAAAGTAAACATCGGCCTCTGGTAACTATGTCCATAGGAAATAGCCATTTTCTACATACACGTCGCAAAGATTTGAGCTTCAGATAGAGATAGGCTCGCTGCTGCTAGCGCTCCACCCCCCCGCCATCGCATCCTCTCCCCCCTCGTAGCTCGCGAGGCCCTGCTCCACCCCCCGCACGCTGCCCACTGCCCCCGTTTCCTGCTCCCGCACACCCGTGCTGCCCCAGCCCCCCCCCCCCCCCCCCCCCGCTCGCGCTCGCTGCCCTTGCCCGCCACCCCCCTCATTTGCCTGCCCTCGCGCTCCTTTCGCCATCGCTGCACCAGCCCGCCCCTTGGCCTCAGCCCTCCGACTCACCCCCCCGGCTCCTGTTCTCTTTACGCCTTCCGCCTACCTGTAGGCTGTTTTTTCAGCTTGCTGGTATACGCCTCAACTCCAACGCCACTGTCTTCGTCATTCCCGAAGGTTCCTGCACTTTGCTCTGCAACACTATTTCTTCGGACAGTGCTCGGCGTGCTCGATTGCAGTCTCTCTTCACCATCAGCTTCTTCGTCACAGCAGTAGACACAGATGGAGGCTCTAGCTCCACCACAGAGGGACTCATCCGAAGCCCCCTCGCCCGATCCCGCTGAGCCCACCATTCGACTTGCTCTATCGCCGACAGAGCAAGCGAGCCTAGCCGCTGAGGTTGAGCATTCGCAGGCGACTTCGGTCATCTGCAAAATTCTCGGCACCCGTCCTAGCAGAGGAGAGCTGCGAGACCTTCTCCAGGCCCGCCTTCTCGCAGAGGTGGGCAAGATCTTGGATGTCAAGATTCTCGGACGGGGGTACTACCAGATCGAGTTCGAGACCTTCGAGATGGCTTCCAAGGTCATAGCTACGAGTCCACTGGCCATCCGAGCATCACGCGCCCACTTTCGACAGTGGCGACATGGTTTTGACACGACTTCGGATGTGATAGTAGACGAGGCAGACATCCCCATTTCAGTCTGCTTTCCGGGTTTACGGAGGGAGTACCTTCCACTTCTCTCCAGGACTGGCTCCGCCATCGGGACTGTCCTCGAGACACCTCATACGGCAGCATCAGTAGCTGCCAAGGCGGCTGGCATCCCTTCAATTCGAGTTTTGGTCAGAGATACCCACACGCTCCCGAAGGTCATCCTTCTGCCTCGGGTGAGTGGGGGTTGGTTTAGACAGTGTGGACTACTCGGGTCTCCCGAACCAGTGCTTCATTTGCACACAGATAGGCCACATAGCGAAGGCCTGTCCACGGAGGAGGCCACGACCTGCACCTCAGCCTTAGCCCCAGCCTGCCAAGCTTGGGCCGCAGCCACAGCCAGCGGCACAGTGCACAGATTCAGAGCCACCCTCCCAAGTTGGGGCTCCAGCGGAGGAGGGTGGCAGCAGGCCCGTGGCCGTCGACGCCAGGGGCCACAGCGACAGCCTGGCACTCAGAGTGGCCCTCAGGTGCCTACTCAGCAGCATTGGGTTCCCACAGGGAACCGCTTTGGTCCTCTTGAGCAAGAGGAGCCCCCTACGCCAGCCTCCACCTCCACTGCACCCTTGCCAGCCGCCCCACCTTCAGAGTTCCCCTCCTCCTCATCCTCCCCACCTCGCCCACATGCCTCTGTCGCCCCACCCCGCTTCCCTTCCCCTCCGCCACCCCCCAGCTCCTTCTCCCCCTCCTCCTGCTTCAGTACCACAGTCGACTCAGGAGACTGGTCCCTTGCCGGCGGCTAGGGGATCTCTTGGCAGCGCCTTTGCCACGAGTCGCCTAGCGAGAGAGGGTCAGCCCTTCTTGCGGCCCCCTCTGCAAATTCAGACATCTTCCCTTGCAGCTATCCCTCGGTCTGACGAGCATTGACCTCCGACGCCGCTGGGATTTCTTCGATTACAGGTTCACTCGCTTTCTCGGCGATTCCACAGCAGACCACGAGGCAGCCTGCTTCAGGGTCCATGCTTTGTTCCTCGCCGCTAGGGGGACAAAGGCCTTGGACTCAGCAGTTGGTTTCTCCTTCCCTCTCTGTGGTAGGACCGAGACAGAGTGGTCCCTCACCTCAGTGGTGGGATGGTTGCATACACAGGTTCTCGAGTTCTCTCACCACATGGGAGAACTTGGAGTTACAGATTTGCTGCGGACTTTGTGGCCACTGGCCAAGTTTGCGGTGACACCCCCAGACTCAGCAGGATGTAGGCACATTGTGGTGTACTTTTTTGCTGATACGCAGTGTTTGCCTTGCTATGTATACATTCATGAGGACTCCTAGACAGAGGAGGTTGCTTTACGCACGGCTCGCTCTGCTTGGGCTTGCGCCAGGCACTCACTGCAGTCTCGCCTATCTCGAGGACGCTCGGATGCGGATTACTCCCCATCCAAGCCAGCCTCGAAGATAGCCCGTCTTGCTGCTGCGACAGCATCTGTTCTCTCTCGCTCCCCATGAGGATCGTCTCGTGGAACGTGCAGGGACTAGGTGGGCCCCAGTTTCAGCGACAGCGGGGCCGATTGCATCAAGAGCTTCAGCGTTGCCTTGAGGGAGGAGAGATTGATCTCCTTATGCTTCAGGAGTACCATTTGTCTGAGAGCCGCATTCGACGATGTGGTCAGATTTTGCGTGGACGATATGATACCTTTTGGTCAGCTGCTTTTGGACCTGGAGGCATCCAGGGTGGGGTATGTATGACTATTGCGGACTCATTGCAGCAGGCCATTGTGGGCAAAGGGATTATTGTGCCAGGCACGGCTCAGTGGATTACTATGCAGGTTCAGGGTGGCCTTGTGGGCTTCCTGAACATCTGTGCGCCCAATGTGGCGAGTACTCGTGCAGAGTTTTGGTCATAGATTGTTGAGTCTTTGCCACAGGTTGACTATTGGTGTGTAGGAGGGGACTTCAACATGTTAGAGGACCCTTCTGACAGGATCGGAGGCAGCCATGCTACTGTGCATGGAGTCGAGTTAGCAGCTTGGGAGAGGTTGTGTATGACTTTGAGGGTCTCGGATACATGGCAGCATTCTGGCTTTGTGAGGCCTCTAGAGAGTCTTGCCTTCTCTAGGTCGGACAGCAGAGTGGGAGGAGTGAATCTATCGCGGATAGATCGCTTCTACACTAGTGACCACTTCAGTGACTTGGGGGGGGGGATCAGTGGGCATCCTAGCAGGGACATCCTTCTCGGACCATGCACCAGTGATCCTCACAGTGGCAGACAGGCAGAGGAGTGGGAGCACGATGCTTCGCATCCCAGAGCGGGTCTTGTTGGACTTAGCACTCAAAGAGAGGGTAGAGGCTCTCTGGACAGAGGGCATGGACAACCCGGTTCTACCTGCAGACAGAGTGGCCCTAGGCCTAGCTCAGCTTAGCCACTTCTTTCTTCAGGAGTCTCTAGCTCGACGGGCTGCAGCGAGAGAGGAGGAGCAGCGTCTCAGACGAGGCATTGCTTCACTACAGAGGATGCAAGAGCAGCATCCAGACAGTCCATGGTTGGAGGAGCAGTTACAACAGGCTCGACAGGAGCTTGCTTGCAGAGAGGAGAGGCGTCATGAGTTTGCCTTTCACCGACAGGCATCTCACTGGACTCAGGTGGGTGACAGAGTGACAGGTGTTTTTTTTGAGACAGTGGGACCTCGGCACTCCCATGCCAAGGTCAATCAGTTGAGGAGACCCGATGGGTTAGTTGTTTGTGAGCCCGAGGATATGCGTGCAGTTGCTATTGACTTTTACCGTGAGTTACGGTCGGCTAAGCCCCAGTCAGAGCGACAGGATGCATGCAGGGAGCAGGTTTGGGCTCAGATGCCTTGTCTTGTGACTGAGGAGATGCGCCAGAGGCTAGAGATGCCTCTTCAGCTTGAGGAGCTACACACGACTCTTAGGGCCGTCCCTCGTGGTAGCTGTCCAGGTGAGGATGGGCGGACTCCCAGCTTCTTCTTGGAATACTGGGACCTGCTTGGCCCAGATCTTTGTAGTGCCTTTCAGTACATTCTGCACACAGGAGTGATGCCGGATAGCATGAGTGAGGGCCTGATTTACCACATTCCAAAGGAGGGTGGCTCCTTGGATGAGATTCGACAGTGGCGCCCCATCACCATCCTCAACTCAACCTACAAAATTGTTGCCAAGGCTCTGAGTTTGAGGATTCAGCCACTTTTGGAGAGCCTTATACATGGGACTCAGACAGGTTTTGTCAAGGAACGCAATATCCTTGACAACATCTTCACTTTCTGGGAGGCTTCTGCCCTGGCACGGCTCCGTGGGGATGACCTTGTGATTCTTCTTCTCGATTTTGAGAAGGCTTTCTAGAGGGCACTCTACACAGGATGGGATTCTCAGATGCTTGGATCAGAGGGGTGTCAGCTTTGTACAGACAGGCTCAGAGTCAGGTGCTTTTGGCAAGAGGTAGAGGTGAGCGCTTCATGCTCACACGATCGGTCAGACAGGGTTGTCCTCTTGCCCCCTTTCTCTTTCTGTTCTATACGGAGGCGAGCTGTGGGCATCTGTGGGAGGACTTGCATCATAGACCCTGACCCAGCAGCTCTTGAGACTGGACACTGGAGGCTATGGGCTTGGGAGTGTTGTCCACTGGCAGGAGTACAGTGGGATCCTGGTGAGTGGCTATGCAGGGACCCCTTCTCGTCTGCAGACCGCCCAGGAGTCCCCTTTTTTCAGTACACTGTTCGGTTGGACGTCATATACTTGCAGCACAGAGAGAGGCCCACCCCGCTGCAGCACGTCATTGGCTTGAGGAGGGCCTCACAGTCGAGTTCTTGGCAGTCTTTTGGCAGAGGCTGTGGGACTCCAGACAACCGAGGCGCGTCACTTTGTTCCAGTGGCTGGTTACACACAGAGCCACAGCAGTAGGGAGCTGGCTTGTGCATAGTGGTCTCTCGGCCGCATGTGCAACCTGTGACCAGTTGGTGGAGAGTCAGCGTCACTGTCTTTGGGACTGTCCCTCGGCCCAGCAGGTGTGGCTATGAGTTCTTCGGCTGATGCCTGCCCTCTCCACGGCTCAACAGTACACTTGGGGGGCAGCGGCTTGGTCCACCCTCACGGGCCCGGCACTTCAGTTTGAGCTATCTTCCACCAGCAGGATGATAGTGATGCAGGGGGGGCGACCTACACTCCAGCCTGCTACAGAGCTTACTCCACAGGAGTGGTGGAGTGAGAGAGAGGAGTGTTGGGAGCTCATCAGCGGCCTAGCTCTCTGGTTCATCTGGCGGGCCCGCTGTTTCCGCATCTTTGAGGCTCGCCCTGTGCCACCAGCAGAGACTGTTCGTGACTTTTGGCTAGAGCTGATCCATACTCTCAGAGGTCAGCTTGAGGGACTACAGAGCACCTCCGACCGCATGCGGGAGCGTCGCGAGGCTTTCCTTCGACTCTGGCGCTCTGGGCCTTTCTACACCATAGTCCAGGGGGTGCTCAGATGGCACTACTGTCCACCTGTGTGGCTCTTCCCTCCTCCCATCTCTTGATTTAGCCTCATTGTATATATGCTGTTTTTTCATTGGGAGAGTCTCCCCATCATGCTTGTTGTAGCCCTCTCTTGCAGAGGTGGATGTAGCCCTATGGGCAGTTTTCATTAACTAATAGAAGGATCTTTTTCTCGGGGAAAAAAAAAAAAGATTTGAGCTTCAATTCCTGCTGCTTACAGAAGGACGTGAAGCTCAATGGAGGGCTTGATGAGGCTAAATGAAGGATAACAGGGCCCAAGAACACGTGAGGGACAAAAGTCAGTGAAAAAGTGAAAATGGCATCAATGTTTTGTCTGAAACCAGCATACCTCTTACAACCTTAAGAGTGAATAACTAAGAAATAGGCATAAATGATTTAAAGTAACGTAATTGGAGGTTACAAGATTTACTTTCTGATAGTTTCATTCAGAATAGTTGTGAAGCGGCAACAAACAAAGAACAAAAAGAAGAATGTAGGCTGTGTAATCTTTCTTACTTGTTGATTCAACCTTCATGGTATTCAGTAGATCCTCCACCGTTTTTTCATTAGGGCCTCTCGAGAATACCTGTCCACACAAAGGATCATTACTGATCACTGCATGGTGTTCCTCAAACATGAGCAAGCACGGCTGCAATGCGTTACCTTGATATAAGATTTACAATATATAAGCAGTCTAGATGGAAAAACTCTCATAAGGGATATTTTTCACAAAAAAAAGAAACATTAAAAAATACAATATGTGTTAAAAAACAGCATAATGGCATGAATACTGGCTGAGCCTTATTTGTTTTACATGAAAATATTTCCAAGGTTACATTGATTTTGTCATCGTCCTTACGTAGAGGACAATGGTGTGGCAAGAGCCTACCCACCCCCACTTCTCCTTCCACAAAGAAGAAAGAAGAAGAAGAAACAAAGTACTCCAGCCAACTCTCTTTCTCATATGAAAGAGAACACCAACGGGCTCCCCCACCTGCTACTACTTGTCCTCAGGGGGTAACCACATGAGTAGGGATGGTGCTCACCGCTATCACGTTGATCTTTGGAAACGTGAACTCTCACTGGTTCAAACTCGGGATTAGAGACGTGGATGCCCGTTGCTTGGGGCGATCCTTAATGTAGTGATCCTTAGCCTCAGGGTAATGGCGGCAAAGAGGAGGCCCTTCAGGCAGGGGACATTTGCTTTGGTAATGCCCATATTCCCAGCATCTGTAGCACAAAATGCGCCGATTGGATGGGCGAGTCGAGGGACGAGGTGGTCTTTGCCTACTGCATGGAGGTGGAGGCTGAGGTGTAGAAGCTCTCAGGGGCTGAGGGCGCATTAGCATGATAATAGCTCTAAGATGGAAAATTGATTTGCATTACCTTGCATAGGGGTGTATTCAGCAAGGGTGGCATGTAGTTTCGATGGCGATAGGGGAAACCATGCTAGATCAGGTGCTAATTGTCACAAATGGGTGATGTGGCATGACCTAGCACACTCCCAGAAGGGACAGTCCCGTAAAACGCGTCAGATTTGCTGACGTGGCACCTCTGTAATTCGTGGCGCAAAATGCGGGCAGACCGTACGGAAATCTGATGATGTGGCAAAAGCTGTACGGAAAATTGCTTTTGTGCTGGCTGGCTGATTTTTGGCAGCTTTTGAGCCAAGTGCTTTAATTTTGAAGGCTTTTCATTTATAGCTTTTGGGGCTGTGCTTTTGGGCGTCCCTTGTAACTTATAAATAAGTGGGTAGGGCCCTCACAACTCAGAGCATCTAGACGCAGAGTCTGAGAGTGAGAACCCTCCCACTCTCTTGTACTTTGAACTCAGATTAATACAAAAAGAAAGGGGCGCTAGTCTTTGGGGCCAATATCTCTAGGCATGGAACTCCGCCGGGCCGTGTTGAATCAATCGTGAACTGTGAATTGTTTTGAAGTGAATCTCTGCTATGTCACGGTAGAATCCTAACTTGGAGCGTCCAAGTTTGTTACACTAATCCTTGTGAAAGAGAAGGAGCAAGGCTCTGTTGTAGTTGCCGCAATTGTCACAAGGACGGACACCACATGCCAATGGAAAAGAACAGACTGAAGAACTTTGAGCACTTCAAATAACAACTAAACTGAAAGAGATGCACGACACACAAGACGGGGAGTGGACGGAGTTCCACCCCAAGAGAGCACTTGCCCCAAACCTTGGCACCTCTTTTCGTATTTCTTTACATTGCTTGAACTCAATACACTGCCAGTACTCCATCCTCTGCACCTTCACGCAGAAGCATGCCAGAGAATGAGCCCTTGGCTCATATTTAAAGGCCCTTGGCCTCTCAAAAATACTTACATGAAAAACATCAAACTCTAAAAGCAATTGGTCCAAAAGCTGCCAACGCGCGTTTTTTGGATATTTGTACAGCTGCCACATCATCAACGTAAATTGCGGGTGTTCGTACATCTACCATGTCAACATGTCAGCATGAAATCTGGAGCGTCCGTATTGTTGCCACGTGATCATACTACACACGATTGAGTGTGTGGTTTGGTCCCGCTTTATTTTAATGGCTTTTGGTCCCGTGGGCCCGCTTTATTTTAATGGCTTTAGGTCCCGTGGGCCACTCGACAAGACTTTGCAAGGTGGTAAGACTTCTACTTCTTCTACTGCTACTGCTTCTTAGGGTTTAGGCCCCTTGGCCAAGATCTGCAAGTCGGCTTCGTTTGTGATAGCAATCCCTTTAGGTAGTAGCAATTCTTGTCTTCATGTCCAGATTTTTCAGAGAGGTGGCAATAAGCCCGAAGGGGACATTCGTGTGGAGGATGCCTTGGAGAGCGACACGAGCCACACTAGACCATAGCCTTAGACTCCTGTTGAGCCTTAAGCTCTTCTAGCTCCCGCTTGATCTGGTCCAAAGCCTCTTGACGTGGAGGCTTCTCCTGTCGCAGAGAAAAGGATCTCTCATCCTGAAAAGCTTGTTGTAACTTCAGTGCTTCAAGTTCCCTGCCTAAAGCATTGAAGGGGTCAGATGGACTCTCTAATAGTATTGAGGCACTCTCTATCCAAGGAGGGTCGTTGAATAGCTTCCTTGCCTCTTCTATCCTAGTAGGAGTAGAGACAATTCCTCTAGAGTGGCTTCAAGTAAGAGACTCTCTTGGAGTTTTTGCTGAGAAGTCTTGGGGAGAGCCTTCTCCACTCACTTCTTGACCATGGATTCTCTTGGTTGTTGGGGAAGCTTGACAACCAGACACTTTGTTCTTGTCATGAAAGGTGGACTTCTACTCGGCATGAAAGGTTGACGCTTCCTGTGGTAGTACTTCAAAGGGCTTAGTAGTGGGCTTTGTTGGTCTTTAGACTGCCTTGTATGTGTCATGCAGTAGCAACAGCCCCACCCAAGCACCCACAAGGTGTGATCCCAAAAAACGTCCATACATATAAAATATACAATAAATGCCAAAGCCTATTTCTTGGTTTTCAAAGATAGTCACTTAGGTCTCCTAGCATACTTATTCATCTACGATCGAAGAAGGGGAAAGATCTCCTCATACTGTGTCATGAGCATAGCCAGAGGAACATCATCTCTATTAGAACTGCAAGAATGCTTAGTAGAATCCCAAAGGACCCTAATTGGTTCGCAGGAAGTAGGTAACATCTATGCCAAAGAAGAGTGAGCTTGAAGGGGTGGATCTGTGGGAGATCCCTGCGTCTGCATAGTTGTCTTAATAGAGGCACCTCTGTCTACAGCTACCACTTCTACTCCTCATGCTCTCTCAGCCTCTTTTCTCGTGCGTCTTGACGATCCCTCTTGTCTCTTCTAAACACTGTTTTTTATCCTCCTAGTGCATCTTGCTGCCATATGACTTGCTTCACCACATAAAAAAAGGTGTCCTGATAAACCGATGAAAAATGCTCTTTGGTGTATGTCACCTCCATGGATAGAAGGGTGAAATGTTAATCAAAGAGGATCTTTCACAAAAGAGGGGTGAGCAATTAATGTGAGAGCACGAGTGTATACACCATCGTACGGTGCACCACCCTCACCAAAGACAACACCGAGGCTACTGCCAATCACATCAATATGCGGACAAAATTCTGTCAACAGACCTGGAAATCTCACTGTGGCTGCGATACCCTTGCTGAGGCTAGTTAGATCATCCTCTGCCTCCATCTACATAAATAACAATAAGCTCTGCTGAAGCTAAGGGAACTCCATGCCAATGCTAGACTAGCCTTGTCCTATAACAAACTCCCCCCAACAGAGAGAAGGAATATGTGGCTCCAGATTGAACCCTTGCATCCGCGTATCAGTTCGCTACGGTCTTTATTTTTGGTTTAGCATTTCCTTTTTTGGAATAAGAGAGGATATACCACACTTGTACATTGATTCTTCTAATAGACCAAGTCCAGCCTTTCAAAGATGTTAATAATTTTTTTCTTTATTTCTTCTCTCTTGTGGGGTGCAGCAGTGCAGAACAGGGGAGACAGGGACACGGGGAGATGGTAAAATATTGGGAGGCTGCTTAGCAGCGAGCGCTTAACTGAGAATCGGAATATGCCTGATTATTGCATACACATACTACTATATTCCTGCTTTTACTGAGATTACTTTGGTCTTTTGTGAGAGAAGAACAATAGAGAGGAAAAGAGAGCTTCGCAATGTTCTAGTCTGTCATGCAAATAATCCATATTTATTATCATTGAAGAAAACCAATAGCAAAGGCTTTTACTTTGCAAATACATTGAGCTAAAAAAGAGCTTACACTAAGGTATTTTGAATCTTTTGGCTGCATATTCTTCAGTACCCTAGACCCTTTCTCTGTGGAAAGCATTCCCTGCAAAAGAGCCCATGGTAAGAAATAGAAATGTCCTCACATGTCATGTAAGGTAGTAAGTAGAGATTTCGGTCGTCAGCAATAAATTGCATAGAATAAGACAGCTTACAAATATCCTGCATGATTTCATTAAAGTTCTGATGGCTATCAGGGATCTTTGTTGACTTACACATGACATGCATGCTTTCAATATGCCAGAAACTAAATTACATGCCCATCAGGCATCTCTTCAGCGTACACAATACATGAACATCTGCAGTGTCACTGTTATGGCGACATATTCCTACTTTGTTACCTTCACTATGACCATGGCGGAAACCACGAAGAGTAAGGTCTGCCTTAACAATTTCTCCAACCATTCTTCTGAGCAAAGCTTCAATTTTTTTTCCCATTCTTGTAAAACATTGGCTTAGAGCATCTAAGGATCAGAGTTCATGATCATAAAGAATAACCATAAATCTGTAGGCGGTACGTAACTCAAATGTGGACTGGCAAGTGTGAGTAAATATCAATCTATAGAATGAATTCTATCTTGTTAACGCATCCAACCAATCAAATTGTGGCTATGGATAACATAACAATCTGTGACTCTTGTATAAGGGGGAACCCTTATATGCATAGAAGGGGACCTTTCCACCTCTTTTGCTCTATACACTCTCTACCGTAGTCTCTCACTACCAATTGGCGATCTTGCTTCCATCGCTCCCTCTCCCCCAACTCTCCCGAGTCCCATCTTCTCCTGCCCTCTCTCGTTCTCGCTATCCTTAGTTCCCTGTTTGTTATCTACTCTGTGTGTCTATGCTCTCCTATGGTTTTCCCCACATAGGCTGGCTACTTCCCCATGGTGGGGGTTCATAAATTGTACAGCAATACCAGCACCACCGACTGCTCTGGGTGAGCAGTCCTCTCCGAGTTTCCATGGCTGCCTTTTTGTGGAAGGTGCCTAAAAGCCTGTCTTTCTCCCCAATCTGTGAGACAAAGCCTTCATCTTCAAGGGCAAGAAGGCAGGTGCCATGTGCACAGAGCCAGTTGCGGGCTAAGACCTGCCCAACGGCCTGCTGGAAGAGAGTGTCTTTGGGTGGCTGGTGACCAAGGAGCTGCAGAAGCTTTGCTTTGTGAATGTCAACTGCAGCTGAAGCTACAACGAGCTCACCATCTCCATCAAGATGATGAAGGAAGAACATCTATGGGATGAAGTCTAAGGACCTGGGCCAGTGGGGTGCTGGTTGGCAAGATCATGTTCGAGAGCATCATGGGCATGTGGGAGGTGTGCAGTAACTAGTAGTGCACAGCAGTGTACAAGCAACTTAACTTGGCTGAGTTATCTTGTGCAACCAAGATATGGTGGCTCGCACAAAGGGCCAGAGTAGAACTTGATGTATCTCCTAAAAGCCACCAACAGCTCGCAGATATCCCAATCCAGCTAAGCCTATCTCCTAACTAAGGTGGTGATGATCTAGCCACGGTGTCCACTGCACCACCATCCGTAACACTTGCCACGTGTCACAGCCCAGACGAGAGTCCGCCCAGTGTAAACTCAAGCCCAACTGCTTGTCCCATGCCAGTGACATTGTAGCCCTGCTACAGGTTGCCCGCCACAAGATCACTCACCGTCCTGGTGAGAGAGAACACTGAAAAACTCGCAGAGAATACAGAAACTAGAGAGGATACTGACCAACCATACTGAAGAAATTGTGTGTAGAGAAGATTCTGATCGAGAGGTATACTCCTAAGATATGTATGTTGCTGATGAAGAAGTACATATACCTCGCTACGCTACGAGATATAATTTATCCAGAACCACAAAGAACCAGAAATTGAAAACTGTCCCATCATGAACAAAAGCCCCGGAAAAGTCGCAGAGTGATGGTAAACAAAAATGTGTGAAGATTCGCTGATTCTAAGCAGTTAAAAAGTAACCGAGGATCCCCCAGGAGAACATTGGAGAGGTTGTAGGGGAGGGTTTGGGAGGTGGGTATTAGATTGGGAGGGGAATAGGACAAGGGAAGAGGGAGGGGGTGGGTAAATGCGAGGGGAGAGGAGATGGGTTGGTGAGGGGCTAGAGGTGGGTAGAGAGGACTAGGGGGGGGGAAAGGGGTGGGTAGGTGCGAGGGGCATTAGATAGGGGCGAGGGGGAAAAAGGGGTGGGTAGGGGCGAGTGGAAAGGGGGTAGGGGTGAGTGAGGGTAGATAGGGGCGAGGGGGGGAAAGGGGTGGGACGAATTGGGATAGGGGACGAAACTGGGAAGGGGGAGGGGCGAGTTGGGGAGGGGGACGAATTGGGAAGGGGAGGGACGAATTGGGAGATACGGGGCCGTTTCCACTGCTTATTCAGAGAGGGTTTCGGTCCTTTCTCTAGGGTCATGAGTTATGAGGCTCAGAGATGGCTTGGACTATATCTACATGAGTTACACAGATATAGAGACACTTTACTGGGGAGGGATAGACAGAGACAGTCCCAAAGACAGATTAAAGATTTTTTTTCACTAGATATGGGACAGCCAGAGGAGCAGCCATCACTGCAGAGCTAGGCCCACACTCATTCGACCACTACCGGCACTCTCATCGACCGAGCACTGGAGCTACGGAGATCCAGACGGCCACGATTGAGGAGAGGGGCTACACAACATTGACGGAGACTACAACAAAGGATTTGAGCCATACTCTCTCGACATCTAGAGTGCAGATGAGGATGGATTCTAGTAGTAGTATCTTTGTTCTAGTTCTTTTTGTACCTAGACATGGTATCAAATTCACTAGTTTGTAACAGATTGGTCTCATAGGTCATTTTGGCCTTTTGAAGACATTAATATAACATTTCATTTCATTTCATTTCTGTGCTAGGACTGCGCCTATCCAGCATAACCCGGCAGCTTTACAACAGTCCTTTGCTCGTGTGTTTCTGTCTTGCAAGACTTGCACGTTGCTACAGGTGCATACCATTTTGGATGAGATGATAATAGGTGGGCACGTGATGGAAACTAACCCTTCGGAATTCATCAAGGTAAGAGAAGAAGTGTTCAAAGGTGAACCTACACAAGGGCAGCAAGACACACCATAAGAGGATTGGAGATATAGGGTTTTGCATGCAGGTGGGTTCTTCCAAAGCGCGTGAAGGTGCTGCAGCATTGAGCAGCATCTGAGCACGAGCTGGTTTTGAGAATGGACAATCAACTGACCTCAAGGACGATGATATTTATGAAACCCCGCCTAAATTGAAAGCGACATTTAAGCGGAGGTTTCGAGAGAGCACACTATCGCAAGGTTCGATGAAAGGAGAGAAGCTGGCTAGAGTCAAAGATGACTTAATGCATGAGAAGGTTCAAGTGATGATCAAGGTGGAGCTGTCACAAGATGGGCACCATGTGCCAATAGAAAAAAACAGACTGAACAGACTTTTAGCACTTCAATAACGACGGAACTGAGAGAGAGAGAGAGAGAGAGAGAGAGAGAGAGAGAGACGACATGCGACACGGAGTGGCGGAATTCCACCCCAGAGAGTATTGGCCCCAAACCTTGGTACCCCTTTCGGTATTTCTTTATATTGCATCAACACAGTACAAGCTAGTACTCCAAACTCTGCACCTTCTCCAGGAAGCATGCCAGAGAATGAGCCCTAGCCTCATATTTAAAGGCCCTTGGCCTAAAAAGCAATTATAGTGAAAAGTCTTCAAAACTCAAAATCTTCTAGCTCAAAAAGCAATGCCAAAAAGCTGCCAGCGTAATTTAGAGAAATCCGTACAACCTGCCACGTCATCAGCCAACACAAAACACGGAAAACCGTACAAGCTACCACATCATCAACCAACGTAATTTTCGGAAATCTGCCACGTCATCAACAGCTACGTAATTTCTTCAGTGTATGTGTGTGGGTCCTGCTTTATTTTAATCCTTTGTCACTTGGGGCCCCATCGAACGGGGCCCCCATCAGTTGGTAGGACTTCTTCTTCTTCTGCGACTTGTTCTTAGGGTTTAGGCCCCTCAGCCGGCATCTGTAAGTTGGCTCCATTCTTTAGGCTTTGACACGTCAGCATTTTGTTACAGGAGCTGAGCCTTTTGAGGGGTGACATTGAAAAAGATATACCTTCATAAGTTCAGAATAGTCTGAACTCACGAATTATAAGAGGGAATAAAGCACTCATAAAACTATAAAAGCAAGGGACACAAGAAAAGAAAAGAAAAGAAAAACAAAAACAAACAAACAAACAAACTAAATCACTTTGTTTGCTACGAAACAAAACTAGATAAAACAAAACAATATTAACTTAAAAATGTTTTAAAAAAAGGCATGTGTAAAATAAGTTGAGGCAACTTACTTGGGATAAAACAAGTACTCAACTTTAAGAAAAAAAGGATAAGACATCTTAAAAACTTAATCCTAGAAATCAAACTTCACACAACAACTTCTAATGGAACACATTCTTAAGTCCTCAGATAAGCTAAATACGAAATCGAAAAATGAATACTACTACAAACCTACGAAGAGCAAAGAACCAGACTTGACAATATGTGATCTCAACTTCGCTGCTTGTCCAAACAGGAAGAATAAGACTATCACCTTTATCATGCATAGCTTGGACAACAGCTATGACATCCCTACTCACGTCATCAATGTCCAAGAGTAGGTGCAGGTTTATATAGAGGTCATTCATACTTTGAACGTACTCTTCAAAACCAACGAGCTGAGTTTCTATCACCCTCTGGAGGTGATGGGCATACTCAGCCATGATAAAGCCTAGCATTTGTCAAGCTATCGTAAAAATACTAGAAGCGCCAAAGATCAAAACAACAACATAAGGTGTTATTAAGTCAAACAATAAGTCGGCTTTTTAGCTCCCCACTTCTATTGAATTTACTACTGATTATCTTCAACATTCCAAAGAAAGAAACATTAAAAATAAGCTTACTACAAAAATGAACGAACGTTTTTCATAATTCTTTTGAATGAGTATCCTTTTTCAACTAGTAAAGAAATAAGATGGCAAGATTGAACAACAAAAGCAGATTTACTAGAACAAAGACGAGAAAATCTAAATAGTTGAGAGCAAATGACACCGTACTTAGCTAAAAGAGAAAAGTTCGAAGAAATGTGAGGCATACGGATGATATTTAGATTGGCATATTCTGGTTCAAGGCGCTCATCATAGATATCTACTTCTAATCCCAAGGGTGTCTGAAAAATCTTAAGGTCTAAAAAGGCACAACAATCACTATTTGTGGTACAGTCAAGTTCACAAAACTCCTTGGGATAAATTCCTCCGCCTACAGAACCTGAATTCAAGTACATAAAATCTTGAAAAGAAGGAATGTCAAGGACAAAAAGATCATCTACAAAGCGTCTTACATTGCATAACTTGTGCAAAAATATTGGGCAAGTGTTAGCAAGGACAAGACGCTCCATAAAATCAAACTCATATAAGTAAAAAGATAGAAATTAGCAAGAAAAAGAGCACAATTGGTGCCCATAGGGATACCAATTGTTTGCTTGAAAAGAGAGTCGCCAATGGTTATATATAAATTGCCCAAGAGAAAACCTAACCAAGATATGATGTCAATGTCATCTACAATCCTGGTGAATCTCTTTCTTCCTTGGTCTACATCTACATTCTTACTTTTCAGCCATAAGAAGTCAAAGTTCAAGGCTTACTTTTCTACTAGCAATGCCTTGTACCTATCCTTCTCAAGCTTGTACGCAAAAACTTTTGAAATAAGAGACTTGACTCTAAATTTAAGGTCCTCCAAATTTAGCTTCGTGTATAGCGTTGTAAAGTCAAAAGTTTGGAGACATAAAGGAGAAGATTTCTCCTTAAGGCTTCTTGAAGAGTTCAAAAAAATTAAAACAAGAATCACACCTACTGAATCATTTGAAATCAAACTTGAATCGGTAGGTACGATGTATTTAAATGCAAAGACTTACAAAGAAGCGATGTATACAGATATGAAGAAAGAGTTGGACAAAGAGATGCTTAGTAAGCGTGACGAGATGTACACATCATTGAAGGCCTCATTCGTATTGTTCGGAGAGATGAGCAGGCAAGATATATGTGGGTCAGAGTGAAAGCGAAGAGGGAGGCCACTCTACATTGCAATATGCTATTTTTTCCCCATCACATCTCATTATGCATCGCCATCCTGAATGGTCTCGAGAGAATTTCAACGTCGAGTGGGTTCACATGGACTGACCATCTTAAATGGTCTCCAGAGATTTCCAGCGTCGAGTGGGTTCACTTATTTTAGTTGATTATGTTTTGGCTCAACCCAGTTTCATACCCTCGAACAGGACTTTACAAACGCGCCCAAGCCTATTGGGGTAGCAGTAGATCATGCTCTCCTCACGTTTATAGTCTCATTCCAGTTCGGCATAGCTCTTTTGTCGGCACTTTCTGTGATGACATTATAGTCTTCTCCAAGGATGACATAGAACATAGACACCATCTGCTACAGGTCTTCCAGGCATTGCGTGATCACGAATTAGTTATCGATGCCAAAAAGAGTGAATTTTTCTTGCCGAGATACACTTTCAGGGACACATCGTCTCAACGGCAGGAGTAGATGGACCCAGCCAAAATGCGATTATTAAATACGTTGCCGATGGTCATGGTCTGAGATTTGAAATGAATTTTTTCTGTGATTTGTCATGTGATGTCCTGTGATGTCCTGTCGTTTTGTATAAGTGCTAAATGTGTCGTGTCTAGTGCGTCGGTACTAATAGTCAGTGCCTATTAAGACAGTTTATGGCCTCTGTCTGTTTTGCAGGCGTAATCGAGGGCGATTACAATTCTTTCAAGAAGGGGGTATGTCACCAACTGGTGACGTGACAAAGCCACCCGGACAAACACACACCCAACTAATGACGTGGCTGATTGGCTGACATATGGACCACCGTAATTCACGTTGACTGGCTGACTGTACGGAAATCTCGCGATACACGCTGACTGCTGTCGTGGCTACGGATTTCCGCGATACGCACTGACAATGCTGATGTGGCAGTGCGGACGGATTTCTTGCTTTTGCGCTGACAGCAGTGTACGAAATTTTGCTTTTAGCGCTGGCAGCTTTTAGGACAAGTTGCTTTTGATTTTGAGAGCTTTTGGGGCTCTGCTTTTAGCATCCCTTGTAACTCTTTATAAGTGACCCTAGGGGCTCACTCTGCAAAGCATCTAGACGCAGAGTCTGAGAGTGAGCACCCGCGGGTCGGTTGTACTTTGCTCCAAGATTAATATAAAAATAAATACCAAAAGGGACACGATTCTTTGGGGCCAATATCTCTTGGCACGGAACTACGCCGGGCCGTGTCGACTCTCTTTTGATCTGTGAAGTATTTTTACGTGAATTTATACTGTCGCAGTAGAATCTTCACTTGGGGTGTCCAAGTTTGTTACAAGTGGCTTCAGCTATGCTTTATGGGGTTCAAATTTGGAAACCCTCGTTGGACCACCATGGGAGATCTCGTAGCACTGATGAATGGAGATGGATGGAGAGGCCTCTAGTCTCTATGATCTCTCAGATGATTCGGGCTAAGGCCTCACTTCCACCTAAGATTATTCGAGCCGTCTTAGCTGCCCCCCCTCTCATGAAAGAGACCCTTACTAGATCGGTATCCTTCATGCATAATTTATGGGACCTTCCCAGAGACAGATATGTTCGGCTAGCATCTCGATAGCTAGCGCTACAGCGGGACACAGCATGTTGGTATGGGCACATCACATCATGGTTTCAATCACATTACTTCAGCATGGATAGACTGCCTCCGGTCCAATACTCCTTCGATGCACCCTCCCTATTTCTCACATGGACATAGATCACTAGACTCATACATTGGGATTTGATTCAGCTAGATACCAGAGCACATGGCTATAGCCGACAAAAGAGTTGGGCATAACGATGGCTTTCTATAGAGAGCATCTTCTCCAACTAGCACAAGACGAATATGTGATCAAATCGGCCTATATGGACACTCATTTATCCTATGGGATACGATGTGCTATTGGTCAGATGCGCACATCATCACATCAGCTAGAGATTGAGACTCGCAGATTTAGGAGAATACCAGCAGAGGTTAGGATATGCCAGTTGTGTCATGGTTTGGACCATTGGCTAGAGTCATGAGACATCAGGATCATAGATGCCTCGGGTTGTTTTTGCTAGAGCTGCGCATACATAGGGAGAGTCACTTGAGGAGATCTGGCAATGGGAGACATTCACAGAGTTTACTGACTTCTTTAGAGCAAGGACTTAGCAACCAGACTAGCATGCTTCAAAGCAGACTTCAAACCCCACTTATACTAGAGGTAGATTAGTTGACAAAGCCATTGACCTCGAAAGAGCTAGACGATCACATCTACGAGTGCGACCACGACATCCACAGAGGCTCCATCAGAGGATCGAGACTATTCTAGCAGGATATAGGAGACGCCTAGTACAACTATTTACAGAGGCGGACATTGACGAAGCTCTTCAACGACCGATGCACTACTTTCTCGGACAACGCCTGATGTCGGGCATCCTCGGGCACTGATGATGACAATTTTAGTCTTTCACTTTACTTCACTTCATTTTTATTGTTATACCCAAACATTGGATTAGATCCACCAAGATTGTATCAGTTTGGTCTCATAGGTCATTTTGGCCTTTTGACGATGTTTAATATAACATTTCATTCTCTCTCTCTCTCTCTCTCTCTCTCTCTCTCTCTCTCTCTCTCTCTCTCTCTCTCTCTCTCTCTCTCTCTCTCAAACTACTGACGTGTCAAACCACTGAAGAATGGAGCCAACTTGCAGATCCCAGTCCAAGAGCCTAAACCCTAGAAGCAATAGACAAAGAAGAAGAAGAAGCAAAAGAAGTCTTACTGACTTGCAAAGTCTTGATGAGTGGCCTATTTTTGGGGCCAGGGAGCATAAAGCATAAAATAAAGGCAAAATTATTGATGATGTGTAGCTGTACGGACAGTTACATTTTACAATGATGACGTGGCAGGTTGTACGGACTTCCGCCGAAGTGCGCTGGCAGGTGCTGATGTGGCAGACTTGTACGGAATTCCATAGATTACGCTAGGTTGCTTTTGGGACTAGATGCTTTTGAGTTTAAAGATTTTCATGTAAACTGCTTTTCATAGGCCAAAGGCCTTTAGATATGTACAGAGGGCTCAGACTCTAGCACGCTTCAATGTGAAGGTGCAGAGGATGGAGTACTGGCGTTCTAAGTTCAAGCAATGCAAAGAAATACCGAAAGGGGTGCCAAGGTTTGGGGCAAGTGCTCTCTCGGGGAGAAACTACGCCACTCCCCGTCTCGTGTGTCGTGCACTCTCTATCTCTTTCAATTCAGTTGTTATTTTAAGTGCTTAAAGTTGTTCAATATGTTCTTTTCTGTTGGCAAGTGGTCCTCGCCGCTGTGTCTCTCTCTCCATTGTATCAGCTCACCCTTTGTATTCCCTTTGTATTAGCTTTCACCCCACCCCTATCCACTATTTTCTTTTCATTTCTTTGTACTTTTTGTACCCAGACCTGGTATTAAATTCACCACATGTAACCTTTTGGTCTCGTAGGTCATTTTGGCCTTTTGAAGACGTTAATATTACATTTTCATTTCTTTGTGTGTGTGTGTGTGTGTGTGTGTTGTACTTCATCTATTTGGTGGGTTTTCCTCTCTTTGAGGTTTCCCACAGATAGATAAATCAAATTGATTTGCAAAGAAAAAAATGTGTGTGTGTGTGTGTGTGTGTGTGTGTCTCGGTTAACAATGCGAACTTGTTGCAATGGGTTGAGAATAAACTGAGGTCTAAATTGTAGTAATGGAAATTGTCTACCTGGCCGCTCCATGTAAGACTCAAAATAGTGCAATCTATTTTGGTGGCATACATACAATTTTTCCTACCACTGTTGCATTGGCCACCTCGTCGTCTTTGGGATTTCATGTCTCGGATTCTGGAGCACTTTTGGTCCACTTCCTCTCACAAAAAAGGCTTGCGATTGCTTGCGATGGATAAACTCTGTACTCCAAAACGTTGTGGTGGTCTGAATATCCTTCATTTGTGTTCTCATGTCACAGCAAGGAAGGCTACTTTCTTGCTGGTGTTGGTTGAGCAAAAACAGCCTTGGACGCAGATCCTTGCGTTTTTGTGCTCTCATGCGGTTTCTACACCAGTCTTCGGCCATTGGCAGTCGTCGTATTGGGATGTGGTTTTTGGTAAAGTTGAAGCTACAATTCTAGGATGTCCCGTTGCTTCCAGTCTAGTGGCGGATTGGAAGGTGGTCACGACAGAATTGTTGTGGAATGGTAGAGCTGAGGTCTGTGGAAATTCACTTCGACGCGAGAGTTTGCACTGGAGTAGAGTTTTTGCTCAGACTCTTGTTCAACGCTCTCCTAGACAGGACTACTTTCTTTCCCACAAAGGTATTGACAGGATAGCAGACGTCATAGATGCTGAAAGACGGGTGCTCTCGTTTAGAGAGGCTACTCTTACCTTTGGACTTGGGTTACACTACAAACGCACGTGGGACATCATTAAGGAGTTGGTCGATTCTCTATCTCCCATCCCGCCGCTAGTTTTTTTCTTTCCGAGAAAAAGATCCTTCTATTAGTTAATGAAAGCTGCCCATAGGGCTACATCCACCTCTGCAAGAGAGGGCTACAACAAACATGATGGGGAGACTCTCCCAATGAAAAAACAGCATATATACAATGGGGCTAAATCAAGAGATGGGAGGAGGGAAAAGCCACACAGGTGGACAGTAGTGCCATCTGAGCACCCCCTGGACCATGGAGTAAAACGGCCCAGGGCGCCAGAGACGAAGGAAAGCCTCGCGGCGCTCCCGCATGCGGTCGGAGCTGCCCTGTAGTCCCTCAAGCTGTCCTCTGAGAGTATGGATCAGCTCTAGCCAAAAGTCACGAACAGTCTCTGCTGGTGGTACAAGGCGAGCCTCAAAGATGCGGAAACAACGGGCCCGCCAGATGAACCAGAGAGCTAGGCCGCTGATGAGCTCCCAACACTCCGCTCTCTCACTGCTCCACTCCTGTGGAGTAAGGTCTGTAGCAGGCTGGAGTGTAGGTCGACCCCCCTGTATCACTATCATCATGCTGGTGGAAGATAGCTCAAACTGAAGTGCCGGGCCCGTAAGGGTGGACCAAGCCGCCGCCCCCCAAGTGTACTGTCGAGCCGTGGAGAGGGCAGGCATCAGCCGAAGAACTCGTAGCCACACCTGCTGGGCCGAGGGACAGTCCCAAAGACAGTGTCGCTGACTCTCCACCAACTGGTCACAGGCTGTACATGCGGCCGAGGGACCACTATGTACAAGCCAGCTCCCTACTGCTGTGGCTCTGTGTGCAACCAACCACTGGAACAAGGTGACGCGCCTCGGCTGTCTGGAGTCCCACAGCCTCTGCCAAAAAGCTGCCAAGAACTCAACTGTGAGACCCTCCTCCTGCCAATGACGTGCTGCAGCGGGGCGGGCCTCTCTCTGTGCTGCAAGTATATGACGTCCAAGCCGAACAGTGTACTGAAAGAAAGGGACTCCTGGGCGGTCTGCAGAAGAGAATGGGTCCCTCCATAGCCACTCATCGGGATCCCACTGTACTCGTGCCAGTGGACAGCACTCCCAAGCCCATAGCCTCCAGTGTCCTGTCTCAAGAGCTGCTGGGTCAGGGTCTATGACGCAAGTCCTCCCACAGATGCCCACAACTCGGATCCTCTGGAAACAACACTCTGCTACCTGCGGGGCCTCTACTGCAACTCTCTGTAATCGTCCCCCACCCTGAGGCTCGAAGAACAGGGCTGGGACAGTCTCTGAGCAAGCCCTGACTGAAATGAGAACCTCCAGTCGTGTGAAGGCTCCCATCCACCGGGGTGCTACTTGCTCGAGAGGCGTGAGCCAATCAGCTGGAACTGACTCTGAGATGTCCTGACACATGCTCTGAACCCCTCTCATGCCCTGTAGCTGGACAACCTGCACCTCCTCTGACAAACCTGTGAACTTTAGCCAGCCACCTAGAGAGCGCGCTGGACCTGCTGCCATGGGACCCCAAGAAACATGAGGCCTACTCCCAACCAAGTGGCCTCTCTGAGTGCTAACCATGGGGTTCCAGCCCGCCGCTAGTTGAAGACAATCGAATTTGTGATTGGCTCTATGATGGTTCTTTGCTTGGTTCGATATCGGCAAAGAAAGTGTACTATCATTTGCAGTCGTCCTCTTGGGTCCAAGAACACTGTAACAAGGTATGGAATATGAATAAGAGTGTTACTTGGTGGCGGAGTAAAGTTATGAAAGTGTGGCATGCTTAGCTACCTCTCAAGGAGCGATTGTTTATGTGGAGATGTATTGTTGGGGTTCTCCCCACTGGCAAATTACTACGCTCTAGGAGATTGGCCTCTTCGCGATGCGTTCGCTGTGGTGCAGGCATTGAGAATATATCACATCTTCTGTGGAACTATTCTCGTATTCGACAGTTTGTGGATAGCATCTCTTCAACTCTTCGCTCGCGTTTCCTTGAATAAGAGTGTTACTTGGTGGCGGAGTAAAGTTATGAAAGTGTGGCATGCTTAGCTACCTCTCAAGGAGCGATTGTTTATGTGGAGATGTATTGTTGGGGTTCTCCCCACTGACAAATTACTACGCTCTAGGAGATTGGCCTCTTCGGGATGCGTTCGCTGTGGTGCAGGCATTGAGAATATATCACATCTTCTGTGGAACTATTCTCGTATTCGACAGTTTGTGGATAGCATCTCTTCAACTCTTCGCTCGCGTTTCCTTGAATCACAATTTGGTAAGTTTTTTTGGATGTTTGGAGTGCTTCCACCTGTGCTTCGGCCGTATGCATACTTTTTCGGTTGGGTTAGATACTGGGTACTATGGACAGTGTGGAAAGCACAAAAATCCCTCACGTTTCAACAGATTCAAGTGGAATATGTTTCTTTCTTCAAGATATCTCTTAGACAGTCTCGTCAAGTTGCCTATGACTTGGATGAGCTCCCTATTAGCCGTTACCAGCTCTACTTTGACTGTTTCTAACTTACAACTTGTAATACTTTCTATGGGTTTTACTCGCTTTGAGGTTTCCCATTTGTAATTCAATCTGGCATAACAAAAAAAAAAGTGTGTGTGTGCAGCAGCAAAGGCATACCCACACTAAGCTTGGGCAGCAACGACGATCTCAGAGCATACCTTAGAATAGCTGATATAATGAGGAGTGTAGAGAGACGAGAGCTCGACTTTATAGAAAGGTACTTCTAGGAATCATCACTCACGGGCAGTCACGGATTGCTTCTCAACGCTTTGTACGACAGAAGAAGAGGGCGTTTCTACCTCAATTAGAGCAGGATTTATACCAATTGGTTTTCAGCCAAGACTGCGGCGAGGCATGGCAACTCTTCCATGGGCATTCTTCCCCACTAGTCATCACTTCTAGGGAGGTATGGGGTCAGTATGTGTAGCAGGCTATAGTGTCACTTTCACAGGACACAGTTAGTACAGTTGGTCTAGGCTGTTTCACACTGGACGGACCCTCTAGGCTAGGAGTGACACGTGGCAGTGGCAGGGTACCGATGGTGGTCTAGTACATCGTGGCCAGGTCACCACATGGCTGACATTTATGAGCCGTTGGTGGCCCTTTATGGTGGTACATATGAGTAGTCGTTCTGGCCAGTGGCATTATCTTTGTACGTAGTAGTCATCTAGAGTGGGTCTTACACAGAGCACGTATGCACCATCCCGGCACATCTGAGCCTCGACACCCCATTGTACCTGAGAGTCCTGGGCTGGAGCTGAGTGTGCTGCAAAGCCAGAGTCTGTATCAGTCTTTCAGATAGTCGAGTCATATGTTCTGGTCTGCTGTTGTGTCTTTGAGAGCTCTGTTGACGTCTATTGTTTCCTTTCTACTCATCTGTTTGAGGGAGATTCAGTCTGTTTGAGTGAGATTGTCACGCACATTGCACTGAGGACCACCCACTGTAGAGAGCACGACACGTTATCCACGCTACAGGTGCTCTCATTTTGGCGACCACGATGGGATCTCAATTGAAGTCTCACTCTCTGTTGAGTACAAGTAAAGCAGCTAGCTGGTTTTTCTTCGTCTCGCCTGTGCTGGTCTGGTCTAGTTTCACCCTAGACAGCTTAATCTAGCTGGTCTAGTCTCTCACCTTGCTGGTCCAGTCCTCTCTCGCCCTGGTCCACCCAGTCCTCGTCCTGGTGTAGTCCTCCTCGTCCCTAGTCTAGTCCTCGTCCTTGGTCTAGTCCTTCTCGTCCTGGTCCTGGCCAGTTGGTCTAGTCACTCGCCTGGTCTAGTAGAGTCTAGTCCACTGTTCAACCAGGTGAAGTTCTTCTTGCCCAAAGCTTGGTTGGGGTGGTGGTTACTGCATGACACATACAAGGCGATCATTAGAGCGTCAAAGCGCACTACTGAGCCCCCAGAAGTACTACCACAGACGACGCCAACCTTTGGTACCCAGTAGAAGTATATTAACACCATCACCCATACCTACACATACAGCTCCCTCCATTCCTTCAACCGGTTCTACATCCTCCTCCAGGTCACCTTCTCCGGTAAGGCTCTCCCCCATTTTGTTACAGCAAGCTAGTGAGCAACAGGCTCAGGAGCAAGAGGCCATGGAGGAGCTCACTAGTGTTCTGGCCAAGGTGAACATCAAGTTCCCAACCTTCAAGGGTCTCTCCACAGAGGATGCTGATGACCATGCTCGGAGGTTTGTTTCTCTTTGCAGAGGTCGTGGCCTCAATAGAGAAGACGCCTACCTTGTGCTCTTTCTGTCCACCTTGGATGGTCTTGCAGATAAATGGTACAGTCAGTTTGTTGAAAACCACTTTGCTACTTGGACTATGTTAAGACAGCAGTTCTATGAAGCTTTCCGACCAGGGGATTATCAAGAAAAGATTCTAGATGAGTTGGCCAACCTGTTGCTCCAGCCCAAGGAGACATTTGCCGAGCTCATGACCAGAACAAAGTCCCTGGTCGCCAAGCTGCCTCAGCAACCAGGAGAATTTATGGTGAAGAAGTGGGTAGAGAAGGCTCTGCCTACGACTTCTCAACAAAAGCTCAGAGAAAGTCTCCATCCTGAAGCCAGTCTGGAGGACTTTGTTGTTGCTGCTACTAGAATAGAGGGAGCTAGGAAGCTATTCACTGACTCTCCTCAGGTAGAGACTGCCTCTATACTCGTGGACAGTCCATCAGACCCCTTCACTTCTTTACGCAGGGAACTGGAAGCCCTAGAGTTACAGCGCGCCCTTCAGGAAGAGAGATCCTTCTCTCTTAGACAAGAGAAGCCCCCACATCAAGAGGCTTATGATCAACTTAAAAGAGAGCTAGAAGAGCTCAGGTCTCAGCAGGAGACTAAGGCTATGGTATGGTGTAGCTCATGTCGATCTCCAGGGCATCCTTCTTAGGACTGCCCACTTCGAGCTTACTGCCATTTCTGCGAGAAGCCTGGCCATGATGACAAAGAGTGCTATTATCTGAAGGGAATGCGGCAACTACAACAGAGCCTCGCCCCCAACCTTCAACAAGGGTTGACACCTACATCCAACATGGTTTCACCCTATGGTCATCAACACCCTATGCCACCTCTGCTGACAACACCTCCTATGAAAGGTATGCACAACAACTTCGCATCTCCCAATTTTTATCATGCTAATGCTCCCTCAACCCCTCATAGCTTCTACACGTCACCCTCAAACTCCATGCAACAACCACCTCGTCCGCCGTTCCGTCCCTCCAATCGGCCCATTTTATGCTACAGATGTGGAGAGTATGGGCATTATCAGAGCAAATGTCCTCTTCCAGAAGGCTCTCCTCCGTGCCAACTTTGCCCTGAGGCTCAGGATCACTACATTAAGGATTGTCCAAAACAACGCGCCTCTACCTCTGCGAGCCCAAGTCAGAGCCAACCTGAATTCACCTTTCCCAAGATCAATTTGATAGCAGTTAGTACCAACCCCATGCCACCACTTTCTGCCCATATGATTGCCTCTCAAGAGAAGTTGCAGCTGGTAGAGGAGCCAGCTAGTGTCCTCACACGAGCTCAGAGGGCAGCCCTCGGCCTCAATCTTCCAGCAGGTACGGCCCTTTCCTCCCCAATGCCTACACCTCCTCCAGCAGCTGACATGCCATCCCCTAGTGCTAAGAAAGGATCTTTTACTATGCTCTCCGATATTGATGGGGCTTTCTTAGAAGTAGTTGCTGACTTACAAAAGATCAAGGAAACTGAGAAGACACTGATCCCAAGAGAAAAACCTACAGCAGAGACTATATTGAAGAATACCTTTCAGCAAGTGTCATTGTATGACATGCTTCCACTTGATGCAAATTTTCGAAGTGACACCCTTGCCATCATTCAATCTCTGTACCCTGGTGCAGGGTCTAGTGGCGGGCACCTCCCAGTGCAGCCCTCCGAATCCTACATGATATCCTATCCCAAAGCTTCACTTACTGATTACAGGAGTCCGCATCTAACCGTTTCTATTATGAGCCGTGAATTCTCAGGGGTCATAGTAGATGGTGGGTCGGGTATCAACCTGATGCCTGAATTCACTATGCTGGCATTGGGTCTCGAGCCCACTAGGCCTGCCCCATTCACAGTGACTTTGGCTGACCAAAGGACTATCTACCCCTTGGGCATTGTAGAAAAGGTGCCTCTGCACGTTCAAGATTTCACATTCAGCTTGGATTTTGTGGTGGTTCGCCTTCCCCAGGTAGAAGGCGGCTTCCCATTGCTCATTGGCAGACCATGGCTACGACACACGAAAGCACTACATGATTGGGGAAACGATGCAATGTGGATACGGACCCCTGGCTCCCCAATGCAACCGATTCGCCTTGAAGGCGGAATGGATCCGGTGGTGCATCATAGTACCCTGTACATGGAGTCCAATCCTGAACTGGAACAACCTACTCCGCCGGATGGGTCAGATGAAGACCTGCTGGAGTGGTTGGAGGCTACCAAATCTATGCCTTGTTATGGAGTCTCTATTCACTCTTTGCCTGAAGGAACACCCTCTTCAAATGATTCCATAACAACTCAATCTAATGTGCCACCTGAGCCTATGAAGAAGCATAAAAGCAGTAAGAAATCTCTTCTACAGGAGTTCACTCCCCTTCAAACATCAACCCCTTTGGTGTCTGCTTCTCAAACCAGAACAAAGCTCTCCTCTGTGTCTAGCAAACTCCCTTCACCGAACCCGTCCTGCAAGATGAATTCCAAGATCATGATATCTCTCTTGCTCATGATAGCTGCGTGCTCTTTATTTGCACCCTACCCTTCCCATCTCCCCCTCACCCTCGAGCTAATCCCTCCCCCTCCCCTCGCCCTCCCCTTGCCCTCACCTACCCCTAGCCCTCTCCCTACCTTCCTCGCCCTCGCCCTCCCACCCACCTACCTACTCCCTCGCCCTCCCCCTCCCACCTAACTACGCCCTCGCCCTCCCACCTATCTACCTACTCCCTCGCCCTCCCCCTCCCACCTACCTACCCCTTGCCCTAGCCCTCCCCTCCCACCTACCTACCCCTCGCCCTAGCCCTCCCCCTCCCACCTACCTACCCCCTCGCCCTCGCCCTCGCCCTCGCCCTCCCCCTCCCACCTACCTACCGATGTGCTGGATCCAAACTGAGCTTATCTCTTTGCTGGGGAGCTTTATTTTGTTTAGCCAATTGGGATTCTTGGATTATGCAATCATACTGAGTCCCGCCTATCCAAAGGCTTAAAACGTTGTGCAGTGTGTCTAAACTCCACTTTTGGGCCTAGAACCTGCTTCAAGAAAGATGTACAGATGCAGTACCTAATGGTTTTCTTTCACAGTTTTTTCAGTATTTCCTCTCACCGAGACGGTGAGCAGTCTTGTGGTGGGCAACCTGTAGCAGGCTACAGTGTCACTTTCACAGGACACAGTTAGTACAGTTGGTCTAGGCTGTTTCACACTGGACGGACCCTCTGGGCTAGGAGTGACACGTGGCAATGGTAGGGTACCGACGGTGGTCTAGTGGACATCGTGGCCAGGTCACCACATGGCTGACATTTATGAGCCGTTGGTGGCCCTTTATGGTGGTACATATGAGTAGTCGTTCTGGGCCAGTGGCATTATCTTTGTACATAGTAGTCGTCTAGAGTGGGTCTTACACAGAGCACGTCTGCACCATCCCGGCACATCTGAGCCTCGACACCCCATTGTACCTGAGAGTCCTGGGCTAGAGCTGAGTGTGCTGCCAAGCCAGGGTCTATATCAGTCTTTGAGATAGTCGAGTCATATGTTCTGGTCTGCTGTTGTGTCTTTGAGAGCTCTGTTGACGTCTATTGTTTCCTTTCTGTTCATCTGTTTGTGGGAGATTCAGTCTGTTTGAGTGAGATTGTCACGCACATTGCACTGAGGACCACCCACTGTAGAGAGCACGACACGTTATCCATGCTACAGTATGCATCATCTCTCTACACAGTCTCGAAGCAGCCACCTCTTCTCGATCCCCCACAACCATGCCCACACACATGTGCTTTCTTTACAACCGAGATGGTAAAAAAGGCCATTGACAGGATGTGGATGAGGAGAGCATATGATCATGATGGCCTAGTAGCACAACATTTTATACATGCCAGAGATCTGCTTGCAGAGCTTCTAGGAGTGATGTTTAACCGTGCCATGTGCGAGGGCCTACCTGATCCTTGGAGTTTTTCTACTATCGTACCTATCTTCAAGTCAAGGGACCCTATGGAGCCTTGGAACTATGGCACTATCATGATTGGTGGCACGGTTGTACGCATCTATTCTTGAGTAGCACTTAGTAGATGGGCAGAGAGAGAGGGTGCATGGGAACCAGGACAAGCGGGTTTCATGAGAGGTTTTTCTACTCTTGATCATATTCTGACACTCAAAGCCATTATTGAGAAGGGGAGATCACATGGGAAACGGCTCTATTGTTGCTTTGTGGATTTCCGCAAAGCCTTTGATACAGTGCCCAAAGCTAGATTGATGCGCAGACTGCAATAGATGGGGGTACCCACACAGAGTTGATTTGGGGGATAATGGCTCTATATAGGTCACTAGTGGGGCATGTACGCACTCCAAAGGGGATTTTTGATTTGGTTCACTCTTCTATTGGGGTGAAACAAGATTGACCGCAGTGGGTCAAGAGGTCAGCACCACATTTACATATGGCCAGGAGACGCTAGAGTATACATATGCATAACCTATCTTGGGGTAGTCTTCAATGGATCGGTGTTTTCATTGAGGAGAGGAGCAGAGACTAGACTGACGAGAGCTTATGCATCCTTGGGAGGATTGAAGAGGATGTGTTCGCAGGTTCAGTTTCAGAAACTCGAACAAAGCTCTAGCTTTTTGACACTCTAGTGGCTTCAACTATGCTTTATAGAGTTCAGATATGGGGACCCTCAGTTGACCACCCAAGCATTGATGGATGGAGATGTATGGAGAGGCCTTTAGTTTCTATGACCTCTCGAATGATTCCCGCTAAGGCCTCAATGCCACATGAGATTTTTTGAGCCGAGCTAGTTGCCCCCCCTCTCATGTTCGAGCATCTTCTTCAACTAATAGAGGATGGATATGTGATCAGACCTGAATTTATGGACACTCATTTATCCCATGGGATACGATGAGCTATTGGTAAGATGCACATATCATCGCATCAGGTAGAGATTGAGACTAGCAGATTTAGGAGAGTACTAGCAAAGGCCAGGATTTGTCAGTTGTGTCATATAGAGCCACAGATGGAGTTATATCACATATGTCATTGTCCGGATATACTATGAGATACGAGGCCGCTTTCATTGTCTATTCAAACTTTGGACCGCTGGCTAGAGTCATGAGATATCAAGATCAAAGATGCCTTGGGTTGTTTTTTGCTAGAGCTACGCAGACACAGGGAGAGTCTCTTGAGGAGATCAGGCAATGGGAGACATTCACAGAGGGAGGTTGTTGACTTCTTTAGAGCAAGGACTCGACAATCAGACGAGCAAGCTTCACAGCAGACTTCAAAGCCCACCTATACCAGAGGTAGATTAGTTGACAAAGCCATTGAGATCGGGAAAGCTAGACGCCCACGTCTACGAGGGAGACCTCAACATCGCCAGAGGTTCCATTAGAGCATCATGGGAGACGTCCAGTACGACTATTTACAGAGGTGGACATTGACAATGCTCTTCAGCAACCAATGCAATACTTTCTCGGACAACGCCTGATGTCGGGCATTCTGGGACATTGATGATGACGACGACGATGATGATCTTAGTTTTTCACGTTATTTCTTTTTTATTTTGTACCCAAACATTGTCTTAGATCCACCAACATTGTATCAATTTGGTCTCATAGGTCATTTTGGCCTTTTGAAAACGTTTAATATAATTTCTCTCTCTCGACATCCAGAGTGCAGATGAGGATGGATTCTAGTAGTAATATCTTTGTTCAAGTTCTTTTGTACCCAGACATGGTATTAGATTCACCATTTTGTAACAGATTGGTCTCATAGGTCATTTTGGCCTTTTGAAGGCATTAATATAACATTTCGTTTCTCTCTCTCTCTCTCTCTCTCTCTCTCTCTCTCTCTCTCTCTCTCTCTCTCTCTCTCTCTCTCTCTCTCTCTCTCTCTCTCTCTCTCTCTCTCTAAACTGATCACGCACGGCGTAGGACAGGGCTGACCGCGCTCCATTTTGCACACGGAAGCCCAGGAAGGGCTGCATTTTGAGCGCACGTGAAAAGGAAATCGCTCTTGGCAAAGAGCTCCATTAAAGCTGCAAAATTGGCAAGGACGGGGCGAGTTGAGTCCCCCCCCCCCCCCCCCCTCTTTTCGGCTCTATTACACAAAAGGGTTCGCAGTGCATCTCTTTAGGACATCATCTCCATCGGTTGCACATGTTTGTTGCTCCTTTGTATTTGTGATACTTTGGGACCATCGCCAGATTGGAGACTCGTAGCTGGGATTGTCGCTGCTCTGGCAATAGGCAGTAATAAGGCGGCACACAACAACAGACTTGTTGGTTCGCGCAGCCCTGCCGTTACGATGGAGGTCATGAGTGCTTCACCAGTTTGCAAGCCCCGTACGAAGGCGACCTTCATGCTTACAAACAAGCGGATAACACAAGTGGAAAGGGAGATGAGGAATGGAAAGCAGAGATGGAAGGATGTTGGAAGGAGAAGGCCAACCTTCTTCAAATGTTCCTCAACGAAGGCACGCAATGGAAGAAGGAGAAAGAGGACCTGCACGTAGTGATACAAGCACTTAAGGCGGATTCACAAGCACTCAAAGAAGAGGTCTCAACCCTCAAGCAAGACCTTGCTGATAGAGCAAGCAATGGACTAGAGGAAGGTGAATTCCAGCCCTCGGTGATAGAGGAAATCAAGGTCATCAAGGAAAAGGTACGAATGATCAAAGAGGAAGAAAAACAGAATGGGGCGAAGACTTCTTTGTGGGTGGATGTAATCACGAAGACACAAAAGAAGGCGGATGAGGCCGAGAAATGGATAGAAGTCACTAAGAAAGGGAAAGTGGCCTTCTACAGGGATGGACGAGTGGTTATTCTGGAGAAGCGCCCCGCATGACGGCGCCAAACCTGTGGGACCACACTCAGAGTGGCTATATGGAATTGTAATGGATCTTTGCGCCTTGATGTAGGGGCCTGTGAGCATAGTTTCACAGGGAGAGACATCATTTTCGACTCTGAGATGCATCAAGCCCCGGGGCAGTCCATGCCCCATGTGAGCGGATACAGATGGGAGACAACTTGAAGACAGGAGACTCGATCAGAGCGCAGAGGACGAGGTTCAAGAGGAGTGGCAAGTCATATTCAGGCAGGAGCTACAGTCTCTGATACATATAGCTCGGCGGGATGAGCATGCGAGGTACATGTGGGTGAGACTAAAGGCAAAGACAGGCAGATATCTCTACCTCACTATTTGCTATTTTCCTCCTAGTACGTCAGTATATGCATCACCTAGAGGACAGTCCCCCTTTTCTATTTTAGATGATGGTTTTACAGAGACGACGACATTATTATCTTGGGGGATTTCAATGCTAGGATTGCCCACCACCAGACAATATTCTATGATACCTCAGAGGAGTTGATGCGGGAGCTTGATATTACAGAAATGGGCCTGTCTAGATTATCACAGGATGAGTAGCACACTGAGTATGACGGATTGTTGATTGATAAAGGGACTGCACATGGATTGGCCATTTTCAATGGCCTGCAAAGATTCCCTGCAACTGGTGATTTTACATGCTTTCCACATCGGCATGGCGCTAGTACAGTGGATTATGTTATGGCTCCGCCAGGACTGATTCCTTTCTTTCAAGATTTCATGGTGGGAACTAGATCGGTTGGGGTACCAGTCGATCATGCTATCTTGTCTTTCACTCTATCGTTCCAATTAAACACACCTCCATTGGGAGAGGCCTCCACACATACTCGGTATACCTTCACGAGGGAGACGGATCACGTGTACATTGATGAGATATCCAGGCAGCTATGCACTCAAGAGCCAGGACGACCACTAGATAAGCTGAGAAGAGATGCTGAGAGAGTTGGATGTGGCAGAGACACGCCTATCTAGACTATCACAAGATGGGGAGCATACTGAGTATGGACGACACTTGATAGACATGGGGACTGCACATGGATTGGTCATCTTGAATGGCCTACAGAGATTTCCCGTTGCGGGGGGTTTTACATGCTTTCCACACAGACATGGAGCTCGCACAGTGGATTATGTCATGGCACAGCCGAGTCTCATCTCTAGTATCCTGGACCTCACAAGTGGACCCAGACCTATTGGTATGGCAGTGGACCATGCTCTTGTGTCGCTGACCATCTCTTTTCAGTTTAGTGTAGCACACAGGCCACAGGCAGCAGCTCCTACTCGCTACACCTTCACGCGGGAGACGGACCCTGTATACATAGATGGGATCTACAAACGCTTGCGTACAAAAGAGCCAGGGCGACCTTTGGAGGAGCTTACTACTATACTGACGCAGACGTTACATGATGCAGCAGCAGAGGCATACCCACACACACAGCCTGAGCAGAGACGTTGTTCCGGGAGTATGCCCCAGAACAACTGGTATGACGAGGAATGCCGAGAGACCAGAGCTAGACTTCAAAGAGAGGTGCTATTGGGGGACATCACTCACAGACAATCACAGATTGACTTCCGACGCCTAGTGCGGCGGAACAAGAGGGCATTTTTGGCTCGCCTAGAGCAAGATCTATACCAGCTATTCTTGAGTCAGGACTCACGTTAGGCATGGCGGCTCTTTCATGAGCATTCCCCTCCACTTGCCATTACCTCCACAGAGGCTTGGGGCCGGTACGCGTCATCTCCGTACACAGTTCCTGGACAGTCGTCCCTTCCCTACCCCCCCGATCCATGCCCCCATACATGTGCTTTTTTCACCGTTGAGATGGTGAGGAGGGCCATTGACAGGATGAGGACTGGGAGAGCATATGATCATGATGGCTTAGTGGCTGAGCACTTTATGCATGCCAGAGATCTACTAGCAGAGCTCCTAGCAGTTATGTTTGAGGGCTTGCCTGATACTTGCAACCTATCTACTATTGTACCTATCTTCAAGTCAGGAGACCCTATGGAGACTGGAATCGTCGCGCTATCATGATCAGACACACATTGGCACGGTTGTACGCATCCATTCTTGAGCAGCAGCTGAGTAGATGGGCAAAGAAGGAAGGGATACGCGCAACCGGGCAGGTAGGATTCACGAGAGGTTTTTCTACTCTTGACCATATCTTGACACTCAGAGCCATCATTGAGGAGGGCAGATCACATGGGAGACGGATCTATTGCAGCTTTGTGGACTTCCGCAAAGCATTTGACACCGTACCCAAAGCTAGATTGATGCGCAAATTACAGGAGATGGGAGTACCCACAGAGCTCATTTGGGGGGTCATAGCACTGTACAGGTCAATAGTGGGGCATGTACGCACCTCTGAGGTTTCTGACTACATTGAGAGAGACGGTGATAGAGGTGCACAACTGGCAGGAACATGGATCCCACTATTGTTATATGCTGATGATATTGTGTTGATCTCCGACTCTCCAGAGGGGATGCAACGACACTTGGATGCTTTGCATAGCTTTTCCCATGAAAGTGGCTTGTCTGTCAACCTTGGTAAAACCAAGGTCATGGTATTTAATACGACCCCGCAGTGGATCAGGACACCAGCGCCGGCATTCACATACGGCCAGGAGACAGTGGAATATACAGATGCTTACACCTACCTTGGAGTGGTTTTTAGTGGACCAGCATTTTCATTGAGAAGAGCAACAGAGACTAGATTGACCAGAGCCCATGCAGCATTGGGTAGATTGGAGAGGATGTGTTCACATGTTCAGTTTCAAGAGCCTCAGACGAAGCTCTGGCTCCTTGAAACCCTGGTGGCTTCTGCATTGCTCTATGGAGCTGAGATTTGGGGACCTTCATTGGACCATCATGGGAGGACAGGTCGCATTGATGGATGGGGGGACATGGACAAGCCACTAGTCTCTATCATCTCACGGCTCATTAGAGCAAAGGCTTCAATACCACGTGCCATTATACGAGCAGAGCTACCTGCCCTTTCCGCTAGTGGTTGAGGCGCTCACCAAATCTGTCTCCTTCATACACCGCATTTCGGAACTTCCTAGAAACAGATATGCCCGCCGTGCACTTGAGTCCTCTCGACAGTTAGGCATGCAGGGAGATACAGCATGCTGGTATGGGGAGATGACATCATGGTTTCAGGCGCATGGGTTCAACATAGACACATTGCCCCCCAGTACTCACTGGATGCACCCTCTCTGACTCTCACACAGTCCGAGATCACCACGCTCATCCGCTAGGACCTGACTCAGCTAGACATGAGGAGGACATGGATACAGCCAGCACAGGAGCTGGGCACGAAGATGGCTTTCTACAGAGAGCATCTTCTCCAACTTACGGAGGACGGTTTTGTGACGAGACCTAGATACATGGACACCCACTTGTCTCATGGGATACGGTGTGCTATTGGCCAGATACGCACATCTTCACACCAGCTGCGGATCGAGACTGAGAGATACAGCAGAGTACCAGCAGAGGCCAGGACATGCCTCCTATGTGACATGGAGCCTGAGATAGAGTTGCACTACACATGCCACTGCCCCGTCTACTACGAGATACGCGGCCGCTTCCACTGCCTTTAGAGAGAGAGTCATGCGGTACGAGGATCAGAGATGCTTGGGTCTGTTTTTGCTCGAGCTGCGCAAACACAGAGAGAGCCTGATGAGAGGAGAGGCCAGCCAGTCTCAGAGACGGATAACAGACTTCTTTAGAGCAGACACTGGACACCCGGAGGAGCTACTACCACAAGAGAGCTCACCGCCTCACACCGGAGGAGCTACTACCACAGGAGAGCTGGCCGCCTCACACCGGAGGCACACTGATCGACCAAGCAACCGAGCTAGGGAGATCCAGACGCCCACGATTGACCATGGAGGAGATTGATGAGATCCGCCAGCAACTGATGGTGGATCTTTTATGATCTGTGACTTAGCTATCCCACCTAGCTAGATCTTTTGTGATCTGTGATTTAGCTATCCCACCTATCTGCTTAGATCACACCTAGCTGTTTCAGATTTCATAGCATTTTATTCTGTCATTTTATTTTGTCATTGTCATTTTTGTTACTCTGACATTGTATCAGATCCACCACATTGTAACTCTTTGGTCTCATAGGTCATTCTGCCCTTCTGAAGACGTTAATATAACATTTCATTTTCATTTCATTTCTCTCATAGCACATGGGAGCTACATGCAATAGATATGCACGACTAGCGCTTGAGTCATCACGACAACTGGCAAGTGAGGGTGATACTTCATGTTGGTTTGCACAAATATCAGCTAGCTACATGGATTTAATATGGAGAAGCTGCCCCCTTTTCAGTCTTCTTGGATGCACCATCCCTCACCCTCACACATTCAGAGATTAGCAAGATTATCAGACATGATCTCATTCAGCTGTATACTAGGAGGACTTGGCTGTCTCTGTCACATGAGTTGGGACAAAGACGGCTTTATATCGAGACCAACTTCTCCGGACGACAGATGATGGGTTTATCTCACGCCCCAAGTATATGGACATCCACTATCTCATGGCATTAGATGTGTTATTGGTCAGCTACGCACCTCATCTCACTAGTTGAAGATAGAGACTGGCCGATACAGAGGTATACTCCCAGAGGAGAGATTATCCCAGGTTTGTCGGAGAGAGCCAATTGGGATCCTATCTTGTAAACTCATACAACCAATCAAATTGTGGCTACGTAAGAAAAAAAACAATCTGTGACTTTTTGCTCTATACTCTCTATGTACCTAAATCAAACCTACATAAGAGACTCACCACACAGATTTTGACAAGTCTCATAATATTGAGTCGCTAGAGCTACTTCAAATAAAGCATGTAAACAGTTCCATGGAAACTGGTTAACTTCAAAGCTTTCTAGCCACAATTTTATGCACGACTTCTCTTTGAAACTATAGAGCAGATACTTCTATTAAATAAGAACCCGCAAAGTTCAACATCACCACTCCAACACATATGTCAGTCACAATAATTATTTCAAGATGCCAGCACAAGTCTCCAATACTGCAATTAAGATCTACAATCAGCTTCAGCTGTACAGAAATATTGCCTTCACAGGAAGTACCTTCAGGGTTTGGGCTGTGAGCTCAATCACAAGAGCACGTTCATCAAGAAGGTAAGTTTTTAATTCTAGTAATATTGCCTTCAACACCTCATCCGAAATGTCTGAGTTCATCTGAAGGCACTCGCTATAGCCCGCAGTTAAGAAGGATGAAAACTCTGAGCCACCATGAATTCCAGGTAGATTAAAAACAACAGCGTGAGGATCTCCAATTCCCATCTGCGTCAAGCTGACTCTTTGTGAGCATAATGAATTCAGTAAAATTTAAGTTGGAAAAAAGGACTTTCATAACTAGTAACATAAAACAAGTTAAATTTATTTTACCGTTGCGATAATGTCACCAACAACATCAGCTAGCTCATGTAAACTGCTGTTTAAGCTCTGCCGGACTGATCTAAGCAGTGCAAAAGCTGTCTGACTATCACTTTGAAGCTGAATCTGTTTTTTTTCTTGTGTACCATAATTATCTGTAGACGAAAATGCTAGGCGCAGATTCTGCAAACTGCCAATTTTCATACTTTTAGGCTTTCATAATAGTAGATTTCAATAATTTACATCTACTTTGAAACCGGGTACTTGTAAACATGCACCTGATGCAGACAAAGACAAAGATGCTCTTTTTCTATTTAATTGTGGGATAGCTTCAGGGGTTGCTATATGAATTGTAATCTGATATAACCTTGCTAATCTCATGACAATTTCAGCCCTTGTAATTCGATCATGATCTGTCACTTTGGCCCTTTTAAACTATGTGAGCATAAAATCATGTCTCAAATTTCGGAGACATGTTTGCATTCTTACTTGCTTCTTTGATAAAGAGTCAGCTACATTCACAGAGGCTGACAATCCAACTGTAGCATTAATATGTCGATGTGTGTCCCAAATTCATGACTGCTCAGCCTAAACTACTCGATGATGAAGAGGATGGTATGAACCTCCAGTACTAAAAGAAATTTTCTCCAAGTACAAGATAAGATCCTTCACAAGTGATGTGTGGCAATGGGAAAGCCACAATGCCAAGGATACTCTTGCCAAAAGGTGGTCCAGCCAAGGTATAGCTGTCCTTGGCTCACATCTCTGCCACTGGTCCATTGACAATGCACTACTAGCAGTCTACACAATCCACATCCAAGTCCTATGGTCTACCAAAAGTGATTGTCTACTACCAAGATCCTGACTAACCATGGCTCTATCCAACTATATACCAATCTCCATCTGCAGCCAACCCGTATAGACTGGTTGCAGCAGGTTCTTGTTCTGAAGCTGTAGTGTGCTGCCAGCCAATCCCCCATGTTTTTAATCTGGGTTGTATATCAAGGTTCTCTGTGCAATCTTTAGTCTTTATGAGTTTCCTACTGTTCTATGTACAACGCACTCAAAGTTATTGACATGTTCAAATTCCTGCATGGCTGCGGTCACATGCCTTGTTGCAAGTGAGACTTCTTCATGGTAGTTTTCATACAGCGTACTATAGGCTGTACCATATGGTTGTATGGCGTCTCTCACAAACTGCTGACGTGTCAAGTCAATAAAGAACAGAGCCAACCTTCAAATGACGGTCGAGGGGGCCTAAACCCTAAGAAGAACAAGCAACAGCAGAAGAAGAAATCCTACCAACTTATGGGACCCCGTCCGATGGGGCCCAAGTGACATAAAGGCATATATATAAAGCAGGACCCACACACACACACAGAAGGATTTGCGTGGAGCTCATGACGTGGCAACTATACGGAAAACCCGGATTTTGCACTGACATGATGACGCGGTAGACTGTACGGATTTCTTGGTTTTGCACTGACTGCTCACGTGGCAGTTAAAATTTCCGTGATTTACGCTGGCAGCTTTTGGGCATCTCTTTTGGACGAGATGCTTTTGATTTTGAAGGCTTTTCATGTAAATTGCTTTTCGGCCTAGGGCCTTTGAATATGAGGCCATGGCCTCATTCTCGGGCATGCTTCTAGACGAAGGTGCAGAGGATGGAGTACCAGCTTGTACTTTGATGATGCAATATAAAGAAACACCGAAAGGGGCACCAAGGTTTGGGGCCAATACTCTTTGAGGTGGAATTCCGCCACTGCGAGTTGCGTGTGCTCTCTCTCTCTTTCAGTTCAGTTGTTATTGAAGTGCTAAAAGTTTGTTCAATCTGTTCTTTTCTATTGGCACGTGGTGCCCGTCTTGTGACAGTGGTATCAGAGCATCAAGTGTGTGCTTTTCTGAAAGCATACTGGTCCTACAAAAGAGCAGACAAAGCAAACTAGAGGCTATCGGAAACTTATTTGAACCAGACTTATTAGCCACGCCCACCGTTACTTCATCGCACATCGGGCGCGCTCCCGTCTTCACCGCTCATGTCTTATAGGGCATAAGCCAAAAAGATCACTTGCAAGAGAAGGATCCAAGAATTGTTTCGAGTCATTGTTTTTCTCAAAGGCAGTGCCATGCAGATGTTGATGTCTATAGCTACAAAGCCGCACACTCCAAGGACTTGGCAAGCTTTCAATAAATTTTTTTTTGCCCGAAGTTATATGGTTTCTAACATCTTCCTTCGGAGTGCAACTTTTGGCAGAGTGGGGTATCCTGAAATGCTTGCCACGGAAACCCTAGCAGATTACGACTTGAAATTTTTGGACCTCTCTCACCAGGTGTCTCTTCTCAAGCTGATAACCCTAGAAGTCCAATGCGATTGCTACGTCTTCGGATTACCATCGCCGCCAAAGGAACACTGTCTATCCAAGAGCTCATGGACCATGTTGTGGTCGGCTACGACCTTATGGGAAGAACCTAACCCTAATTTTTGGTGCATGTTTCAGGATGGAAAGTCAATCGACTTTTCAAGCTCGAACAATGTCGAGATTGCTTTTTACGTTTAAGTCTTGTTTGGAACTTGTTTGGTGATCCTGTTTGGAATTTGTTTAAAATGGATGCTATCTGTTTTGAACCTGTTTTAGTGCCGATTTGAAATGTTTGATTCTGGTTTTTAATACTGGTTTCAATAATTGGTGATTTTTACTCCCGGGTAGAGTAGTGAGAAATGTTGTTTTGATATTGTTTGAACCTCGGAACGACGCAGACGGGATGTCTAGGGAGCGTTTGGTTGTATGCTTGAAAAATATTGTTGTTGTGACTCCCGACCCGGACCTGGATGGTTATGCGGGAGGAGTATTGAGAATTCTGAGCAGTGGTTACTCTCAGAACCTCTTAACAACACAGGCTGCGGTTCGGGGGGCGTTTGGTTGTAAAAGGCCTCTAAATCTTCGGGCCCGGACCTTATTAGGTTATGCGGGAGGAGTGATGAGGGAGTCCTTGAATATCTCCCGGCCCGGACCTTGATGGTTATGCGGCAGGAGTGTTCATCGCCAACTTTATGTTTCTATGTCTTGTAACATGCATACGTGAGCATTTGTGTTGGACTGTGATGTGCAAACCACTGAATATTCTTAATTGGATGAGATTGCCAGGGTATGTAATTTTAGTGCATCAAGACACCCGTGGAAGATCAGTGCGGTCTGAGTGTGATGGCTAATTTTACTACGCCAGAATATCAAGAGTTCCGATCTAGACGAAAGTACAGCCAACTCCTTGATCAAAAGAGCAGAAAGGAGAAGCCAGCTACTTAACAAAAGAGCAAACTGATTGTCCCTCGGGAAATTTTTGAGCTACCTTGAGTTGTTTTGCAGATATGTTGTAATCGAGGACGATTACTTTCTTTCAAGAAGGGGGGATGTCACAAACTGCTGACGTGTCAAGTCAGTGAAGAACAGAGCCAACCTTTAGATCACAGCCGAGGGAGCCTAAACCCTAAGTTTTTTTTTTGTTTTAGGAGTCGGGTTGGGCACTCCTAGCCATTCCCCTCATGCACCCAAAAAGTGCACAAGAACAACGACTAGGACTATGCACCCAGGCTCCTAGGGCAGACGCTTTTGTCACTAGTTTCCTTTGGACTACGTGAGGCTTTGCTTCCCCAAGAGGCCAAAATTATCTACACTCTTAGGGCAGTGCCCTTGAGAGACCCATCTCGCTCACTAGTTATGGCCCTGACAACGACCAAGTACCTCTGTTCAGAGGCCCAAGTACTGCGGGACTTGCTTCGGTCTTCCCTTTGGAGTTGCCTCCTCCAGGTAACTTATCGCTCACCACGTTAAATTGCCCTTGTAACCCGACGGTTTTCCCCTAGGAAATGCCATACCCGCTTGGAAGGGCGTCGGCTCACAGGGAGAACAAGCAACAGCAGAAGAAGAAGTCCTACCAACTTATGGGGCCCAATTGACATAATGACACACAGAAGGATTTGCGTGGAGCTGATGACGTGGCAACTGTACAAAAAACCCGGATTTTGCGCTAACATGATGACGTGGCAACCTATACAGATTTCCGCATTTTGCGTTGACTGCTAAAGTGGCAGTTTTACAGATTTCCGTGATTTATGATGGCAGCTTGGCATCGCTTTTGGACCAGATGCTTTTGAGTTTGAAGGCTTTTCATGTAAATTGCTTTTGGGCCTAGGGCCTTTAAATATGAGGCCATGGGCTCATTCTCAGGCATGCTTCTGGACGAAGGTGCAGAGGATGGAGCATCGGCTTGTACTTTGATGATGCAATATAAACAAATACCGAAAGGGGCGCCAAGGTTTGGGGTAAATACTCTCTAGGAGGGTCTCTCTGGCAGCGCCACTTGAGAGAAAGATAGAAATCAGTCGAGATTTCTGTGAGCGAAAGAACATTCACCTTTGAGACACTACTAAGGGCATCAGCCACAGCGTTGGTAGCACCCTTACGGTAGTGTATCTCAAAGTCGAACTCCTGCATAAGCTCGGCCCACCTTGCCTTGCGAGCTCAAAGGTCATGTTGATCACAGAGATATTTCAACGAATGGTGGTCAATCCATACCATGAAGGGGGCACCATAGAGGTAATGCCACCAAATTTTCAATGCATGGTAAGTGCCCTTACAGTAGCGTATCCCTAAGTCGAACTCCTGCAAGAGCTCGGCCCACCTTGCCTTGCGACCTCAAAGGTCATGCTGATCACACAGATATTTCAACAAATGGTGGTCAGTCCATACCACGAAGCAGCCATCCAAGAGGTAATGCCATCAACTTTTCAATGCATGGATGACTGCCAACAGTTCCTTCTCCTGTGTGGAGTAATGGGTTTGCATGCCTATGAACTTGCGGCTTCCAAATGCCACACGTCGGCCGTCTTGATAGAGAACAACACCCATGGCATAGTCGCGGGCATCCGTTTCCATCAAAAAGGGTTTGTTTCGATCCACTATCTATAACATAGTTGCAGATGTAACAAGTTGCTTCAATGTTTGAAAACATTGATTGATTTCATCGGTCCACGTGACAAATGGACTAACACTACGCTTTTTGCTTTTAACACCGTTTAGCAAACGTGTAAAGGGTTAACAATCTTGGTGTAGTAATTGATGAATTTCCCCTGGAAAGATTTCACTTGGCGTATGGTTCATAAAACGGGCCAATGTAGGACCACTCTTAACCTTTCGCGATCAATGCGGATGCCATCCATGGACATGACATGGCCGAGATACAACTCCATGCGGAAAAATTCGCACTTGCTCGCCTCGTAAAATATGCAAAATGAGATGAAGGTGTTGCAAATTCTCCTCTAGTGTGCGACTATAAATTAGTATGTTGTCGAGGAGCACGACACCCCACTTTCCAAGATGTGGACAAAAGAGGTCATTCATCATCTGTTGAAGAGTTGCGGGAGTGTTGGTCGATCCAAAAGGTAAGACCAAAAATTGGTAATGCCCATACTATGTACGAAACGCGCTTTTCGAGACATCGCGAGGGTGTATCCATATTTGATGGTAACAAGACCAAAGATTGATTTTGGTGAAATATCTCGCACCTAAGAGTCGATCCATGACCTGACCTTGATCACGAGACAGGGCTTTTGCCCAGCCATCCTGTCTTCATAGGGCAATCCTGTTCTCCTCACTAAAAAAGGACGATGGTGGGATGCGTTTCTGTGTAGATTTCAAGGGTCTCAACAAGGTCACCGTCAAGAATAAGTATTTGTTGCCTAGGATGGATGACCAGGAGGATATATTGTAGCTTTGTGGATTTCCGCAAAGCCTTTGATACAGTGCCACGAGCCAGACTCATACGTAGATTGCAAGACTTGGAGGTGCCCATAGAGCTGATATTGGGGATCTTAGCTTTATACAGGACAGTGGTAGGACAGGTACGCACTACTCAGGGCATGCCCACCCTAGTGATCGAAGCATGTCAGCAAACTCTTTTAAACAAGAATCTAAATATCCCTTAGCAATAGCATCATGATCAAACAAAGGAACATCATGCTCAAATGAGAGCTCATCCACATTTGGACTTATTGAGTGACAATGAAAGGAAAAATCAACATTGGAATCTTTGACAAAACAGACTTAGACTTCAACATTAGGATCATGAGACCATGTATAAAACTCTTTTGCTGCAATAAAATTTACATCAAAATCGGTGGTCCCGGAGGATGAACAACCCTCGACCACATGATACACATTATCCAACTCAAAAAAGATAGTATGAAGAAATAAATAGAACAATAGAGCCATTGTCAAACAAAACCGTCACGATTTGGCCATTGATTCGCCCTTGCACACGGAGAAGATCATGCAAGCCAAACACTGTTTTATCGACGTGACAATCGTGCATTAACTCTGAATTAGAACAAGACAACGTGCGCAGTTTGTCAATGACGTTTACCGAAGTCTTCGTCGCTGCGGAGGTGCTTGGATTCTTTCTTCGTTTTGGGAAATCCTTGTCGCCGCGGAAGTAGCATGTCTGATGGAAATCATAGCAACGATTCTTCTTTTGATCCTCGGGAGTCGGCATGAGAAGCCTTGCCTTTGCCATTCTCCTTGAATTTCTTCCGCGGAGGTCCAATTGACAAATTTGAGGCTGTTCATGGAGCGAAGCATTTAAACTTTGACATAGAAGTGCCGCGGTTAGAGGTCTCCCCCCCTATTGAGCCACTAGCTGACACGACTAAAGCAAACTTGTAGATGTCCTTTAATGATATAATGGGGTTGTGCAATACCTCATTTTGGCATGCCAACGGCAATGCGAATAGATACAACATCTGTAAAATGACTTTTGGGTCTTCCAAGGCCTTCCTCTTCTGAACGAGGTCCTTGAATTCCTATGAGTAAGCGTCCAAAGCTTTCTTTCCCATCTTCCACTTGAACAATTTCTTGTAGCATTCGATCTTGTACAAGCAACGAAGCGAGCGCAAAAGACCGATTGAAAATCTACCCAAGTCGCCAGATGAGGCCGTAACCCTGCCCACCATGTGTAGGCGAGACATCCGAAGCTGCCGGAGATGGAGAAGGAGAGGGTGGGACGATGCCCATGCGTGTGTGTGGAGTCCAGAGGAGAAAGAGGTGCCTCCTCCACAGGATAATACTTTGCTAGCGTTGCCATACTCATGTGGAGTAGCGTTGTGTGACGCCATGGCAAACGGGTAGAGTGAGATACAGGAGTATGTAGAGGTAGGTTGACGTCCAAGTCGTGTAAAGAAATAAGCAAGAGTGTGGAGAGAGAAGAGAGAGAGAGAGAGAGAGAGAGAGAGAGAGAGAGAGAGAGAGAGAAGGAAGAGAAAATTGCACATGCGAAGGCTTATGGTGACTTAAGAAAATTTCACCCCTTCACGTACCAGCGTAAATTTATAGATGTAGACAAGGAGGCTAACTGTCACCAGCGTGTGACTACTATCTATCCTTTTTGTTGATTTCATTCTTATTATCTATTTACTTTCACTTTTTGGAAACACCCCTCGGGAAATGTAACTGCCCTGCATTGCATAGCTAGTGTGGAACTGTCCAGAGGGAGTCCAAGCCTGAGGCAAGAGAGCACTAAGGTTGGACAAGACTATGGTTAGCCAAGTGGGGTCATTGACAGCCAAAGTGGAATCCTTTGCTACAGAGGCTACAAATTTATAGATGTAGACAAGGAGGCTAACTGTCACCAGCGTGTGACTACTATCTATCCTTTTTGTTGATTTCATTCTTATTATCTATTTACTTTCACTTTTTGGAAACACCCCTCGGGAAATGTAACTGCCCTGCATTGCATAGCTAGTGTGGAACTGTCCAGAGGGAGTCCAAGCCTGAGGGCAAGAGAGCACTAAGGTTGGACAAGGACTATGGTTAGCCAAGTGGGGTCATTGACTAGCCAAAGTGGAATCCTTTGCTACAGAGGCTACATTTCAGTTCTGGATGTGGCCGTAGTGTACAAAGAGGGTCGGATGACCTAGAAAGATACAATGGCAGCATCTCCTAAAATTTAGGGAATTGCTATTTTGGGACCTGAAAATGTGTTGGCGTCATTACCTCCGGAATGACAAAGGGAACATTTTCTTACTATGCCGTGAAGTCAACTGGGCAACCGGTTGGGAGATTTTTAGATGGCAACCTCGAAACGGGAAAATGCTTATAAATGTGCCAAGTGGCACCTTCTGGTGCACTTGCCTCATGCAACAAGAAGTGGCGCTGAATTTAGGAGGGGGAGAGCCTCATTTTCAGTTTTTGTCACAGGTTAAGAGCTATGGAGTGCTTGCTTTCCCTCTTATGCACAGTGCGGTGCCAGGAGTGATGCCCTGCACGCTACGCACTACCCTCTCTCTCCCCTTTGGCAGTATGTTATGCCCCTCTAGTGGGCTCTTCATTTGACCAATGTACAGTTGTGTGGGTTCATGCACGATTGCCGAGGCAAGAGCCTCTTGCACAGGTACTGGATTAGCTAGCGGCTAATTCCCCCGCACGTACAGGTGAATTCGGAGAGGTTTCACGCCAGAAATCTCGTCCGATTCAAAGGGCAAGTAGCCCTACAGGTGCGGGAGCTCGAGGACTTGCTACGGTTGCGACCGGCACGCGAAATGGAGCCCGAAACAGTAAATTACAGCCTGCTGTGTATTTTTGCAGGTTTAGGGTTTTGGCCCTAAACGGACCCTAATACCCCCAAGAGGTTCGGGGACGCAAGGGGACCGCTGTACAGGTGATCTGGCGCATTTTCAGGGCTGAAAACAGAGAATTCAGCGTGCTGCAGATTCTCGCCAGGTTTTGCAAAGTGCCCGTATGCGTCGGGAAAGTCAGTCAATGCGTGGGAATACTGACTGTGAAGGGTCCTAGTACAGTCATGCTGCCGAAATCAGGCCGGAACAGTTGAAATTCAGCCAAGTTTGTGCGGGGCAGCTTGTAGGGATCCACAGCATTTATTCCCTCTTTTAAAGAATAAAGAAATACCGAAAGGGGCGCCTAAGTTAGGGGCCAATCTGGTGTCGGTCTTCTCATACAGGTGCATTCTAGCATCTGTATCCCATTCCTCTCTCTTGTGTCTTGAAAGTACAGGTAAAATAGACGACTAATAATGGGTGAAAGCTAAATCAAGGTTTAAAGTAAAGTCTAGCGCCCTTTTTGGATTGAACAGGCCGGTTTCACTAACCACCTTGAAGCTAGCCATTCAAGAGGGGGACATAGCTTCCTTCCAAAGTTCCAATTTCGTGCCCAAATTTCAGTTTTATGCTCAAAAATTCAGGTTTCACACACAGCTGGCGAAGTAGTAAAATGTCTTGTAATAAAGAGGTCTATTCCCACCCACTTATAAAAAAGACATGGGCGGCCATTTTAATAATTGGAGGTCAAGTTTTAAAGCTCTTTCAACAAAGAACCCTCTCACTTATGGGCTAGCGTGCTTGAGAAAAATTGAGGAGAGCACTGTGTGTGTAACCGCTCGTGCTAGCCCAAAGGTGCCGCCCCCAATGGTGCCCCCCCCACTCAATTGGTGCCGCTTGCTGCACTTGTCGGCCGCCGTGGCAGGGTTGCACGTGCCAATGGCCCGCTTTGTTGTGCGCTACCTGTCTCAGGCCAAGGCCTCTACTACGGAGCGCACCTGCTGCACTATAGGGACAGCTGCATGTTGCCAGACAGTAGTTCTGCGTACTGGATGACACATACAACAATCCAAAGATCGACAAAGTCCACTACTAAGCCCTCTGAAGTACTACCACAGAAAGCACCGAACTTTTCTGCTGAGTAGAAGTCCTCCACCCCTGCTATTTCTCCCCTCCCACGCACCTACCTCCAATACCTCAACGAGTGCTTCACCTCCCAGATCACCTTCCCAATACAATTGTCAAACACTGTGTTACAACAACCTCTTGACCAACACGCTCATGAGCAGATAGCCATGGAAGAGCTGACGACCATGCTCAGAGATTTGTTTTCATCTGCAAAGGTCATGGCCTCAACAGAAAAGACGCATACCTAGTACTCTTCCCATCACGACAACAGTTTTGTGAATCTTTCAGACCAGGGGACTTCCAAGAGAAGGTTCTGGATGAGTTGGCCAACCTAATGCTCTAGCCAAATGAGACTTTCGCAGAACTCATGACCAGAACCAAGTCTCTGGTGGCTAAGCTTCCTCAACAACCAGGTGAATTTATGGTTAAGAAGTGGGTGGAGAAGGCTCTTCCCAAAACGTCTCAACAAAAACTCCGAGAGAGTCTCCGACATGACGCCACTCTGGAGGAGTTTGTCGTGGCTGCTACTAGGATAGAAGGGGCTAGGAAGCTGTTCACCAACTCCCCTTAGGTAGAGACCACCTCAGTATTTTTGGAAAGTCTTTCTGATCCTTTAACTTCTTTACACAGGGAACTCGAAGGCCTAAAGTTACAATGAGCTCTTGAAGATGAGACAATTCTCTCTTCAACAAGAGAAGCCTCCTCATCGGGAGGCTTTGAACCAGATGAAGCGCGAGCTAGAGGAGCTCAAGTCTCAGCACGAGACTAAGGCTATGGTTTGGTGTAGCTCATGCCGCTCTCGAGGGCACCCTCCACAGCCTGGACATGAGGACAAACATTGCTACTACTTAAAGGGATTGCAAGAAATACGGCAAAGTCTTGGTCCTACTCTCCAATAGGGGTTAGCACCTACATCCAACATGGTTTCCCCTTATGGCCATCCAAACCACATGCCACCTTTGCTGACAGCCCTCCTATGCAAGGTATGCAGAGCACTTTTCCCGAGAAAAAGATCCTTCTATTAGTTAACGAAACTGCCCATAGGGCTACAACCACCTCTACTAGAGAGGGCTACAAAAATCATAAGGGGGAGACTCTCCCAATGAAAAAGTAGCATATGATGAGGCTAAATCAAGAGATGGGAGGAGGGAAAAGCCACACAGATGAACGGTAGTGCCATCTGAGCACACCCTGGACCATGGTGAAGAAAGGCCCAGGGTGTCAGAGTCGAAGGAAAGCCTCTCTACGCTCCCGCATGTGGTCAGAGCTTCCCTGGAGTCTCTAGAACTAACCTCTGAGAGTATGGATCAACTCTAGCCAAAGATCTCGAATTGTCTCTGCTGGTGGTACAGGGCGAGCCTCAAGATGCGGAAGCAACAGGCCCGCCAGATGAACCAGAGTGTCAGGCTGCAAATGAGCTCCCAACACTCCTCTCTCTGATTGCACCACTCGTGTGGAGTAAGCTCTATAGCAGCCTGGAGTGTAGGTAGACCCCCCTGCATCACTATCATCCTACTCAAACTCAAGTGTCGGGCCTATGAGAGTGGACAAGCAGCTGCCCCCCAAGAGTACTACCGTGGCGTGGAAAGAGCTGGCATCAACCGCAAGACACGAAGCCAAACATGCTGTGCCAAAGGACAGTCCCAAAGACAATGACGCTAACTCTCCAAAGGATGGTCACAAGTTGCGCATGCTGCCGAGAGACCACTATGTACAAGCCAGCTCCCACTGCTGTAGCTCGATGTGCAACTAGCCACTGGAACAAAGTGACATGCCGCGACTGTCTGGCGTCCCACAACCTCGCCCAAAAAGCTGACAAGAACTCAGTTGTGAGACCCTCCTCCTGCCAATGAGGTGCTGCAACAAGACGAGCCTCTATCTGTGCTGCCAGTATCTGCGGTCCCAGTCGAGCAGTGTACTGAAAGATAGGGACACCTAGATGGTCGGCTGAGGAGAAAGGGTCCCCTCCAAAACCACTCTCCAGGATCCCACTGCACTCGTGCCAATGGATAGCTCTCCCAAGCCAACAGCCTCCAGTGGCCAGTCTCAAGAGCTGCTCGATCAGGATCTAAGACACAAGTCCTCCCACCAATGCCCACAACTCGGATCCTCTGAAAACAGCACTCTGCCGCCTAGGCGCTACTTACTCGAGAGGTGTGAGCCACTCAGCTGATACTGCCTCTGTGATGTCGTGACACATGCTCTACACCCCTCTCGTGCCCTGTAGCTGGATGCTTTGAAGCTCCTCTGACAAGCCTGAGAATTGCAGCCTGTCGCCTAAAGTGTATGCCGGACCTTCTGCCATGGGACCCCAAGAAACATGAGGCCTACTACCAACAAAGTGGCCTCTCTGAGTGCTAACCATGGGGTTCCAAACAAGGGGCTATGTCAAGCGCTCCTCTGTGCACGTAGGCTGGTGCTGCTCCAAGCCTCTCCGTAGCTGCTCCCAAGAGCAGAGCAGACTCACAGCGAAACGGTCCTCGAGTCTCTTGCTCAATCCAACTCTGCGCAACTTTGTGAAAATCCATTTGGTCGAAGGTCTCCAGGGGCCCACAGCCTGAGGCACTCGAGCACTAAGTCGCTGAAGCAAAAACTCCTTCCAAGGCTCCTTCCCTGGAAGGAATGCTTTGACAACAAACTTCCCAAGAAGGGCTCTTCTCTGTTGTGCTGGGTCTATGATCCCCAACCCCCCATGAGAACAAGGTAGAGTGATGACCTGCCAGGCCACTTTCGCCCGGGCTATCTGAGTGTCGCACCAGTGACCAAAGGAAATTTCTCATGAGCCTCTCTACCTGGCTGATGCAGGAACTCAAAAAGATCCAACAAGAAGTGATGTACCACATAGTAGCCAACAACACCTGGTTGGCCACTTCAACTCTGCCTGCCAGAGAAAGTTGTGCGGAGCTCCAATATAACAACTTCCTCCTGATGGAGGGGAGGAGGGGGGCAATCTGCTGCTCAGGAGACAAGTCCAAGCCAACCTGACAGCTCAAGTATCGAGCTGCAGTCCCTCGGGGAATCCATCTGAAACCCTCACTTGGCAGCCAATCAGGCACAGGAGCACTACCAACCGAGAAAGCCACTGTCTTTCTCCAGTTGATCAGTGCGCCCGATGCACAACAAAAGGTCTCAAGATCTCGCTCACACCTATGGAGGTTGGCCTCCAGGTACAAAGCTGAGTCGTCTGCAAACTCAGTATCCAGTAGCTCATCTCCCCGAATAGGGAGCGCTAAGCCACGTAGACCAACCTGCTGTGAAACCAAAAATCTGCTCATGGCCTCAGCATAGAACAACAAGAGGAAGGGGGCAAGACAGCAACCCTATCTAACCGAACGTCTGAGGATGAAACAATCACCTCTACCACCTGACAAAACTACCTGATTGTGTGCCCGTCTGTAAAGAGCTGACACACCTCTAATCCAAGCATTTAAGAAGCCCAACCTGCGTAGTGCCCTCCAAAAAGTCCCAGTCAACTCTATCGTAGGCCTCCCGAAAAGTAAAGATGTTGTGGAAGATACTCTTATGTTGGACATTATGTCCCATTTGTGGCGCACTCATGCTCTAAAAAAAGGCTTACGTTTGATGTCGATGGAGAAGCTTTGCAATCCTAAACGTCTTGGTGGACTTAATATCTTGGATTTGCACAGGCACGTCCTGCGAGGAAAGCTATGTTGTTCCCCACTCTAGTGCAACAAATTCAGCCTTGGACTCTGATGTTTGCATTCCTCGGTCAGCATGTTGTTACTTCTACTTTTGGCCATTGGCAACCATCTATCTGGGAGGTGGTTTTTGGCAAGATGGAAGGGCACATTCCTGGATGTCCTCTTGCTTCCACTTTAGCATCTGCCTGGAAAGAGGTTACGATGCATTTATCGTGGAATCCTCGGCAGAAAGGTGGTTTGATTCGTTTGGAAAGTCTCCATTGGAGCCGCACATTCTCTCTTACTTTGGTCAACCGCTCTCCTCGTCAGGCTTACTCTCTCTCTGGTCGTGGCATTCGTGTGGTTGAGGATGTGGTCGATGAGGCTGGATATACTTTTGATTTTCCCTTTGCTGCTCGCCTTTTTGCCTATTTCACCTTTGCCTGATGGGATCGCATGTCTGATTGGACCCTTCGGGAAACGCCTTTTCGAGATATTTCTGCAGGTAAAATTCATGCTCTTCTTCTACCACAACCATGGCTTGATGGTCATTGTAATGCCCTTTGGCGCATGCACAAATCTGACCTCTGGTGGAGGAGGCTCCTCTCTCCCTTGTGGAAAAGCCATTTTCCTTTGGAAGAGCGCCTGTTTCTTTGGCGCTCTTTGCTTGGAGTGCTTCCCGTCGGCACTTTCTTCGGGCGCGTCATATTCGTCCTTCTTCTTGCGTTCATTGCTCGACTGCAAAAGAGGATATTTGTCACTTGTTGTGGGATTGTTGCGTTACTAGAGACTTCCTTCGCCGTGTATCGGCCTGTATGCGGCTTCGTTTTCCTGGGGTTGTCTTTCACAAAAGGTTCTGGGCATTTGGCATTTTCTCACCAACACTGCAGCGTTTTGCAGTCTCCTTTATGTGGGTCAGATACTGAGCTTATTGGACCTTGTGGAGTCAGCGTAATGCTTACATGTTCCATCGTACTCATGCAGACCCATTCCCACTCTTCAGACTTTCTCTGAGGCAATCGTTACGGTTTGCTTTGGAAGTTGGTGTTATTATAATAGAGATGCATCAGCTTTCATATGAATGTTTTTAGTTACTCTCGACCGCTGAGTAGTTATGTGCTCTTTTCCTTGTATATGACCCTTTTAGTGGGTTTTCCTCGCTTTGAGGTTTCCCACTAGTAAATTAATCAAATCGATTTACAAAAAAAAGTGTGCGCGCGCGTACATAGGTGTACTAGCGAAGAGTGAACGTGTCCCTTTCTTAGATGGGCAGAGCGAGAGGGAATAAGAGCACCAGGGCAAGCAGGTTTCAGGAGAGGTTTCTCCACTCTGGTCTAGATTCTAACACTCAGAGCTATTATTGAGGAGAGTAGACACCACGGCAAGAGAATCTATTGTAGCTTTGTGGATTTCCGCAAAGCTTTCGACACAGTGCCGAGAGCCAGACTTATACACAGACTACAGGACATGGGTGTGCCTACAGAGTTGATATGGGGTATTCTGGCTCTATACAGGACAGTGATGGGACGGGTACGCACCACTGAGGGAATGTCTGACATGGTCCACTCCACTATCGGAGTAAAGCAGGGATGCCCACTATCCCCGACTCTTTTTGGGATGTATGTGGATGAGTTTTCAGACTATGTCGAGCGGCAGGGAGACAGGGGGGCTCAGCTAGCAGGGACATGGATTCCACTGTTACTATATGCTAATGATATTGTGCTGATTTCAGACTCCCCAGAGGGGATGCAGCGTCATTTGGATGCTCTGCATACATTTGCTCGTGAGAGTGGATTGTCGGTCAATCTGGGAAAAACCAAGGTTATGGTGTTCAACACCACACCACAGTGGGTCAAGAGGTCGGCACCCACATTTATGTATGGCCAGGAGATTGTGGAGTACACAGATGCATATACCTATCTTGGGGTAGTATTCAGTGGACCGGTGTTTTCACTAAGAAGAGCATCAGAGACTAGACTGACGAGAGCATATGCAGCTTTGGGAGGACTGGAGAGGATGTGTTCGCAGGTTCAGTTTCAGGAACCACGAACAAAGCTATGGCTCTTTGACACTGTAGTGACTCCAGCTATGCTCTATGGAGTTCAGGTATGGGGACCCTCAGTAGACCACCATGGGAGATCTGGTAATACAGATGGATGGCGATGTATGGAGAGGACTCTGGTCTCTATGATCGCTCGGATGATTCGGGCTAAGGCCTCAGTACCACATGAGATTATCCGAGCCGAGCTAGCTCCCCCCCCCCCCCCCCCCCCCCCTCGTGGTGGAGGCACTGACGAGATCGGTGTCCTTTATGCACGGTTTATGGGATCTCCCCAGAGATAGATACGCTCGGCTTGCCCTGGAGTCATCTCGACAACTAGCTCTACAAGGCGATACACCATGTTGGTATGGACAGATGGCATCATGGTTCCAGTCGCATGGTCTCAATATGGATAGATTACCTCCGCTTCAATACTCCTTGGATGCACCCTCCTTGTCTCTCACACGGACACAGATCACCAGGCTCATACGTCAGGATCTGATTCAACTAAATACCAGGAGCACATGGATACAACCGACACAGAAGTTGGGCACGAAGATGGCCTTCTACAGAGAGCATCTTCTCCAACTCACGGAGGACGGATTTGTGACTAGGCCACCATACATGGATACACACTTATCTCATGGAATAAGATGCGCTATTGGACAGATACGCACATCCTCACATCAGCTCCAGATCAAGACTGGCCGATTCCGAGGGGTGCTGGCAGGAGCCAGGATGTCACCTATGTAACTTAGAGCCAGAGTCAGAACTGCACTACACATGCCACTGCCCGGCATACTATGAGATACGCGGACGCTTCCACTGCTTGTTTAGAGAAGGGTTCGGACCTTTTTCTAGAGTCATGAGATACAAGGATCAGAAGTGTCTCGGATTGTTCCTGCTAGAGCTGCGCAGACTTAGGGAGAGCTTGCTGAGGACATCAGGGGAAAGACAGTCTCAGAGACGAATCACAGAGTTCTTTACACCAGACAGAGGAGAGCAAACGGAGCAATCATTACAGCCTACTCATACTAGAGGTACACTGCTTGACAAAGCGACTGAACTTGGCAGATCCAGACGTCCACGACCTCGGGGGGTCTCCCACTACCGACGAAGGTTGCAACAGAAGATACAGATCACTCTAGCTCGACATGCAAGACTCCCAACCAGAGTTTTGACCATGGAGGAAGTCGATGAGATCCGACAGCGACCGATGAGAGATTTCATCTTAACCCACAAACACCCCCCTCCCCCCCCCCCCCCCCCCCCCCCCCCCCCCCTTTTATTCCCTTTCTCCTTAGTGCCTTAGTGTTTTAGTGTTAGTTCTTTGTAACTTGGTAACTTTGTAACCTGGTAATTTCCGTACTCAGACATGGTATCAGATTCACCAATTGTAACTTTTTGGTCTCATAGGTCATTTTGGCCTTTTCAAGACGTTAATATAACATTTCATTTCATTTCATCTCTCTCTCTCTCTCTCTCTCTCTCTCTCTCTCTCTCTCTCTCTCTCTCTCTCTCTCTCTCTCTCTCCTCTCTCTCTCTCTCTCTCTCTCTCTCTCTCTCTCTCTCTCTCACCAGAGGCACACTGATCGACGGGGCGACCGAGCTGGGGAGATCTAGACGCCCGCGACTACGGAGGACTACAGAGCACCGACGGAGGCTGCATCAGAGGATTCGGATCACTTTGGCCCGACATGCACGACACCCGGTCAGACTACTACCATGGAGGAGATTGATGAGATCCGCCAGCGACCGATGCTCGATCTCTTGTGATTTTAGCTATCCCAGCTAGCTAATTAGTTCACACCTTGGAGTTTAAGATTCCATAGTAGTCATTTAGTCATTTTGTCATATTGTGATTCTCATTTCATTTTGTTACTTTTGTTACTCGGACTTTGTATCAGATCCACCACATTGTAACTTTTAGGTCTCATAGGTCACTTTGGCCTTTTGAAGACATTAATATAACATTTCATTTCATCTCTCTCTCTCTCTCTCTCTCTCTCTCTCTCTCTCTCTCTCTCTCTCTCTCTCTCTCCACATTGTACTGCTTAGTTCACACATTTCGCGCCTTTCACCTTTCACACCTATCAGCTTAGTTTAGGATTCCGTAGTATTTATATTCTGTTATCCTAGTTTAATTTATTTTGTTAATCTGACTTTGTATCAGATACACCGCATTGGAACTTTCTGGTCTCATAGGTCACTTTGGCCTTTTGAAGACGTTAATATAACATTTCATCTCTCTCTCTCTCTCTCTCTCTCTCTCTCTCTCTCTCTCTCTCTCTCTCTCTCTCTCTCTCTCTCTCTCTCTCTCTCTCTCTCTCTCTCTCTCTCTCTTCACACCATGTACATTTGATTTGTCTCATAGGCCGATTTCGGCCTGACATAGACGTTAAAAATCTTTCTCTCTCTCTCTCTCTCTCTCTCTCTCTCTCTCTCTCTCTCTCTCTCTCTCTCTCTCTCTCTCTCTCTCTCTCTCTCTCTCAAACATCAGAAGCCTCAAGGCATGAGGAGAAAGTGAAGAAGCACACTCCGACAACGTTTCTATACCACATGAGTGAACAACTGAAGGACAAGACTGAAAGATAACAAAGAAACCGAAGGCTCAGCTGAATCCATCAACTCACAATGTATTATAGACTAGTGACTGGCTGGCAGCACACTCAGCTCCAGACCAAGGACCAACAGATTACATTGGGGGAGTCGGGGCTCAACAGTGCATGGAGTGTGCAGTGAGACTGTTTGTGACTGGCTCAACACTCTAGGCCCAAAAACTACTAGACTAATCATAAACCGATGATATCCATGGTATATACACGGGAACTAAATATCTCCATGGGAGGGAAAAATGTGTAGCCTTAAGGCAAGTATCTCACAGAAGGATACAATGAGTAAATTCAGGTGGATAATAAGCTAGGTAAGCTAGCAGGCAGGCCAATGGCTAGGCTATTCATGGTCTTCCGCTTAGAGTGCTAGTCTAGTAGTGAGCAAAAAGGTCCTCTGTAGTCAGGCCCTCTAGCCAGTGATTTGGCTAAATGGTCGACATCCACTGGCCCTCTAAGCCACTAGTCAAGCTATTCTAGAGCCTAGTCCAGCTGCCAAGATGACCAGCCATCTGTCATCGAGCACTGGTAGCACATTAGCCGGTGGGCTACAATGATGGAGATCAGTGACACGCAAACTAGCGTCATTTCAACTAGTGCACTCTTAGCCAGATTAAGTAAGAAATTTGAATGTCTTGCAATTAGTCATTAACAAAACGCTTATTGGGAAGCTACTCAGAAGACTGATAGCACTGCAGGTTTTGGCCTTTCGTTACACTCGCAAGAATCCAGCATTTCAAGAAGATCCAGAACATCTATCCAGTATGTGCTCCCAACAGCATTGCACACTCACATTTTGCAGCAATTTCAGTCACTAACTGAAAAGAGATATTAGGAGTCTCACTACTTTGTGCAAGGGTTGTTTAAGATCCAGAGCTTGCCAGAAAGAAAATTTACTACAAGAAATACTGAAAAAGCTGAGATTCTCAGTGTACCTTTCTAGCCTCAAGAAAGCAGGAAACTCCATGGTCTGCATCACAAACTTTAAACATGGCAACAAATCAAATGATGCACACGAATAGATCAATCTAGAACGCAAAAGAAGATAGTAAATTGTCTGTAGCATGCAAATAGAAATACCTTGCTAAAGTCATATGCTTTACTAGAATCTCCCCGAAGGTTTAGAAGGAAGCCTTGCATGCTTCCAAACACTGGAAGATCCGGAAAAGGGGGAAGTTCCTACAAGAAATTGACAACATACAGCTCAAATCTAATCTCTCCTTTGAAAAAAAACTCTAAAAATTAGTACTTTCTTCTTTTCAAAGAAGAATCAAACGCAGACCACAGTGCTCAACAGGGAAGTTGGTAAGTCTGGTACAAGAAAAGTTTTGAATTCCAAATCTGTAAAGCTCATAAGTCTACATGCAGCAGCTACAATCTGAGAGCCTCCATAAAAATGGCTGTGATTGAAAGCACTGTGAAGTCCGGGGTCCCTTGCCGTCAACATGCAAACATGGATATGAACTTGCATGCAATCACGTTGCTGTGACCAGTGTTAGTGCTCTCACACACTACACATCTGGATACCGAATTGCTACAACGCCTAAGTTAACAACGATGCTCACAGTTTTCATGCCTCTACTTACCTAAGCAAATGTTTTTGTAGCCCGTAGCTTTTATTTGGGGAAGGGGGATGTTGCTTGAACTCGGCAAGCAGTGGACTTGATTTAAGATTCCATGTTATTCCCCATGCACTCTTCCATGGGGTACACGAGCACCAGAATTCTTACTGTGCACAAATGCGCGCACACACTCCTACAACTTAGCCCCACTCCGTGCCCTGCCGCTCCCTCACTGGCCCTCTTTTCCCTCATCTAATCTCTTGCTGGTTATGCCAACAACCCCACTTCCCTTCCTCAACCACATTTTGTTGTAAGACAAAATGTGCATAGAATATATAGCACCATAGATATAGTTGATGACACGGTTGCTTATAAACATGGTAAAAGCCACAAACCATCACATAATGAGTAAAGAAGTTGCTGAAAGCTGCGTACATATTATAGTTGGGCAAACTGAGGACATTGCAGTTTTTCTTAGGGGTATTTGCATGCTCCACTTATTAGCACAGATCCTGCGGGAGGAGAGAATTCGCAATAGAAGCAGCTTCACAGGGAGGAATCGGATGACCATGAGTATTCCTTTGACAACAGACATGTACTTCTACACCACCAAGTTACCCTCCAATCTTGAAGCGTTTACTTTCATTTGGGGTGGATTAAGCAAGACAAAATTTCAGCTTCTTATATTCTAAACTTATGCTTCTTGCTATAGAGGTAAGGTCGTTGTCAAAGAGATCACGGAAGCATTTTAAACAATCATATACAAGGGATATACTTCTCTTTTTCCCGTAATGTGTAGTCACATTTATTGCCTAAAAGAAATGAACATGCTTTAACAATTACGTACAACCTACTGCTTAGATCACACCTAGCTGTTTCAGATTCCATAGCATTTTATTCTGTCATTTTATTTTGTCATTTTTGTTACTCTAACTTTGTATCAGATCCACCACATTGTAACTTTCTGGTCTCATAGGTCATTCTGGCCTTCTGAAGACGTTAATATAACATTTCATTTCTCTCTCTCACATGAGGCCTGGCGCTTATTTCACGAGCACTCACCGCCTCCGACGATTACTTCTCCTGAGATCTGGGGTCAATATGTAACATCATTATATATGGTATCTGGACAGCCTCCATTACCAGATCCGTTAGAGCTATGCCCTGCTACTAGTACTTTCTTTACTACGGAAATGGTGGAAAAAGCCATTGATAAGATGAAGACATGAAGAGCATATGATCATGATGGTTTAGTAGCAGAACATCTGATCCATGCCAGGGATCTACTTTCAGAAGTCCTTGCTCATCTGTTTAATCGGGTCATGTGTGAAGGATTACCTGAATCTTGGAAATTATCTACTATCGTACCTATTTTCAAGTCAAGGGATCATATGATACCCGGGAACTACCGTACCATTATGGTAGGTCACACTTTGACCCGACTGTACGCATCCATTCTTGAACAAAAATTGAGTAGATGGGCAGAGAATGAGGGCATAAGGGCAACAGGACAAGCTGGATTCAGAAGGGGTTATTCCACTTTAGATCATATTCTTACGCTCAGAGCCATTTTGTCATTTCATTTTGTTACTCTGACTTTGTATCAGATTCACCACATTGTAACGCTTTGGTCTCATAGGTCATTTTGGCCTTTTGAAGTTGTTAATATAACATTTTATGTAATCTCTCGCACCCCCCTGCCCTGCGCTCCCGCTCCCGCTCATAGGTCATTCTAGCCTTTTGAAGACGTTAATATAACATTTCATTTCTCTCTCTCTCTCTCTCTCTCTCTCTCTCTCTCTCTCTCTCTCTCTCTCTCTCTCTCTCTCTCTCTCTCTCTCTCTCTCTCTCTCTCTCTCTCTCTCTCTCTCTCTCTCTCTCTCTCTCTCTCTCTCTCTCTCTCTCTCTCTCTCTCTCTCTCTCTCTAGACTGGCCCTTGAGTCTTCCAGACAGATATGCTAGACTGGCCCTTGAGTCTTCCAGACAGTTAGCTCTACAGGGGGACACTTCATGCTGGTATGCACAGATGACTTCATGGTTTCAGACGCATGGCTTCACCATGGACAGGTTGCCCCCTTTCCAGTATTCTCTTCAGGCACCCTCGCTGTCTCTTACACGGGTGGAGATCACTAGACTCATTCGTCAGGACCTGATCCAGCTCGACACCAGGAGGACATGGATAGAGCCGCCTCAGGAGTTGAGCACGAAGATGGCTTTCTATAGAGAGCATCTTCTCCACCTCACAGGAGATGGGTTTGTGATTCGACCCAGCTACATGGACACACATATGTCTCATGGTTTGCGTTGTGCCATTGGTCAGATACGCACATCCTCACATCAGCTCGAGATTGAGACTGGTAGATTCAAAGGGATACCAGCAGACAACAGGATATGCCGATTATGCCAGAGAGAGCCAGAGACAGAGTTGCACTACATATGTCATTGCACAGTGTTCTATGAGATACGGGGGCGTTTCCACTGCTTATTCAGAGAGGGTTTTGGTCCTCTATCTAGGGTCATGAGTTATGAGGATCAGAGATGTCTTGGACTATATCTACTTGAGTTACACAGGTATAGAGACACTTTACTGGGGAGAGCTAGAGAGAGGCAGTCCCAGAGACACATTACAGATCTCTTTTCACTAGATATGGGACAGCCAGAGGAGCAGCCACCACTGCAGAGCTCGTCCCACACTCATTCGACCACTACTGGCACTCTCATCGACCGAGCATTGGAGCTACAGAGATACAGACGACCGCGACTGAGGAGAGGAGCTACACAGCATCGACGGAGACTACAACAGAAGATTCGAGCCATACTCTCTCGACATTCAGAGTGCAGATGAGGATGGATCCTCACCATTTCTTCCATCTTTGTTTCACACACTGTTACATCCAGTTTACCGGGTACCTATTGTATCAGCTGCTACACCCACGTAGTTTTAGATTGTAGTAGTAGTAGTATTTTGTTCCACTTCTAGTTCTTTTCTAGTTCTTTTGTACCCAGACATGGTATTAGATTCACTATTTTGTAACTGATTGGTCTCATAGGTCATTTTGGCCTTTTGAAGACGTTAATATAACATTTCATTTCATCTCTCATCTCTCTCTCTCTCTCTCTCTCTCTCTCTCTCTCTCTCTCTCTCTCTCTCTCTCTCTCTCTCTCTCTCTCTCTCTCTCTCTCTCTCTCTCTCTCTCTCTCTCTCTCTCTCAGCCATACTTAATGGTCTAGAGATTTTTCCTTCGCCTGGGGGATTCACATGCTTTCCACACAGACATGGGGCCAGTACAATGGACTATGTCATGACTTCACCGAGCCTCATCTCTCATATTCAGGATCTCAGTGTGGGCCCTAGGCCTGTTGGAGTAACAGTGGACCATGCTCTCCTGACTTTTTCAGTCTCTTTCCAATATAGTGTCTCTCAGACACCACGGAGTGCACACACACGGTATACTTTTACACTAGAGACAGATTCAGTTTATGTGGAAGAGATTTACAGACGGATAGGGGCAGCCGAGCCTGTATATACAGTGGAGGAGATCACCACTTTATTGACGGAGATCTTGCATGGGGCAGCAGCAGAGGCATACCCACACACTCAACCAGATCAGAGAAGATGTTCTGGGAACATGTCTCAGAATAGTTGGTATAATGAGGAGCGCAGAGAGATGAGAGTTCAGATTCAGAGCGAGCTTATGCTTGGAGTCATTACATATAGACAGTCTCGGATTGCCCTTCGGCGTTTAGTGCGACGGAAAAAGTGGGCCTTTTTAGCCCAGATGGAACATGATTTGTATCAGCTCTTTTTGAGCCGAGATTCACGTGAGGCCTGGCGTCTCTTCCATGAGCACTCACCTCCTCCAGTGATAACCTCTCCCGAGATTTGAGGTCAATATGCAGCATCATTATATACAGTACCTGGGCAACCACCATTACCAGACCCTCTAGAGCCATGTCCAGCCACTAGTACCTTCTTTACCACTGAGATGGTGAAGAACGCCATTAATAGGATGAGGACTAAGAGAGCATATGATCATGATGGTTTGGTGGAAGAGCACTTGATACATGCTAGAGATTTACTGTCAGAGGTTCTTGCGCGGTTGTTTAACCGTGTCATGCGTGAGGGACTACCCGAGTCCTGGAGATTATCTACTATTGTACCTCTATTCAAGGCAAGGGACCCCACGGTGCCAGGGAACTACCGTACTATTATGATAGGGCACACATTGGCACGGTTGTATGAATACATTCTTGAACAGCAACTGAGTAAATGGGCAGAAAATGAGGGCATACGAGCAACAGGACAGGCTGGATTCAAGAGGGGTTTCTCCACTTTGGACCATATTCTTACACTCGGAGCCATTATTGAGGAGGGTAGGGCACATGGGAGACGGATGTATTGTTGCTTTGTGGACTTCCGCAAGGCATTTGACACAGTGCCGAGGGCCAGATTGATGCACAGGCTACTGAAGTTGGGAGTACCCACAGAGATCATATGGGGGATCATGGCTTTATACGGCTCAGTGAGGACTGGCCAGGTACGCACTCTTGAGGGGATTTCTGACATCGTTCATTCCACTATTGGAGTGAAACAAGGGTGTCCTTTGTCCCCTACACTTTTTGGTATGTACGTAGATGAGGTCTCTGACTACATTGACAGAGAGGGTGACAGAGGCGCTCAGCTGGCAGGGACATGGATCCCTTTATTATTATATGCTGATGATATTGTGTTGATGTCAGAGTCGCCAGAGGGCATGCAAAGACATTTGGAGGCATTGCACAACTTTGAAGAGGATAGTGGACTGTCTGTGAACCTTGGTAAAACCAAGGTTATGGTGTTTAACACCACACCACAATGGGTCAAGAGATCGGCACCTACACTCGTATATGGCCAAGACACTGTGGAGTACACAGATGAATATACATATCTGGGGGTGGTATTCACGGGACCGAGGTTTACCCTGAGAAGAGCAGCAGAGACTAGACTATCCAGAGCCTATGCGGCATTGGGAGGGCTAGAGAGGATGTGTTCGCAGGTTCAGTTTCAAGAACCACGAACAAAACTATGGCTCTTTGATACTTTGGTTGCTTCAGCTATGCTTTATGGGGTCCAAGTTTGGGGACCATCTCTGAATCATGACAGTTGGAGGAACATGGAGAGACCCTTGGTATTTATGATATCCCGGATGATTAGAGCCAAGGCCTCTGTACCACATGCGATTATTCGAACGGACGTAGCCGCCCCTCCTATAGAGATTGAGGCTCTTACCAGATCAGTGTCCTTTATGCACAGTCTATGGGATACACAGAGAGGCAGATATACTAGACTGGCTCTTGAGTCTTCTAGACAGTTAGCGATGCAGGGAGATGCATCATGTTGGTATGCACAGATGACCTCATGGTTTTAGAGGCATGGTCTCAGCATGGATAGATTGCCTCCCTTTCAGTACTCCCTGCGTGCACCCTCCCTGCCAATCACACGGACGGAGATCACTAGACTCATTCGTCAGGATCTTATACAATTGGACACCAAGAGGACATGGGTAGAGCCGATACAGGAGTTGGGCACGAAGATGGCTTTCTACAAAGAGCACCTTCTCCAACTTTCAGGAGATGGGTTTGTGACTCGTCCGAACTACATGGACACTCATTTATCTCATGGTCTGCGATGTGCTATTGGTCAGATTCGCACATCCTCACACCAACTGGAGATTGAGACGGGTAGATTCAAAGGGATACCGCCGGAGTCTAGGATATGTCAACTATGCGGTAGAGAGCCAGAGACAAAGCTACACTACATATGCCACTGCACTGTGTATTATGAGATACGAGGGCGCTTCCATTGCTTATTCAGGGAGGGTTTTGGAGCCCTAGATAGAGTCATGAGGTATCAGGATCAGAGATGCCTTGGCCTATATCTACTCGAGCTACACCAACATAGAGATAGTCTGTTGAGGAGACATGGAGTACGACAGTCGCAGAGACAAATCACAGACTTCTTTGGATTGAGGGAGCCAAGAGACCAACCACCAGCACAGGGTTGTACCTGCATTCATACGAAAGGCACCCTCATTGACAGGGCGATTGAGCTCGGGAGATCGAGACGACCACGACCGAGACACAGGAGCACACTACATCGACGGAGACACCAGCAGAGGATCATAGGCATTCTAGCAAGACACCCAGATTGTCATTGAGGGCCTATTCTACATTTTCAGATTTCAGATTTCACACTTCATTTTCAGTTTTCATTTTTACTTTCAGTACTTTTTGAACTTGTACTTCAGACATTGTATTAGATTCACCACTTTGCATTTGATGGTCTCATAGGTCATTTTGGCCTTTAAAAGTGTATATATTATTTCATTTCATTGAGAGAGAGAGAGAGAGAGAGAGAGAGAGAGAGTAATGGGATACGAAGATCAAAGATGCGTGGGTTTGTTCTTGCTCGAGCTGCGCAGACACAGAGAGAACCTGATGAATGGCGAGGCTAACCAGTCTCAAAGACGGATCACAGACTTCTTCAGAGCAAACACGGGACAGCCACAAGAGCCACTCCCACAGCAGAGCTCCCCCTCGTCTCACACCAGAGGCACACTGATCGACCGAGTGATTGCACTAGGAAAAACCAGGTGCCCACGACTGCGAAGGACTACACAGCATCAACGGAGGCTACGTCAAAAGATTCGGAGCACGCTGGCCAGGCATGCACGACGGCCGGTCAGACTACTAACCATGGAGGAAATTGATGAGATTCGCCAACGACCGATGCTAGATCTTTTGTGATTCAGCTCTCCCAACATCTTGCCCATTTTTGCTTAGTTTTCTGCTTAGCTCACATCGACCAATCTAGAATCCCTTAGTATATATCTTTGTTTTGTATTGTGTTAGGTTATTTTGTTACTCTGACTTTGTATCAGATCCACCACCTTGTAACTTTCTGGTCTCATAGGTCACTATGGCCTTTTGAAGACGTTAATATAACATTTCATTTCATTTTCATTTCATTTCATTTTGCAGCATTCACGGAGGCTGCATCAAAGGATTCGGATCACTTTGGCCCGACATGCACGACGCTCGGTCAGACTACTGACCATGGAGGAGATCGATGAGATCCGCCAGCAACCGATGCTAGATCTCTTGTGATCTAGCTATCCCAGCTAGCTGCTTAGTTCACACCTAGCAGTTCAGGATTCCATAGTATTTTATTTTGTCATTTTGTCATTTTGTTACTTTTGTTACTCTGACTTTGTATCAAATCCACCACATTGTAACTTTCTAGTCTCATAGGTCACTTTGGCCTTTTGAACACGTTAATATAACATTTCATTTCATTTTTCTCTCTCTCTCTCTCTCTCTCTCTCTCTCCCCCCCCCCGCCATCACTTCTACAGAGGACTGGGGCCAGTACGCATCATCTCTGTACACAATTCCTGAGCAGCCCCCCCTTCCCACCCCTCCCGATCCATGCCCACACACATGTGCTTTTTTCACCGCAGAGATGGTGAGGAAGGCCATTGACAGGATGAAGACTGGGAGAGCATACGATCATGATGGTTTAGTGGCTGAGCACTTCACGCATGCCAGAGATCTACTAGCAGAGCGTCTAGCAATGATGTTTAACCGTGCCATGTGTGAGGGCTTGCCAGATACTTGGAGCCTATCTACTATTGTACCTATCTTCAAGTCGGGAGACCCTATGGAGCCTGGGAATTATCGCACTGTCATGATTGGACACACATTGGCACGGTTGTACGCATCTATTCTTGAGCAGCAGCGGAGTAGATGGGCAGAGAGGGAGGGGATACGCGCAGCCCGGGAGGAAGGGTTCAGGAGGGGTTTTTCTACTCTTGACCATATCTTGACACTCAGAGCCATCATTGAGGAGGGTAGATCGCGTGGGAGACGGATCTATTGTAGCTTTGTGGATTTCCGCAAAGCATTTGACACAATGCCTAGAGCTAGATTGATGCGCAGATTACAGTAGATGGGAGTACCCACAGAGCTCATTTGGGGGGTCATGGAATTATACAGGTCAATAGTGGGGCAGGTACGCACCTCAGAGGGTCTATCCACACCAATTTACTCCACTATTGGGGTGAAGCAGGGCTGCCTGCTCTCTCCTACTCTATTTGGTATGTATGTGGATAAGGTTTCTGACTACATTGAGAGAGATGGTGATAGAGGTGCACAGTTGGCAGGGACATGGATTCCATTATTGTTATATGCTGATGATATTGTGTTGATCTCCGACTCTCCGGAGGGGATGCAACGTCACTTGGATGCTTTGAATAGGTTTGCTCAGGAAAGTGGTTTGTCCGTCAACCTTGGTAAAACCAAGGTCATGGTATTTAATACCACCCCACAGTGGATCAGGAGGTCAGCGCCAACATTCGCATACGGCGAGGAGACTGTGGAATATACAGAGGCGTACACTTACCACGGAGTGGTTTTTAGTGGGCCAGCATTTTCATTGAGGAGGGCAGCAGACACTAGACAGACCAGAGCCCATGCAGCACTACGTAGATTGGAAAGGATGTGTTCACAGGTTCAGTTTCAGGAGCCTCGGACGAAGCTCTGGCTCTTTGACACTCTGGTGGCTTCTGCATTGCTTTATGGAGCTGAGATTTGGGGACCTTCATTAGATCATCACGGGAGGACAGGCCGCACTAATGGATGGGGGGACATGGAGAAGCCTCTGGGCTCTATGATCTCGCGGCTCATTAGATCCAAGGCCTCAGTACCACGTGCTATTGTTCGAGCAGAGCTAGCTGCCCCCCCACTAGTGGTTGACGCGCTTACCAGATCGGTCTCCTTCATACACCGCATGTGGGAACTTCCCAGAGACAGATATGCCCGCCTTGCACTTGAGTCCTCTCGACAGTTAGCCATGCAGGGAGATACAGCATGCTGGTATGGGGAGATGACATCATGGTTTCAAGCGCATGGGTTCAGCATAGACAGATTGCCTCCCTTCCAGTACTCACTGGATGCACCCTCTCTGACTCTTACACAGTCCGAGATCACCGGGCTCAACCGCCGGGACTTGACTCAGCTAGACACCAGGAGGACATGGATACAACCAGCACAGGAGCTGGGCACGAAGATGGCTTTCTACAGAGAGCATCTCCTCCAGCTTACGGTTGATGGTTTTGTGACGAGGCCCAGATACATGGACACCCACTTGTCTCATGGGATACGATGCGCTATCGGCCAAATACGTACATCTTCACGCCAACTGCGGATCGAGACTGGGAGATACATCGGAGTACCAACAGAGGCTAGGACATGCCCCCTGTGTGACATCAAGCCTGAGACAGAGTTGCACTACAAATGCCACTGCCCCGTCTACTACGAGATACGAGGCCGCTTCCATTGCTTGTTCAGAGAGGGCTTTGGACCACCATTCTCCAGAGTCATGCACTACGAGGATCAGAGATGCTTGGGTTTGTTTTTGCTCCAGCTACGTAGACACAGAGAGAGCCTGATAAGAGGAGAGGCTAGCCAGTCCCAGAGACGGATCACAGATTTCTTTAGAGCTGCCACTGGACACCCGGAGGAGTTACTACCACAACAGAGCTCGTCGTCTCACACCAGAGGCACACTGATCGACCGAGCGACTCAGCTAGGAAGATCTAGACGCCCACGACTGCGGAGGACTAGACAGCATCGGCGGAGGCTGCATCAGAGGATTCGGATCACTTTGGCTCGACATGCACGACGCCCGGTCAGACTACTGACCATGGAGGAGATTGATGAGATCCGCCAGTGACCGATGCTGGATCTCTTGTGATCTAGCTATCCCAGCTAGCTGCTTAGTTCACACCTAGTAGTTTAGGATTCCATAGTATTTTATTGTGACATTTGTCATTTCATTTTTGTCATACTCTGACTTTGTATCAGATCCACCACATTGTAACTTTTTGGTCTCATAGGTCACTTTGGCCTTTTGAAGACGTTAATATAACACTTTGGCCTTTTGAAGACGTTAATATAACATTTCATTTCATTTCTCTCTCTCTCTCTCTCTCTCTCTCTCTCTCTCTCTCTCTCTCTCTCTCTCTCTCTCTCTCTCTCTCTCTCTCTCTCTCTCTCTCTCTCTCTCTCTCTCTCTCTCTCTCTCTCTCTCTCTCTCTCTCTGTGTATCTATGATCTCCCGATTGATTAGAGCCAAGGCCTCCGTACCTCACGCGATCATTCGAGCAGAGCTAGCTGCCCCCCCCATGGAGATTGAGGCGCTTACCAGATCAGTGTCCTTTGTGCACAGCCTATGGGATACTACTAGAGACAGATATGCTAGACTGGCCCTTGAGTCTTCCAGACAGTTAGCTCTACAGGGGGACACTTCATGCTGGTATGCACAGATGACTTCATGGTTTCAGACGCATGGCTTCACCATGGACAGGTTGCCCCCTTTCCAGTATTCTCTTCAGGCACCCTCGCTGTCTCTTACACGGGTGGAGATCACTAGACTCATTCGTCAGGACCTGACCCAGCTCGACACGAGGAGGACATGGATAGAGCCGCCTCAGGAGTTGAGCACGAAGATGGCTTTCTATAGAGAGCATCTTCTCCACCTCACAGGAGATGGGTTTGTGATTCGACCCAACTACATGGACACACATATATCTCATGGTTTGCGTTGTGCCATTGGTCAGATACGCACATCCTCACATCAGCTCGAGATTGAGACTGGTAGATTCAAAGGGATACCAGCAGACAACAGGATATGCCGATTATGCCAGAGAGAGCCAGAGACAGAGTTGCACTACATATGTCATTGCACAGTGTTCTATGAGATACGGGGGCGTTTCCACTGCTTATTCAGAGAGGGTTTTGGTCCTCTATCTAGGGTCATGAGTTATGAGGATCGGAGATGTCTTGGACTATATCTACTTGAGTTACACAGGTATAGAGACACTTTACTGGGGACAGCTAGAGAGAGGCAGTCCCAGAGACACATTACAGATTTCTTTTCACTAGATATGGGACAGCCAGAGGAGCAGCCACCACTGCAGAGCTCGTCCCACACTCATTCGACCACTACTGGCACTCTCATCGACCGAGCATTGGAGCTACAGAGATACAGACGACCGCGACTGAGGAGAGGAGCTACACAGCATCGACGGAGACTACAACAGAAGATTCGAGCCATACTCTCTCGACATCCAGAGTGCAGATGAGGATGGATCCTCACCATTTCTTCCATCTTTGTTTCACACACTGTTACATCCAGTTTACCGGGTACCTATTGTATCAGCTGCTACACCCACGTAGTTTTAGATTGTAGTAGTAGTAGTAGTATTTTGTTCCACTTCTAGTTCTTTTCTAGTTCTTTTATACCCAGACATGGTATTAGATTCACTATTTTGTAACTGATTGGTCTCATAGGTCATTTTGGCCTTTTGAAGACGTTAATATAACATTTCATTTCATTTCATTTTCTCTCTCTCTCTCTCTCTCTCTCTCTCTCTCTCTCTCTCTCTCTCTCTCTCTCTCTCTCTCTCTCTCTTACCAGTTTAGGATCCTCAGTACTTTCATTTTTTCATTTTATCATTTTATCATTTTGTCATTTCATTTTGTTACTCTAACTTGGTATCAGATTCAGCACATTGTAATGCCCTGGTCTCATAGGTCATTTTGGCCTTTTGAAGACGTTAATATAACATTTTATTTCATTTCATTCAGTTCCCACGGTAAACCTTGGTAAAACCAAGGTTATGGTGTTTAACACCACGCTGCAGTGGATCACGAGATCAGCACCTACATTCGCTTATGGTCAGGAGACGGAGTACGCAGATGCATACACCTATCTTGGGGTAGTCTTCATTGGGCGAAGGGTTTCTTTGAAGAGAGCAGCAGATACTAGGCTGACCAGAGAGTATGCGGCCTTGGGAGGATTAAGAGGATGTGTTCACAGGTTCAGTTCCAGGACCCAGAACAAAACTTTGGCTCTTAGATACTTGTGGCTTTAGCTATGCTCTACAGGGTTCAGCTCTGGGGACCCTCAGTCGGTCAGGATGGGTGGAGAGTCATGGAGAGGCCCTTGGTATCTATGATTTCCCAATTGATTAGAGCCAAAGCGTCCGTGCCACACAAGATCATTAGAGCAGAGTTAGCAACACCCCCTATGGAGATAGAGGCGCTTACCAGATCAATCTCCTTCATGCAAAGCTTATAGGATACTACTAAAGACAAAATGCCGGATTGGCCCTTGAGTCCTCTAGACAGTTAGCCTCATAAGGGGACACATCATGCCAGTATGCAGAGATGTCAACATGGTTCCAGAGACATGGCTTCAGCATGGACAGCTGACCACCCTTTCAGTACTCCCTCGATGCACCATCGCTGCCTCTTACTCGGATGGAGATTACTAGACTCATTTGCCAAGATCTGACCCAGTTGGACACGAGGTGGACATGGATAGAGCAGGCACAGGAGCTGGGCACAAAGATGGCTTTCTATAGAGAGAATCTTCTCCACCCCACAAGGGATGGATTTGTGATTCGACCTAGCTACATGGATACACATGGGTTACAATGCGCCATTGGTCAGATACAGACATCTTTGCACCAGCTCGAGATTGAGACTGGTAGATTCAAAGGGATACCAACAGCCATCAGGATATGCCACCTATGCCATACAGAGCCAGAGTCGGAAATGCATTATATATGTCACTGCACAGCGTATTACGAACAGGGTTGCTTCCTTTGTCTATTCAGAGAAGGCTTTGGACCTTTCTCAAGAATCATGAGCTATCAGGACCAGAGATGTCTTGACTAGAGTTACACAAACACAGAGACGGCTTTGGAGAAAGACAATCCCAAAGACAGATTACTGATTTCTTCACACCAAACACTAGACAGATAGAGGAGTAGCCACCACTGCAAATCTCAGCCCAGACTCACACCCACGGTACTCTCATTTACCAAGCATTGGAGTTAGGGAGATCGAGACGCCCCCGACTGAGGGAAGGAGCTTCACAGCATCGATGGAGACTTCAGCACAGGATTCGAGCCATACTGTCTCGACATCCAAAGTGCAGATGAGGATGGATTCAGTGATCACTCATACCCCACACAGTTCCAGCTAGTAGTACTTCTAGTTTCATTTTATTTTTTGTACCCAGACATGGTATCAGATTCACAAGTTTGTAACAGATTGGTCTCATAGGTCATTTCGGCCTCTTGAAGACGTTAATATATCATTTCATTCCACTTCATTTCTCTCCATTTTGCTTCAATGAATGCATGTAAGGTCCCTCGTGCTGCTCAATGGCCATAGCCATGGGCATATTTGATAGAGTCCATACAGGTAACAGTACACCCCTGATGCCCAACATCACTTTTTGTACTCCAGGATTTGCATATGCTCACATAGGAGGCCTCTCAAATATAAATGAAATTGCGTCTCAAAGCGAAGTCGCTTCCATAAAGATGATGTGGCATAGCAAGTCATATCTCACAAGCAATGAGCAGCATACTGCACTAACAAAAGATAAAACCACATTATGACAAATGCCATGCCATGAACCAAGTATTAGCCCAATAAATTGACACACAGTTTATAGCCTTGTATGAAACTCAGGAAAAGTGCCAGTAGGCTTGCCTTTATATACGGATAAAGCGAAGGATCTGCATCAATTGTTAGCTGTTTCAACAGGGCAAAAATAGGAGAACTTGTAACATAATCCTCCTCGTGTCCCCCAGTAAGTCTCACACATGTAGAAACAAGATGTAACACTAGAAGCTGCAAAAGCCCATTTCTGACATAGTAAGCACATAAAGAAGCTTTTGGAAAAACAGAACATTAAAGGGAAGAGCTTAGTTGCCTGCAGTTCTGGCCCAAGAACATCAGAATACTCCCCCTTTGGTAAAGCTGATAAAACATCTAAGATAGAACTTAAAATGTTGCAGCATTCCTTATGCAGCTCAGCTTTTCCCAATGACTGCAATATTGTATGAAATAGATACCTGCCAAGAGAGGTTTTAGCTTTAAAAATTAAGAAACATTAAAAATAAGACATCCACACGATCTTTAGCATCAGTTTTGAAGTATGAGACATCTGAGATGAAACAGAGCCTACCCTTATCATTCATCGCATTGTTTTCCCTGCATACTAATCTTCTTGCTTCAAATTTCCTACTTCCATGCTTAACATAGCTTTACTTTCTTATCCCTCAAAACATATTGAGCATTGTCAACTGTTTCGCCAAGCACGTTGTTTCAAAAAGTACCAATATTCAAAAACAGAACCCTTAATATGCTATACTTAAAGCACATTCAAAAAGCTTACTATAGCAATTGAAATAGGTACTTAAAAGACACACAGAGAAGTCAAAAACACCCAGTGCACAATAACCTGAATTTCTTTAGCAAAAAATAAACACTCCTGTCTAACTTACCGACATGTGTTTGGGACTTTGACTCTCTCCTGAATAACATCTATAAGACATTCTAGTCCAGCAAGCTTATTTCTCCGATGTCGTGAACTATGGGAAGTCTCTAGTTGGAGATGAATTTGAAGAATAAACTGAAAACCACGCAGGAGCCATTGTCATACTTTCAATACCATCCAAGATTATTGACAGTAAAGGACAACAATCTCAATAGGAGAATTATTACCATGAAAACACGATCTGCTCGAAATATCCTCAAGACGTCCCTAACACCTGGGCAGGTGTTGCCCATTTGAGAGGCATAACATTCACTTGCAAAATATCAAATTGCCACAGGAATATATAAGCAAGAGAAACACAAAGTTTTGAATGTACAAAACGATGAAACTTGAATGTTTTAGTGAAACAATGAAGCAGTCATGTGTACACAAGTTCGACTTAAACCTTCCACAAAACCCATCCACCACTGTCCGTACAGAGGATATAATTGCCCCTTTTGTATGGAAAGGAAACTGAGGACTGTCAGCGACTGAGCACAACTGGAACAACCCGTTGACAATAGAGACCTGAATGTGTCAGGCAGGACGCTGGAGTTAGCTTCTTTATATTACTAAAGTGCACACACGGAAAAATGAGTATACTCAATAGACCATGTTCTTTCTTATAAGGACATCTCTGTCATCTTCTGACAAGTTTGCTATGGCCAACATCTTTCCCTGCAGAACAGAGCGTGCTAGTTCCTTATCATCTTCACATCCGTGACAATACAAGGGCAACAAGCTTGAAAAAATAGCTGCAGAAGTCTCCTTCACTAAAGTAGCAATCGGTTTTGACAAGACCTGCAACATGATACAAGTAGGCGTGTTTATCTTTCAAGTTCATATTATTAAAAAGGAAGGCTCACTCTGTGACTTGACCTTGCCAAGCCAAGTCAGCTCGTTATCACGGTTGTACAATAACAAAGGAGGTAACACCAAGGAAGTGCAGTACTTCAGGAAATCAACAGGTTCTGAATTGCAAACAAGAAGATCCCGTATCTGCACGAAGGTTTTGAAACTCTTAGTTTAGAAGGCATAACTCCTGAACGTTTAAAGCTGACAGAGTAATGCAACGTTAAAGCAGAGGAAAAAGAGCTTAAGAACTGAATCTGGTGTTGAACGAGTCTAAAGGAATCCGAACAGCACAAAAACAGCTTACTTCCACCAATGTTGGCAGAGGCAATCCAACTTTGACCCAGCAAGAGAGAATACAGCAGAGAAGATGTGATAAATACTGCCGGCATAACCAAAGTCCAGCTCCAAGAGGTCATGTTCCATCTTGAGAAACTTTTGTTTACTCTTGAAAACACATCAATAATGTGTACATATGTACCTTCCAACGGTTAGGATAATTGAGCTGCCTTGCCAGATCATCTAAAATAGTACGAGAAAGCAACCTAACAGAAAAGGAGTAGACTTTAAAAAGTAGCCACAATTTCAACTCCACAGCCTCAACATGAAAAAAAAAGACTTAACACACTTCTGTCTTACTCCAACCTGAGAGAAGGAAAGATGGCGGCATTTGCACAAATCAAGAAAACTGCCTGCAGAGGCACGCATATCAAGCAAAAGTCAGCCATGATCTGGTTCATTTCCATAATTTTTAGCACAAAATCATCAAAAGTCTGTAGCAACAATCAAATAACGATGATAAGCATGCAACAACAAATAATAAGCACAAAGTGCTGTCCAAGCAAAACATCCGTGAAAGCCAAGTAATTGATGGTAGATCTATCTCAATTCAAGCAATTCCACACTAATCTCCCAATGACAAGGCCACAAGTGAACTTCGTCCCATGCTCTTGGAACGGGGGAACATGTTAATCGCTGACAAGGGGATACGCTCAAGCATATAAGGGTGGTACGGTTTCCTCTTTCAAGAATCAACGTCGAACGTGGTCTTGTAGTTCGGAGCAATATGGGTGGTGTAATGTATGAAGCGTGACCCACCGGATTCCTTCCAAGCCGTAATACATTGGCATTGTAGAAAAGCTTCATTTACTCGGCAGTCTATTGAGGCATCATGTAGCAAGTGTAATGCATCCCATCTCCCCAACCAATTTTTTGCTTGCTTCCCATGAGGGGTTTTCATGCATCTTTATCATGTACTCCACGACCCTTTCCATGCCCATAACCTCAATTGGAAGAGATCCCAACTCAAGAAGTAGGAGCATATATGGTGTTGCATCTTAACTTGGAGAAAGTTTGTAAGAAGACGCTTTTGGACATTCACAAACTCTTTCCAAGTAGACTTTAAGATGCTCCCGCCCCACACTTCAACTCCATAAAGAAGAACCGGTGTCACCAATGTGTCAAATAGGTACTTCTTGCCCAACACTTGATGTTTCCCGCATTACACATGTTTTCAAATGCATAGTAAGATCTCTTTCTAGCTTTCAAACAATGCATAGCATATTCATGCCACTTGTGATTGGCCAAAACCTCAAGGCGAAGGTAACTAAAGCTCTCAACAACTTCAAGTGTCTCATTGTTGTACAAAATGCATGGCTTCTCCTTATAGTTGGTTTTCACAGGCATAACCTTTTTTTTGGATTCATTCACAATCAACCCACTATGCAAGCAAAAGTTCTCAAGGACAACCATAAGCTTTTGTGCATCCTCTACAGTGTGTGCTAGATGTAACAAACTTGGACACCAAGTCTAGGTTCTGTCGCGACACAACAGAGACTCACTTCAAAAACACTTCACAATTTCACAAGTCGACACGGCTCGGCGTGGTTCCGTGCCGGAGAGATTGGCCCCAAAGAGTGGTGCCCCTTTCGGTATTTCTTTTATATTAATCTGTGACTAGAGCACAACTTCCCACGGGTGATCGCTCTCAGACTCTATGTCCAGATGCGCTGAGAAGTGAGTCCCCTTGGGTCACTTATAAAGATTACAAGGGGGTGCTAAAAGCAGAGCCCCAAAAGCATGAAACTCAAAAGCAATTCAATTCCAAAAGCAGCTGGTCTTCAAAAGCTATCAAAAGCACCTATGCCAATTGCGAAAATCCATACAGCTAGGCCACGTCAGCAGTCAACGTGAAACGCGGACGTCCGTACATTTTGCTACGTCACTACTTGTCAACGCAAATCGCAAAGTTCTATATTGCTGCCACGTCAACATGTCAGTGCAAATTGCGGAATTCCATACTGTTGCCACGTGGCACTCGGGCACGTCAGTCTGTCTATGCCCGCGGATAGTCATGCCGCGTCATTAGTTTGTGACATACCTCCCTCTTGAAAGAATTGTAATTGCCCTCAATTACGCCTGCAAAACAGATAGAAGCCATAAACCAACTCAACAGACACTGACTCTCAGTACCAACGCACTAGACACGACACATCTAGCACTTGTACAAAGACGACAGTCACATCACAAGACATCACTTGACATCACACGACAAATCAATCAGAAAAAAATTCATTTCAAATCTCAGACCATGACCATCGGCAACGTATTTAGTAATCGCATCTAGATCCATTCCAGACCTCACTGAGGCCCAATTAACTAATCCTTATTGCAATCATGTCTATAGAGATTTATGAGACCAAAATGCTGCAGTCATTTCGTCTTTCAGTTCCTGCACTCAAACAAGTCAAATGAGAGACTACAAATCAATCATACTAAATTTTGTCTTTCAGTTCCTGCAGTCAAACAAGTTAAATGAGAGAGTACAAATCAATCATATTCAATTTCGGGAATTCCGCAATACACCACAATATTGGTCAACCCATTAGTATCCCTGAAACCCAAAGGGGACGTCAGTGACCTTATTCAAAAATCGGGGTAATCTGTTGACAAAGGAGCGGAGTGACTCCCCTCTTGTGCAATCCCTTTGCACCAAATTCAACCTTGCTAATATCAGGGAATCTATCGGAGTAGATGATGCTAAACCGAATACTTCAAGGTATAGTTCCAAAATCTGAGGAGTATCTACTAGGTTCTCCTACATCCACTTCGCATCTAATGCCGGATAATTCTTGAATTTAACCAGGAGCTGCCGAATCACTCTATGTTTCATCTTTCTTGCCTTGTGTGCCAAAATTTGTTCTAGAACGAGTATCTCCTCGCTCTCTTCCACTTTGGGTTGCTCATCAAGCTCCCCATCAATTGGCACCTCACTTTTTTAAGGTTTCAAGAGACTCACATAGAATGCATTGTGAATCTTTCAAGCATGTGGTAGCTTGAGTCAAAAGGAGACGTCATTTATCTTTTCTTTAATCTAAAAAGGGCCATAATACTCATGCTAAGCTTTGGAAGCGTGCCTTTTCAAAACGTAAGAGCACCCAATCGTCTTCCTTTAATTTCAAGTCGCATCAATGTCCATCTGCTGCCTTCTTGTGTCGTTCTTGAAACCTCTCTAGAGCCTTGAGGACCTTGGCAAAAGCAGTTTCCAAGTTCCTCGCGTACTGGTTGGCTTGAAAAATCTTGTCCGAAGTGTTGAGAAAAAGATGAACTTTTTGAGTACCTTCAATTGTCTCAAATGGTGCTTTCCCTGTCGAAGAGCGAACCGTGTTATTGTAGGCAAATTCCACCAAAGGCAAATATTTTTCCCATTGAGTCTTTTGATCGGAGATGTAAGACCTCAACAAATCCAAAACAACTAAATTGGCGATCTCAGATTGCCCATTTGTCTGCGGGTGGAAAGATGATAAGAACTGCAACCGTGTGCCAATGTTCTCCCAAATAGCCCTTCAAAACAAACTCGTGAATCGGGAATCTCTGTCGGAGACTATTATCTCAGGCATGCCATGTAACCAAAATTTCTATGCACTGAACAGTCTCGCTAAATGATCCGGCTTGACTGTTTTCTTCACTGGAATGAAGTGAGCTTGCTTGCTAAATCTGTCAATGATAGTCCAAATGCCATCGTGCCCACTCTGTGTCTTCGGGAGATCAAAGATGAAATCCATTGCAATACTTTCCCAGGGGCGGGTGGGAATGGGTAAAGGGTGTAGTAATCCATGTGCCTTACGCCTGTCAAACTAGGCCTTTTAGCATACTAAACAGCTGCGAAAAAAGTCGTCGACATCCTTCTTGAGTCTCTGCCAATAGAAATAACGCTCTACACCCTTCAAGGTGGTATCGATGCCGCGGGGAGCCGTAAACGGTGGACAGTGGCACTCTGTCAAGACCTTTTCCCTCAAAGGTTGTGTGACACACAACATCACTTTCTTCATCAAGTAGCCATCCTGGATGGAATATCCTGGAATTGTCTCCCCATTCTGTATGCGAGTAAACATATCGGAAAAATTTAAATTGGTGGCGTACTGATCAACCACATCCTCAAAGCTTCTATGATGGATTGCGGAAATAGCCAAGACGAGGGGCTTCCGAGACAATGCATCTACCACTAAGTTTTTATGTTCCTGAACATGGACAATCTCGAAGTGAAACTATGACAAGAGGTTAGTCCATCGCATCTACCTTTTGGAAAGCTGCTTCTATGACAAGAAGTAGCGTAAACTCTGATGATCGGTAAACACCGTGAAATCAGCTCCGAGTACATAATGTCGCCACTGAGTAAGAGCATAGATCACTGTCAATAGCTCTTTCTCATAAATCTGTGCTACCAATTCGAGCCTTGAAAACATTCTGCCTTCATAAGCAATCACATGGCCTTCTTGCATCAAGACCGCTCCTAGACTAGGACCACAAGCATCACAATAAACTTCAAATGGCTTTTGCAAGTCTGGCAAAGCCAACACTGGACCAATAGTAAGTTTCTCCTTAAGCCTCTGAAAGGCAGGCACCTTTGTCGATCCCCACGAGAAAGTGACTCCTTTCTGCGTCAAGAAGTGCAAAGGGGAAGCTACCTCTGCAAACTTCCGAATGAACCGTCGGTAGGAAGAACACAAGCCTAGAAAGCTTCTAACTTCATGAACAATCTTCAAGTCTCACCAATCGCGGATAGTCTCAATTTTGGCCGGGTCGATCTGTACTCTTGCTACTGAGACGATGTGTCCTAGGAAGTGTATCTCCGGCAAGAAAAACTCGCTCTCTTTGGCATTGATAACTAATATGTGATCAGCAATGCCTGAAATACCTGTAGCAGATGATGTCGATGCTCTCCATCATCCTTAGAGAATCATCAAAGAAAGTGCCCACAAAAGATCGATGCTCTCGGAAAATCCTATCCACCATTCTGGTGAAAGTTGTTGGAGCATTGGTAAGTCCAAAAGGCATCACCAAAAATTCATATAAACCAAAACTTGTCCGAAAGTCTGTCTTGTAGACATCTCCCGAAGCAATTCTGATCTGATGATATCCGCTTTTCAAATCAATCTGAAACAAGAGGATCCCTCTAATCGATCAAGAATATCATCGATCCTTCGAATAGGAAATTTGTTCTTGATGGTGATCTTATGGAGAGCTCTATAGTCAATGCACATCCTCCAAGATCCCTCTTTCTTTAGTACCAGTTAAACCGGAGAACAATAGGGTGAAGTACTCGACTGGATGAGACCCTTTTCAAGGTCGTTCACTTGGTTCATGATTTCTTCATTCTGGGCTCGGCTAACACAGTAAGGTGGTCGGTTCGGTAGTGTGGTTCCAGGAATCAGATCAATAGTATGGTCCTCAAGACGAGATGGGGTAACTCGCCTGGCAGGCCTTCTGAGAAACAATCAGCATGTGTGTGCAGAAATTCTTGTCGTTCTTTGTCTAGTTCAGACATGTTCGTTCATTATTCATCATTCAACTCTTTCAAATAGATAGGGTAAACAAAAAGACTGGATTTCATTAATTTGGCAATGGCCGAAGCCGATACAATAGGGACGGACTCGTTCTTCAGTTCTATATCAAGTACAATTTTTCGGCCCTTTTCATTTCTCAAGGTTGCTTTCTTTGCTCGATAGTCAACCACTGCGTTGTTCTTATGGTACCAAGGGACTCCTAGGAGGATGCCACGCCCTTCCAAAGGCGTGATGTAAAAGTCCTCGTGCCCTAAATACACCTGACAATGCAAACGAAGTTTGCCAATGACAAGCGTAATGGCTACATCTTGTCTGGGCGCCACTAGAACTGCCTCTGTCGATGGCCCCATCCTATTGGGTGTAATCTCTAGCCGTGCCGCCAATTCAGGTGAAATGAGGCTGGCCTTGGCTCCTCCATCAAAAAAGATAAGGGCTTCTTGATCTTTCACTTTGCCCCATATGCAGCAAAGTTCTGGACTTTCATCCATGGCTTGGGTCGGTTCCCATGCAATCTAGTATCAATCCTGCTTTCATCTTGTCTTTTCTGCCACGTTCCTCCGGTGCTCTAGAACTCTTTGGCTTGTCTATAGTTTGTCCTCGTTGTGTCTTTTTGGGGTACTTTGTGGAGATGTGCCCTTGTTCCCCGCAACCAAAACACTTCAAAACTTTGCGATAGTTATCTCTCTCTCTAAAAGTCAATCGGGGTCATGTATCTTTCTTTTCCTGGGGATTCTTTTTCTTTCTATTTTCATTGGTCGAGGTCTGTCTGGTCCTCTGAGTAAAAATTTCATCAGTGGGGCAAGTCAAATTGCCTGAATGTATCGAGAATCCCCATTTCACATGTCCCATTAGTTGTTGTATAGACTCAGACTTTTGTTTGAGGCAGTAATCTCACCTCTCAGTAGGGAGTCCACAGCAAAACCGCTCAATCTGTTCTTTAGAGGTGACCTTCTTAAACGAAGAGGTGGATAGAAAAGAATCCCGAAACCTCTCGCAATATGCGTCCAAAGAATCACCCTTGGTTATCCGAAGATGGTTTCAAGCGATCCTTACATCTCGTTTGTACTCCTGAGTCAACCACGCAGAAATAAAAAGCCATTTGAACTTCAACCACTTAACCAGGGCTTCTTTCCTTAGAAGAAGAGTGAAGCACCATTTTCGAGCATTTTCCTTTAAAAACGATGCAGCCCTCCTGATCTTGGACTGCTTTGAGTAATGCCCTCCAGAGAAGGCTATGTCAAACTGCTAAATGAAGGCCAAAGCCCTCAGAGCATCTCGGAATCCAGAAAAGGATTCAAATTTACTGAATGTCCACCCTCTTTAAATTCCATTGTCTTCTTGCTCTTATCTTTGAGGAAATCGTACTGGTTGGCTCTGTAAAAGTGCTGCTTCTTTGCATAAAACATTTGATTGTCGGACTCCGAACTCTTAGAGGATGACTCCTCCATAGAACTATCAGAAACTGGTCGGAATATGATCTTCTTTTCCTTTCTCTTGTTCTTTCAAAAGCTTTTTCTTTTTGCTTTGCTTCTTGCCTTTTCTGTATGTCCTCTTCACTCGCACCGGTAGAGGAAGAGCTAGAAGAACTGTCAAAGAAGAGAAAGAAGAACTGGGTAGTCCTTCACCACACACACGCTTCTGCTTTCTTGTAGATGCAAAAGAAGATTGACGGCTCAGGTAAGCGGGGTAGTCAATCCCCTTCTTCTGCTTCTTCAATTGCTTCTTCAATGGCTTCTTCGTGTCCAAAAGCTGACTGATCCGGGTCTGGACCACCTCTTAAAGTTCTTCTTCAGTAAACATCCTCGAAGTAGGAGGTTTCTTGATTGCCGGTTTGATTGTTGGTTCGGTGACTTTCTGCCACGAGTATCCACTTCAGCCATCGATTGCTCGGTCAAAAATTTTGCAAATTGGGGATCTTTAGCGGACTGAAGCATCTGCTTTGTGCACTCGTCAACCTGCTGTCGACGTTGCATCCCCAAAAGTTCATACTGTGTAGGCCGAGGTGGCCCGTACTCATCTTCTGGTAAGTCGTATTGCCTCCTCCAGCCTCAACGGTTGCAGAAGAGGTTGATTGATTCTTTTCGGAATCCATGGGTGTCGCTCTGATACCAATGTAACAAACTTGGACACCCCAAGTCTAGGTTCTGTCGCGACACAACAGAGACTCACTTCAAAAACACTTCACAATTTCAAAAGTCGACATGGCCCGGCGTAGTTCCGTGCCAGGGTATTTCTTTTATATTAATCTGTGAGCAGAGTACAACTTCCCGCGGGTGCTTGCTCTCAGACTCTGCAGTCCGCATGGCCCTTATGGACTAGGCTACACACGTGCTACAATGGCAATTACAATAGGTCTAGATGCTCTGAGAAGTGAGCCCCCTTGGGTCACTTAGAAATATTACAAGGGGGTGCTAAAAGCAGAGCTCCAGAAGTATGAAACTCAAAAGCAATTCAATCCCAAAAGCAACTAGTCTCCAAAAGCTGTCAAAAGCACCAGCGCCAATTGCGAAAATACGTAGCGAGGCCACGTCAACAGACAGCGTGAAATGCAAAAGTCCATACATTTCGCCACGTCAACACTTGTCAGCGCAAATAGCGCATTTTGGTATTGCTACCACGTTAGCTTGTCCGTGCCCGCGGGTGGTCATGCTCATTGCCAGGTCACCAGTTTGTGGCATTAGAAGCACTACATCATCTGCATACAACAAAAGCAAGATTACCGCATTGCAAATAGTGACCTCCTTAATGTCTTCTTCTTCTATAAAGTCTAGTACTATTTGTTCCAATTAATTGATGCATAGACCAAAGAGAGTTGCTACAACGGACATCTTTGATTAACCCCAAAAGTTCTTGCAAAATTTTTGAAATTTCTCTTCCCATACGCAATTGACACATCACCTTCTTATAGATTCGAGGAACCGCAAGCATAAACTCATGTGGCACTTGGAGTTCTTCCGCCCTTCTCCACAAATTGTTACCTGGAGTCACATGAAAGGCTTTCTTAAAGTCCACAAAGCAACAACAAAATCGCTTGCCTTTCAACCGACTTTCCTTCAAAAATTTCCGCACCTTTTCTTCAACTTGAAAAAATTAATGCTTGACTTCCAATCTTCTTCTCTTCTTTTGCATGATCTATCTTTATCAAAACACCTTTTGCGTGACCTATCTTTGTTGATACCATGGACATGCTTTATGGCAAAGCATTCTTCGGCACAAGAACAAATAACTTTCTTGAAAACTTCCCATTTGGTTTCCAATTGTGAGGATTCTAGGTGCTAATCCTTAATTAAGTACTTAAAACTCATGATTAAGACTTAAGAAACTTGAACTGTACTCGAGACAAGACTTAGAAGACTCTGTGCTTGATTGATTGAATGTGTGATACAAGAGCTCCTTACATAGGAGACGAAGAGACATAAATGAAAAGACACGTCTCATGGTGAAGAGACACGACTTTAGACATAACGACCATCCTTTCGGCGAAGAGTCGCACCCGTAGAGCGAAGGGGTGTGACTCATCGTCGAAGGAGTGTGGCTTTTGGCAAAGAGACACGTCCTTTGGGCGAAGAGGTGTGACCATCCAAGCGCAGGGATCCTCCTTGGCATGGCACTTTGCGTATCTGCAACTAGGAGTAGATGTATTGTTGTTAACATAGTCACAATCGTGACACTCCCTACCATTTAAAATGAGAGCCCGTGTCAAAGAAATGACTTCTGATGTTGAGAACTCTCGAAAAGCATTGAATGTTCGAAAATCTTCAATCTTTGAGTTATTGGAAACCTTTGTCTTGAACCTTTGCTTCTTGCGAAACCTTTTCGCTTTGAGTACTAAGTCCCATATCATTGCATTGTTCAAAGACTTTTTAGAGGAATCTGGCTTAATCAGGTTGACTGCAACAAGAGGTTGATCTTCAAAATCCTTCGTGTGATGTAAGACTTCTGGTTCAAAATCTTCCAATAACTGTGAAATATTTGGGGGAGAGGAAATCTTCTCAAGGTACTCTTCAGATGGGATAACTTCAACTTTAGTAATCTCTGGAGAGGATTTTGGCTTGAGATCGTAATCATCTTTCAATAATGAATACCAAAATTCTTCAGAATCATCTTCAAAAACTGTCACTTCATGACATGCAATTGGCATATCATCATCCAGTAAAGAATCAAAGAAAGCACAGTCGTCTTCAGACTCAGAATCTGCAACTATCTCCTTATCTTTGTCTGGTAACGAAGTATCACTTGGAAAAACTTCTTGCTTGAAATCATCTTTGTCTTCAGCAATTGACTCAGGAGAAGTTAACGAATTCAAAAATTCATCAATAATAATATCTGCATCTGCATCGGAAATCATATTCTCTTCATAATCCACTGTGTCATGTCGCTTGACGAGTACACGTGAGGCTTGAATCACTCTTTCCGCATGAGAAAGCCCGTGTAAAGTTAATTCACATCCATCTTTGAATAAATTGATAGTATGTCCTCGAAAGCTAATTGCTGGATCATATTGGAATAACCAATGCTAACCAAGAATCATGTCGTAATAAGATAAAGGCATGACTTCGAAATCCAATTGATCTGCATAAGTTTGAATCTCGAACTGCAATTGTCGAAATGTCTGATCACAAGTCAAAATTGATCCATCTGCTAATTCTACATCATATAAGTGAGATGTCTTTTGAGTTGGTAAACCAAGCTGTTGAACTATCTAAGTGCTGACGAAATTATTCGAGCATCCGCTGTCCACCAAAATATTGATGGAGCGACCATTGATAGCTCCAAGAAGGCTCAAAACTTGCTTTGAGAGAGGCTCCAAAACTAAAGAATTGCAATTTCGATGATGTTTCCGCGTTGGAATTTCTTTTCTAATTAGACGGATTTGGTTTCTTTGGACATAGATACCATCTATGATCACCACCGCAAATTGTACATAATCCTTCCTTCCTTGACTTCGAAGATCCATTTGACGAAGAGCCTTGCTGAGTATTGGAATGCCGATCTTGAGAAAAATCACGTCCTTTACCACGATCAATTGGAGGAACATGTGAAGAAGAGATGCTTTCAGATTGTCGATCTTGAGAATAGAACCTTGAACTTGAATAAGATTGCGTTGCTTACTGTATGAACTAAGACTGATGTTGCTGACTTTGGCTATAGTTGTCTCTGCGATCCCGCTGTGAAAAGCGAGAGCTGTTTGAAGATCTGTCACCAGGGAGAAAATTCCGTGTAGGGCGCCGATTATCGCCAAGACGCTCCACATAGGCAATTGCACTATCCAAGATGGTAGGGTCGTATTTGTGCACATCGTCCTTCAGGTTGGGTTCGAGTCCGTCGATAAAGCTGTGAAGTTTATAAGGGACTAAGAGTCTCTATCTCCAGAGTTAGCCTTTGGAACTCTGTGATGTACGCAGCCAAGGAACCTGTCTAGCTCAAGCGGCGAAGAGAGGACCGAGCATGAAAATCCGCATTGGCAAGTTCAAACGCCTTGGAAATAGCACGCCGAAATTTATCCCAAGAAGGTGTGTGTTTACCAACAGCAACCCGTCATTGCCACCAAAGAAATGATGTGTCCTTGAGCAGAGAACTAGCAAGTGCAACTTTTTTACTCTCGACCAAGTCTGTGTTTTATAAGTAAACCTCCATTTTGAACACCCATTGGTCCAGCACGCGCTTGTCGCGGCGACAGTGTATGGTTCCGGCAATTTAACATCAAGCTGCTTCTTCTGTGCAGCATTAAAAAATTTATAAAGTAATTGAAGTTCGCGATTGTCTACCTCTTCACTTGGATCTGGTTCGTTTGGTTCGTCCACTGAAGCTTCGGAAGAAGGTGTTGAAGATGATGCATTAGTAGTTCGAGAAACAACAGGTCGACTTCGAGAAGTGTTTTTCGTGTGCATCTCATCCAAGCGAGTGTGAAGTGATGCGAGGCTTATGGAAAGTGTGGCCATCTGCTGCTTGATAAGAGTAAGGGCATCGTCAGATTGACTACCTCCATCCTGAGAATTCGGCATGGTTACACCTCAAAGGGAACTCAAACAAGTGTTGAAGCAGGTGTTCTGGGACGGGTGCTCCAAGAGCGGAAACTATGTTCAGAAACAGGTTTCGACTCTGAAGTTTGAGAATAAGGAATACTTGTCACTTCGAGTGCAAGGAAGGTTTTTCGAGAATACAAGTTCAGAATCTTGTCTACGGAAAAGAGAATAGATACCCTGAACGTGTCGTCTGCCATGGGTGCGGTGCCGACTGCGTGCAGAGGAGAAGTAGATAATTAGCGCTAGAGGGTGAGAGAAGGGCAGCATGGATATACTGGAGTCCTGCTGGCTATCTTTTTTTTTATATAAAATTATAGCGAATTCACACTTATAATAAATTGGTCCTGGTCAATTTGAAGATGTCCGGCCAAGTTTAATAAGTGGCTGAATATACTGTATAGCATAAATTACCCAGATCGCTGGTCTTTTTACTCACGCAGCGTACGGACCAAGGGTTGCCAGTGAAAGGGCAGCGCTCGTATGAAGAGGTCTCACGCAAGGGGTGCGCCAGAGAAGGGGCAATGCCAGCGTGAAAAGGTACGCCAGCGTGAAGGGCTGCCCACGCAAGGGGTGAGCATGTGAAGGGTTGGCTCCAAGGGGTACACTGCTTCATATGCCCAAGGGTGCAGTGTTTCACTTCCAAGAGGTGCAAAGCTCTGTGATGAAAAGGTGCAGCCACCAACAAAAGCTGGGCTGCTGAATTTCAGCAATGGTGCGGAAGGGTGTTTGCCACCGAAAGGTTTCCAATAGCGTAATAATCAGCCAGGCCAGCGTTTCAGCGTGCCGCTTGGAGAGGGTGATGTACTGCTTGGTGGTGTGTTCTACTGCTCAGGAAATGGTGCGGTGAAAATGCACAACACTCCATGTACCGGTTGTACACACGAGCCTTCGGATATACGCCGTGCACAATTCTCCGGGTACGCGACGCACATACTCTGGGTACGCCACACTCAGACACACTACTGTCCCGTTCTGTTTATGCTGCTTTTATATGCGTAGAATTAAATCAGTGACCTCAGATCATCGACGAAGAAGTTGAATTCCATCTTTCTTCTGCTTCCATACAACTCCGGGAAAGGGATAGAGTGTAGCGTCAAGGGTGAGAGGCTAACAACCGTAGGGTCCCGGGAAAAATTTTGCTCTGATACCACTGTGAGGATTCTAGGGACTAATCCTTAATTAAGTACTTAAAACTCATGATTAAGACTTAAGAAACTTGAACTGTACTCAAGACAAGACTTAGAAGACTCTATGTTTGATTGATTGAATGTGTGATACAAGGGCTCCTTATATAGGAAACGAAGAGACATAAATAAAAACACATCTCGTGGTGAAGAGACGCGACTTTAGACGTAAATACTAAAGACACATCCTTTTGGCGAAGAGCTACAACCATTGGGCGAAGAGTCGCACCCGTAGAGCGAAGGGGTGTGACCAGTCGTCGAAGGAGTGTAGCTTTTGGTGAAGAGACACGTCCTTCGGGCAAAGGGGTGTGACCATCCAAGCGCAAGGGTCCTCCTTGGCATGGCACTTTGCGTATCTGCACCTAGGAGTAGATGTATTGCTGTTAACATAGTCACAATTGTGACATCAATGGTGCGTCATATTCAAGCTTTATCATCCATAACTTTTCTCAACCATTTTAATATACATTGGTGCCCGATTGAAACCCATATAAAGTGATAATTTATCTTCCATTTGGCTAACATTATCATGCTTAGTTATTTCTCCACATGCAAGGTCAATACACAAGGTCCGATCCTCTGACTCCGGGGTCCATTGGCTAAGTGTAAAACTCTTTATGCCATACATGATGGCTTCAGAGAGTAGCATATAGTCAATCACACTATCCCCATTGTGTTTTCTACAAATAAATCTATCGGTTCCATTCCACAAAGATACATTATTGGCATTCCACAAAGATACATTATTGGCACTGAGCATACCGGTGTCATTGCACATGTATAAAAGTAACTTTCCATAGTGATCCCGCTCTTTCTCATCCATTCAAGTACGATCATACACGTAAAATTCATCCAACTTCCTTGAAATGTATGGCATATCGAATTGTTGAGAATCATATTGCAATGTTTGTGCGAGCATTAATATCCTCAAAGACAATAATATCAACTTTGCCTTCCAAATAAGCAATGTGCTCCTCTAAATCAAAAATTGATCTCTATCCATGCAAGCATAAAAGGAAGAATCATGATGAGGAATATAGCAGCCAGTTACAAAAATGGAAACTCTTTAGGTGTCATAGTTTTCAGTTATATATAACGTTTATGCTTGTCATCTTTCACAATTGATACAAAATCTTTCAATCCTTTCTTAACAATACATGCTATCCCTCCTTGCCCTCTTCGTTACTTGAGATTTTTTAACTACATCAATGAATGTACATTGTAATCCTCCAACCTAGTAATCTTTTGTGTATCATGCTCCCAAGTTTCAACAAGAAGTACAACATCGGCTTTGCTTGTTAGTTCATCTATGCCAACCCCAGCATTCCATGGATATCCATTGCAATTCCAAAAGCATACTTTCCATCCTAATTCGACCTCATAGGTCACGCATTCCTATTTGCTCGAGGCACTTGCCTCCTCCTTGGGCACATATTTTTCATGAGAAATCTTATTGTTTTTCTTATTCCTCTCTTCATATGCCTTGGGGCACATATTTTGTTGCTTAATAGTGCAACCTTCATATACAAAACATTTTGTATCCCTCAAATAAATTTAACTATTATCAAAGATAATCTTTTGTTTGGTCTCATCCGGCATGGTACATACAATTGTCCGTTCTCCCGAGCGAGGAGCTCCTTGCTATGTGCTTCGTAAACCATAACTATTAATATGCCAAAGTGGGTTTTGAAGAAATCTTCAATAGCAATGGCAAGAGGAGGAGATGTCTCTAACTTCTCTTCTGGAATTCCATGAATAACAATGTTCTTGGAACGTCGCTCCCGTTTCTTCAACTCCTCTACATCCACATTCTCAACATTCTTTGTTTGAGCCATAGCTCGCATCAAGGTAGTTAGGTACGTAATGTTCGTTACAAATTCGGTTCGCTAGGTACGTAGTACAAAATGGGTTAAGTTTTTAGGTACGTAAATTCGTCCTTTTTTTCACAAAGCCTAAAACTAAGACTACTTCATACATTTACTTATGCATTCACCAAGACTTCAAATAAAGACTAGAGTCCACGACTCTAACCGAACAATGAAAACACAAAGTTGATCAATGTCTACAACCCAACAGAGTCAAATGTCTAATGCATAGTCTCATAAAAGTAAGAGCTTTAAAAAAAATACATAACGATAATCTAAGACTGAAGTATGAAGTCCTGACTCTAATAAGTACTGCAAACCACACACTGTACGATTTATTTAAATTTTATTTTTTTAAACATCCGTTCCGATCCCTATTCGTATTGTACGGCTATACTGTACTGTTGTACTGTATGGATCGTATCCATACGTTGTACGGATGCAACCTTGGCTGGCATGAGGGAGGAATTAGGAACCATATTGTTACCACATACATCAACCCAAGACTTGTTTGTGCATACATTTTTCATGTCACATACATCCCGGCTCATGGTGTCAAATTTCTCCTCTTTCACATACGTGGTCATGCTCCACTTTGCTCATGCGCTCCTTCAACATTCAAGTCCACAAGAGAGGGTTTACATTTCTTGACTTCCTCTTCAAGTTGCATCAAACGTGTTGTTTACATCTCAAGTATTCTCTTGAGATTCTCATTCACAACCACAAGAACCCTTAGTGTGTCATTCTCCATTGCAAGTGTCCGTAAGTCTTCATCTTGCTTGTTTATGCTCTCTTGCAACAATACCAAGTATGCCATGATCATGGTTTCCGATGTTGTTAGTTGAGTGGTTGTGTTGCTATCTACACACTTACGAGATTTTGGATCATTTTCTACAATGATTATGGACCTTGTTGAAGAAAAAGAACCCTTGCGAGTGCCAGAAGACATTCCGTATAAAATAAGAGTTAAGAGTCAACTTCCTTAAACTTGTGCACTTCAAAAATGTTGTTGCAGAAATGCCTTCCATAACTCTAAATTTTTATGTTTTTACGTCAATGCATAGAAAGAGTCGTGATCTTCGATTGAGGCTATAGATCACTCAAATCCGAGTTCGGATGAAGAAGTTATGATCAAAAGAGTGAATTGTTCTCTACTAGGTCAAAAACGGATATACTAGAGAGAGAGAGAGAGAGAGAGAGAGAGAGAGAGAGAGAGAGAGAGAGAGAGAGAGATTTTATTTACGTCTTCAAAAGGCCAAAGAAAACTGACCTATGAGACAGATCCATGTACAAAAATGTGAATATCCTCTGGATATCTGGTATGTGCAAAGTGACCGGGTAATAATAGCATCCGGTGTACAAAGTGTAGTGTGGTAAGTGACCGGGTAATAACAAACCATCCGGTGTGCAGATGTGGGGGTGCCCGGGTAGTAACAAAACATCCGGTGTACATAAAGAGGCATGTATGTGTGTAGTGAGAGTGAGGGGAGGAGGGAGGGGGGTGGTGTGGTACATCAGTTCCATCCAGTAGTGAGGGCAGGGTGTAGTATCTGGTACATCCGTGAGCTTGATGTGAGGACTCTGGCTATGCCCCCCATGTCTAGTGTCTGGTCTGTCCTCCTCTGAATATATGTTGTATGTCGATCCCTGATGGCCTGGACCTCTCATCTGTGTCTCTGAGAGGCCCTGGAACGATATCCTGGTAGTCGTGGTTGCCGCCCAGCTCTGGCCTCCTCAACTCGTATCAAAGTCATCCCCTGATGTGTGGATGGTTGTGGCTGCATGGGTAGTCTAGCTTGGAAGTCATCCCACCAAGGGAGGCTTGGGGTGGATCTCACCAAGGGAGGCTTGGAGAGGTTCTTGTTGAGAGAGGGAGGGAGCACCTGCTGCTTGGGGAAGCCTGTTGTGCTCTTTGCTCATCTGCCCAATTGTGCTAACTTGGGTTTGCTTATATATTACTTACCCAATTTGCCCTACTGAGTACCCAACAAAAGTCACTTAAGAAATAAGTGAAAAAATGTTAAAAATAGGGAAAAATGGGATAAAGTCACTTGAAAAATCCCCAAACTGACTCTAATGGAATCTGATGGAAATGCTTATGCTTATGCAGTGTGCAACCAGAGGATATGCATCTACACTCAGTGACTGGGCATGCACGGTCTACGAGTAGACTCACAAAAGTGCCAGATCACTGCTAATCTATGCTTGACTGGACTGACTGAACCATGCTGTGGTGTAGCTTGTCCGTACGGACACATAGGGTTGGGATGTGTCACGTGACATGACGCTTTTACTCCTAAGTTCTTCCTGGTTGACTGCTTGTCCTCTCGGTTAGTTCCTCAGTTGGGCATGCCACATCACTGGAGCTCTCCTCTGTAGAGGATGGGCATTCCTTTGATCCTCTCAAAGGGTTGTGCCGCATACACTTCCTATGCAAAGACTCCTTCCTACACATACCCATGTACTCTCGTTAATCCCCGATCCAGGTTGTGTGTCTCGGTGAGTAGTACAATGTCTCTACCCTGCATCACCTGCTCGAGTCGCCCAATGTACTGGCCAAGTAGCTTCTAAAAGAGACTAAAGCACGTTGAGTCTTTTCACACAACAGCTGCTGAGTGCAAACTTTGACATGCAATCACTGGCCATGTGCAAACATGGCACTTCAATGCCACTAGCTATCTCCTTGGAGATCTCCTCCTTGATGACCATGATGGTGCTCTCATTGATCTCTTCTTTTCAAAAATAATGTGTCTATCGTCAAGTATGGAGAGGGTAAGGATATTGGTACAATAGTGCTTCAAAAGATGCATGAAAGAGCAGGAGGAATTGTCAAAGGTCCTTATTGCTAGCCTTTATCTTTAATATGAGGCTTCCAAAAAACATCATTGCAGGTCTTATTTTGGCTCATTCCCAAAATTTAAGGACAAATCAGCCCTCCAGGTCAAAAAAGATTGGTTGACAGAGTTAGAAAAGTGAGAGGAGAATTTTTCACAGGTTTCCTTATAGAGAACTTCAAAAACCTTTCTTGTTAAATTTTATGTTTGGATTTGAGCCTTTCCAAACAAGTACTGTTGGGATCATTTTTGTTATTTGCAACACCGGCAGTCCAGTTGGATTTGAACCATTAAATCAACGTAGCTGCAATACTTACAAAACAAAATTGTATTTGATACAGTGACCATCAAAGACATGAAAACGTTGTCCATTTTCCAAACAGCTCAAGATGGCTTAAGTATAATGATGCATGCCTTTGCATGCTTTGATGCTTAATATTCAGAGTTGAAGAAACATTGAACATACCTCTACTTCTACCTTCTCACTGCATGCTGCAACCTCTCCCAAGGTCATTACTGCTGTCTCAGCCATACAACGATCAGTTGAGGTCAAAGAAACTTCTGAGGCATTGATATTTTTTTCATCGGTAGCCACTATCATTTTTATTTCAAAAGTGGAGCTGCAAGATAAACACATCTTAACACACGTCTGTTGACAACTAAAACTATCATAACCTTGTCTCTAACAACAAAACATTTTGCATTAGCTTGGTAGAAAACACACAAAGCTAAATAGATTCGGTAAAGAGCGTGCTTTCACTTTCGATGGGTGTGCATATACCACCTACGAGGATAAGTAACCTCCTTATTCTCACCAGAGGTCTCTGAGTAGACCTTCATGTCCCGTGTAAGCCTGAAACAAGACTTTCACATTTTTGGCCATGATGCATCTGACTCTGTAATCTACATCATGCAGATAGCTAAGGAATCTATCCAATAACCCCTGAAACAAACAAGAAGAAGTTCAACTCTTCCATCTCAGTGGTAACATTTGTTCTGCTGTTAGTAACCAAGTGACAAAATATTAAGCTCTTACATCAGTTGCAGCTGGGTCTAGAACAACCAGCTTTGCAATGGCCTCTACCAAATTTCCACGAAACCGCCAGAACAGCAATGTTTTCTGGCTCACATCATCAAGCAGCCTTGCCAGCTTTACAAACATCTAATAAAAGAAAGAACACTTCAAAATCAAAAAGATTCTGCAGACTATTTTCATGATCGAGCATAAGAGAATGTTGCAAAGATGCTAATGCCCCGAAAGCTACTGACACTGATCATGATACTGTGAAAATGTCAGCCCTAAAATTGTTATTAGGTAATATATAAAGAGCATTCAGCCTGGTTTCAGAGGTTAAATATGCAACATGCTAGTCTCTTACAACCAAAAAGTTACCTCATAGTGCATGCAAATATCTCATGCCCGATGCATATGTCAATTGGAAACTTTCAGGTATATGACATTCAAGACTTTCATGCGAGGTATGCATGAAAGGCAAAATGCATAGGTCAAATCAAGCGTTTCATGCATTTGTCGATTCAAGACTTTTCTGCACGGTCCAAGCAGTACGCCACCGAACCGGCCACCTTATAGAGTAAGCAGAGCCCAAAATGGAGAGATTATGAACCAAGTGAAAGAATTGTTGGAAAAAGGATTAATTCAACCCAATACCTCACCATTTTGTTCGCCTGGCTTTTAGTTTTAAAGAAAGATGAATTTTGGAGAATGTGCATTGACTACAGCGCTCTCAATAAAATCACCAATCAAGAACAAATGCCCGATACCCAAGGTCAATGATATACTGGAGGTTACAAGGTTCTACTTGTTTCAGTAGAATCGACCTGAAAAGTGGCTATCATCAGCTCAGGATTGCTCCTGGAGATGTATACAAGACTGCATTCTAGACATCCTTTGGTTTGTACAAGTATTTGGTGATGCCTTTTGGTCTCATAAATGCTCCTGCAACCTTCAACAGAATGAAGGAAAGGATTTTTTGAGAGTATGGGTCATTTGTGGGCACATTATCGTATTCTCCAAAAACGAGGTAGAGCATCGACAACACCTACTATAGGTATTTCAGGTAGTAAGACATCGGTTGGTGGTGAATAGAAAGAAAAGTAAGTTTTTCTTACCAGAGGGTGTGAAAATGGATCCGGCCAAGGTTGAGGCCATCAAAGATTGGCCAGAGTTGAAGAATGTTCATAAGGTTCGCAGTTATCTAGGCTTGTGTTCTTACTATCAGCGGTTTATTCAAAAGTTTGTGGAGATTGCTTCTCCTCTACATGCTTCGACACAAAAAAGGGTTCCTACTTGGGCACCATGTCACAAACTGCTGACGTGTCAAAGCCCTGAAGAAGGGAGCCAACTTGCAGTTACCGGTCAAGGGGCCTAAACCCTAAGAAGAACAAGTAACAGAAGAAGAAGTCCTACCAACTTATGGGGACCCCGTCCGATGGGGACCCAAGAGACATCAAGGAATTAAAATAAAGCAGGACCCACACACACTGAAGGAATTGCGTGGAATTGATGACGTGGCAGGTTTTCAAAAATTACGATGGCTAATGACGTGGCAAGCTGTACGGATTTCCGTAAATTACGCTGGCAGCTTTTTGGCATTGCTTTTGGACCAGGAGCTTCTGAGTTAAAAGGCTTTTCATGAAACGCTACTTTTCAGGCCAAGGGCCTTTAAATATGAGGTTAGGGCTCATTCTCTGGCATGCTTCCTGGAGAAGGTGTAGAGTCTAGAATACCGGCTTGTACTGTGTTGATGCAATATAAAGAAATACCGAAATACTCTCTGGGGTGAAATTCCGCCACTCCGTGTCGCTTGTGGTCTCTCTCTATCAGTTCAGTTGTTATTTGAAGTGCTTAAAGTTGTTCAGTCTGTTCTTTTCTATTGGCACATGGTGCCCGTCTTGTGACAGTGGTATCACAGCATCAAGTGTGTACTTTTTTTAAAGCATACCGGTGCATACTGGTCCCACCAAAGAGCAGACAGAGCAAGATCGCACTTCCAAAGGCTATTGGAAATTTTAGCCACTCCCACCCTTACTTCATCGCGCATCGGGCGCGCTCCCGTCTTCACCGCTCATGTCTTACAGGGCATAAGCCATAAAGATCACTTGCAAGAGAAGGATCCAAGATTTGTTTAGAGTCACTGTTTTTCTCAAAAGCAGTGCCATGCAGATGCTGATGTCTATAGCTACCAAGCCGCACACTTCCAAGGACTTGGCAAGCTTTAAAGAAAAATTTTGCCCGAAGTTATATGGTTTCTGACATCTTCCTTCGGAGTGCAACTTCTGGCAAAGTGGGGTATCCTGAAATGCTTGCCATGGAAACCCTAGCAGATTATAACTTAAAATTTTCTCGACTCTCCCAGTAGATGTCTCTTCACGAGCAAATGACCTTGGAGGTTTAGTGCGATTGCTATTTTGGGACTACCATTGCCGCCAAAGCAACACTATTTGTCCAAGAGCTGACAGACCATGCTGTGCTCGGCTACGACCCTATGGAATGAACCTAACCCTAATTTTTTGGTGCACGTTTCAGGATGGCAAGTCAGTCGACTTTTCCAGCTCGACTGATGTCGAGATTTCTTTTTAAGTTTGAAATTTGTTTGAGAACTTGTTTAGTGATCCTGTTTGGAATTTGTTTGAAATGGATGGTATCTTTTTTGAACCTGTCTTGGTACCGATTTGAATTGTTTGACTCTTGTTTTAATGCTGGTTTCAATGATTGGTGATTTTACTCCCGGGTGAAGTAGTGAGAAATAATGTTTGAGAATGCTTGTTCATACTCATGGCCCGGACCCTTGTGGTTATTTGCGGGGGGAGTATTGAATAATTGAAAAGTGTTGTTACTCATGGCCGAGTCCTGCATGGTTATTTACGGGGGGAAGTATTCAGAAGTCTGAGTAGTGGTTACTCTCAGCACCTCCAAACGACGCAGGCTGCGGTTTGGCAGGCGTTTGGTTGTAAAAGGCCTCTATATCTCATGGCCCGGACCTTTTTAAGTTATTTGCGGGAGGAGTGATGAGGGAGTCATTGAACAGCTCATGGCCCGGAGCTGGATGGTTATTTACGCGCCGGGGGGGGGGGGGGGGGGGGGGGGGGGGGGTGTTCATCAACGGCTTTATGTTTCTATGTCTTGTAACATGCATATGCGTTGCATTGTGATGTGCCAACCACTGAATATTCCTAATTGGATGAGTTTGATTGGGTATGTAATTTTAGTGCATCAAGACACCCGTGGAAGATCAGTACGGTCTCGGTGTGATGGCTAATTTTACTACGCCAGAATATCAGGAGTTCCGATCTGAACGAAAGGAGAAGCTAACTCCTTGATCAAAAGACCCGAAAGGAGAAGCTAACTCCTTAACAAAAAGAGCAAATTGATGTCCCTCGGAATGACCCTCAAAAAATTTGTGAGCTAACTTGAGTTGTTTTGTAGATATGCTGTAATCGCGGAGGATTAATCTCTTTCAAGAAGGGGAGATGTCACAAACTGCTGATGTGTCAAAGCCCTGAAGAAGGGAGCCAACTTGCAGATGCCGACCCAGGGGCATAAACCCTAAGAAGAATAAATAACAGAAGAAGAAGTCCTACCAACTTATGGGGATCCCGTCCGATGGGGCCCCAAGAGATATCAAGGAATTAAAATAAAGCAGGACCCACATACACATACTGAAGGAATTGCGTGGAACTGATGACATGGCAGGTTTCTAAAAATTACGATGGCTGATGACATGGTAGGCTGTATGGATTTCCGTAAATTATGCTGACAGCTTTTTGGAATTGCTTTTGGACCAGGAGCTTTTGAGTTAAAAGGCTTTACATGAAAAACTGCTTTTCAAGCCAACGGCCTTTAAATATGAGGTTAGGGCTCATTCTCTGGCATGCTTCCTGGAGAAGGTGCAGTGTCTGGAGTACCGGCTTGTACTGTGTTGATGCAATATAAAGAAATACCGAAAGGGGCCCCAAGGTTTGGGGCCAATACTCTCTGGGGTGGAATTCCGCCAGTCCGTGTCGGGTGTGGTCTCACTCTCTCAGTTCAGTCTTTATTTGAAGTGCTTAAAGTTGTTCAGTCTGTTCTTTTCTATTGGCACGTGGTGCCCGTCTTGTGACAGACCATCTAAGATTGCAGCTTTCAAGACTCTCAAGGAGAAGTTGAGGACTGGCCCAGTATTGGTAGACCATCTAAGATTGCAGCTTTCAAGACTCTCAAGGAGAAGTTGAGGACTGGCCCAGTATTGGTTTTGTCGGACTTGCAAAAGCCATTTGAGGTATATTGTGATGCCTGTGGCCGCAGTCTGGGAGCGGTCTTGATGCAGGATGGCCATGTTGTGGCCTCTCCTCTCATGAGGATCTCTCACTGTCTCCGCAGCTCGAGCAGAAACAAACCCAGGCATCTCTGATCCTCGTACCTCATGACTTTGGAAAGTGGTCCAAAGCCCTCTCTGAACAAGCAATGGAAGCGGCCTCATATCTCGTAATATACGGGGCAGTGGCATGTGTAGTGCAACTCTGTCTCAGGCTCCACGTCACATAGGGGGCATGTCCTGGCCTCTGCTGGTACTCCGTTGTATCTCCCTGTCTCGATCCGCAGCTAATATGAAGATGTGCGTTTCTGGCCAATAGGACACCGTATCCCATGAGACAAGTGGGTGTCCATGAATCTGGGCCTCGTCACAAAAAACAATCCACCGTAAGCTGGAGAAGATGCTCTCTGTAGAAAGCCATCTTCGTGCCCAGCTCATGTGCTGGTTGTATCCATATCCTCCTAGTGTATAGCAAAGTCAAGCCCTGGCGGATGAGCCTGGCGATCTCGGACTGTGTAGTCAGGGAGGGTGAATCCAGTGTGTACTGGAAGGGGGCAATCTGTCTATACTGAACCCATGAGCCTGGAACCATGATTTCGTCTCCCCATACCAACATGTTGTATCTCCCTGCATGGCTAACTATCGAGAGGACTCAAGTGCAACACGGGCGTATCTGTCTCTGGGAAGTTCCGACATGTGCTATATGAAGGAGAAATATCTGGTGAGTGCCTCAACCACTAGTGGGGCGGCACCTAGCTCTGCTTGGATAATGGCACTGAAGCCTTGGCTCTAATGAGCCGCGAGATCATAGAGACCAGAGGCTTCTCCATGTCTCCCCATCCATCAGTGCGACCCGTCCTCCCATGATGATCCAATGAATGTCCCCATATCTCAGCTCCATAGAGCAATGCAGAAGCCACCAAAGTGTCAGAGAGCCAGAGCTTCGTCCAAGGTTCCTGAAACTGAACCTGTGAACACATTCTCTCCAGTCTACCCAATGTTGCATGGACTCTGGTCAATCTAGTCTCTACTGCTCTTCTCAATGAAAATGCTGGTCCACTAAAAACCACTCCAAGGTAAGTGTAAGCATCTGTATACTCCACTGTCTCCTGGCCGTATGTGAATGCGGGTGCTGACCTTCTGATCCACTGTGGGGTGGTAATAAATACCATGACCTTGGTTTTACCAAGGTTGACAGACAAACCACTTTCATGGGCAAACCTATGCAAAGCATCCAAGTGACGTTGCATCCCCTCTCGAGAGTTAGAGATCAACACAATATCATCAGCATATAACAATAGTGGAATCCATGTCCCTGCAAGCTGTGCACCTCTATCACCATCTCTCTCAATGTAGTCAGAAACCTCATCCACATACATACCAAATAGAGTAGGAGAGAGCGGGCAGCCCAACTTCACCTCAATAGTGGAGTGAACCGGTGTAGATAGACCCTCTGAGGTGCGTACATGCTCCAGTACTGACTTGTAGAATGCCATGATCCCCCAAATGAGCTCTGTGGGTATTCCCATCTCCTGTAATCGTCGCATCAATCTAGCTCGGGTACTGTGTCAAATGCTTTGGGGAAGTCCACAAAGCTACAATAGATCCGTCTCCCACGGGATCTGCCCTCCTCGATGATGGCCCTTGAGTGTCAAGATATGGTCAAGAGTAGAAAAACCTCTCCTGCACCCTGCCTGCCCAGCCGCACGCACTCCCTCTCTCTTTGCCCATCTACTTAGCTGTTGCTAAAGAATGGATGCGTACAATCGTGCTAATGTGTGTCCAATCATGATAGTGTGATAATTCCCAGGCTCCATAGGGTCTCCTCATTTGAAGATAGGTACAATCGTAGATCGGCTCCAAGTATCAAGCAAGCCCTCACACATGGCACGGTTAAACATGACTGCCAGAAGCTCTGCTAGTAGATCTCTGGCATGCAGGTAATGCTTAGACACCAAGCCATCATGATCATATGCTCTCCTAGTCCTCATCCTGTCAATGGCCTTCTTCACCATCTCAGCGGTGATGAAAGCACATGTGTGTGGGCATGGATCGGGGGGGTCGAGAAGGGGCGGCTGTCTAGGAACTCTGTACAGAGATGATGCGTACTAACCCCAGACCTCTGTAGAGGTAATGGCGGGGTGGGGCGGGGCGGGGCGGGGGGGAGGGACAGCTCATGAAAGAGCCGCCATGCCTCACGCGAGTCCTAACTCAAGAATAGCCGGCAGAGATGTTGCTCTAGTCGAGCCAAAAAATGCCCTCTTCTTCCGCCGCACTAGGCGTCGGAAGTGAATTTGTGAATGTCTGTGACTGTTGAACTAACCAACCTTGACAATGAATTGATGATAATACAATGGGGGCAAGGTGGTGCTTATATACTCACCTTAGCAAATTGCCTACCCAGACTTTGACAAATAAGTAAAATAAATACCTAAAGCCAAAATAATTATTGGGATCACATTGGGCTATTCACTTGAGATGCTATAACTTTAGCAATTTCTTGCTCAGAGAAGATTTCCGAGTATTTACAAATTATCAAGAGTCTAAGATAAGTCTTGTCCCAGAAACAACTTTCGGATAAGCAAATGAGATGGGTAAGCATTTTGTCACAGTTCCACTTTGAAATCGTTTATGTTACCGGAAAGAATAATTCACTGGTCGACGTATTGTCTCGAAAACCACACGTCTCGGCAGTACATCATCAGAATTTTAAATATATGATTGATCATTACGCTGTAGATCCAGACTTCCACACATCTCTGACCGGTTGCAGAGTGGGGAGACGGTTGCAGGCTATGCTCTAAAGGAAGGTTATTTGATGTGAAAGACCATGATGTGTGATGTGGATGAGTTTGTACGCACTTGTTTGTTGTGTCAAAAAATCAAGTTTAACAAACACACGGCACCAGGTCTACTACAGCCTTTACCTATTCCTAACCGACCTTGGGAGAGTATAGCGATGGACTTGACTAAAAATACAAATGTGCTCATATTGAACACAACACAAAATACATGAAACTCGGATTGTACAGATTAGCTAAATTGCAATGATAGAAGCAATAACACATATGTAAGAGACCACTCCACTAAAGAAAGGAAAAAGCTTCCCACCAATTGCTAATGGGAAAGAGGACTCCCCAGAAAATGACATTTTCTTTTTGCTTTGAGTGATTCCAACCATCCACGGAAAAAAGGACTCCACAAAAGATGACTTTTCTTTTTGCTTCGAGTGATTCCCTCGTCAATTTATACATTTCTATCCATACATGGAGCAGACCTATGACTCTGGCTTTATAGACACCGTTTGTCTCAGGAAAATATCCTTTGAGACTAATGAAGGCATCTCATGTGAATACTCTTGATTTGGACAGGGAAGGCTGGTCGACGCAAGAGGCAAAGATCCAGCAACAATAAGGACACAAAAAATCATACTCGCACTGAATGGTGACTACAGAGAGAAATCTGAGACGAGAGGCAAAACTGCTTTGCAAACAGGGACAGGGAGAGTTCTCCGGTGCTCTAGACATAGCAAAGTTTACACAGTTGTTATTTACCAATTGTGTTACAGACACCTGAGTCAGCTCTCTACTTGTCAAGAGTCATTACAAAGATCAAACAAGCGCCACCTCACAATAGTGTTAACTGAGCAGCTCTCAGCAATTTGTAGCTTTATAAGTTTATACCATCATGAGGGCTTGAAATGAGCTTTATTCTAGAAGTAAGGCCAAGAGATATACCTTTATATTAGGCTTAGAGACAATCCCTAAAAAGCTAGGATCTCAAGTTTCTCAGGACAAACTTATTGATACATACCTCCAACATAATCTGCTTCTCTGTATCTTCCATTGAGGTCCATACCCTTCAGGTGTTCTTTTTTTTTTAACTCTTTGAAAAGAGAAAAGAATAGCATGCTGAGTACCGTTTTGGGTAAGTTCCACCGTCTCCGAATGACATCAAGATCCGCCAAGGAATACTCAGTATATTTCTTTTTTGAACACAGCAATGTTGTCAGCAAAGTATTTGCAGCTGTAAGTATGAAATAAGGGCTTATTTCCATGGCCACATTGGATTCTTTCTGACTTTCGATGATATCTACCTGCAGGCACATTCTCTTTCAACCGGTCGAACAGGGAAGCATGGCAACTACCTTTATCAATATCAGAGCAACTTACCAAGTGAGGTACTTTGTTTGATCTTTTGTGCGTGATGCATTTGCACAAGCACAACAATGTCTCCCTTTTTACCTGCCCTATCACAAAAACAAAGATAAGAAATCACCAGATTCCTAGTAAGCCCTATAGATCTGTGGGTGAAAATAGGCGCACACTCACCTTTGGGTCCTCTTCAGTTTGTAACAATTCAAAAAATACATCACATGCCATCTCTGGAAGTTGCTGGGCAAAAGCTGTGATAATACTAAGACACCTGAGTCTCCATTGCTGTTTGAAACTCAAACTTTTCCCATAGTCAATAGCATCCTTACAGCCACCTGAATCAGAAGCACCTGATTGCTTGACATTATCAAAGTCTGCATCCAGAATACTGATCTCTACCGCCTCTGGGGATACATTTGCAGCATGAGAAAGAGAAGGTGGTGACTCTAAAAAATTCTCTTGAGAAGTCACAACTGTCTGCAGAAGTTCCTTACACAGATGCATCACCCTTACAATCTGGCGTAAAAGGTTTTCGATCAAACATGCAACTGACGTAAGGTCACGAGAACGTTCAGCTTCTACCAGAGAACTTAAGCAATCCAACGAAAGAAACTCTTCTAAACTTTTCTTCGTCTCTAGTGAAAAGATTTGTGACATAATTCGTTGCACATTAGAAATTTCGACTTTACTGCTCACGCTAGGAAGCTCTTGGATGGCTTCCTCTATTCTGTACATACAATGGTTGAGGATTCCCAGTATGCAGTGATAAACTTGCCCATCCGAGGACCATTCTTGAAGTTCTTTGCCTCTGCCACGCATAACAGATCAGTCAACTAATGTTATAATCTTTTGCGTAAAAGAGACTGTTACTAAGTTTTTTGGCTTGGGAAAGACAATCTGATCCCTAGAGTGGAAAGTTGAAATATGACGTATGGACCCTTTCGTAAACCATAATCAAAAAGGTCAAAGTGAAAAGCAAATTATCCTCTTTAAGCCTTTTCAGACACTTCTTATAATCTGGCTGTTCTTTTGTCCTGCCATTCTCACACAACTAGTAAAACACTGCAATCAAAATACATCAGGCCCATCTACTGAACTCTCAAAATTCTAATGCACAGTAATAAAGGCGGAAATGCCCCCAGTTATCTGCTTGTACAGCAGTAGGCTCCCCAAACTCAACTTGAGGTAGCCTGTTTATAAAAACAGGAATAAACTTTATTCTTGCTTCAAATAGAGAGGAGGACGTGTGAATATAACTAATATAAGATTAAGAATACTCCAGCAGAGTCGACTAGGCACACCATTGTGCCTATCCACAAGTCTGAGGACACTCTTGACCCGGGCAGCTATCGGACCATCAAGGCCAAACTTTATGAAGCACTGCTGGAGGCAAAGTTGAGCTCATATGCAGAGAATGGGGATGAGCCACAAGACATGACGGTTTCAGACGAGCCTTCTCTACTATCGACCACATCTTCACTTTGTGTTGTCTAATCAATCAGGCAAAGGCAGGAAAGAGGCAACCACACTGTTGCTTTGTGAATTTCCATAAAGCCTTCGACACAGTTCCACACAACCAACTCTTCCAGCACTTGCAGACACTTGGATGTGCCATCAGAGGTGATTTGGGGGATCTACTCTTTTTACGAGCAGGTGATAGGCAGAGTGCATTGTCCAAGAGACACCTCACAGCCCATTGCTAGCACTATTGGTGTGAAGCAAGGGTGCCCACTCCCACTCCTCTGTTTGGTCTCTACATGGACGAGATATCTGTGTACATTATTCGCACGGGAGGGGCAAGAGTGGATTAGGAGGTACTCCATTCCATAAAATGTTAATAGGATGATTCTATTGTCCTGGTCGCAAGACTCAAGAGGGACTACAGCTCCATTTACAGATCTTGGATGAGCTTTGTACACGGAGAGGACTCGGTGAACCTTGGAAAGACCAAGGTTCTAATTTTTCATACATTCAGACACATCAAAAGAAGAGCCCTTTTCACAGTAGCTGGAGGTCAAGTCAAGGTGGTAGATTGTAGCAGGGCTATAGTGTCAATTGCACTGGACAGGCAGCTACAATTGGTCTTGGGTTCACTCTCTTATCCGGGCAATGACACGTGGCCTACACAGGGAGTGATGGTCTAGTGGACACCGTGGCCAGTTCACCGCCACCTTAGTTTGGAGATAGACGTAACTGGCTGTCAGGGATATTTTGTTAGCCATTGGCTATTCTTTATGGTTGTATTTATGCTCAGTTGGTTTGAGTCGTGGTATGCATCATAGACTTCCTATGAGTCTTGTGTCTTGTGTTCAGTCTAGCACTTGCACATCTGCACTCTCCCCGCACCGTCGGAGCCTCAACACCCCCATTGTACCCGAGAGCCCTGGGCTTGGAGATGAGTGTGCTGCCAGCCAGAGTTTGAACTAGTTCATGAGTTAGTCGAGTTCCATTGTGTTTGGAGTCTACTATTGTGTAATTTTAGTTGGTCTCACTTCTTCTATATTGCCCTACTGTGTTCGTTTCTATGTTTGGAATGAGGAGGTTTCTTGCACATTGCATTGAGGAGCACCCACAGTAGAGAGCACGACATACTTTTCCTGCTACAGGTACTCTCATTTTTGGCACGCCTGGTGTGACCTCAGCTGAAGTCTCACTTTTCTAGGCGACATGATCGAGGACCTAGCTGGTTTAGTCTCTTGCCTTGCCTAGTCTGCTGGTCTAGACTGATCTCGCCTATCCTTGTCTAGTCCACCTTCGCCTTGATCTAGCTTAGTCTATCACAAGACGGGCACCATGTGCCAATAGAAAAGAACAGACTAAACAGACTTTTAGCACTTCAATAACAACTGAACTGAAAGAGAGAGACGACACGCGACACGGAGTGGCGGAATTCCACCCCAGAGAGTATTGGCCCCAAACCTTGGCGCCCCTTTCGGTATTTCTTTATATTGCATCAACACAGTACAAGCCGGTACTCCGAACTCTGCACCTTCTCCAGGAAGCATGCTAGAGAATAAGTCCTAACCTCATATTTAAAGACCCTTGGCCTAAAAAGCAATTACAGTGAAAAGCCTTCAAACTCAAAAGCATATGGTCCAAAAGCGAAGCCAAGAAGCTGCCAGCGTAATATATGGAAATCCGTACATTCTGCCACGTCATCAGCAGCTACGCAATTTTCGAAATCTGCTGTTGTTTCTTCTGTTGCTTCTGCTTCTTCTAGGGTTTAGGCCCCTCGGCCAGTAGCTCCGTTCTTTAGTAGGTCCACACAGCAGTTTGTTACATCTCCCCTTCTTGAAGGAGAGTAATCGTCCGCGATTAGAGCATATCTGCAAAACAACTCAAGTTAGCTCAAAAAAAAATTCCGAGGGTCATTCCGAGGGATACTCGGAGGGACAATCTGTTTGCTCTTTTTGTTAAGGAGTTAGCTTCTCCTTTCGACTCTTTTTATCAAGGAGTTAGCTTCTCCTTTCGGCTCTTTTGATCAAGGAGTTAGCTTCTCCTTTCGTCCATATCAGAACTCTTGATATTCCGGCGTAGTAAAATTAGCCATCACACCCAGACCGTACAAATCTTCCACGGGTGTCTTCATGCACTAAAATTACATACCCAAGCAATCTCGTCCAATTAGGAATATTCAATAATTGGCACATCACAATGCAACACAAATGCTTACATATGTATGTTACAAGACACAACAAACAGCGCAGCTGAGCACTCCCCCGAGACAAACGGTCTGCGGTGTGAAGCTACTCAACGACTACCTCGTCACTCCCCCCGCAAATAACCTAAAAAGGTCCGGGCCGTGAGCTCAGAAGACTGTACAACCAAGCGCTCCACAAACCGCAGTCTGCGTCGCTTGGAGGTTCAAGCATACAACCAAACGCTCCCCAGACCGCAGTCTGCGTCACTTGGAGGTTCAAGCATACAACCAAACGCTCCCCAGGCATCGGCTTGCATCGTTCGGAGGTTTTCTAGCATACAACGAAACGCTCCCCAAGCCGGCCTACGTCGTTCCGAGGTTTAAACAATACCAAACAGTATTTCTCACTTCTCCACCCGGGAGTAAAATCACCCAATCATTGAAACCAGTATTTAAAACCAAAGTCAAACAATTCAAATCGGCACCAAGACAGGTTTAAAACAGATAGAATCCATTTCCAACAAATTTCAAACAATCCTTCCTCAAACAATGTTCAAAAGTATCTACTAGAAAACAACTAGAGACGTCATTCAGGGTTTTGTTCAGACAACCGAACTTTGAGGACAACGGGCTTGCCCTTCTGCATCACGGTGATGGTTCGGTTCCAGACCTGGAGAGTTGCATCATTCTTGTCGTGCCAGGGCATGCCCAAGAGAACGTCGCAATTGCCCAACTTCATAATGTGGAAACTGGCTTTTCCATGATAATCTTGTATAGTCACTGGAAGTGCACCAATGGTGTTGCACTGGCACTGGTCCTCCAAGGGAATGAACTTAAAGAAGGACACCGGAAGGTACACGTCGAGAAACCTTTGGTTATAGTCGTCCATGGTTTCGGTGGCAAGCATTTTCAAGTTGCCTCACTCTGCCAAAATCCAGACTTCAAACATCGCAGTCATGTAACTACGTGCAAAAACTGTCTTGAAAGCTTGCCAGGTCCTTGGAGCATGCAGTTGTGTCGCTATTAAACTCCACCATTGCATAGCATTATCTTTAAGAAATCCCGCTCCTCAAGAAATCTTGGATTCTTCTGTATAGTTCCCCAAAGTATAGATGTTGTCGAACTGTTGTAGAAACTGCAATGCTTTCTTGCGATCTTTCACCCCGGAAAAAGTGAAAAATTTGATTGTCGTGCCATCATCTTTGAAATCTTTGTTAGGTGCATATCCCGAGTATGGATAATAAGGGTATCCATATGGGCTCCAAACATTGTAGCCTGGTGGCGGTGGTGGTGGAGGTGTGGGCAATGGCGGTGACAAAGGAAGTTGCACTCGATCAAGGTCAGATGGCTGCACCATATTCATGAAGACTCCCCCGTTCGGAACAAACGGCTGAGAAGGTTGCCGGTTGGAAGCTCTCGTACTTTGTGTTGCTGAAGGAGGAGGTACCACCTAGGGCATCGGAGGGGGTAACATGTAGCTCAAAAATTTGTTGAAAACTTTGCAGCATCGGAAGATTTTGCTGAGGATGCCGCAAAAGAATGTCATGAAGCTCGTTGAGCAGAAACTGCAGATATTCTGTTGAATCCATGAATTCCAAGTCTTGGGTTCTTTATGGCTCATGCCATGTAAGACACAACGATGAAGACGGGAGCGCGCCCGATGCACGATGAAGTAAGGGTGGGAGTGGCTAGTAAGTCCGGAGTCGGAGCCCGAAGATACCTCAAATAAAGTTCCAATAGCTCTATCTGCTCTTTTGTAGGACCGGTATGCTTTCAGAAAAGCACACGCCTGATGCTCTGATACCATTGTCACAAGACGGGCACCACGTGCCAATAGAAAAGAACAGACGGAACAGACTTTTAGCACTTCAATAACAACTGAACTGAAAAAGAGAGACGACACGCCACATGGAGTGGCGGAATTCCTCCCCAGAGAGTATTGGCCCCAAACCTTGGCGCCCCTGTCGGTATTTCTTTATATTGCATCAACACAGTACAAGCCGGTACTCCAAACTCTGCACCTTCTCCAGGAAGCATGCCAAAGAATAAGCCCTAACCTCATATTTAAAGGCCCTTGGCCTAAAAGGCAATTACAGTGAAAAGCCTTCAAACTCCTTCAAACTCAAAAGCATCTGGTCCAAAAGCAAAGCCAAAAACCTGCCAGCGTAATTTACGAAAATCCGTACAGCCTGCCACGTCATCAACTAGCGCAAAACGCAAAAATCCGTACAACCTGCCACGTCATCAACCAACGTATTTTTCAAAAACCTGCCACATCATCAACAGCTACGCAATTTTCAAAAATTTGTTGCTGCTTCTTCTAGGGATTAGGCCCCTGGGCCGATAGCTCCGTTCTTCAGTAGGTCGACACGTCAATAGTTTGTTACATGGTCTAGCTTGTCTAGCTTCTCGCCCTGGTCTAGACAGGTTTGGTATAGCTTAGTCTAGTCCACCTTCGCTCTTGTAAAGCTTGGTCTAGCTGGTCTAGTCCCTCGCTCTCTAGCATGGTCTAGCCGAGTCTAGTCCAATGGGTATGGACATCCAGCAAGTTCAAAGGTCTTCAGGCTCAAAGGTTGGGTGGGTTTGTTGCTACGGCATGACACCAACAAGGTAGTCTAAAGATCGACCAAGCCCACTACGGAGTCCTTAGCAGTACGACCACAGAAAGCCTCAGCCTTTCTTGCCGAGTAGAAATCCTCCACCCCTCCTTCCTCTACCCTCTCTGACATCTCCTAGGACCAGCTCCTCACCACCCTTGTCACGTCCCCCTGAATCCTTTTCACCAATTGTGTTACAATAGGCTCCTACGCAGACAGCAATGGAGGAGCTCACAAGCATTCTGGACAAGGTGAACATAAAGTTTCCGACTTTCAAGGGACTCTCCATGGAGGATACAGACGAGCATGCTAGGAGGTTTGTGTCCCTCTGCAGGTCGCGTCTTAGAGAGAGAAGATGCCTACCTAGTGCTCTTTCTGTCAACCTTGGATGGCTTCGCAAACAAATGGTACACTCAGTTTCATGTGTAATTTCTGGGCTCTCAAAATCTTGAAAATTTATCTTCCACTTCTGAGCAATTATACCTTGTCATTTGTTAGATTGTAGCCTCTTATCTCTTATGTTGTTTCCCTAGATCCTTCCAAATTCGCCCTATAGATCTCAGAGTCAAAAACATTTCATTTTTCCCTGCTACCTAGGTGGGCTTCTCTCTTATTTTTGGACTTTTAGATGCATTGAGAGCATCAAAGAGCATAATCTGGCTTCCATATCGTTAGAACCTTTTGGATGGCAACAACACACACCCTGTAACGCGGACGTGCACCACGTGCCAACGGAAAAGAACAGACTAAAGAACTTTAAGCACTTCAAATAACAATTGAACCAAAAGAGATAGACACACGAGACGGGGAGTGGCGGAGTTCCATCCCAAGAGAACACTGGCCCCAAACCTTGGCGCCCCTTTCGGTATTTCTTTATATTGCTTGAACTCGGTACATCGCCGGTACTCCATCCCTTGTACCTTCACACTAAAGCGTGCCAGAGAATGAGCCCATGGCACATATTTAAAGGCCCTTGGCCTATGAAAAGCAATTACATGAAAAGCTTCAAACTCGAAAGCAACTAGTCCAAAAGCCGCCAACACGTTTTACGAAAATCCGTACAGCAACCACGTCATCAACGTAAAACGTGGAAATCCGTACAGGTGCCACGTCAGCATGTCAACGCATTTTGCGGGTTGTCCATACGGTTGTTGCCACGTCGTCAGTTCTCCACGCTATTCTTCTGGGTGTGAGTTGGTCCTCCTTTATTTAAATGTCTTTAGATCACTTGGGCCCCATTGGACAGGGTCCCATAAGTTGGTGGGAACTTCTTCTGCTTCTTCTTCTTCTCCTACTGCTGCTTCGTAGGGTTTAGGCCCCTCGGCCGGGGACCTGCAGCATGGCTCCATTCTTCAATGGCTTGACACGTCAACAAATTGTGACATCCCTCCTTCTTGAAAGAAAGTAATCATCTGCGATTACAGCATATCTACAAAACAAGTCTAGATTCTAACCTAAAAAGGTCCGGGCCGAGAGATAAAGTGTAGCAAACTTGGACACCCCAAGTCTAGATTCTACCGCCACATGGCAGAGATTCACTTTAAAAAACAATTCTCAAAAGACGACACGTCTCGGTGTAATTCCGTGCCAAGAGGTATTGGCCCCAGAGATTGGCACCCCTTTCAATATTTCTTTTAATATTAATCTTTGTGCAAAGTACAAGGGAGTTTGCGATGACTCACACTCAGACTCTACTTCCAGATGCTCTGAGTAATGAGGCCCCAACAAACTTATTTATTGATACAAGGGATGCCCAAAAGCAGAGCCCCAAAATCTCAAACTAAAAGCTCTTCAACTCAAAAGCAATTGTAGTCCAAAAGCTGCCAAAAATCAGCCAGCGTAATTTGCGGACATTGTATAGACTGCCACATCATTAGCCCAGGCAAATTACGGAGGTCCGTACTACCTGTCAACGGGTTTGCGACAAGATTTGCGACGCCTTTTCCGCCTGCTGCTGCCATGTCAGCAAGGGCTGTGTGTGTATCCAGCAACACTACCACGTCACCAGTTTGTGACATACCCCCCTCTTGAAAGAATTATAATCGCCCTTGATTATGCCTGCAAAACAAACAGAGGCGATAACCTGTCTTAGTAGACACTGACTGTTAGTACCGACGCACTAGACACGACACATCTAGCACTTCTACAAATGGACAATCACATCACTAGACATCACTGGACATCAATTGACAAATCACATTCAAATTCATTCCAAATCTCAGATGATTAATCGGCAACGTATTTAGTAATCGCATCTAGATCCGTTTGGGACCTCAAGGATGCCCGATTAACTAATCCATATTGCAATGATGTCTATAGAGATTTATGAGACCGAAATGTTGCAATGATTTCGTCTTTCAGTTCCTGCACTCAAACAAGTCAGTACAAATCAATCATTTTCAATTTCAGGAATTCCAATTCATAAAGTCATACAGCCGAATATTGTCAACCCATCAGTATCCCTCAAACCCAAAGGGGGACATCAGTGACTCATATTCAAAATCGAGGTAATCCGTTGAAAAAGGAGCGGAGTGACTCCCCTCTTGTGCAAACCCGCTGCACTAGATTCACCCATGTTGAAATTGGGGTTCTATCGGAGTAGACTATGCCAAACCGAATGCTTCAAGGTAAAGCTCCAAAATCTGAGGAGTATCTGCTAGGTCCTCCTCCTCCATCCACTGTGCATGCAATGCAGGATAGTCCTTGAACTTAACCAAGAACCACCTAATCACTTTACCTTTTATCTTTCTGTCCTTGTGTACCAATATCTGTTCTGGAACGAGTATCTCCTCGCTTTCCTCCACTTCCAGTTGCTCATCTGGCTCCCCTCATCGGGCACATCGCCTTTAAAAGGCTTCAACAGACTCACATGAAAAGCATTGTGAATCTTCCAAGTATCAGGCAGCTTCAGTCTAAAGGAGACGTCATTTATCTTTTCTTCTATCTGGAAAGGGCCATAGTACCTCATGCTAAGCTTTGGAAAAAGCCGCTCCTTTCCCTTTTTCTTTCTTAGGCGTGCCTTCTCAAAACGTAAGAGCACCCAATCGTCTTCCTCTAATTTCAAATCGCGACAATGTCGATATGCTGCCTTCTTGTGTCGTTCTTGAGATTTCGCTGAAGCCTCCCAGACCTTGGCAAAATGAATGTTCAAGTCCCTCGTGTACTGGTCGGCTTCAAAAATCTTATCTTTCATGCTAAGGAAGGGTAGAACCTTCGGAGCACCTTCAATGATCTCAAACAGCGCCTTCCCTGTCGAAGAGTGGATCGTGTTATTGTAGGCAAATTCCACCAAGGGCGAAAAAATTTCCCATTGAGTCTTCTAATCAAAAATGTAAGACTTCAATAAATCCAGTACGACTGAATTTACAATCTCAGATTGCCCATCTGTCTGTGGGTGGAAAGATGACGAGAACTGCAACCGTGTGCCAATGTTCTCCCAAATAGCCTTCCAAAACAAACTCGTGAATCGGGGATCTCTGTCAGAGACTATTGTCTCAGGCATGCCATGTAATCTGAAAATCTGAGCAATGAACAATCTCGCTAAATGATCCGGCATGACTATTTTCTTCACTAGAATGAAGTGAGCTTGCTTGCTAAATCTGTCGATGACAGTCCAAATGCCATCATGCCCGCTTTGTGTCTTCGGGAGATCAAAAATGAAATCCATTGCAATACTTTCCCAGTGGCGGGTGGGAATGGGTAAAGGCTGTAACAATCCCTGTGCTTTATGCCTGTCAAACTTGACCTTTTGGCATACCAAGCAGTTGCATACAAAGTTGTCCACATCTTTCTTGAGTCTCGGCCAAAAGAAATAACGCTCCACACCTTTTAAGGTAGTGTCGATGCCACGGTGACCCGTAAAAGGTGGACGATGGCATTCATTTTCTGTCAACGGCTGTGTAAGCACAACATCATTTTCTTCATCAAGTAGCCATCCCGTATGGAATATCCCGCTACTACCTCCCCATTCTGTATTCGAGTGAATACATCTGAACAATTTGGATCTGTGCCATACTGATCAACCATGTCCTCGAAGCTTCTATGACGAATCGCGGAAATAGCCAAGACTAGCGGCTTCCGACACAAAGCATTTGCCACCAGGTTCTTTTGTCCGTGTACATGGAAATTCTGGAAGTGAAACTATGACAAGATATTAGCCCACCGCATCTGCTTTTCCGAAAGCTACTTCTGTGACAAGAAGTAGAGTAAACTCTAATGATCAGTAAAGACCATGAAATCGGCTGCGAGTAGGTAATGTCGCCACTGATTAAGACCATGGATAACCGCCAAAAGCTCTTTCTCATAAATCTGTGCTGTCAATTACGGCCTTGAAAAGAATCGGCTCTCATAGGCAATGACATGGCCTTGCATTAAGACCGCTCTCAGACTACGACCACAAGCATCACAAGCTCACAAGGCTTGGCTATGGAGGGGCTTGTGGCTCATGGGGAAGAGGGGGTGCATTTTGGGAGTTCACACCGAGGTGGACAGGTGCCTGGAAAATGTTTTTGGTCCTTGGCCACTTGCACCCACCCCATTCCTTGGTCAAAGGGTCACCGACAACTAAATTTTTGCCCAAAAAATGCCTAATGATCCAATTAAAAGATTCCTTGATGGAGAGCCTTGTCGGCTAAGAATAAAGAGAAAATTCTTGGAAATAAATGATTCCCGTTTGGGTTGAGGTGGTCGATTTTCCTCGCACTTGGCGTCATTTCTTCCTTTGTTGGCTGCTCAGTTAGGCAAAGTCATTTGCCCTCCTAAGCTGGAGGCAAACACAAACCGTTTTTGTATTTTGTGGGACATGGATATTCCCACACCAGCAGGTATTTCGATCAATTCTGGGGATACAGTGGTTGGAAAGCGTCTTTTGAAGCTTAAATGGGGCAAGTTTGCAAATTCTTGCTTCCGATGTGACAAATTTGGTCATATGCAGTCTGAATGTCCGGAACCAAATCTGCAACCACCTCCTTCAGCCGTCCCTGCTCCTCAACCTCGCTCACCTTCGAAACCTTCTACTGAGGTTCAAACTAAAGGAGTTTCAACCTCCTCCCCCTCAGCTGGGGCCATTAAAGGAAAGGGAAAACAAGTACAATTGTCTGCACTTACAGCTTCTCCAAATATTAAAGACAAGGTTATGCATGAGCTTGTAGCTCTAAAAAAAACATGGTTTTTGTGGCATGCTATTCAAAAACTTCTCATGCATGGTATCAAACATGTGGCCCTATGATGCTTATCACTTTTTAACACTGTAGCCATCAACAAAACAGTCTCTACAGTCTGTCATCAGCCATTTCGACAACCTCTAAAAGAACGGCGCTACATTTTCTAAGCTTTCCATATTTTTATTGGTCTGTTCACATTCAAGAATCTATTTTTAGCTTTGGCCAAGGTTATTTTTGGTATACAAGACCTCGTTCACAAATGGGAATTTGAAGACTCAGCGAACTTCCTTTTTCCGCTCCAATTTTCCAGCTTGACTTTGTCAATCTCTTATTTTTCTACGGCAAAAGGTTTTCCATCAAGCTTTCAGAAATTGGACTTGGACTAGTTCTATGTGACAACATATAATCTTGACGGTTATAATTGACTTCGACTGGCACTTTTCTCAGATTTTTTGTCTCGACATGGAGTTTTCATAGGAAATTATGGCGGAGGAAATCTACTTTGCATGTAGTTGCGACTTGTTGGAGAAGGCGAATTTCTTCACATGCAACAGACCCTTATGGTATTGGCTTCATTAGTCGGCTTCATCCAGGACAATCAATCAACTCAACAAGAGGTATTCTCTGCTACAAATTTCAGATTTGGGTAAGAAGGTTGAATTGGTCAGTTTATGGGATTTTTGTTTTCAACTTGTTAAAGTGCAAGGTGAAGGTTTGCTTGAAGCATTACCTGCCCGCGGATTATCACTGTATGAGTGGTGCAAAGAGAAGAGAATCTGTAAAAGTTTATCATCCTTTGAAAATAGTCCTTTTTAGATACGATTGAGATGTCACAAGTTTTGGATTTGTCCCAAATTTTCATGTTAATAATTATTGTCCTGTCAATAAAACATGTAGAGGGTATAGACACATAAATGCAAACTCGCACGAGGAAAGAATTCATAAAACAGAAACGTACTTGATAGGGTATATGCACGACCATAAAGGAAGATAGACATGCCTATTTGAGGATAAGTTTACAGTATAGGTCTTAGTTTTTTACAAGTTCTTGCTTTCTTTCTGTAAAACCTTTGTCGTCGTGTTCATGTACATAAGTTTTTCAAGGACTTAAAACAGGACATACAGAGATCGAAGTTTTTATTTCAACAATGTGTTTACCACGTATAATGAAAGCAAAATGGCTAAGCTTACCGTCTCTGTAAATGGTTCCCAACTGTATAGAAGCATGATATAACCATTGCACAGAATGAAATGAGTTGTTCCAAAGTGCTCTGTTTCTTTCCATCAATTAGTAAAAATGCTTTCCTGCTAACAATATCAGCCAACTCTTTCAAGAAAGTATGCTTCACAGGAAGGGAGTCCAATTTTGTTTCAAAGGCTGCAAGGTCCTGCGATAATATGGGAAGGTATACACCTTAGAGAGGACAGCCCAGGAACAACCAACAAAATGCAATCTTTTGACCTAACCTGGAAAACTTGATAATGTTCATCATGAGCAACAGAAGACACGAGTTCATCAAGTGCATCAATCTCAGTGTCTTCTTCCTTAGAGTCCTCGTCTGGCTGGCAGACAATCATGTATCAAATCAGCCCTCATCGCTTGAAATTTTACTACTTAGACTCATCTCGTAATGAAAATCTAGGGAGCTAAAGATTATTATAGTATAAACCTTGGCCCAGTCCTGCAGCTCATACAATGTGTGAAATGTATAACGTTGCCTACTAGACACATGCGAGGACTGGGGAAAGCAACCAACAGTCAAGGCTAAAATAGCCATACTTTTTAACTGCAAATGTTCCTGCATGATAACAAAGCAGCCACAGAATCAATTAGGATTACGGATAACTAGCTGCCAATATACGTGAACATAAAGCAAAGAATCAAAGAGGTTTGAAATTGGAACAACTGTAGAAGAGAACATGTGCCATGCCCCTGATTGTGCTGAAGCAAACGTATAGCATGTTGTGGTAAGGCAATCTTGGTCTCAGAGGTAGAGGCTTATGGTGCCCTTATAGTAGTTGCCGGCTTCCCACTTTCCATAAGAGACGCTAGGAATATTAAGGCTAACAGACAAACAGCATCTCCTTATCCATGCTAACAAAGATGCATACAAGTTTACATACGAAAGCGTGCCTCCTTCCGCTTCAGCTTTGACGGCTTCCAATCTGAATTCTGTCTGAGAAACCTAAGCGCAAGGTATTTAGCAATATTGCGAGGGACAAGCCTTTGTATGTGAAGCAATTTTCTTATTGGAAGAGTCATGCAACAATGTTGAATTAATAAGGTCTGCTGGACTCCAATCCAAGAGATAGATGCTTTTGTATTCTCTTGTATATAAGTTTGTAGGTTGCGCCTCTGTGGCAACAGGTCAAATGTTGCATTTTTGTGCCTTGGGGGGTCTGCCCTTATGGATTCCCGTGAAAAACACAGAATAATCAATGTGCGCAACCCGTGACAGCTTCAAAAACTAAGCAGAATCTTTAAAAGGCAGTAGTTATCACCTGCTTATCTGCTGATGAAACAAGATTACTCAGTAACTTCTTCCACAACTCAAAATCTTCACGCACAGTAACCTGTAAATAAATTACATCATAGTTCACGGGACAGCCAATCCAATCCAAATAGCAAACAACCTTTTAATGTCCAATGATCAACTGCTTTGGAAACAACTACCTGTTCTGCTGCACTTGAAAAGTACAAGGCCAGGAAAAAAAGCACATTCCTACCTCACAATTAAAAATTCTGTCAGCTAATAAATAAGGGACATTGAATAAGCAAGAAAATAATAACAATTACCCTGATGGTGGCTCCAATACTGGTTTAAATCCCCAAAAGTCTTTGGGCACAACATAAACTGGCAGAAGACTCTGCAAAAAAATCGGCAACTGTCAATAATATCTGCACAGTTTGAAGAATTGTACAATAGTAGAGAGTAATGCCTATTATTTAGGCTCTTTTTTACAAACCTGTTTCAAAAGAAAGCCTAACAGTTTGAATGACTCCTCCACCTGTAACTCAAGACAAACCATACTAAAGTCACTCAAGGGAGCATGGTGAAATCTGAAAATGTATCATGCTCAACAGTTGAACCCTAGGTGTTGAAAAATAAAGCAAGAGTTATACAAAATCAAACTAATGACAGGCAATTTACAGATATGGAGTAAGAAGACATTTACTTACTATGATTGATGTACTGCTAAACAAGGGCAGCCAATGCAAAACAGTCACCCAAACAAACTCCCAACAGCCTTTGCACTGCACAATACACAAACAAAAAAAGAAGGGTTAAAATAAAATCACTAAACCAACTTCAAAAGAGAAATAGGGAGGAGGATTATCAACATTTTTATACCTTTTTCTTTTTGTTTCCAGAAAAGAAAATCTTTCCTTAAAAAATCACCTCAAGGGCACAGGCCCTAAGTTAAAATTACATCAAAATAATACAAAACAGAATCAACCATGAATGGTATCACCAAAAGATAAGTCCTAGGCCAATCTAAAGTACAAAATTGCCTCAAATCAAGGCTAGGAATGGGGATTAAGCCTACACGACCTCCTAAGCTTAGAGGTCTTCAAAGCCTTCTCCTCGACAGATTTCTTAGCAATATCTGCCAAAGAAGGGAAATGCCCCTCGTAAGATTACTTTATGCCTTCAGAACTAGTGCTGATGTCCAAATCAATGCCTTGAGGATCAGGTGGTGCATCTGTAGCGCAGATAGTGTGTCGTGCTCTCTACAGTGGGTGCTCCTCAGTGCAATGTGCGTGACAATCTCACTCAAACAGACTGAAAACAGGAAACAATAGACAACAACTGAGCTCACAGAGACAAGACTCTGGCGTGGCAGCACACTCAGATCCAGCCCAGGACTCTCAGGTACAATGGGGTGTCGAGGCTCAAAATGTGCAGGGATGGTGAATAAGTGCTCTATGTGTAGACTCTAGACTCTAGACGACGATGCTGGACCATATATCCAGAAGATGATCCACCAACGGCCCATAAATGTCAGCCACCTAAGCCAATCTCCAAAGTGAGTGATGGTGGTGACCTGGCCACGATGTCCACTAGAACACCGTCCGTATCCTGCCACGTGTCACTGCCCAGCCCAGAGAGTCCGTCCAGTGTGAACCGGACTAAACCAACTGTACTAACTGAGTGTCCTGTGAAAGTGACATTGTAGCCTGCTACAGGTTGCCCGCCACAAGACCGCTCACCATCTCAGTGAGAGGAAATAGTGAAAAACTAGGAAATAAAACCACTAGGTACCCCATAGTACATCTTTCTTGAAGCAGGTGCTGGGCCCAACCATGCAAGAAATGATTGCTGCTGGCAAGAGAATTCAACACTTGGAGGAGGAGGTTTCTCTGCTCGAACACAGGATGGCGGATTCTTATGCAAAGATGATGACAGTTCAGGGCTGAATTGGGAGGGAAGGAGGGGGACGAATTGGGAGGGGGCTGAATTGGGAAGGGACTAATTGGGCAGAGGGCCAATTGGGGTTGGGAGGGGCAAATTTTGGGAGAGGGCTGGATTGGGAGGGAAAGAGGGGGACGAATAGGGAGGGGGCTGAATTGGGAAGGGACTGATTGGGAGGGAGCTGAATTGGGAAGAGGCCCAATTGGGATTGGGAGGGGCGAATTTGGGAGAGGGCTGAATTGGGAGGGAAAGAAGGGGACAAATTGGGAGGGGACTAATTGGGCAGAGGGCCAATTGGGATTGGGAGGGGCGAATTTGGGAGAGGGCTGAATTGGTGAAAAGGCCGAATAGGAAGAGGGAGTAGGTGGACGAATTGGGAGGGGGGGCGAGTTGGGGAGGGGAAGGGGGACGAGTTGGGGAGGGGGAGGGTAGGGTAGGGTCAAGGGGATAGAGGTAGATAGGGGTGAGGAGGGAGCAGGCAGCTATAATGAGTAGGGAATTTATCCAGCAGGACAGGCTCTATGAAGGGCTTTCGCTAAACACAGATGATAGATTTGTTCTGGTTGGAGAAGCAAACACCAATGGGGCTGATGTTTGAGGGGGGGTGAACTCCTGTATAGGAGATTCCTTCCCGTTTCTATGATTCTTCATAGGCTCACCAAGGGCGTATCAGGGGCAGCATCTATGACCTTCAATCTTTGAGCTGTCTGAGGCTCATTAGGTTTAGTTACTATGGAAACATTGGAAGAGAGTGCACCTCTAGGCAAGGAGCGAATAGAGACTCCATAACAAGGCATAGATTTGGTAGCTTCCAACCACTCCAACAGATCTTCGTCTGAACCTTCAGGTGTAGTAGGTTGTTTTTGTTCAGGGTTGGTTTCCATTGACAAAGAAACTTGCTGCACCACGGGATCCATACCTCCTTCTAAGAGAATGGGTTGCATCGGGGAGCCAGAAGTATGTATCCACATGGCATCATTTCCCCAATCATGAAGTGCTTTAGTGTGTCGAAGCCATGGTCTTCCAATGAGCAAGGGAAATCTGCCCTCAACCTGGGGAAGACGAACCACAACAAAATCCAAGTTAAAAGTAAAGTCTTGTACCTGCAGAGGCACATTGTCCACTATGCCCACTGGGTAGACTGTCCTTTGGTCGGCCAATGTAACTGTGAAGGGAGCAGGGCGAGTAGGCTGTAGACCTAGAGCTAACATAGTGAACTCGGGCATCAGGTTGATGCCAGATCCACCATCCACTATCACTCCTGAGAATTGCCGACCCAAAACGGACATTGTCAGGCGAGGGCTTCTATAATCAGTGAGTGGAGCAGCGGGATTGGATATCATATAGGATTCTCATGGTCGCACTGAGAGGTGCCCGCCACTAGGACCTGCTCCAGGGTAAAGTGACTGCATAACAGCAAGGGTGTCACTTCTAAAACTCGCATCTAGTCGCAGCATGTCATAGAGGGACACTTGTTGGAAGGTGTTCTTCAAGATTGTCTCTGTTGTAAGCTTCTCTTTTTCTACCTGTTGTTCCTCTGGTACCTTGATCTTCTGTAGATCGAAAACTGCTTCCAAGAAAGCTTCATCAAGATCAGAGAGCATAGATTTGGATTCTTGCTTGCCACTGGGTGATGGCTTGTCAGCGGCTGAAGGCAGGGTATCCACTGTTGAGAGAATGTGTGGGGGAGTTGAACGTGTTGGAATACTTAGACCGAGCCTTGTATGTGTCATGCAGTGACCACCAATCCAACCGAGCTTTGGGCAAGAAAACCTGTACTGGTTGAAGACAGGTCTAGACTCAGGCTGGACCAGGGACGAGGAGGGACTAGACCAAGGACGAGGACTGATTGGACCAGGCAGGCTAGAGAGACCAGACCAGATGGACCAAGGCGAGATAGGACCAGACCAGATGGACCAGGGCGAGAGAGGACCAGACCACCAGGCTACACAGTGCCAGGCAAAGTAGGCGAAGCTAGATAAACCCAACTAGCTTCAAGACTTGCACTTCACAGAGAGTGAGACTTCAGTTGAGGTCCCACAGTGATCGCCAAAATGAGAGCACTTGTAGCGCAAATAGTGTGTCGTGCTCTCTACAATGGGTGCTCCTTAGTGCAATGTGCGTGACAATCTCTGTAGAATCTCGTCGATGTCCACCATGGTAAGTACTTGTACTGGGCGTCTCGCATGTCGAGCTAAACTAATCTATATCCTCTGTCACAGTCTCTGTCGATGTTGTGCAATACCCCTCAGTCTCGCAGGCGTCTGGATCTCCCTAGCTCTATAGCCCGATTGATCAACGTACCGCTGGTGTTGGTGATACCCGGGCTCTGCTGATTGGCCTACCCGTCTGTGTGCCTGGGAGGTGGTTTGAAAAATCTATAATCTACCTTTAAGACTGTCTCTGTACTCGTCAGTCTCGCAGGCGTCTGGATCTCCCTAGCTCCATAGCCCGATTGATCAACGTACCGCTGGTGTTGGTAATACCCGGGCTCTGCTGATTGGCCTACCCGTCTGTGTGCCTGGGAGGTGGTTTGAAAAATCTATAATCTACCTTTAAGACTGTCTCTGTACTCGTCTCAGCAACAAGCTCTCTCTGTGTCTGCATATCTCAAGTAAAAATAGCCCAAGACATCTTTGATCTTGATATCTCATGACCCTAGATAGTTGTCCAAAACCCTCTTCGCCCTCGTATCTCGTAGTACACCGGACAATAACATATGTGAGAGAGAGAGAGAGAGAGAGAGAGAGAGAGAGAGAGAGAGAGAAATGAAATGAAATGAAATGAAAATGTTATATTAACGTCTTCAAAAGGCCAAAGTGACCTATGAGACAAAAGCGTTACAATGTGGTGGATCTGCGAGAGAGAGAGAGAGAGAGAGAGAGAGAGAGAGAGAGAGAGAGAGAGAGAGAGAGAGAGAGAGAGAGAGAGAGAGAGAGAGAGAGAGAGAGAGAGAGAGAGAGAGAAATGAAATGAAATGAAATGATATATTAACGTCTTCAAAAGGCCAAAATGACCTATAAGACCAAGCTGTTACAACATAGTGAATCTGATACCATGTCCAGAATCAAGAAGAACTAAAACAAAAATACAACTACTACAAGCTGGGACTGTATGGATGTGCCAGCTACTACAAAAGGTGCCCAGTACAATGTGTAGTACAATGAGAGAGGGGGGGGGGGGGGGGGGGGAGATATGGCAGAGATTTATCCTCATCTGCACTCTGGACGTCGAGAAAGTATGGCTCGAATCCTCTGTTGTAGTCTCCGTCAATACTGTGTAGCTCCTCTCCTCAATCGCGGTCGTCTAGATCTCCCTAGCTCCAATGCTTGGTCTATGAGAGTGCCAGTAGTGGTAGTATGAGTGCGGGCAGAGCTCTGCAATGGTGGCTACTCCTCTCGGTATCCAATATCTAGTGTAAAGAAATATGTAATCTGTCTCTGGGACTATCTCTCTCCAGCTCTCCTTAATAAAGTGTCTCTATGCCTGTGTAACTCAAGTAGATACAATCCAAGACATCTTTGATCCTCATAACTCATGACCCTAGATAGAGGCCCAAAACCCTCTCTGAATAGACAATAAAAACGGCCTCATATCTCATAATACACTGTGCAATGACATATGTAATGTAACTCTGTCTCTGGCTCTAGATGACATAAGCAGCATATCCAGCTATCTGTTGGTATCCCTGCCGGTCTCAATCTCGAGCTAATGTGAGGATGTGCGTATCTGGCCAATGGCACAACGCAAACCATGAGAAAGATGTGTGTCCATATAGCTAGGTCGAATCACAAACCCATCCCCAGTGAGGTGGAGAAGATGCTTATAGAAATCCATCGTCATGCCCAACTCCTGTACCGGCTCTATCCATGTCCTCCTCGTGTTCAACTGAATCAGATCCTGACGAATGAGTCTAGTAATCTCCACCCGTGTCAGAGACATTAGGGGTGCCTATAGGGAGTAGTAAAAAGGAGGCAACATGTTCATGGTGAAGCCATGTGTCTGAAACCATGATGTCATTTGTGCATACCAGCATGATGTATCCCCCTCTAGAGCTAACTATCTGGAGGACTCTAGGGCCAACCTGGCATATCTATCTCCGGTACTACTATAGGCTGTGCACAGAGGAGATTGATTTGGTAAGCGCCTCAATCTCCATAGGGGGGGCAGCTAACTCCACTCGAATGATATCATGCGGTACGGAGGCCTTGGCTCCAATCAGCAGAGAGATCATAGATACCAAGGGCCTCTCCATACGTCTCCAACCATCTTGGCATATAGAAGGTCCCCAAACCTGTATCCCATATAGCATAGCAGAGGCAACCAAAGTATCAAAGAGCCATAACTTTGTCCTAGGTTCCTCGAACTAAACCTGCGAACACATCCTCTCCAATCCTCCCAAAGCCGCATAAGCTCTAGTCAGTCTAGTCTCTGCTTCTCTTCTCAAAGAAAATCTCGGCCCAGTAAAGACTACAACCAGTGTATGCATCTGTATACTCCACAATCTCCTAACCATATGTGAAAGTAGGTGTTGATCTCCTGATCCACTGCGGTGTGGTGTTAAACACCATAACCTTGGTTTTACCAAGGTTTAACACAATCCACTATCCTCTCCAAAACTATGTAGTGCATCCAAATGTCGTTGCATACCCTGTGGTGAGTCAGATATCAACACAATATCATCAGCATATAACAACAATGGGATCCACGTCCCTGCCAACTGGGCACCTCTATCACCCTCTTTGTCAATGTAATCAGACACCTCATCAACATACATACCAAATAGAGTAGGAGACAATGGGCAGCCCTGTTTCACCCCGATAGTAGAGTGAACTAAATCAGATACCCCTTCCAGAGTGCGCGCATGTCCCATCACTGATCTGTACAAAGCCAAAAACCCCCAAATCAACTTTATGGGCACCCCCATCTCCTGTAGTCTGCACATCAATCGAGCTCACGGTACCATGTCAAATGCTTTGCGAAAATCCACAAAGCTACAATAAATCCGTCTCCCATGTGACCTGCCCTCCTCAATGATGGCTCTGAGTGTCAGAATATGATCAAGAGTGGAGGAACCCCTCCTGAAACCGGCCTGACCCTTCGCTCCTACACCCTCACCCTCTACCCAATTACTCAAGTGCTGCTCAAGAATAGATGCATACAACCGTGCCAATGTATGTGCAACCATAATAGTGCGGTAGTTCCCAGACTCTGTAGGATCACTTGCCATGAAGATAGGCACAATAGTACAAGTCTCAGGTAACCCCTCATACATGGCACGATTGAACAGCACTGCAAGAACCTCCATCAACATATCCCTAGCATGTATAAAGTGTTGTCACGTGACACATCCAACCCTATGTGTCTGTGGACAAGCTACAACATGATCAGGGTTCAGTTCAGTCAAGTCAGTCTAGAATAGGAAGTGATTTGGCACTTTTGTGGGTCTGTTCGCAGATAGTGCATGTCCAGACACTTATATTAGATGCATATCCTCCGGTTGCACACAGCATGATCATCAAATTTCTATCAGAACCCATCAGAAGCATTTTTACAGTGCATAGACCTTTTCCTATTTTTGTGATTTTTCACTTATTATTTTAAGTGACTTTTGTTGGAAAGTAGGTAGCGCAATTTTGCTAAGATAATATATAAGCAAACCAGTATTAGCACTTTCTGGCAGAAGAGGCAGCAGGAGCACCTTGCTCAACAGGCAACTTCTCAGCAGAACCCCACAGAGGCCTAGCATTTTGCAAGAGACTGCAACACCTAGCGTTTTTGAACCAGAGCAGCCAGCATTTTTGCTTATGCATCATCCTGGCGACAGAACCCCATCAGATCAGCCTAGCGTTTTGCATTGCAAATCACCGACAGCAGCAGAAGACAAAGATCAACCCTAGCGTTTTTGCATCAACATCACACTTCAGCGTTTTGCAGATTCACAGCGACGGAACATCAAGAAACACCAGCGTTTTCAGTTTTCAGCATTCAATACCCGTAGTAGAACACCAAAACCTCGCAGATCTCACCTTCCCGAGGCAGATCCTCGCCACACGGTCAGATCCTGCGAAGTTTACACATTCGGCCCGGAAAACGCAGATTTCAGCATCTGCGTTTTCAGCGTGTCGCCGTCACATTGTCACCATCGACATCGTCACCGACATAGAGTCAGAATTCAGCAGATAAAGAATTGCAGATTTCAGCCCTTAGCATTTTCAGATTTCAGCCCGTCTCGTCGTCATCCTCATCGTCATAGACATCGTCGGCAAGTCCAAGCATTGTAGAGATTTGTGCAACCATAAGTAGACCACTCTCGCCATAGAGAGTGGGGCCCTTGGAGGAGGGTTTTACAACGTCTCTGGTGTCGTATTCTCTTCTCTATTTCTCGGTCTCATGCACGTCCATTCAAGGTGTTCACCACTTTGTTTGTGTCCATTGCACTCTCTCATTAAAGGAATGGAAGGCTCTCCCTTCCATAAGTAAAAGGAACCTTGAGCACAGTTCGGAGCACTCATCTTGAGCAAAGTTCAACATTCATTCCGCTGCACCTTACATTGGTATCAGAGCTTTGGCAGTGTTCTGTATCACTCAAGGAAGGAACCACAAGAACCACTTTTTTTTTTTTTGCTTATTGCGGTCGCCAATCGACTTGAGGTGGGAAAAAGCAAACTGTGAGCGCAAGGCCGCCAAGGGGTGCGCCCACGAAAAAGAGCAGAACTCGGGTGAAGAGAAGATCCTTCTCTAACACAGATTGCAAGCTAAAGACGAACCTCAAGACCCCCAAGAACCTCAAGACCCTCAAGAACCCAAGACCCCCAAGAACACAAGAACCCAAGTTCCTCGTGAACTTAAGAACCCAAGACTTCAATGGATGGTCATCACCCGAAGAGGAATGCATACTTCGCATGGAGGTGGTGAGTATGGGATGTGGCGAAGAAGAATTTTCCCCACCAAGAGGTTTTTCCGACCCTCCCCCTTCCCGATCTACGCGAAGGATTGCACTAACTCCTATGGAGGAGTTGGAGTAGATGTTTATGGACAACAAGTTAAAACGCGAAGCAAGGAAGTTAGAACGCAAAGCAAGAAAAGCAAAAATAGAGCAGAAACACGAACAAAGAATGCCAGCCATAGAGCATGAGAACAACGAAAGGAAAGCCGCCTTGTTCCGATTCTTTTCTCAAAGTGCAGGCACAGATGCAAGAGATTCGGGAAAAGGAGACTCTCTCAGTCTCTTCTTCTCCAAAGCATGCCACACAGCATTTGCATGATTATGATAAGCATGATGAATTGCATGATAATGATGAGCATGATGATTTGGATGATAAGGACAAGCATGATGATTTGCATGATGATCAAGATGTGATTTCTCACAAGCATGATGATTTGCATGAAGATGATGTGATTGTTCACAAGGATGATGTGTTAGTTGATACTTTCTCTAGTGAAGCTAACCTCATTGCAGATTCAATCAATCACGAAGAACCGATCTTGGCTCTCGAGTCAAGGTCCAAAGAACCCCCTCAGGAAGAACCAATCTTGGCTCTCGAGCCTAGGTCCAAAGAACCCTCATATGAAGTACTATGTGTTCGATTGATTAGTCAGCACGCATTGTTCGAGTGTTTCATTCGTGATGATTTCCTGTATTTTAGTCAACGTCTTTATGTGATCCCTTTTCCTAGGCATGACATATTGTACGTTGAGCACATTTCACTCATGAATGAGCACGGATGCATGCGGATTATTCATGAAAAGCTGAAAAGTATGCATTCAAGGAAGTCACTTTCCATGTCTCTTCCTTGGCACGATACAATTGTAAAAAGATCACAAGAAAGTATGAGCACCAAACATGGGCATTTCCGTTATGAATTGCCACAATTGATTGATTTCGATCAGAAAGAAAAGATTCAATCTCATTGTTTGCATGTCTTGGATGAATGGGTTGGCACTCCGTCTATTTGTTCATCTACATTGCATGCACAGTCTTTGAGGAAGACGAGATTTTTTCCATTCACTTTACATGGAATGGGTATGTTCATGTTTTTGTGTTGGAAGTGGTTTCAGGAATTTTCAGACATGGAGATTCTTGAAGAAGAAAGAAGCATGACTCTAGACGAAGTTGAAGCATTAAAGGAGCCACATATGACTTTGTGTCGCTTTCGGCAAAGCCCAAAGAAGCAAACGTTGCAACCTTTATGAAGTTCAAGTATCGCACGACCCACGCATCAGAGTGGGCACGCGAAGTGTCCTTCACAGGATTCAGGACATTGTTGGCGATCTCTCTCGACACCATACAGTTCGGTACCAGTTCCTCACTTTGAAAAGGAGGGGATGTCACGTGACACATCCAACCCTACGTGTCCGTGGACAAGCTACAGCATGATCAGGGTTCAGTTCAGTCAAGTCAGTCTAGAATAGGACGGAATATTTCTTTTTGTTGAAGTCTCGTTGCTACTGCACGCTCCCCCCCCCCCTTCCCTGTTGCGCCATCTCCGCCCCCCACCCCCCCCTCTCTCTCGCCCTCGCGCTACCTCCAACCCCCGCGTTGCCCCCTCGCCCTTGCGCTGCCTCCCTTGCCTCTCGCTGCCCCCCTCGCCCTCGCGTTGCCTCCCTCGCCCAGCCCAGCCCGCCACCCTTGCCATCCGCTGCCCGCCGCCCTCGCCCCTCGCTGCCCCCAAGCCCGTCCGCTGCCCCCCTCGCCCTCGCGTTGCCTCCCTCGCCCAGCCCAGCCCGCCACCCTTGCCATCCGCTGCCCGCCGCCCTCGCCCCTTGCTGCCCCCAAGCCCGTCCGCTGCCCCCCCCTTCCCTGGCCGCTTCTCCCTCCCCCCCCCCGGCAGCCTCTTGAACTCTCGCTCGCCGCTTTATCTGTCCCCCCATCCCCCCCCCCCCCCCCCCCCCCTGTCCTCATCGTTCCCGAAGGTCTTCTACACCTGGCTCTGCAACACTTATTCTTCGGACAACTGCTTGGCGTACTCGGTTGCAGAATTTCTTCACCGTCCGCTTCTTCAACTCAGCAGTAGACACAGATGGTGGCTCCAGCTCCGCCACAGAGGGACTCGCCTGAAGCCCCCTCGCCCGACCCCGCTGAGCCCACCATTCGACTTGCTCTTTCGCCGACAGAGCAAGCGAGCCTTGCCGCGGAGGTAGAGCGCTTGCAGGCGACTTCTGTCATCTGCAAGGTTCTCGGCACCCGTCCTAGCAGAGGAGACCTGCGAGACCTTCTCCAGGCCCGCCTTCTCGCAGAGGTGGGCAAGATCTTGGATGTCCAGATTCTCGGACGGGGGTACTACCAGCTCGAGTTCGAGACTTCCGAGATGGCCTCCAAGGTTATAGCTATGAGTCCACTGGCCATCCGAGCATCACGCGCCCACTTTCGACAGTGGCGACATGGTTTTGACCCGACTTCGGATGTGCTAGTAGAGGAGGCAGACATCCCCATCTCAGTCTGCTTTCCAGGTTTACGGAGGGAGTACCTTCTACTTCTCTCCAGGATTGGCTCCGTCATCGGGACTGTCCTGGAGACACCTCGTACGGCAGCATCAGTAGCTGCCAAGGCGGCTGGCATCCCTTCAGTTCGAGTTTTGGTCAGAGATACCCACACGCTCCCGAAGGTCATCCTTCTGCCTCGGGTGAGTGGGGGTTGGTTTAGACAGGGTGTGGAGTACTCGGGTCTCCCGAACCAGTGCTTCATTTGCAGACAGATGGGCCACCTAGCGAAGGCCTGTCCACGGAGGAGGCCACGACCTGCACCTCAGCCTCAGCCCCAGCCCCAGCCCCAGCCCCAGCCCCAGCCCCAGCCTGCCAAGGTTGGGCCGCAGCCACAGCCAGCGGCACAGCGCACAGAGTCAGAGCCACCCTTCGAGCCTGGGGCTCCAGCGGACGAGGGGTGGCAGCAGGCCTGTGGCCGTCGACGCCAGGGGCCACAGCGACAGCCTGGCACTCAGAGTGGCCCTCAGGTGCCTACTCAACAGCAGTGGGTTCCCACGGGGAAACGCTTTGGTCCTCTTGAGCAGGAGGAGCCCCTTACGCCAGCCTCCACCTCTGCTTCACCCTCGCCACCCGCCCCACCTTCAGATTTCCCCTCCTCTTCCTCATCCCCTCCCCCGCCCTTTGCTCCCGCCCACTTCGCACCTCGCCCCCCTGTCTCTGTCGCCCCACCCCGCTTCTCTTCTCCTCTGCCCCCCCCCGCTCCTTCTCCCCCTCCTCCTGCTTCAGTACCACAGTCGACTCAGGAGACTGGTCCCTCGCCGGCGGCTAGGAGATCTCTTGGCAACGCCTTTGCCACGAGTCGCCTAGCGAGAGAGGGTCAGCCCTTCTTGCAGCCCCCTCTGCAGATTCAGACATCTTCCCTTGCAGCTATCCCTCGTGGTCTGACGAGCATTGACCTCCGACGCCACTGGGATTTCTTCGATTACGGGTTCACTCGCTTTCTCGGGGATTCCGCAGCAGACCACGAGGGAGCCTGCTTCAGGGTCCACGCTTTGTTCCTCGCCGGTAGGGGGACAGAGGCCTTGGACTCTGCAGTTGGTTTCTCCTTCCCCCTCTGTGGTAGGACCGAGACAGAGTGGTCCCTCGACTCAGTGGTTGGATGGTTGCATACACAGGTTCTTGAGTTCTCTCACCACATGGGAGAACTTGGAGTTACACATTTGCTGCGGACTTTGTGGCACTGGCCAAGTTTGCGGTGACACCCCCAAACTCAGTAGGATGTAGGCACATTGTGGTGTACTTTTTTGCTGATACGCAGTGTTTACCTTGCTATGTATACATTCATGAGGACTCCTGGACAGAGGAGGTTGCTTTACACACGGCTCGCTCTGCTTGGGCTTGCGCCAGGCACTCACTGCAGTCTTGCCTATCTAGAGGACGCTCGGATGCGGATTACTCCCCATCCAAGCGAGCCTCGAAGATAGCCCGTCTTGCTGCTGCGGCAACATCTGTTCTCTCTCGCTCCCCATGAAGATCGTCTCGTGGAACGTGCAGGGACTAGGTGGGCCCCAGTTTCAACAACAACGGGGCTGGTTGCGTCAGGAGCTTCAGCGTTGCCTTGTGGGAGGAGAGACTGATCTCCTTATGCTTCAGGAGCACCATTTGTCTGAGAGCCGCATTCGACGATGTGGTCAGATTTTGCGTGGACGATATGATAACTTTTGGTCAGCTGCTTTTGGACCTGGAGGCATCCAGGGTGGGGTATGTATGACTAGTGTGGACTCATTGCAGCGGGCCATTGTGGGCAAAGGGATTATTGTGCCAGGCACGGCTCAGTGGATTACTATGCAGGTTCAGGGTGGCCTTGTGGGCTTCCTGAACATCTGTGCGCCCAATGTGGCGAGTACTCGTGCAGAGTTTTGGTCATAGATTGTTGAGTCTTTGCCACAGGTTGACCATTGGTGTGTAGGAGGGGACTTCAACATGTTGGAGGACCCTTCTGACAGGATCGGAGGCAGCCATGCTACTGTGCATGGAGTCGAGTTAGCAGCTTGGGAGAGGTTGTGTATGACTTTGAGGGTCTCGGATACATGGCAACATTCTGGCTTTGTGAGGCCTTCAGAGAGTCTTGCCTTCTCTAGATCGGACCGCAAAGTGGGAGGAGTGAATCTATCGCGGATAGATCGCTTCTACACTAGTGACCACTTCAGTGACTTGGGGGGATCAGTGGGCATCCTGGCAGGGACATCCTTCTCGGACCATGCACCAGTGATCCTCACAGTGGCAGACAGGCAGAGGAGTGGGAGCACGATGCTTCGCATCCCAGAGCGGGTCTTGTTGGACTCAGCACTCAGAGAGAGGGTAGAGGCTCTCTGGACAGAGGGCATGGACAGCCAGGCTCTTCCTGCAGACAGAGTGGCCTTAGGCCTAGCTCAGCTTAGCCACTTTTTTCTCCAGGAGTCTCTGGCTCGACGGGCTGCAGCGAGAGAGGAGGAGCAGCGTCTCAGACGAGGCATTGCTTCACTACAGAGGATGCAGGAGCAGCATCCAGACAGTCCATGGTTGGAGGAGCAGTTACAGCAGGCTCGACAGGAGCTTGCTTGCACAGAGGAGAGGCGCCATGAGTTTGCCTTTCACCGACAGGCATCTCAGTGAACTCAGGTGGGTGACAGAGTGACAGGTGCTTTTTTTGAGACAGTGGGACCTCGGCACTCGCATGCCAAGGTCAATCAGTTGAGGAGACCCGATGGGTCAGTTGTTTGTGAGCCCGAGGATATGCGTGCAGTTGCTACTGACTTTTACCGTGAGTTACTGTCAGCTGAGCCCCAGTCAGAGAGACAGGATGCATGCAGGGAGCAGGTTTGGGCACAGATGCCTTGTCTAGTGACTGAGCAGATGCGCCAGAGGCTAGAGATACCTCTTCAGCTTGAGGAGTTGCACACGGCTCTTAGGGCCCTCCCTCGTGATAGCTGTCCAGGTGAGGATGGGCTGACTCCCAGCTTCTTCTTGGAGTACTGAGACCTGCTTGGCCCAGATCTTTGTAGTGCCTTTCAGTACATTCTGCACACAGGAGTGATGCCGGATAGCATGAGTGAGGGCCTGATTTACCTCATTCCAAAGGAGGGTGGCTCCTTGGATGAGATTCGACAGTGGCGCCCCATCACCATCCTCAACTCAACCTACAAAATTCTTGCCAAGGCTCTGAGTTTGAGGATTCTGCCACTTTTGCAGAGCCTTATACATGGGACTCAGACAGGTTTTGTCAAGGAACGCAGTATCCTTGACAACATCTTCACTTTCTGGGAGGCTTCTGCCCTGGCACGACTCCGTGGGGAGGACCTTGTGATTCTTCCTCTCGATTTTGAGAAGGCATACGACAGAGTTGACTGGGACTTTCTAGAGGGCACGTTACGCAGGATGGGCTTCTCAGATGCTTGGATCAGAGGGGTGTCAGCTTTGTACAGACAGGCTCACAGTCAGGTGCTTCTGGCAGGAGGTAGAGGTGAGCGCTTCATTCTCACACGATCGGTCAGACACGGTTGTCCTCTTGCCCCCTTTCTCGTTCTGTTGTATGCGGAGGCGATCAGCAGATTTTTGGTGTCACAACAGGTTGGTCTGAGGGGCTTAGCACTCCCTATACGGAGAGATAAGCTTCTGGACGTTGAGTTTGCCGACGACTCAGCCTTGTACTTAGAGGGCCAGGAGGCCAATTTACACAGATGTGAGCAGGCTTTGGAGACCTTCTGCTGTGCATCGGGCGCACTGATCAACTGGAGAAAGACAGTGGCTTTCTCGGTTGGCAATGCTCCTGTGCCAGATTGGATGCCAGGAGAGGGTTTCAGGTGGATTCCTCCAAGGACTCCAGTTCGGTACTTGGGTTGTCAGGTTGGTTTGGACTTGTCCCCCGCGCAACAGATTGCTCCTCTTCTCTTGTCCATCACGAGAAAGCTGTTACATTGGAACTCAGCACGACTTTCGCTGGCTGGTAGAGTAGTAGTTGCCAACCAGGTGTTGTTGGCGACTATGTGGTACATCACTTCTTGCTGGATCTTCTCGAGTTATTGTATCAGCCAAGTAGAGAGGCTGATCAGGAACTTCCTTTGGTCAGGTCGCGACACTCAGATTGCCCGAGCCAAGGTGGCTTGGTCGGTCATCACACTTCCTTGTTCTCAGGGAGGGCTTGGGATCATTGATCCAGCACAGCAGAGCAGAGCCCTTCTTGGGAAGTTCGTCGTCAGAGGAGTTCTTCCAAGTGAGGAGCCCTGGAAGGAGTTCTTGCTGCAAAGGCTTCGTGCCAGGGTGCCTCAATCAAGAGGCCCTTGGCAACCTTTGACGAGATGGATCTTTACAAAGTTGCGCCGAGTTGGTTTGAGCAGGAGACTGGAGGACCGATTCGCTATGAGTTTGCTTCGATCTTGGGAGCTCTTACGGCATGGCCTAGAGCAGAGACAGCCGACATGCACGGAGGAGCGCCTACGGCAGCCCCTCGTCTGGAACCCCATGGTTAGCACTCAGAGAGGCCACTTGGTTGGGAGTCGGCCTCATGTTTCTTGGGGTCCCATGGCAGCAGGTCCAACGCGCTCTCTTGGTGACTGGCTAGAGTTCACAGGTTTGTCAGAGGAGGTGCAAGCTGTCCAGCTACAGGGTATGAGAGGGGTGCAGAGCATGTGTCAGGACATCTCAGAGTCAGTTCTAGCTGAGTGGCTCACGCCTCTCGAGCCAGTAGCACCCCGGTGGATGGGCGCCTTCACACGACTGGAGGTCCTCATTTCAGTCAGGGCTTGCTCAGAGACTGTCCCAGCCCTGTTCTTCGAGCTTCAGGGTGGGGGACGTTTAGAGCGAGTTGCAGTAGAGGCCCCGCAGGTAGCAGAGTGCTATTTCCAGAGGATCCGAGTTGTGGGCATCTGTGGGAGGACTTGCGTCATAGACCCTGACCCAGCAGCTCTTGAGACAGGACACTGGAGCCTATGGGCTTGGGAGTGATGTCCACTGGCACGAGTACAGTGGGATCCTGATGAGTGGCTATGGAGGGACCCCTTCTCTTCTGCAGACCTCCCAAGAGTCCCCTTCTTTCAGTACACTGTTCGGCTTGGACGTCATATACTTCCAGCACAGAGAGAGGCCCGCCCCGCTGCAGCACGTCATTGGCAGGAGGAGGGCCTCACAGTCGAGTTCTTGGCAGCTTTTTGGCAGAGGCTGTGGGACTCCAGACAGCCGAGGCGCGTCATTTTGTTCCATTGGCTGGTTGCACACAGAGCCACAGCAGTAGGGAGCTGGCTTGTGCATAGTGGTCTCTCGGCCGCATGTGCAGCCTGTGACCAGTTGGTGGAGAGTCAGCGTCACTGTCTTTGGGACTGTCCCTCGGCCCAACAGGTGTGGCTACCAGTTCTTCGGCTGATGCTTGCACTCTCGACGGCTCGACAGTACACTTGGGGGGCAGTGGCTTGGTCCACCCTCACGGACCCGGCACTTCAGTTTGAGCTATCTTCCACCAGCAGGATGATAGTGATGTAGGGGGGGCGACCTACACTCCAGCCTGCTACAGGTCTTACTCCACAAGAGTGGTGCAGTGAGAGAGAGGAGTGTTGGGAGCTCATCAGCGGCCTACCTCTCTGGTTGATCTGGCGGGCCCGTTATTTCCGCATCTTTGAGGCTCGCCCTGTGCCACCAACAGAGACTGTTCGTGACTTTTGGCTAGAGCTGATCCATACTCTCAGAGAACAGCTTGAGGGACTACAGGGCAGCTCCGACCGCATGCGGGAGCGCCGCGAGGCTTTCCTTCGACTCTGGCGCCTTGGGCCTTTCTTCACCATTGTCCAGGGGGTGCTCAGATGGCACTACTGTCCACCTGTGTGGCTCTTCCCTCCCCCCATCTCTTGACTTAGCCTCATTGTATATATGCTGTTTTTTCATTGGGAGAGTCTCCCCATCATGCTTGGTGTAGCCCTCTCCTGCAGAGGTGGATGTAGCCCTATGGGCAATTCTCATTAACTAATAGAAGGATCTTTTTCTCGGAAAAAAAAAGTCAGTCTAGAATAGGAAGTGATCTGGCATTTTTGTGGGTCTGTTCGCAGACCGTGCATGTCCAGACACTTATATTAGATGCATATCCTCCGGTTGCACACAGTAGGATCATCAGATTTCTATCAGAACCCATTAGGAGCATTTTTACAATGATACACCTATTTTTCCTATTTTTGACATTTTTCACTTATTATTTTTAAGTGACTTTTGTTGAAAAGTAGGTAGGGCAATTTTGCTAAGATACTAGATAAGCAAACCAGAGTTAGCACTTTCTGGCAAAAGAGGCAGCAGGAGCAACTTGCTCAACAAGCAACCTCCTAGCAGAACCCCACGGAGGCCTAGCGTTTTTGGACCAGAGCAGCCAGCTTTTTTGCTTATGCATCATTGTGGCAACAGAACCCCATCAGATCAGCCTAGCGTTTTGCATTGCAAATCACCAGCAGCAGCAGAAGACAAAGATCAGCCGTATCGTTTTTGCATCAGCATCACACTTCAACGTTTTGCATATTCACCGCGACGGCACATCAAGGAACACCAGCGTTTTCAGTTTTCAGCATTCAGTACCCGCAGTAGAATCCCAGAACCTCGCAGATCTCACCTTCCTGCCGCAGATCCTCGCCGCACGATCAGATCCCGCGAAGTTTGCAGATTCCACCCGGAAAACGCAGATTTCAGCATCTGCGTTTTCAGCGTGTCGTCGTCGCATCGTCACCATCGACATCGTCACCGACATAGAGTCAGAATTCAGCAGATAAAGATTTTCAGATTTCAGCCCTTAGCATTTTCAGATTTCAGCCCATCTCGCCGTGGTCCTCATCGTCGTCGACATCCTCGGCAAGTCCAAGCATTGTAGAGATTTGTGCAATCATAAGTAGACGGCTCTCGCCATAGAGAGTGGGGTCCTTGGAGGAGGGTTTTACGTCGTCTCTAGTGTCGTATTCTCTTCTCTATCTCTCAATCTCATGCACGTCCATTCACAGTCTCCATTCACTTTGTCTGTGTCCATTGCACTCTCTCATTACAGAACGGAAGGCTCTTCCTTCCGTAAGTAAAAGGAACCTTGAGCACAGTTCGGAGCACTCATCTTAAGCAAAGTTAAACATTCATTCTACTGCACCTTACAAGTGCTCTGCTACTAGACCGTCATGATCATATGCCCTCCCGGTCCTCATCCTGTCAATAGCCCTCTGTACCATCCCAATGGTAAAGAAGGTGCTCATAGCTGGGACGGCTCTGTAGGTTCTGGAAGGGGTTCCTGTCCAGGAATTGTATATAATGATGTCGCATATTGGCCCCACACATCAGGTGAAGTAATCATTGGGGAAGGGGAGTGCTCATGAAAGAGTCGTCATGCCTCTCCTGAGTCCCTACTCAAGAACATTTGATATAAGTCTTGCTCCATCTGAGTCAGGTAAGCTCGCTTCTTCCGTCACACAAGGCGCCGGGAAGCAATCCGAGACTGTCTGTAAGTGATGGCTCCTATAAGAAGATCCCTCTGAAGCAGATAGTGGAAAAAAAACACAAACAAATGGAAGAGCGAGACCAAGAGTGCGCGCGCACGCGTGTGTGTGTGTGTGTGTGAGGGGGGGGGGGGGGTGTTCTTTGCTTCACATGTGAGCAGGTCAATTGCCTCGTTAGCATTGGTACTTAGGTTGTGCTGATATTTTCATAACTTGCTTCACATGAAAAGTGTTTTCAACTGTATCTTAGTGATAAGGGCCACCCTTTACATATCTAGTTTTCGCTATTGAGATGACATAGAAGGCATTGATTCAACCTCTGAGGAACCTCTCTAAACTGATTTAATAGCATGTGGAGGACACTAAGGCACAATACAGGATTTCATTACAAAAGGCCAAGAGTGGCCTATGACACAAATAAGATTTTATGATAGCCATGCCTGTGTGTATTTTGGGAAAGAATACAAGGTGCAACTGTTTTGTACCCACTGAAAGGCACTGTCTAAACCTGTGCTCCATGCATCCTTGAATCTTCATTTAACAAGTCCACAACAAGAATGCTCTAAAGATCTAAACACCCGTTGCAAAGTTGAGATTTGCAGGAGAAAGTACATACATTGTAAAGTGCAACGGAAGTGAATGTTTAACTTTGCTCAAGATGAGTGCTCCGAACTGTGCTCAAGGTTCCTTTTACTTACAGAAGGGAGAGCCTTCTGTTCCTTTAGTGAGAGAGTGCAATGGACACAAACAAAGTGACGAACATTGTGAATGAAGGTACTGAGACTGAGAGATGGAGAGAGAAGAATACGACACCAGAATGTTGTCAAACCCTCCTCTGAAGCCCCACTCTCTATGGCGAGAGCAGTCTACTATCGATTGCACAAATCTCTACAATGCTTGGACTTGCCAACGATGTTGACGACGACGAGACAGGCTGAAATCTGAAAACGCTAATGGCTGAAATTTGCAAATCTTTATCTATTGAATTCTGACTCTATGTCGGTGACGATGTCGATGGCGACGATGCAACAACGACGCGCTGAAAACGCAGATGCTGAAATCTGTGTTTTCTGTGCTGAATCTGCAAACTACGCGAGATCTGACCGTGCGGCGAGGATCTGTTGCGGGAAGGTGAGATCTTAGAGGTTTGGGGGTCTATTGACTGCTGAAAACTGAAAACGCTGGTGCTCCTTGGTGTCTTGTCGCAAAGATCTACAAAAACACAGGTATCAGGCTGATGCAAAAACGCTAGGCTGATTTGGTGTCCTGCGGGGAGAATCTGCTAACGTTAGGGCTGATCTGCTGTACTGCTGTCGCCGGGGCTGATCTGCAATGCAAAACTTTGGAAGCTCTTCAATGCTGAAAAACACTAGGCTTGGTTTGTCATGCAAAAACGCTAGGTCTTGTGTGTTGCAAAACACTAGGGTTCATCTATTGGGGGTCTTGCTTAGAAGGTGTCTGTTGAGTAAGTGCTCCTGCTGCCTCTTCTGCTAGAAATGCTAGCGCTAGGGTTTCTTATATACTTGAGGTTCTAAATTGCCCTTCCCAGTTCCCAACAAAAGTCACTTAAAAATAATAAGTGAAAAATGTCAAAAATAGGGAAAATAGGTCTATGCACTGTAAAAATGCTCCTGATGGGTTCCGATGGAAATCTGATGATCATGTTGTGTGCAACCAGAGGATATGCATCTAATCTAAGTGTCTGGACATGCACGGTCTGCGAACAGACTCACAAAAGTGCCATATCACTTCCTATTCTAGACTGACTGAACTGGACTGAACCCTTGTCATGAAGTAGCTTGTCCACGTACACATAGGATTAGATGTGCACGTGACATCCATGGTGGCCCGATAGCCTCCTTTAATGTTGTGTCCATGGAGATATGTCTTGAGGCGAAACGAACAACTTCCACATGGAAGCACCTAGTATCTGGGAATGGCTCTCCATCTAAGGCAAGGTGTTGGCAAGTCATGGGGAGCGGATTGCTGATTAAAAAGCATTTTCTTGTCAGACTTGTGAGCACCGACAAATTTTGAGCCCATAAATAAACTTCCTTGCCTTGCTGTGGTGATGGGTAATGGGTAACTAGCTGTTCACTTTCTTGAAGGCTCAGCTTGTCAAATTTCTTGTATCTATTGGTATTGTTTTCTTCCATCCTTGAATTTCTAGCATGAAAGTCTAAAATGTGGTGCTTTCATCTTTTGACCTGTGAAGACTTATTGTAAGGTTCAACACTTGTAACCTCTACCCTTCACAGATTTCATGTTTAATGGAAAGCAATGAGTGTCTCCAAGGAGGAAGGTCAGCCTTGATTTAGGTTATATGCAATACACAGATATTGAAAGTGATATTGTGATGCCCCACCTACATGCTCTTATTGTATGCTCCTTGTGGGTGGTTCTTTCAACCAAAACAAGAAGAAAAGGAAAAGACTGTTTGGAAGCTATAAGCCAGCACCACATTAATATAGACAAAATGATCGAAGACTAGGAGAATGTGTACCTGCTTCTCTACATGAACAGGGATACTTTCATCACCCTTTGCAGCTGGAACAAAAGGTGAAGCCGCAGCCAACTCTTGGAGACACCTACAAACATATTACCACGTTCTATCTCAATGAGAGTCCCATATACAATCCAAAGTGGGAAAGCGAGTTGTCACGTCTGCCTGCAGCCCACTACTATCTAAAAGTGTTTTAACCGTAAGTATATAAGATGCATTTAATCAAACACTGCAAGGCCTACCTCAAAATCCATACCAAAGCTTCAAAACTCAAAGCCGTGCTTGAGGCATCTGTGAAAGCTCTGAGCCAAAAAGACCACAGTGCAATTTTCAGGCAAAAAAAACAAAGCAAATATAGCATATCAATATGTGTCTCACGTTTCTAAATAACCGCTCAATGACTGCAACCACTCCAGAAGCATCAATCTGGAAATGACTTGGTGATGATGGCGAACCAGCAGACAAAAGGATCCCCACCTGAATATTTACAAACTCAAAGCTTGAAAACACTTCACACACACTTTTGTGAAAGCATTAGAAATCTTTATCATGTGTTTTATTAGAGGATCACCCTCCCAAGTCAAAACAAGAATCATAAGCTTTTGCCATCGCCAAAAGTTTGGCAAAAGACATAACTCATTATATTCAAACATGAAGGGAAAAATGCAGAAAATTTAAAGAAGAAGAAAGATGTATTGACGTCTACAAAAGGCCAATGTGGCCTATGAGACAAATGTCAGCTCATCAGCAAAACTGAAAATAACATCCTAAGACTAAAGGTAAGAGATGGAAACTAAAAGGGGGCCAAATTTCTAGAAGAGGGGGAGATCCAGTAGTGTATCTCCTCATGTCTCTAGATCAGCCCAAGCTCCGCTATGAGGTGAGCCATGGCTGTACCACTGAGGCATCTGGTGCTTTGTCTCCGGTGTTTCACTAGGATAGCTCTGATCTTACCATAATATAGGTCACTCGGGCGTTGTCCTGGTGGGCGCAGTCGTCAGGCTCGGCGGAGTGCGGTGGCTCTATCGAGTGTGACTCCACGATGAGGGCTGTAAGGTGTGCGGCGGAGTGGCTTTGTCATTGCTGATCTGTTGAGTGTGGGGTCTTGTCTACTGAAGAAATCTATCCCTGCTCTCTATCTGGGTGCCTCTGGCGGAAGGGGTCTCCGGTCTCGTAGTAGTGTTGTGCAGCATATCTGGAGCTCCAAAATGAAGATCCCTTGGCATTTTTGGCATAGTTATAGGGAATGGCCATTTTAGGTCTCCATTCCCCGTTCCCATCCCGATTTCCCGTTCCGGATCCCCGTTCCGTGTTTCAGACATGAGTATCCGAAACAAGGAATGGCGTTCCATGCATGTTGCCGTTCCGCGTTCCTCGTTCCAATTTCCCATCCCGGGTAACTATGATTTTTGGTCCTCATACTCCAGGACACGACGGAGAGGCCCGAAATCCTCCCGAAAGAGGAGGTGATACCTCCCCCCTTATGTCATGCTATGTTGTGCATCTGCATATGAGGTGTTCCTCTATCTCCGGCTCTTGGCCAAAAAGCTTGCAGATCTCCCTCTCCACTAGGGTGTAAGGCGCTACGGCGAACTGTTGAATGTTGCATTCATAATCAACACATGATTAATCCTAGTTATGCTTAAATCGAGAGACGAGAGATGCAAAAGCCAATGACAAAATAAAAGCTTGATAATACATTGCGTTTAGAAATGTACATGGTTGCTCTTTACATCGCAGAGCTATACAGTGAATACGAGATGACATCATAGGTAAAGTGGTAGAAATATCTAAGATATTATTCTTGGCGTAGTGTCACACAGGTTACTACCGCCCCTGATTACTATTGCGAGTTTACTGATGTATTGTAGATATGGATGTTCTTCTGCCTTCTTTGTTTAAGGGGAGGATTCTTCAGTCTAATTGACACCATATCAGTTAAGACCTACTTTACTCTATGCGACTACCCTAGTCTGTGTGACTACTAGCCTATGTGGCATTGAGTCTTGATTCAACTTACTTTAGTATAGTCCATGCCCAAGGGGAGGATTGTTAGGTGGACATGTCATATGCTTGCCTAAGTTGTTAGTGTGCAACATCTCCTAGATAGTTCTCCTCCTCTTGATCTTCGTCCTCATCTTCTTCCTCCTGCACGATTGACTTTGTCTTTGCCTTTGTCTCTGTTGTCGTTGCTGTTATTGAGGCATTTGGTCGGCGGATGACCTTTGATGCCGCATTTGCTACATGAATCTATTCTTGTACCAATCTTTAGAAAAAATCCCTTTTTATTATTCTTTTTCTCCTCCTCAATTAGTGCCTTGATTACATATTGCAAATTGGGTGTAGGATCCTTTTGTTCTAGCATTGTGACACTATTGTCAAAATTTTCGGGAACAACATTTAAAAGAACAGTGACCTTATCTTCCTCGGGAATTTGGCACTCGATGTAGGTTAATTGAGTGATGATTCTCATCAACCTATTCACGAGGCTCGAAATATCCTCCCCTTGATTCATTGTCAACTTGTAGAGGTTCTTTTCTAGACTTATCTTGCTCATTTTCTCCTTGGCACCAAAATGTTCCTCTAAAATGGTCCATGCTTGGATGGCCGTGGTGCAATTATCAGTGAAGTGCACATAATTATCGTGCAGTGAAGCGATAATTATGCCAAGAGCCTATTCGTAATTTAGCTTGAATTTGCGCTCTGGGCTCAGGTGAGTGTGCTTTCAGTTGTGGATGATTCAGTTGTCCGTGGTTTGACAACGGACCATAACTATTTGCGCATGAGATAACCTCGTAGTTTGGTTTGCCAGGTGTGAAAACCTTCACCATTAAGTTTTTATATTCATTATTGCATGAGTAGAGGGGTCTTAGCTTTAGGAGACTATCCTAATGTCAGTGTCTACCTCTTTACAGCTTAATAATCATCGACGTGATATCATATAAATCATACAAAAGTCTTGCAAAATCTTAGAAGACAAGAACTTTATTCACCAAGCTTTGAGCATAATTGCGGAAGGCTTCTTGAAGATTTTTTTCGCCGACTTCTTCAGTGGGGGCGAATTGTGATTGAACTTTGGGACATTGATGTTGAGGAAGTGGTTGCCACGGCATAAGCTTCTCACGTCAATGCTTCCGATAATCCTGACTTGAAACTCTTGCTTTTTTTGCAATCGAGGTGGTTTGCTTTCGAATCAGAAGCAATGCTACTACTAGCCATACAAGGAGTTCATGAACTTGCTTCTATTGAATAGCTAACAAATAATTTTGATGATAATGCTTGATTATGAAGCTATTGTAAGCTACTGAGATAGTCAAAATTGCCTTAAAAGGCAATATGGAAACCTGCACGAGTTGCGCACATGTAATTAGGTGGCCGTGAAGTACGCTTTGTGAGAGGTCACTCTAAAGCAAATGTGTGAAAACACACTAAGCTGGCAAGTACTTGAAAAAAGAAACCTTTTTATAATAAATAAAAAAAGCATGTCGAATTCCTTGAGCTGCCGAGTATGCAGAAAATCGACTCGAGCGTAGATTGTCTGTGCAACGCTATTGAGTGTGCCAGGCCATTGATAATGCAAGCAGCACACTTTTGAGGGAGAAATGGCAGTCGACCATTTGTCTGCGTCAGTAACGGCTTCAATCTGTTAGCATTAGGAGGGATATATATGTGCTGAGAACTATCTACGGCACCGCAAATCAATATTGTGGCAGAGTTTGGCAGCATGCGGGTGCTCACAACATGGTCAATAAGCATGTATGACAGCAGCGTTGTGCATGTGCGCGGAATGAGGAGTGTGTCGGCAGCAAGCATCAACAACGTCTGTGAGCAAATGAGGCTGAAACCAGGCATGGCAAGGCTAAGCGACTGCTGATGGTACCAAGTAAAAATATGGGCAGCAAGCAGATGACGAATATGGCAATAAGGCGAGGGAGCGGCTTGGCTTGGTGTGGTCAGTGCTTAAAAAGGCAGGCAAATTGAACGGTTGATGGTGTCGCCAAGCAAGAGTTGGTTGGAAGATTGATAGGTGATTGTGATTTCAGGACGAATGATTGAGATAATCCCTTATTTTTGAGAAAAAAGGCTCAATATCTTTAACTCTCCAACTCTAGAGCTCTCAGGCCCCTTTCATTAAATGAGGAGAGCCAGAAGAGTTTGACATTTGGCTCGAGTATGCCTACACCTATTATGCATGTATAATAAAATAGATGTTTTATTAAGTAAGGCCTAATAATGGATAATGAACACGTGATTAATCCTAGTTATGCATAAATCGAGAGACGAGATATGGAAAAGCCAATTACAAAATAAAAGCTTGATAGATAGATTGCATTTAGAAATGTACATGGTTGCAACTTGCTCTTTATATAGGAGAGGTATACAATGACACATACGGGATGACATCATAGATGAAAGGGTAGAAATATTTAAGATATTATACTTGGCATAGGGCCACACAGGCTACTACAACTAGGAGATGTTGCACACTAACCACCTAGGCAGGCATAGGACAAGTCCACCTAACATAGGGTGGCTATTCATCTGTTTGTATATGTCCTCGGTCTATCTGAAGAGGTGCAAATATGTTCAATGGCAACTCGCATGCCGTGGGAAAGGTGGATGTCCATGTGCTCTGGTCTGACAATGCAACCATCCTTAGAGAGGTACGGAAAGTGGTTTCTATAGAAATCCATCTATGGCCCCATGGGAAGTGGCGGTCGGGTCCATGTCCTCTCTGTCTCTCTCATGACTGTGTTCACTTCAGTTCGGCTTTTGGGGGGGGGGGGGGGGGGGGGGGGGGGGGGGGGGGTTGGTGGAACAGTCTAGACTAAAGTCAAAGGGTGGGAATCGGTCAATATCCAACCCATGCAAAGTCATCCAAGTGGTCATCTATGAGTACCAACAATCTCTGTCTTCCTTTGACGATAGCTGCTTGGAGGAGGTCAAAACTAATCTAGGGTATCTCTAGCGTCTGTAAGAAGGCCACTGCTGTCACAAAACGGGAGCGTACACGAGCACTTAGAAATTTGAAAAATAAAATACTTTGCAAATGTGAGAGAAGGGAGAAGATCGACACAGTATTGGGGACCAGAAGATGGGCTGGTCCCCCCCCCCCCGTCAAGAGTATTCTTTATTCAGGGAGAATTCATATACAAGCACGAGAACCCGAGGAAACCCCTCCGTTCTATAATCTTAGACCCGAAGGTCGTGCTTTCCCGCAAAGGGCTTGGGCACAAGGCCGTTCTTTCTCGTAAGGGACTTAGGCACGAAGCCGTACTTTCCCGTAAGGGACTTAGGCGTGAAGCCGTACTTCCCGTGAGGGACTTTCCCATAAGAAGGGAGATTCCTACAAAACAAACCACACAAAGCAACAACTCTCAATGCGTATCAACACATTATACCTGTCGCTCCTTGCTCGGAAAAACGACCTCCGTACTCAGTCATCACACGAACACTTGCAGATTTCCGTCGCCAGCACTTGCTCCAGAATCCTCAGCGCTAACTTCTTCTGCTGCTCCTTGCGTGCCTAAAACTGGAACGCTTGCTGCCTTTTTATAGGCCCGGGCACCCGACGGAAATAGGGCACAAAAAGCAGAAGCTCTGGCGCTTCTAGAGAGAGGAGAGAGAAAGCTCGTTGTTTCTGGCGCTTCTAGAGAGAGGAGAGAGAGAGCTCGCTGTTTTCAGCCCTGCGTAGCTTATTAGTGCTGGGTTTTTAAAGAGCCGTGCTTTATTTTATTATAAGAGGGCTGGTCACTTAAAAGTGACCGGCCACTTTATAAAATAAAGTGTGAACCTGTTCAAACTTTAAAAACTCACTTAGTTAGTGAAAACAATGCTACACGAACACATTCCAGGCGTCCCCGGGTGCAGAACACGGGCACAGATGCAATGCAGACACAGACTCCTCGCGGGAAAGCATCTGCCCTCCCGCGAATGTTCCTGCTTTTCGTAAAAAGCTTCATTGAACCCATCTTTATTCTTGTGCTTGCGTTCTTACGCGTATTTTCTTACTCAGTTCGGATTTCCTCCTTAGCCTACGGAATGCCCCCTTACTGATGCACCCGTCACCCATCATGTGACGCATCAGGGGCACTCGTAACCCGGCCCTTTCCACCGAACTTACGAAAACTCCTTCGCGATGTTTATCGTCACCCATCAAGTGACACATCAGAGTTGTCCGTTCTTGATGGCACTTCTTGTAGCTACAATCTTTTAACAGTTCTTAGTGTACACAATAAAATATCCTAGAAAAAGAAATTAATCATTAAAAAAATAAGAGAATAGTCCAATTAGCAACATCCCTCTGGCTTCTAAACAGTTGACCTCAACTGTAGTGCTTGGACATATACCTCCGGTATCTCGGGATAAGCTGCTAATTCCTCCTACGTCTCCACTGAGCATCTAGATTCGAATAGTTCTTAAACTTAACCAAATACTTCCGTGTTATTTTTCCGGACTTGAGAGGCCGCTCCTGATGACTTACTATTTGCTCCGGTTGGAGTATTTCTTCTGTTTCCTCAACCTCAGGAGGTTCCTCAATACTAGGTTGGCTCGGAGGCGGTCCCACATACGGCCGGAGTAAACTGACATGGAAAGCATTATGGATCCTCCAATTAGGCGGTAGCTCTAATCGGAAGGTGACATCATTCACTTGCTCAGTGATCTTAAACGGCCCATAATAACGGGTAGAAAGTTTTACCACCTTCCCCTTATGAGACGCTTGTTTCTTAAATCTTGCCTTCTCAAACTTGAGTAAGACTAACTGTCCGATTGTTAAGTCTAGATTCCTCCTGTGCTTGTCTGCAGCTTTCTTATGCTTTTCCTGAGAGCGTAGAATAGCTCTCCTAACTTGCCCGTAGGCTGTGTCCAAATCCCGGACAAATTCATCTGCTGCAAAGATCTTATCCTTAGTTAAAAGGATCGGTGGAAGCAAAGGCTTACCATAGAGAATCTCGAAAGGTGCTTTCCCCGTCGATGAGTGTATGGTATTGTTATACGCATACTCGACAAGAGGCAAATATTTCTCCCAGTCAGATTGCCAGTCTGACACATAAGCTTTTAACATATCCAATACTGTGGAATTGGCTATCTCACTTTGCCCGTCCGTTTGAGGATGGTAGGCAGATGAAAAATTCAACTTCGTACCAAGATTATCCATCAAAGCACGCCAAAAATTTCCTGTCATGCGAGCATCTCGATCACTCACAATAGACTTAGGCATTCCATGATGCTTAAAGATCTATGCCAGAAAGACCCTAGCCATATGATCTGCTTTGATCGTTTTCTTGACTGGTATAGAGTGTGCTTGCTTGCTAAACCTGTCCACAATGGTCCAGTTCGCGTCATTTCCAGTATGAGTTCTAGGGAGGTCCATGATGAAGTCCATGGCAATACTTTCCCAAGGTTCATTAGGCACAGGCAATGGTTGTAGCAACCCAAGCGTCTTATGCCGATCATACTTCACTTTTTGGCAAACCAAGCATTCCCTGACATACTTATCAGTGTCTGCTTTAAGGCTAGGCCAAAAGAAATATCTTTCCATTGCTAAGGTCGTAGGGAGAATACCCTGATGGCCCGCATAAGGCGAAGTGTGTGCTTCATCCATGATCTTCTTTCTTAATGGTTCCGCCATGGCCTGATGGTGGTAGAGATAACCGTCCCGAATGGAATAGGGAAACTCATTCTCTCCACGATGTAGCTTTCCCCAAATGGTGGAGAAGTCTGGATCATTTGGATACAAATCCGGTAGTGCTTCTAATTCTTGGTGATACACGGAAGTGATAGCGTTCACCCTTGGCCGCCTAGACAATGCGTCCACGACCACATTCTTACTCCCAGCCGTGTGAAGGATCTGGAAGTGAAACATAGACAAAAAGTTTGCCCATCTCATCTATTTCTCAGATAGTTTCCTTTGCGTAAGAAAATACCGCAAACTCTAGTGATCAGTCTTGATCACAAAATCTGCTCCTAGAAGATAGTGCTTCCAGTTGGATAAGGCGTGAATCACAGCCGTGAGTTCCTTTTCGTAGATTGATGTATGCAATTGTGTATCCTTGAGCCGTCTGCTTTCGTAGGCCACTGCATAGCCTTCTTGGTTTAACACTGCTCCGATGCAATCGCCTGAAGCATCGCAGTGTACCTCAAATGGTTTCCTTAAGTCAGGCACTATCAGAATAGGTCAATGGCTTAGCAAGTACTTGAGCCGATCAAACGCTCCTTGTTGTCTCGATCCCCATCTAAAAGGAATCTTCTTCTTTGTCAAATCATGAAGTGGTCCTGCTACATGAGCAAATCCTCGGACAAACCTTCGATAATACGAACATAATCCCAGGAAACTACGTACATCATGTACTGTAGTGGGAATAGGCCAATCTTCTACCACTCGGATCTTGGCAGGATCCATACTCACTTGATTGTGAGAGACTATATGGCCGAAATAGTGTATCTCTGAGAGAAAGAACTCGCTCTTCTTTGCATTCACATGCAACTCATGCTTTCGCAATTCTTGAAACACTAGGTCCAAGTGCTTCCGATGTTCCTCTTCTGACTTAGAGAAGATGAGTATGTCGTCAAAGAATACTCCCGTAAAAGATCGATACGGGCTGAAAATGCGGTGCATCATGCGATTGAACGTCGCAGGAGCATTGGTCAAGCCGAAAGGCATTACCAAAAATTCATATAGTCCAAAGGTTGTGCGGAAAGCAGTCTTATGGACATCCTCAGGGGCGATCCGTATCTGATGATACCCACTCTTTAAGTCTATGCGACTAAAGACACTTGCACCCTACAGCTTATCAAGTATATCATCAATCCGAGGGATCGGAAAGCGATTCTTGATCGTGATCTTGTTTAAAGACCTATAGTCTATGCACATTCGAAATGTGCCATCTTTCTTCTGCACCAGTAGAACTGGAGAGCAATAGCGTGAAGCACTTGGCCGTACTAACCCTTTGTCTAGAAGCTCGTTGACTTCCTTCAAAATTTCCTCTTGCTGAGCAAGACTCACCCGATAAGGGGGTTGATTGGGAGGCGAGCTACCCGGTATGAGATCTATGCGGTGATCTTCCGGGCGTACCAGAGGGAGTTTATCAGGAAGTGTTTCCGTGAAACAATCTTTGTACTTTTCAATAAATTGAAAACGCTTAGTGTCCAGACTAGAGAGTGAATCCCCACTAGTTTTATCCTTCTCACGTGCAAAAATCAAGTAAGCACAAACACACTTCTTCATTTCTTTCTTAATGGAGATATGACTTACAATTGGGAACTGCCAATCTCCTACATCAGCATGAATCTTTATTTTCTTACCCCCATGATCAAAAGTGAGGGTCTTTTCCACATAATCGGGGATAGGTGTCATGTGGAAGTGCCATGGCATACCCAAGATGATATCACATCCCTCGATGGGTGCCATCAAAAATGATTCGCGGTCCTTGTACTCGCCAATCCGAAGATTGAGCTGTCCTTGCACGGGAGTTGCATTGGTTGTCAACCCCTCGAATGCCGATCCGGATGTAACCGGTGTGCCAAGCTGAGCCGGTGTGAGGCACAAACGTTCCGCAATATCCAGGGAGATGAAGTTATCCGTGGATCCTGGATCATAAAGAATCAGTACTCGCTGGTTGTTCAAAGACCCCCAACCCTTCAAAAGTTGACGCTTCCCTTTCTCCGTTTCTGTGTTTCCTTGAACATCTGGAATTGAGTTCGAGCTTGGTGGAGCGGGTTCCTTCCTTGCTTTATCTTGCCTCGTAGAGGCTTGTTCTTGCCGTTGCTGCTTTAGAGGGCAGTCCAGCTTCATATGTCCTTTCTCTCCACAGTAGAAGCATCTTCCTTCCTCTCTGAAGGTTTGGAGTTGAGTAGGAGAGAGATACTTAGCTCGCTTGCCATTGCCCTCTGGCTTCTTAGAATGATCATGGTCCCTAGATGGAGGACGTTTTCTTCCTTGGCCCCCTTGGTCATCGTAGACCCCTCTGTCTCGCACGGTAAGTGCTATGCTCCATTTTTCTGGGCGTCCCAGTTGAGTGCAAATCCTCAGCAATGATTGCTGACTCCATCATCCTCTGAAGAGTATCATGCGGATACACTTTCATACTCTTTCGAAGCTGCGGTTGGAGACCCTCTTCGAACTTTCGTTTCTTTTCCTTGTCGGCAATCTTCATGAAGGGAGTGACCTTCAGAAGAACTGACCAATACTTGTCCACATAGGTCGTTGTTCTTTCATGTTCCTTCTGGGCGAGCCAGTCCCATTCCTTTCGTATGTCCTGCTCGAAGTCAGGCGGAAGAAACTGTTCATAAAATTCAGATTTGAATCTCTCCCAAGTTCTGGCATGAGAACCTTCCAGAATCTTGGCTAACCACCAATTACTGGCCGTTTCCTTGAGGTGCATCCCCACATGGCGCAATTTGGATCTTTCTGTGAAGTGCCCATTGGTAAAGGCGACTTCAAACTGTCTGATGAAGGACAGTGCTTTGGAGATATCTCTCCGTCCGTTGTAGGTTTCGAACTTGATGTCCTTGTCGCCCGATTTGAAGACTCTCATGCGATGTTGAGACTTGCGACCATGCATCTTGAATCTAGGCTTATCTTTAGGTTGATGTAGGGTAGTAGTAGTAGCGGCTTCCTTCTTCTGACGAGACGATCGAGAAGTAGAAGTATAATCAAGAGAGTAAGATGGAGATGAGATAGAGATGTCCTTGCTCTCATCTAGCAAACAGAACACTTTTTCCTGGCCTTTCCTTGGAGTAGGCCGTTCATTCCAATCCGAAGATCCTTTGTGCACCTCGGCACGTTCTTCTTCTCTTTCCTCCTGTGGTCTCACGCAAACAGTGTGGTATGGATGCCCGGCTGCATCGGTTCCATTCGTTCTCTTCATTCCGCCCAAGAGCTTTTGGACATCTAGCAATAGTAAGACTTGTTGTAATTCCGCAAGCTGAGCTCGCACTAGCTGAAGCTCTTCTTCAACACTTATCCCTTGGCTCGACATGGTTCTTCCCGTTCTTCCCAGAATCGTCCTTCTTTGCAGAGAAAGAGAGGAGTCTGAGCTCTGATACCACTGTCACAAAACGGGAGCGTACACGAGCACTTAGAAATTTGAAAAATAAAATACTTGAGAGAAGGGAGAAGATCGACACAGTATTGGGGACCAGAAGATGGGCTGGTCCCCCCCGTCAAGAGTATTCTTTATTCAGGGAGAATTCATATACAAGCACGGGAACTCGAGGAAACCCCTCCGTTCTGTAATCTTAGACCCGAAGGTCGTGCTTTCCCGTAAAGGGCTTGGGCACAAGGCCGTTCTTTCCCGTAAGGGACTTAGGCGCGAAGCCGTACTTTCCCGTAAGGGACTTAGGCGTGAAGCCGTACTTCCCGTGAGGGACTTTCCCGTAAGAAGGGAGATTCCTGCAAAACAAACCACACAAAGCAACAACTCTCAATGCGTATCAACACATTATACCTGTCGCTCCTTGCTCGGAAAAACGACCTCCGTACTCAGTCGTCACACGAACACTTGCAAATTTCCGTCGCCAGCACTTGCTCCAGAATCCTCAGCGCTAACTTCTTCTGCTGCTCCTGGCGTGCCTAAAACTGGAACGCTTGCTGCCTTTTTATACGCCCGAGCACCCGGAGGAAATAGGGCACAAAAAGCAGAAGCTCTGGCGCTTCTAGAGAGAGGAGAGAGAAAGCTCGCTGTTTCTGGCGCTTCTAGAGAGAGGAGAGAGAGAGCTCGCTGTTTTCAGCCCTGCGTAGCTTATTAGCACTGGGTTTTTAAAGAGCCTTGCTTTATTTTATTATAAGAGGGCTGGTCACTTAAAAGTGACCGGCCACTTTATAAAATAAAGTGTGAACCTGTTCAAACTTTAAAAACTCGCTTAGTTAGTGAAAACAATGCTACACGAACACATTCCAGGTGTCCTCGGGTGCAGAACACGGGCACAGATGCAATGCATAGACAGACTCCTCGAGGGAAAGCATCTGCCCTCCCGCGAATGTTCCTGCTTTTCGTAAAAAGCTTCATTGAAGCCATCTTTATTCTTGTGCTTGCGTTCTTACGCGTATTTTCTTACTCAGTTCGGATTTCCTCCTTAGCCTACGTAATGCCCCCTTACTGATGCACCCGTCACCCATCATGTGACGCATCAGGGGCACTCGTAACCCGGCCCTTTCCACCGAACTTACGGAAACTCCTTCGCGATGTTTACCGTCACCCATCAAGTGACACATCAGAGTTGTCCGTTCTTGATGGCACTTCTTGTAGCTACAATCTTTTAACAGTACTTAGTGTACACAATAAAATATCCTAGAAAAAGAAATTAATCATTAAAAAAATAAGAGAATAGTCCAATTAGCAATAGCTGCCTTCAGCATCGCCTCCACTACCATGGGTGCTGCCCCAAATGTTGCTCTAACAATCAAGTGTGGTGTAGAGATACACGCGCGCACACACACACACACACACACATCTTTTTATGTCTATTAGAGACAGAAGTCATAGCCTATGAGACAAATCAAATATACATGTGTGTGTCCTCCATCTATCAAGAACGGACAAAAAAACAAAGTAGCAAATGTGGCCCTGTGGTAGGGGGGAGTGGGTGATTTATGGGAGACCAAAATACAAGATATATAATATATGAGGGAGGGGGAGCTCTATCTCTAGGGGGTATGGGTGCACATCTATATGCTCAGGAAAGTACAATCATGAAGTAGATCAGGCAGACTAGCTCCATCCTATGTCAAACTAGGGGTATAGGATCTCATATGTGGGTGGTTGTGGTGTAAGGGCTACGTGTATGATCACGGCTAGATCTGTCGGCATCTGAGGAAATCCCTCCTGGGCTGCCTGCCGATGGCGAACCTAGATCTCCCGGATCTGTATGCGGTGGAGTCTCGAAGCTCTGTATCCTAGAGCTCAGGGGCATCTCGTAGCTCTAACCGTCTCAGCCTATTGTAGGGTGACCCCTCTTTGTGTCAGTTTGATGGATGGCAGTTTGTGACATCTCCCCTTTCCTTTCATGAGCTTGTAGGCAACCGCGGCATGGTCCATAAGCTCTTGCATGGTAGAGACTTGCTTGGAGAGACAATATTCCTGCAATGGTGATGGTAGTCCAACGGTGTAGCACTCGCATTGGTCTTCCAAGAGAATGAACTTAAAGAAGGACACCGGAAGGTACAAGTCGATAAACCTTTGGTTATAGTTATCCATGGTTTCGGTGGCAAGCATTTTCAAGTTGCCCCACTCTGCCGAAATCCGGGCTTCAAACATAGAAGTCATGTAACTACGTGCAAAAACTGTCTTGAAAGCTTGCCAGGTCCTTGGAGCATATGGTTGTGTCACGATTGAACTCCACCATTGCATAGCATTGTCTTTAAGAAATCCCGCTACTCGAGAAATCTTGGATTCTTCTGTACAGTTGCCCCAACCATAGATGTTGTCGAATTGCTGTAGGAACTGCAATGCTTTCTTGTGATCTTTCACCCTGAAAAAAAGTGAAAAATTTGATTGTCGTGCCACCATCTTTGAAATCTTTGGGTTGGTTAGGCGCATATCCCGGGTATGGATAATAAGGGTATCCATATGGGCTTCAACCATTGTAGCCTGGTGGGGGTGGTGGTGGAGGTGGGGGCAATGGCGGTGGCAAAGGCGGTTGCACTGGATCAGGCTCAGATGGCTGCATCGTATTCCTGAAGACTCCCCCGTTCGGAACAGACGGCTGAGAAGGTTGCCGGTTGGAAGCTCTTGTACTTTCTGGTGCCGGAGGAGGAGGTACCACCTAGGGCATCAAAGGGGGTAACATGTAGTTCAAAAATTGTTGAAAACTTTGCAGCATCGGAAGATTTTGTTGAGGATGCCGCAAAAGAATGTCGTGAAGCTCGTTGAGCAGAAACTGCAGATATTCTGTTGAATCCATGAATTCCAAGTCTTGGGTTCTTTATGGCTTATGCCCTGTAAGACACAAGGATGAAGACGGGAGCGCGCCCGATGCGCGATGAAGTACGGGTGGAGTGGCTAATCAGTCCGGGGCCGGAGGCCGGAGATACCTCAAATAAAATTCCAATAGCTCTGTCTGGTCTTTTGCAGGACCGGTATGCTTTCAGAAAAGCACACACGTGATGCTCTAATACCACTGTCACAAGACGGGCACCACGTGCCAATAGAAAAGAACAAACTGAATAGACTTTTAGCACTTCAATAACAACTGAACTGAAAGAGAAAGACGACACGCCACACAGAGTGGCGGAATTCCACCCAAGAGAGTATTGGCCCCAAACCTTGGCGCCCCTTTCGGTATTTCTTTATATTGTATCAGCACAGTCCAAGCCGGTACTCCAGACTCTGCACCTTCTCCAAGAAGCATGCCAGAGAATGAGCCCTAACCTCATATTTAAAGGCCCTTGGCCTGAAAAGCAGTTACAATGAAAAGCCTTCAAAACTCAAAAGCTTCTGGTCCCAAAAGCAATGCCAAAAGCTGCCAACGTAATTTACGAAAATCCGTACAGCCTGCCACGTCATCAGCCAACGAAAACGTGGAAATCCGTACAGCTTACCACGTCATCAACAAGCGTAATTTCCGAAACTTCCGTACAGCTGCCACGTCATCAGCTTTGCGTGAGTGTGTGTGAGTCCTACTTTATTTTAATCCCTTTGTGTCACTGGGGCCCCATCGGACGGGGTCCCCATATGTTGGTAGGACTTCTTCTGCTTCTGCTACTTGTTCTTCTTAGGGTTTAGGCCCCTCGGCCGGCATCTGTAAGTTGGCTGCATTCTTTAGGCTTTGACACGTTAGTAGTTTGTGATAGTTGTCTTGTGAAAAGAGCATCATATTTGTCTCTATTACTCTCATATGCTCTATATCTGCAAACAAAGTGCTCTTGTCCTCGATCACCCTCTCTATACAAAGCTGGCAATACCTCTCAGTTAGGGAGTATGAGCAGCTCTATCTCTAGCCATGGTGATGATACCCGAAGCTAACCAATCGCCACTCGTGAGCTATGTGGCATGTATGTGTCCATGTAGCGTGGTTTCTAAATGAACCCCTCATCTAGCATGATCAAGAAGTACTCATTGTAGCGAGAGAGAGAAATGAATGAAATGAAATGTTATATTAACGTCTTCAAAAGGCCAAAGTGACCTATGAGACCAGAAAGTTACAATGCGGTGTATCTGATACAAAGTCAGATTAACAAAATAAATTAAACTAGGATAACAAAATATAAATACTGCGGGATCCTAAACTAAGCAGTACAATGTGAAGACAATATGGGAGGGGAGTAGAGATCCATCTTCATGTGCACTCTGGACGACGAAAGAGTATGGCTTGAATCCTCTACCGTAGCCTCCTTCGAAATTGTGTAGCTCCTCTCCTCCCTCGGGGTCGTCTAGATCTCCCTAGCTCCAATGCTCGGTCTATGAGAATGCCAGTAGTGCGGGTAGACCTCTCCACCGTCACTGGTTGCTCCTCTGTCTGTTCTTCTGGGTGTACAGTATCTAGTGTAAAGTGTCACCAGCGTGTGACTACTATCTATCCTTTTTGTTAATTTCTTTCTTATTATCTATTTACTTTCACTTTTTGGAAACACCCCTCGGGAAATCTAAATGCCCTGCATTGCATAGCTAGTGTGGAGCTGTCCAGAGGGAGTCTAGGCCTGAGGGCAAGAGAGCACTAAGGTTGGACAAGGACTATGGTTAGCCAAGTGGGGTCATTGACTAGCCAAAGTGGAATCCTTTGCTACAGAGGCTACATTTCAATTCTGGGTGTGGGCACAGTGTACAAAGAGGGTCGGATGACCTAGAAAGATACAATGGCAGCATCTCCTAAAATTTAGGGAACTGCTATTTTGGGACCTGAAAATGTGTTGGCGTCATTACCTCCGGAATGACAAAGGGAACATTTTCTTACTCTGCCGTGAAGTCAACAGGGCAACCGGTTGGGATATTTTTAGGCGACAACCCCGAAACGGGAAAATGCTTGTAAATGTGCCAAGTGGCACATTCTGGTGCACTTGCCTCATGCAACAAGAAGTGGCGCTGAATTTGAAGAAGGGAGAGCCTCATTTTCAGTTTTTGTCACAGGTTAAGAGCTATGGAGTGCTTGCTTTCCCTCTTATGCACAGTGCGGTGCCAAGAGTGATGCCCTGCACGCTACGCACTGCCCTCTCTCTCCCCTTTGGCAGTATGTTATGCCCCTCTAGTGGGCTCTTCATTTGACCAATGTACAGTTGTGTGGGTTCATGCACGATTGCCGAGGCAAGAGTCTCTTGCACAAGTATTGGATTAGCTAGCGGCTAGTCCCCCGCAGGTACAGGTGAATTCGGAGAGGTTTCACGCCAGAAATCTCGTCCGATTCAAAGGGCAAGTAGCCCTACACGTGCGGGAGCTCGAGGACTTGCTACGGATGCGACCGGCATGCGAAACGGAGCCCGAAACAGTAAATTACAGCCTGCTGTGTATTTTTGCAGGTTTAGGGTTTTGGCCCTAAACGGACCCTAATACCCCCAGGAGGTTCGGGGAGGTGATCTGGCGCATTTTCAGGGCTGAAAACAGAGAATTCAGCGTGCTGCAGATTCTCGCCAAGTTTTGCAAAGTGCCCGTATGCGTCGGAAAAGTCAGTCAATGCGTGGGAATACTGACTGTGAAGGGTCCTAGTACAGTTATGCTGCCGAAATCAGGCCGGAACAGTTGAAATTCAGCCAAGTTTGTGCGGGGCAGCTTGTAGGGATCCACAGCATTTATTCCCTCTTTTAAAGAATAAAGAAATACCGAAAGGGGCGCTTAAGTTAGGGGCCAATCTAATGTCGGTCTTCTCATACAGGTGCATTCTAGCATCTGTATCCCATTCCCCTCTCTTGTGTCACTATAGCGCAGGTAAAATAGACGATTAATAATGGGTGAAAGCTAAATCAAGGTTTGAAGTAAAGTCTACCGCCCTTTTTGGATTGAACAGGCTGGTTACATAAAGAAATCTGTGATCCGTCTCTGGGGATGTCTCTCTTCACCTCTCCTCAGTAAGGTTCCTCTATGCTTGTGTAACTCAAGTAGATGAAGCCCAAGACATCTTTGACCCTCGTAACTCATGACCCTAGATAGAGGACCAAAACCTTCTCTGAATAGACAGTGAAAACGACCTCGTATCTCATAGTATACTGTGCAATGACATATGAAATGTACTTCTGTCTCTGGCTCTAGATGGCATAAGCGCATATTCTGTTATCTGCCGGTGTCCCTCTGAATCTGCCAATCTCAATCTCGAGCTGATGTGAGGACGTGTGTATCTGGCCAATGGCACAACGCAAACCATGCGAAAGATGCGTGTCCATATAGCTAGGTCGAATCACAAACCCATCCCCCGTGAGGTGGAGAAGATGCTCTCTATAGAAAGCCATCTTTGTGCCCAACTCTTGTAACGGCTCTATCCATGTCCTTCTCGTGTCCAGCTGGATCAAATCCTGACGGATGAGTCTATTAATCTCTACCCGTGTCTGAGACCTCAAGGGTGCCTGAAGAGAGTATTGAAAAGGAGGCAACCTATCCATGGTGAAACCATGTGTCTGAAACCATGATGTCATCTGAGCATACCAGCATGATGTGTCCCCATTAAAAGCTAATTGTCTGGAGGACTCTAGAGCCACCCTGGCATATCTGTCTGTGGTAGTATCCCATAGACTGTGTACAAAGGAGACTGATCTTGTGAGCGCCTCAATCTCCATAGGGGGGGCAGCTAATTCCGCTCGAATGATATCATGCGGTACAGAAACCTTGGCTCTAATCAGCCGAGAGATCATAGATACCAGGGGCTTCTCCATACGCCTCCACCCATCCTGGCCTAGAGAAGGTCCCCAAACCTGCACCCCATATAACATAGGAGAGGCTACCAAAGTATCAAAGAGCCATAACTTTGTCCTAGAGAGAGAGAAAAATGAAATGAAATGAAATACAATGTGGTGGATCTGATACACAGTCAGAGTGAACTAAGCAGCTAAACAGCTAATTCTGATAGTTAGATCACAGGAGATCCAGCATCGGTCGCTAGCGGATCTCATCAATCTCCTCCATGGTCAGTAGTCTGATCGGGCGTCGTGCATGTCGAGCCAAAGTGATCCGAATCCTCTGATGCAGCCTCCGTCGATGCTGTGTAGTCCTCCGCAGTCGTGGGCATTTGGATCTCCCCAGCTCAGTCGCTCGGTGGATCAGTGTGCCTCTGGTGTAAGGCGACGAGCTCTGCTGTGGTAGTAACTCCTCCGTGTGTCCAGTTTGCAGCTCTAAAGACGTCTGTGATCAGTCTCTGAGACTGGCTAGTCACAGAGAGAAATGAAATGAAATGATATATTAACGTCTTCAAAAGGCCAAAATGACCTATGAGACCATCAGATACAAAGTGGTGAATCTAATACAATGTCTGAAGTACAAGTACAAAAAGTACTGAATGTTTTTTAAAAAATGAAAACTGAAAATGAAGTGTGAAATGTGAAATGTGAAATGTGAAAATGTAGAATAGGCTCTCAATGACAATGTGGGTGTCGTGCTAGAATGCCTCTGATCCTCTGCTGGAGTCTCCGTCGATGGAGTGTGCTCCTGTGTCTCGGTCGTGGTCGTCTCGATCACCCGAGCTCAGTCGCCCTGTCAATGAGGGTGCCTCTGGTATGAATGCGGGTACAACCTTGTGCTGGTGGTTGGTCTCCTAAGAAGTCTGTGGTCTGTCTCTGTGACTGTCGTACTCCATGTCTCCTCAGCAGACTATCTCTATGTCGGTGTAGCTCAAGTAGATATAAGCCAAGGCATCTCTGATCCTGATACCTCATGACTCTATCTAAGGGTCCAAAACCCTCCCTAAATAAGCAATGGAAGCGCCCTCGTATCTCATAATACACAGTGCAGTGGCATATGTAGTGTAGCTCTGTCTCTGGCTCTCTACCGCATAGTTGGCATATCCTAGACTCTGGTGGTATCCCTTTGAATCTACCCGTCTCAATCTCCAGCTAGTGTGAGGATGTGCGAATCTAACCAATAGCACATCGCAGGCCATGAGACAAATGAGTTTCCATGTAGCTCGGACGAGTCACAAACCCATCTCCCAAAAGTTGGAGAAGATGCTCTTTGTAGAAAGCCATCTTCGTGCCCAACTCCTGCATCGGCTCTACCCATGTCCTCCTGGTGTCCAACTGTATAAGATCCTGACAAATGAGTCTAGTGATCTCCGTCCGTGTGACTGGCAGGGAGGGTGCATCGAGGGAATACTAAAAAGGAGGCAATCTATCCATGCTGAGACCATGCCTCTGAAACCATGAGGTCATCTGCGCATACCAACATGATGCGTCTCCCTACATCGCTAACTGTCTAGAGGACTCAAGAGCCAATCTAGTATATCTGCCTCTATGTGTATCCCATAGACTGTGCATAAAGGACACTCATCTGGTAAGAGCCTCGATCTCTATAGGAGGGGCGGCTACCTCCGCTCGAATAATCGCATGTGGTACGGAGGCCTTGGCTCTAATCATCCGGGATATCATAAATACCAAGGGTCTCTCCATGTTCCTCCAACTGTCAGGATACACAGATGGTCCCCAAACCTGGACCCCATTCTTGAAACTGAACCTGCGAACACATCCGCTCTAGCCCTCCCAATGCCGCATAGGCTCTGGACAGTCTAGTCTCTGCTGCTCTCCTCAGAGAGAGAATGTTTTACTCAATTCTTCCAATGGCTGAACTCAGCCTACGAGGCAAATTGATATACATGGGTGTGTCATCACGCTATTTAGGGATTGCGGATGACTTTCCAGATATCTCTTTAAAGTGGATACAACTCCGAAATGGTACGGCGATGTCTTGCATTTACTATCCACTGGCATGTACAAAGATCCACTGCAAAAGAGAAGATTGATGTTGAAGTCTAGGCCATTCACTCTAATTGGAGGCCAGCTCTACAAGTCGGGACCAGATGGTGTTCTGAGGCGGTGTGCCCTCCCCTCATGAAGTTGAGCATGTATTTTATTTTTATTTTTTTATTCAGTGCATATCTGTCTTCATGGATGTACCGTATGCATTCAGTCCGTACGTACCTACGGTCCAACCTTGGAGGAGAGAGAATAATCACATGCAAAGTTTTTCTTTCATAGGCAAATGAGACTCCCCATTTCATCTTCTCTACATTGTTTGGCTTTTTATATCCTTGAACAATTTTTCACCTTCCATCTCCTCCACACACTTGACTTTCCACGTCTGTAAGTTCATTCATTTTCCATACAACATCTCACATTTCCTACTAAGGTCTCTAACCTTCCGTCATTCACTTCCAAAGAAAGCTTCAATTAAAATGAATTGGAGGTACCGTTCGACTTTCCATATCCTTGAACAACTTTTCAACTTTCATCTCCTCCACACACTTGACCTTCCACATCCTTAAGTCAAAATCATCTTCCATACGAGATCTCACATTGCCTACTAAGGTTTCTTACGTTTTCTCATTCACTTTCAAAGAAGTCTTCCATTAAAATGAATTGGGGGAGCCTACTCCCAACATCTGGTGAGACTTCTTTCATTTGATCACGAAAAGCACAACAAGAGCATAAACATTCAAATGGCCAGACCGATAATGCAAAAGGAGAACCAGTAACCGAGGAAGAGCCCCGAGACTCTAAAGACCATGCTCCACCTTGCCCCCTCTGACCTCCACGCCCCTATATGGAACCAGCATGAAGACCAGGTCTACATCCTCCACTTATAACAACATGGGACCCATAGCAAATGATAGGCATGATGCTGCTCCCCAATTGACAAACCCAACGAAAGACCAACGCAAAGATGGCAAACAACGCAAAAGTAAAGTGTGTAGGTGTGGTAAGTTCTGTGAAGATAAAAGCTTTCAACACTGAGGTAGAAGTAGACGTTTTTGTAATGCCTACTAAGGGGAAGGGCTATCCATTAATCCTGGGAAGGCCATGGTTGATGGCCATGAAGGCAAAACAAGACTTCATTAAGGTCAAAAAGTGGTATATATACCTTACAATTCTCAAACCCTAAAGTTCCAAAATCAACCAACTACTCAATCTAACTATCAAAACTGGGATACAATCTAGAAACTTATGTAAGTCCCAATATTTACAAGGTGAAAATCAGGTTTTCCTCAATGAATGAATAATTACAAAAAATAATAATCTTCCGAGTAGTTAGTTGTCGTGGGGTGTGTCCAGCTTCTAACAACCGGAGATATGGTGCGTGGCCTTTGGGAGTTGACATACTCCGCCATATCTTCACTCAGACCCGCACAAAATTGTTGTTTTTGCTCTCCAAAATCCATCTTTTTGAAGACACTGGTTTTGAGATGTAAGTCCCAAAACTTGGGCTACAGTGTCACTTGCACAAGACAGGCAGTTCCAGTTACAGTTGGTCATGGGTTCACATTGGACGAACTCTCGCCTGGGCAGTGACACGTAGCAGAGACACAGGTGGAACGAGTGGTGGTCTAATGGATACTGTGGCCAGATCACCACCACCACAGTTTGGAGATAGACTTAGCTAGACTGGGATATTTTGCTAGCCGTTGGTGGCTCTTTATGATGGTATATAGGTGTAGTTGGTTCTCGTCGTCGGATGCTTCATCTACTTTCTATGGTCTAGCATCATGTGTCCTGTGTCCACCACTGCACATCTGCACTCTCCTTGCACATTGGAGCCTTGACACATCATTGTACTTGTGAGTCGTGGGCTTCAAGCTGAGTGTGCTGTCAGCTAGAGTCTGTACTGGTTCCATGAGTTAGTCGAGTTTCGTGGTGTTCCGAGTCTATTGTTGTGTCTTTGAGTCGCTCGTTCCATTGCTATGTTGTGTCTTTCTTTCTGTTGGAAGGAGGTTTCACGCATATTGCACTGAGGAGGAGTACCCACAGTAGAGAGCACGAGACACTTTTCCTGCTATAGGTGCTCTCATTTTGGAACAGCTACATGCAGCAAGAGGCAAACAGGATGACAAACCCCGTGTTCCTTCGCATGGCTCCAAAAGCCATGCCTGGGAGACTCCAGTGCCTACCAATGACAACTCCACAGGTGGATCTAGACCACCTTCAGACTCAAAAATATCCCCACCAAGTAACATCCCAGGATATGGGGCTTCAAATGGCAGTACCAATCACATATATGCAAGTCTTTACTCCACACATAATATATTACTCTGATTCAAGAAAACGACCACTGAGAAAAAGAAGAAGCTGAACCTCTATCCAACCCCCCCCCCCCCCCCCCCCCCCCCCCCCCCCCCCCTTTTACATCTTACAAACATCTGCTCCATGTAACAGGCTCTCTCCATCCCCTTGGCTCACACTGGATCAGAGACGAACAGCTAGCCAAAGTCCGAAAAATAGAGCTTACACGAAGAAAAGAAAGCATCACCAACAGAGTCTCTAAGAACATTCACCTATAACAGGGTAGTAACCAATGCACGGTGGAAATGTTTATGCTCACTATTCTGAATGCGCATACCTAAGGAAATTTGAAGATGGAGAAAAAAACAGAATGCTAAGAAAAACTATACCACAACTCTGTTTCTCAAAAGAAACACCCCCAAAAAAAGAGCTCCATGAGCTTTTCCTGAGTTTGTCTACGAACAGGTCAGGCCTCCGAAGACTTCACAAGTTGAAGTAAAAGCTTCAAAAGGTAGTTGAACTTCTTTAAACAACGGAATTTTTTCAAAAGTTCCATATTACCACAAAGAGTTTCCCTTCAAAAGGTGCTCAGTGATAGTAGAAAAAACATCATCCTTCTTTTGTTTCTTTGAAGGCACCAGACATCTTGATCCAGTAAACTTGTGTCCCTGCAAAAGCAACTAAGTTCAGCATTGCAAAACTTTAAGAGCAGATTAGCTACTTTGCTTGCCTTACGAGCTTACCTGCATGAAAATTGATGCTGCAAAGTCCAGAAAATGCCTCACCCCCTTAGAGATGGTCCAAAGCTTCCCTTCTCTTCCTCCATCAAAACTATTCAAACAAAAAAATTAATTATATGAAAAGCTACAATAATTTGAATCGCGATAATCGCTAAACTTGCAAGGGGGAAATTCTCCTAAATACTTTTCTAAAATACTGTTCTGCATACCGATATGAACCAGAGGCGAAATTGATTGCACAGCATTGGTCTAAATCCTTTTCCACCAAAGTCTGCATTTGAAATATAAAATCGCCCTCCGAGAATAGTATTAATGTCCTAAACTTTAATTGCAACCGACCATAGTATACGAGTTCATCCTACAAAAACCTTACTCAATTCAGTAGCAACGTGGTTAACCACGCATTTGAAACAAGAAATCCTACATACCTTGAGTTCTCGATCACGTGTGACTTTCCAAGTACGCAATATAAAACCCTTGATGCTGGAATGGATGTCAATTAACAGATCACCAAGATTTACACCATCTTTTAAGAGAAACAGATTCAATGAAGCAAGCAGTTTTCTGGCTATCCTCCCTTCATCCCTGTGAAGACAGCGAAATTCAGCCTGATGATAGGAATGCACCCATAATTTATGCGAATTCAAATAGTTCAGATATGGGAGCAGTAGTTTGTGGAAACCAATTAAAGGGAGTTTTGGAGACTTTGGGCACACATATGCAAGGAGATTTCATTGACTTTCTAAGATCTGGGGACTTCATTTCACTGCTGTACCATCTCCACTTTGTTTACGCTGAGGTGGTGCGGTCCTTTCTCTTCATATCATACCACAAAAAGGGCCGCCCCTGGAATTCAACGGTTCCAGACGAGGGCTAAGCTAACCGACCTTAGATCCCTGTTTCAGCCAAGGTTGAGGACCAGACAGCCCCTCCTTGGAGATTGTTTAGTGAAAAGATTAAACCATCAGACAAAGGCAGGACACCAGTGATTCCAGCTGTGAATATCATCTCCAAAGTGCATCCAAAATTCAAATGCATAGAGTTTCCAAGAATGCACAACCATCTCATAACTACATAAGTAAAAGATTAAGGGGTTTTGAGAGAGCGGTTTCTTGGGAGTTTGCAAAAGAGAAGCTGGAGGAAGAGTTGCATCATTTACTTGCTTTTTCGAAAGATTCTCTTGAAACCAAGCGCAAATTACATGCAATGGCAGGGCAAAATGAAGACATCTAGCAACAAGAAAAATTCTACTTCTTCTACCAGAAAGAGATCCAACGGCAAGTATACCAGCAGTTGGTGAGTCTGGGGCAAGTAACGGCTTGCAAGCGACGTGTTGAACTCTTTTCCCAGCTTCTAAGCCAAAAGTTTTTGTTTTCCGACATCGCAACCAAGGGTTCTTGTCCCGACGCATATAGTTCTTGTGGTGCTGGTAGGAGTGCCTATGGGAAGTATCGCAGAGGTGCAAAGACTTGGACGAGACCGACGAGGAAGAAGAAGAGATGTTCCAGCCTAGGAAGAGGAGAGCCAGGCCTCGTAGATACAGAGATCCCTATGGATATCCTGAGGACAACAAACATGAGGACGATGATGAGCACGACAGATTTTCTTGGTAAATTTTGGAAACAGAGCCATCTCTTATGTGACAAGTCTTTGACGTGGCACCACCAAGTTCCGACCAGTGGAATAGATCTCGGTTGAGGGGCCTAAAGCCTAGTAAAGAAGAAGGAACACCGAAAATCCCAACTTATACAGTCCCGTTGAGTAGTGGCCCAAATTATTAATGGGTTAAGATTAAGAATCCTAACCTCCAACAACTTACAGGAGCCGGACGACGGGCCTAAACCATAAATAAAGCTGATGCATTTAGACTTCAGTGCTTTTCATGTATAGCTTTTGAGTTTGGCCAAGGGCCTTTAAATATGGGTCTCTCTCTCTCTCTCTCTGGCATTCTACCATCAGGAGAAGCACTCTGGAAGGGAATATCTGTAAGGCCACCAGGAACGGTACTTCTGAAACCGGCCTGTTCAATCCAAAAAGAGCAATAGACTTTACTTCAAACCTTGATTTAGCTTTCACCCATTATTAATGATCTATTTTACCAATACTTTCAAGACACAACAAAGGGGAGAGGGATACAGGCTGCTAGATTGCACCTGTATGAGTAGACGGACACCAGATTGGCCCCTAACTTAGGCGCCCCTTTCGGTATTTCTTTATTGTTCAAAAGAGGGAATAAACGTTGTGGTTCCCTACAAGCTGCCCCGCACAAACTCGGCTGAATTTCCACTGTTCCAGCCCGATTTCGGCAGCATAATTGTACTAGAACCCTTCACAGTCAGTATTCCCACGCATTGACTAACTTTCCCGACGCATAAGGGCACTTTGCAAAACCTGGCGAGAATCTGCAGCACGCTGAATTCTCTGTTTTCAGCCCTGAAAATGCGCCAGATCACCTGTACAGCGGTCCCCTTGCGTCCCCGAACCTCCTAGGGGTATTAGGGTCCGTTTAGGGCCAAAACCCTAAACCTGCAAAAATACACAGCAGGCTGTAATTTACTGTTTCGGGCTCCGTTTCGCGTGCCGGTCGCATCCGTAGCAAGTCCTCGAGCTCCCGCACCTGTAGGGCTACTTGCCCTTTGAATCAGACGAGATTTCTGGCGTGAAACCTCTCCGAATTCACCTGTACCTGCGGGGGACTAGCCGCTAGCTAATCCAGTACCTGTGCAAGAGGCTCTTGCCTCGGCAATCGCGCATGAACCCACACAACTGTACATTGGTCAAATGAAGAGCCCACTAGAGGGGCATAACATACTGCCAAAGGGGAGAGAGAGGGCAGTGCGTAGCGTGCAGGCATCACTCCTGGCACCGCATTGTGCATAAGAGGAAAAGCAAGCACTCCATAGCTCTTAACCTGTGACAAAAACTGAAAATGAAGCTCTCCCTTCTTCAAATTCAGCGCCACTTCTTGTTGCATGAGGCAAGTGCACCAGAATGTGCCACTTGGCACATTTACAAGCATTTTCCCGTTTCAGGGTTGCCGCCTAAAAATATCCCAACCGGTTGCCCACTTGACTTCACGGCAGAGTAAGAAAATGTTCCCTTTGTCATTCCGGAGGTAATGACGCCAACACATTTTCAGGTCCCAAAATAGCAGTTCCCTAAATTTTAGGAGATGCTGCCATTGTATCTTTCTAGGTCATCCGACCCTCTTTGTACACTGTGGCCACACCCAGAATTGAAATGTAGCCTCTGTAGCAAAGGATTCCACTTTGGCTAGTCAATGACCCCACTTTGGCTAACCATAGTCCTTGTCCAACCTTAGTGCTCTCTTGCCCTCAGGCCTGGACTCCCTCTTGACAGTTCCACACTAGCTATGCAATGCAGGGCAGTTAGATTTCCCGAGGGGTGTTTCCAAAAAGTGAAAGTAAATAGATAATAAGAAAGAAATCAACCAAAAGGATAGATAGTAGTCACACGCTGGTGACATACCCCCCTCTTGAAATCTGAAACGTCCTCGTTTGCATCTATGTCATACATGCTTACTGTCAACACTGATGTATTCAACACCTGTCGACACATATACGACACATACATGCTCATTGTCAACCCTGGTGTATTCAACGCCTCGTCGACTCATGTATTGCCTGCGTGTGAACCCTGTCGCAATGACATAGTGGTAGCTGCGCACTCTGCCATTGCTTTGAGTCACTAACTTTCCAATGACAAAATGGTAGCTGCACATTTTGCCACTGTCTTATAGTACACGTTGGATCCCGTAACACTTTCGAGCGTACCCAAACCGACAGTTCAAGAATGCAGTTACACATGTACTCTTCAATAGAAGCAATCATTGTATCCTTGACAAAGTGACAAAAAATACTCACTTCTATAGCACTAACCAAACTTTTGGACATTCCATAAGAGCAATTGCCAAACTGACAATCTGTACAGCTCTAACATTCATGTAACAGGTATTTGATTTGAGCTCACTTTAAATACCATGTACATCATTTGTCTCAGAAGCCATTGTCACACTGACAATCCATTTAGCTTTGAAACTCAAGGGGTCAAGGTAGGTTGCAAATCGAAGGCTTCCAGGTAAAGTGACAACACAGTTGGTGACTCTGCAAGTTCACCTTCTTCCATCCACTTAGCATCCATTGGTGGATAGTTTCTGAACTTTACCAAGTAACGCCTAGCAACCTTGCCTTTCACTTTCCTTTCTTTGTGTGCCAAAATCTTTTCCGGGACCAAGATCTCGTCAAGTTCCTCGACTTCCGGCTGATCTTCAGCTGGCATATCTTCTGGCACATCACCCACATAGGGTCTGAGAAGACTCACATGAAACGCATTGTGAATCTTCCAACTGTCAGGCAATTTCAGCCTATATGCAACATCACTGATTATGTCGCACACTTGAAAAGGCCCACAGTAACGCATGCTGAGCTTTGGAAACAGTCTTTCCTTGCCCTTCATCTTCTTTAACCTTGCCTTTTCAAAGCGTAAAAGCACCCAATCACCAAGTGAATATACCACTTCACGACGGTGACGATCAGTTGCTTTCTTTTGCTTTGCCTGAGTCTTTTCTAAGGCCACTTTGACCTTCTTATACATTTCATCCATGTCCTGAACATACTTATCTGCTTCAAATATCTTGTCCTTTGTATGCAGTATGGGAGGAACTTTCTTGCCACCTTCAACTATCTCAAAGGGTGCCTTGCCAGTTGATGAATGCACTGTATTATTGTATGCATACTCCACCAATGGCAAATACTGCTCCCACTTTCCTTTATGCTCTGACACATAACACTTCAGCAGATCTAGGACAGTAGAATTTGCCTCTTCTGATTGCCCATCTGTTTGAGGATGAAATGACGAAAAGAATTTGAGCGTGGTGCCCATATTCTCAAACAAGCCTCTCCAGAACAAACTTGTCATGCGTGGATCACGGTCGCTAACAATCGACTGTGGCATGCCATGATACTTGAAAATATTGCTCATAAACAACCGTGCCATCTGATCTGGCTTTATCTTCTTCCTGACAGGAATAAAATGAGCCTGTTTGCTGAATCTGCAAATAATGGTCCAAATACCATCGTTTCCTGTCTACGTTCTCGGAAGATCAAAGATAAAATCCATAGCAATGCTTTCCCATGGTTTATCTGGAATAGGTAGTGGTTGCAATAACCCTGGTGCCTTTTGCCTGTCAAACTTGACCTTTTGGCATATTAGGCATTCTCGCACAAAGGCATCCACATCTCTTCTCAATGTAGGCCAGTAGAAGAATGTCTCAACCGCTTTAACTGTAGCATCGATACCACGATGCCCTGCATACGGTGGGACATGACTCTCTTCCATAACTTTGCGTCGCAATGGCTTTGTGACACACAATCTGCCATGCATCATCATGAACCCGTCTTTAAGAAGATAGTGTTCATGACGTTGTCCTTGCATTAGCTGCTCAAAGACCCTTGCAAAATCTTCATCATTTTCATACTGTTCTCTCATATCATCAAGTTCATGATGATAAGGAATCGACACAGCTGAAATTTGTGGCTTCCTTGACAAGGCATCAGCCACAACCTTCTTCTTGCCTTCTACATGCACAATCTGAAAATGGAACATGGACAAGATATTTGCCCATCGCATATGCTTCACAAATAACTTTGTCTGTGTCAAGAAGTACCGCAAGGTCTGATGGTCCGTTTGGACAACGAAATCTGCACCTAGCAGGTAGTGTTTCCAACTTAAGAGCGCATGAATCACAGCCAGTAACTCTTTCTCATAGACCTTCATGGTCATCTCTGGCCCTTGCAAAATTCTGCTCTCATAGGCTACTACCCTGCCATCTTGCATTAGCACTGCACCAATGCTACTACCGCAGGCATCACACTGGACCACAAATGACTTCCTAAGATCTGGCAACACAATGACTGGATCTGAAGTCATCTTTTCCTTTAAGAGATTAAAAGCTGAAATCTCTTTTTGTGTCCATCTAAAGGTGACTGCCTTCTTTTGAAGAGCATGTAAAGGTGAAGCAATCTCAGCGAAATTTCGGATAAACCTTCTGTAATAGGAGCATAGTCCCAAAAAGCTTCGGACATCATGCACCGTCTTCAAATTTGGCCATGACTTGATCGCTTCAACTTTTGCAGGATCCATTCTGACACCATCCTTTGAGACAATGTGTCCCAGAAAGTGAATCTCTTCCAGAAAAAACTCACTTTTCTTTGCATTGATGAGCAACCTATGACTGCGTAGCTCTTTGAACACAATGGCCAAGTGATGCCTATGCTCCTCTTCATTCTTTGAGTAGACTATCATGTCATCAAAGAATGTGCCAACAAACTGCTGGTGTGGACGGAAAATTATGTCCATCATCCTATTGAACGTAGCAGGAGCATTTGTGAGACCAAAGGGCATCACTAAAAATTCGTAAAGGCCAAACGTCGTTCTAAAAGCAGTCTTGTGCACATCCTCTGATCTAATGCGGATCTGATGGTACCCACTCTTTAGATCTATCCTGCTAAACATAGCTGCTGCTCCTAATTTGTCCATAATATCATCAATTCTAGGTATAGGGAACCTATTCTTGATGGTATTCTTGTTCAGTGCACGGTAGTCGATGCAAATACGCCATGAGCCATCCTTTTTCTGCACCAACAACACTGGAGAACAGAATGGAGATGAACTGGCCTGAATCAGCCCCTTTTCTAACAGCTCCTGTACTTGGCCCATTATCTCTTTCTGCTGAGCCGCACTAACCTTGTACGGAGGCTTATTTGGTGAGCTACTGCCTGGCACCAAATCTATCGCATGGTCCTCGGGTCTCTCTGGCGGTAATTGAGACGGTAATGAATCGGAAAAGCAGTCACTATACTGTTGTAAAAACATTGACCTTTCTTTATCTAGCACACATAAATTTGATTCATCACAATCTGACACTTCACGTGCAAAAACCAAGTACGCAGAAAGATGCTTTTTCATTACAGAAGTAATAGCAGAAGCTGATACAGTAGGAATAGACTCCCCTTTAAGCTTTACATCCAGAATGTGAGTCTTTCCCCTGCTCTGTACAGTGATCTTTTTGTTGTAGGCATCCATGATTCCCTGTACACGAAACAACCAAGGAATACCTAACAACACATCACATCCGTCCAGTGGCATGATGTAAAATTCTTCAGCATCTACATAGGACTGGATATGTAGACGCAACTTTCCAATGATGGGTGTCACAGCCTCTGTATGGCCAGGACATGCCAAACCTGCCTCTGCTGTATACCCCATCTCTTCAGGTCTGATTCCCAACTTTGAAGCCAATTCTGGGGAAATGAAGTTGGCTTTGGCACCTGGATCAAAGAAGATAAGCACTGTTTGATCCCTGACCTTTCCCCATGCTCTGCAAAGCTCACTTGCATCTAAATTTGGCTTGTCGCCCACCATATCTGGCACTAGACCAGCCATGGGCTTCTTTCCTTTCTTGTCTTCCTTGTCATCAGAATCAGCTGGCCTTTTCTTTGTAGGACAGTTGTAAGCAATGTGGCCAGGCTGCTCACATATAAAGCATTTGTTCTCTGTCCTCAGGACTTTCTTTTGCTCTTCTGACTTGCGAGGAAAACGTCTTTTCCATTTCTTTGCTGGTCCTTTTTCTGATTCAGCCGTAGCTTTATCTTTCCCTGCGTTGGCTGACTCCTGAGTCCCTTTAGGAGCCTCATTGGGAACGTGCTTCTTGGCTGAATTTTTCTTGCCTGATCCTGCCTTGACGCCAGTGTTAAATTCACAATCTTCTCCCTTGAGCAAACCATTGCCAGTGTTTGCTACCTCGATGAGCTGCGTCAAAGTAGTGACTTTTGTCTTCGTACAGTACTTTCTCAATCCTTTAGGTAGGCCACAACAGTATTTTTCAATCTGTTCTGTCAATGGCACAAACCTATAGGAAGTTACTGGAAGTAGAGCTTTCCAAAACTTCCGATTGTAATCATCCAGATTTCTGCAAGTGGCAACATTTAGCTGGTGCCATTCTGTCATGACATCTGCTTCAAAGTCATCAGATAACCATGCTGCTGCAAAAATCTGCTTGAAGTAAATCCATGTGGACGGAGCTTGCCCTTGAAGCAATAAAGTTGTCCACCATTGTCCCGCATTCCCTGTCAAGAAAGTGGCTGCCTTGCGGACCTTTGAAGCCTCTGTAAAGTTTTCCCCTGCATAGGCCTTGTCAAACTGCTGGAGGAATGAGAGAGCCTTCTTCCTGTCATCAAACCCTATAAAGGTCGTGAATGACACACCTTTGCCACCTTCTTTGTACGGAGTTGGCCTCTCCAGCGGCATTAAATTGTCATATGGAAGTGACTGAAACATGGGAACACTATTAGGGTTCATCTGTGTTCCTTGGCCGCTATTAACTTGACCTGGAAATGCCATATTTGGCTGCTGATTTGTAATTCCAGCCATACCAAAATTTGCCTGTGGCATCCCAAATTGGCCCTGAGTGCTCTGAAACCCTGGTTGCATACCCATGACACTGTACATGGGGTTAGGCATCATCGTTTGAGCACCCCCAAACACTGTTCCTGGCGTATAAAATTGATTTCCAGGTGCATGACCAGCCATGCTCTAGAATACCGATCCACCTCCAAAATAGCCAGGGTGTACTGAAGGTGGTGGGAAGACCTGTTGCATAGCCTGTAGGTTGCTTCCCTGCCCATTAGAACCAGCTATAGGCTGCTGAAAGGTGGCGGGCTGAACTGGTACAGCTTGAAATACTGGCATCTCAGCCACCTGTTCTTGCACCTTAGGCATAGGTTGTGGAGACTGCATGTTCTCCGTCAAGTGTACAGGTGTTTCCATTGACTGTGCGGTATGAATCACCTGTGCTCGAGCCTTAACAGGCTTTTGAATATGATCCAGTGACCCAACTTGCTGAGACGGAACAGGAGGTTGCAAAAAGGCTAAAAACCTCGGGTTCTGCATTACTTGTGTGAACATAGCCACAGCAGTAGCCAACTCGGTCCTAAATATATCGTCATCTGTCTGTGGTGGTCTTGAGGACTCACCCACTTCATGTGTCTGTTGACCCTGTGAAGAGGAAACCTCTTCAGTCACATCATTTGGTCTGTCAGCCATAATTGCAATTCCCTGTGTCTGGTCTATGATCCCCTGTGTCTTCAAGCCCAAAACTGACCAAGGCTCACTTCTATGGGAAAAAGTGATTTAATCCCGTCGATGGAACCATGAAACCGGCCTGTTCAATCCAAAAAGGACGGTAGACTTTACTTCAAACCTTGATTTAGCTTTCACCCATTATTAGTCGTCTATTTTACCTGTACTTTCAAGACACAACAAAGGGGAGAGGGATACAGGCTGCTAGATTGCACCTGTATGAGTAGACGGACACCAAATTGGCCCCTAACTTAGGCGCCCCTTTCGGTATTTCTTTATTGTTCAAAAGAGGGAATAAACGTTGTGGTTCCCTACAACCTGCCCCGCACAAACTCGGCTGAATTTCCACTGTTCCAGCCCGATTTCGGCAGCATAACTGTACTAGAACCCTTCACAGTCAGTATTCCCACGCATTGACTAACTTTCCCGACGCATACAGGCACTTTGCAAAACCTGGCGAGAATCTGCAGCACGCTGAATTCTCTGTTTTCAGCCCTGAAAATGCGCCAGATCACCTGTACAGCGGTCCCCTTGCGTCCCCGAACCTCCTGGGGGTATTAGGGTCCGTTTAGGGCCAAAACCCTAAACCTGCAAAAATACACAGCAGGCTGTAATTTACTGTTTCGGGCTCCGTTTCGCGTGCCAGTCGCATCCGTAGCAAGTCCTCGAGCTCCCGCACCTGTAGGGCTACTTGCCCTTTGAATCGGACGAGATTTCTGGCGTGAAACCTCTCCGAATTCACCTGTACCTGCGGGGGACTAGCCGCTAGCTAATCCAGTACCTGTGCAAGAGGCTCTTGCCTCGGCAATCGCGCATGAACCCACACAATTGTACATTGGTCAAATGAAGAGCCCGCTAGAGGGGCATAACATAGTGCCCAAGGGGAGAGAGAGGGCAGTGCGTAGCGTGCAGGGCATCACTCCTGGCACCGCACTGTGCATAAGAGGGAAAGCAAGCACTCCATAGCTCTTAACCTGTGACAAAAACTGAAAATGAGGCTCTCCCCTCTTCAAATTCAGTGCCACTTCTTGTTGCATGAGGCAAGTGCACCAGAATGTGCCACTTGGCACATTTACAAGCATTTTCCCGTTTCGGGGTTGCCGCCTAAAAATATCCCAACCGGTTGCCCACTTGACTTCACGGCAGAGTAAGAAAATGTTCCCTTTGTCATTCCGGAGGTAATGACGCCAACACATTTTCAGGTCCCAAAATAGCAGTTCCCTAAATTTTAGGAGATGCTGCCATTGTATCTTTCTAGGTCATCCGACCCTCTTTGTACACTGTGGCCACACCCAGAATTGAAATGTAGCCTCTGTAGCAAAGGATTCCACTTTGGCTAGTCAATGACCCCACTTTGGCTAACCATAGTCCTTGTCCAACCTTAGTGGTCTCTTGCCCTCAGGCCTAGACTCCCTCCTGACAGTTCCACACTAGCTATGCAATGCAGGGCAGTTAGATTTCCCGAGGGGTGTTTCCAAAAAGTGAAAGTAAATAGATAATAAGAAAGAAATCAACAAAAAGGATAGATAGTAGTCACACGCTGGTGACAACTTCTGATGCGTCACATCGGATGGGTGACAGGGAGTATCGGGAAGAAGTATCCGACCATCCGGGAACGAACATCTCTAATGTGTTATAGAATGGGTGACATAGAGCATCGTGAAGGAGACGCCGGCCACCCACCTAATAAGTAAATAAGGCAACAGATCAGCCAGTGTTTTCTCTCTCTCTCTTTCTGGCAGAACAGCGCCAGGGGAAAAAAAAAAACAAAAAGACAAAAAAAAAAAACGGCCGCGATCTCTATACGGGCAGCCAGTGCTCTCCTATCTTTGCCGTGGCCAAGGAGCTATAGAAGCATCACACGCCCTCTCCAAGAGAGAAGACGAGTTTTTGCAAGGAGAAGATGCTGCTGCAGATCTCAGCCGCAAAGAAGTCATTGCCGGTGATGCCCATGGCTGCCCCAAGTGTACCAAATGTCACCAAGACCCAGTGCACAAGTTCCCTTGCGAAGAAGTGCCTACGGAGCGTGTTTCCATTGCGACAAGCTGCTGTTTTTCTCTGTTTTCAGCCCATAAACATCGTAGACGAGACTGATTTACGAGAAGGAACCCGAGAACACACCTCTTTTGTGTGTAGGATTTGAAGAGAGGATTTTCTATGTAGAGATCTCGTCTGGGGAATTTTTTTCAAGAACCGAGTTACGTTTCGAGCATCGAGACTTTGAAGGTAGCGATTTTCATGTTATGATCTCTAAGTATGTTTGCAAGTGTACTTCCTCTTAGTGAGGGAGTAGGAGCAGAGGATAGCATGAGCCTCTGCAGGAGAAAGCACTCTAAGGAACTAGAGCCAGATCAACCCAAGGGTTTCGTACCCGAGTTTGGGAAGTAGATCCACGGATCCAACAAAGGTAGTCTCTCGAGTTGTGATCCAGAAGTGGGGATTCCCAAATCCGGGAAAGCAGAGTTGTTCTGGAATCTGCAAGAAGAGGACTCTGGAAACGGAGTCGGAAAAGAGTTGCAAGGATGCCATCCCTGAGTTTGGAAGGTGAGATGCAGAGGTGAGAACCTAGGTTCTCGAGGATTTGGAATAAGGAACAGAAGTTCCTTGGAATAGGGTTTTGCCCTAGGAATAGGAAGCTGAGGCTTTCAGGAACCATCAAGTCTTATTCTAGAACGAACGTGGTAATACATTCGGTTCAAGTGCTTGTATAGACTTCTCCTCAGTAATAAAGATACTATTACGGGGGGGGGGACCAGCCCATCTTTTGGTCCCGAATACTGTGTCGATCTTCTCACTCTCTATCTCTCTCTCTCTCTATCTATTTCTCTCTATATCCCTTGGCTTCAGTATTAAGTGATAAATTCTATTTATCCGAGTATATTTTATATTAAGTGTGCAAAGCCTCCAAATCAATCTGATCATCCGTCGAGTTCTATTTTTATTGCTCAGCCAACCAATTGTCATACAACATACTGAGCATGAGTCTCCTCCGAAGTTTCTGTATGGAAGGACTCTAATGATTTTCTTCATGTTCGTATTGATCACCTCCACGTCCCGCCTCCATGTTGTTAGGGCCATGCTTCAATTTGCAAAGGGCAATGACACAGCTAGATCTCTGATACCATTGTAGTCACTTCCGGGTGAGAATGTATCTAATTCAGATGACACAACTCTCTCTTATTAGTGTAATATCTAAATAGACTAGCCAATAGCTTCCATGCTCTTCAACAATGCACCTGGATGTCTCATTTGATCCAAGTGACATTCCTTCATGTGCAAATTAGGAAGAGCAAGAACAATTTAGTATGCTTTAGGCCTCTCTTGCACCACATCCGCCCATGCCTTCTCAGCTGCCTCCCTTGTCTCTTTGATTCTCGAACTAATCCAATCTTAGCCCTAGAAGCCACATTGGCTATATCTTTCTAGTTTTTTTCAGTGCTTCAAAGTATTCCATCAAATTAGGTAAAGATTCACCTTACTTTTTTCTTTCCACTGCCTACAACATCTCCAGGGCTCTAACAAACTCCTCCTGTAAGATTTTGTTCTCTTTCTCCAGGCCATGACTGTGTCTTTCAAAGCACTAAAGCTGCAATTCTTTATGAACTTTACATCATTTGTAACTTCTCTAAGCAATTTTCACCATACTTATCTTTTGTAGCCATTAGTACTAGCTACTGTCAATCTGTTTTTAAAACTTTTGTTTTATGTTGGCTGCACATTGCATATGCAGGTGAAAAATAAGGAAGATCAAGCTGGATGGAGTACTCAATCAGAATCTCTTTGATTCACAGTAAAAATTTGAGGCCAATATATATGACAAAAAGAATACCCACACTACACTTCCAACTTTCGAATAAAAGCTCACGTCACATAAGTATCTGTGATGCTGCCATACACATGAGAAGATATATAATCAGATGCAGGCATTAACTTCATAGCAAAGGAAACACCCCTTCCCTTGATCGTTATGGAGCTTCCTGTATCACTTAAATCAACCTTTTTGATTGAAAATGTGTGAGGCGTCAGATCCCTACCTTAAGTGCAAGAAAACGTCATTAAAGCCTTCAATCAAAGGTTCCCGGACTTTCACCAGAAAGTCTTCTGGTGGATTTTGCAAAAGACAGTACAAAGTTGATGCTGCACGAAACGCATCTTCTTTACATGAAACAGCTTCACTCGCATTCTCAAGGGCAAGTGCCTTTACTCTCTCCATAAAGAAACCCGCAAGTTCTGGGAAACAAAGATACAAAACACAACAGCCCTGCTCAGCTTTCAAGAAAAATGGCATAGTGTGTTTGCGGTCTTAAAAACAAATATCCTTACTTGCATACACATGTCTGCTCATCTGAGCACAGTAATCAGAAACTGTCAACAGTTGGCGAATAATGTAGCTGTAATCAGTCACAAAACTCGGGGACTCCACTATCGCTTCCAGCAAATGGGAGAAGAGGCTTTTTAAGTCTTGTGAAGAAAAGAGAGAAGCACCTGAAAGGAGGAGAATTCCTCGAAACTATTAAAATCAAACTTGACCAAATGTCAGAAAGTCCCTCTTCAAAAGCCAAAATATGGTTTTTCATAGATAGGCATAGAAGTCAATTCAAAAAGCTGGTTACGTTGTCAGTTTTGGAAGCTAGCTTTGACCACATAACTGGATTAATTAATTAATAGATCAAGAAGTGAAGACAATAAGCTCCATTATTGCTTGAATGTGAATATTTTCATGGAGAAACAAAGTCATTATCTCACCACCATGAATGCGATCCTCAGCCTTTTGGATAATATTTCGTAGAGCCTTTGAGAAAATTGGTTTGGGAGCTCTCTTCTTGCTGGATGTGCATTCTACTTTGTTGCATTGACAAACTGCTCGCACAATACCTGGCCAGGTTGAAGCTACAAAAACAACACATGAATTTTCAAATTAGTCCTCAAGGACGCACAATCAGAAAATAGAGCCTTCTTAGCTTTATTTGATAGTAGAGAAATGCAATGCCAGATCTGAGGGGATGACTATCGTAGGTTAATGGAAAAATCCCTCAATTAAAAAGCAACTCACAGTTCAAAGCATATACATCCACACATGCATGTGTGTTGTACTTATATGTGTATGTATGTATCTCTTAGGCAATCATTACGGTTTGCTTTGGAAATCGGTGATATCACCTTACAGATGCATCAGCTTTCATATGAATGTTTTTAGCTACTCTCTACAGCTGAGTAGTTCTGGGCTTTTCCCCTTGTATATGATCCTTTCAGTGGGTTTTCCTCACTTTGAGGTTTCCCACTAGTAAATTAATCAAATCGATTTACAAAAAAAAAAATGTATCCCTACCTAAATGCATCCAAGAATAGCCCGGTATCGACTATAAAGGGAAGTGCTTGAAGTATAGAAACATGGCAGTCATTCACAAGATATTATAACCATCAGCTCCTTAATTCACAGAATTGAATAAATACTACTTCGTCCCCACTTGAGGTGCCCAATAGATAAATCTACGTGGTATAATGCATGCCCTAACACTACAGCTGCTTCTGTATAGATCATCCCTGATAGTAGGATACAAACCCTCTTGATCTTTGCTCCATTTTGGCCAATCAGTCTTCCTTGTTAGAGAGTGTGTCATCACCAAATGGTGGCACTTATGGTGCATTGCATGATTGTATTGACCTATGGGCCCCTGCATATGCATTATATCCCATAACAATCGAGGGTCCCACACACCTAGGAGACACATCTTCATGTGTTTTTTTTTTTTGCGGCTGCAGATTTGTAACAGACTTGGACACTCCAAGTCAAGATTCTACCGCGACATCACAACAATTCAGTTCAAAGCAGTTCACAATTGATTCGACACGGCCCGGTGGAGTTCCGTGCCTAGAGATATTGGCCCCAAAGACTGGCGCCCCTTTCGGTATTTCTTTTTGTATTAATCTGTTGCACAAAGTACACGGAGTGGCTGGGTCTCAGTCTCAGATTCTGCATCCAAATGCTCTGAGAAGTGAGAGGCCAAGCCACGCTTATACAGAGTTACAAGGGATGCCAAAAGCAAAGCCCCAAAAGCTTGTAAATCAAAAGCAAGACCTTCCGCAAAAAGCGCCGCATTTTCCGGTGATGTCCGTACGGTAGTGCCACGTCAGCATTTTGGTCATTTTCTGGGACTGTCCATGCCAGCCGGGGAGGGTGTGTGTACCGGGCAGCCATGTGTGTACAGGGCAGCCACGTCACCAGTTTGTGACAGATTGTCCCCTTCTCAGCCCCTTCAGGCTGCAATCTCTCAGAACTGCTGCTGGATATTCTCACTTGGCCTTTGAGCACCTTTGACTGTGGTTTTCCACCTGCTCATATACAAATTTTTCCAGCCAAGCAGAATCTTCTTTTTGACTGCTGCCAGATTAGCCCTTCATCAGCATGGACGTTTCAGTCTTCTGCTGTGATGTTTCTTGGGCAGATCTGCCCTTTGGGAGCACTTGATCAGCCCTCAAACTTTGTTGTGTTTTTCAGATATCTTGCATTCTTTTGATCTCCCCCTTCTGTCCCTTGAACCTTCACTTTTTCACTGGTGATACCTATTGCGTTTCCTCCCTCTAGTGCATCGCCATTGTAACAAGACGTGCAACACATGCCAATTGAAAGAACAGACTGGAACACACATTTAGCACTTCAAAGCAACTGAACAAAGAAAGAGAGAAATGAAATGAAATGAAATGAAATGTTATTGTTAGTCTTCAAAAGGCCCGAATGACCTATGAGACCAAACTGATACAAAAGTGGTGAATCTGTTACAATGTCTGGGTACCTTAGTACTAAAGTACTAAGGGTGAAAGGGTGAAGTGTGAAAATAAATGTGAAAAACTAAATACAAAGTATTAAATAAACTTCTTAGGAGCATTCTGGGTGTCTGGCTAGAATGCTTCTAATCCTTTGTTGTAGTCTCCTCCGGTGAAGTGTGCTTCTGCATCTTGGTCGTGGTCGTCTCGATTTCCTAAGCTCAATCGCTCTGTCAATTAGGGTGCCTTTGGTATGAATGTGGGTACTCTCTCTCTCTCTCTCTCTCTCTCTCTCTCTCTCTCTCTCTCTCTCTCTCTCTCTGGCTTTTCGATACTTTGGTCGCTTCAGTTATGCACTACGCGGTTCAGGTTTGGGGACCGTCTATTGACAGTGCTGGATGGACTAATATGGAGAGACCCCTGATATCTATGATTTCTAGGCTGATTAGAGCCAAGGCCTCAGTCCCACATGACATCATACGAGCGGAGCTGGCTGCCCCACCTATGGAGGTTGAGGCACTCACCAGATCAGTATCATTTGTACACAGCTTATGGGACACCACCAGGGACAGGTATGCCAGGCTTGCTCTCGAGTCATCCAAACAGCTGGCATTACAGGGAGATACATCATGTTGGTATGCACAGATGAGCTCATGGTTTCAGAGGCATGGTTTCAGCATGGACAGGCTGCCCCCTTTCCAGTATTCTCTTGATGCACCATCCTTGGCTCTTACACGGATGGAGACTACTAGACTCATTCGGCAGGATCTTATCCAGCTTGATAGCAAGAGGACATGGATAGAACCATTACGGGAGTTAGGTACGAAGAGGGCTTTCTATAGAGAACATCTTCTTCAACTCACGACAGACGGATTTGTCACACGGCCCAGTTACATGGACACACATCTATCTCATAGGTTACGATGTGCTATTGGCCAGATTCGCACATCTTCACACCAGCTTGGGATTGAGACAAGTAGATTCAGAGGCATACCAGCAGACAGTAGGATATGTCAGTTATGCCATGCAGAGCCAGAGACAGAGTTTCACTACATATGTCGCTGCACAGTCTACTATGAGATACGGGGACGCTTTCATTGTCTATTCAGAGATGGTTTTGACTCGTTAGACAGAGTCATGAGATATCAGGATCAAAGATGTCTCGGATTATTCCTACTTGAGATTCAGAGACATAGAGACGCTCTATTGAATGGGCAAAGACAGAGACAGTCCCAGAGACGCATCTCAGATTTCTTCAATCTGAGTACCACAGAGTCAGAGGGGACACCACCACCAGAGAGCTCGGGTCCCACCCAAACACACATCAACGGTACTCTCATTGATCGAGCTACAGAGTTAGGGAGATCGAGACGACCGCGACTGAGGAGGGGAGCCACGCAGCACCGGCGGAGATTGCGGCAGAGGATCCACAGGATTCTAGAACGACACCCAGAATGTCGATCGGGATAGGCTTCATGCTACTGCTATATTGTATCATGGTGACACTTATCCTCATTTTGTACCTTTATGGTGATTTATGGTGATACCATTGCTCAGCCTACCAGCCACCCATAGGAGTCGGTAGCACTCCTATCAGTTCTTTGTTTGTAGTTTTCTTGTTTGTACACAGACTTGGTACTAGACTCATCATTGTAATCAGTTGGTCTCATAGGTCATTTTGGCCTCTTGTAGACGTTAATATATCATTTCATTTCATTTCTCTCTCTCTCTCTCTCTCTCTCTCTCTCTCTCTCTCTCTCTCACACACACACACACACACACAGAGCCGTTTTTTGACCTAGTAGACAGCCGTTCACTCTTTTGACCATAACTTGCTCATCCAAACTCCGATTTAGGTGATCTATAGCCTCAATCGAAGAGCACGAAGCCCTCTACGCATTGATGTAAAGACAGAATTTTTCTGTGTAATGGAAGGCTTTGCTGTAACAGCATCTCAGAACTGAAAAAACTGTCAAAACTTTGCGTTTTTGTTGCCGACTTGAAGGCAATGTCAGACAAAACTCACAAGGGTGGAAAAGCCACACTCGCCATGGAGAATGATGCAAAATCTCCAAGGAATTTGGATGCTAATCCAACCACATCGTCTACAACAACGGAAGCAATGATCATGGCTTACTTGATCTCGTTACAAGAAACCGTCAACAAGCAAGGTGAAGAGTTGCGCGCACTTGCAATGGAAAATGGTACTTTAAGAGTTCTCGTTGTGGAGAATGAGCACCTCAAGAAGGTTCTTGAAATGCAAACAACGCGCTTCATGCATCTTGAGAATGAAGTTCAAGAATGTAAACGCTCTCTTGTGGACATGAATGTAGTGAAAGAGCGCTTGAGCAAAGTTGAGAGTGATCATGTATTGAAAGAGGAAACGATAGATACAATACGACATGATGTATGTGAGATGAGAAATGCATCCAAATCATGGGCTGATATATGTAAGGATAATGTGGTTTCTACATCTCCTATCACGCAAGCCGTTGTCCAAGCAAAGAATGTAGAGAATGTGGACACTCAAGAATTGCAAGAACGACAAAAACGCTCAAAGAACATCGTCATTCGTGGAATCAAGGAGGAAAGCATGGAAACACCCCAATCTCTTGCGGTTGCTATTGAAGAGTTTTTTGCTACACACTTTGGCATGTCAGGAATCATGGCTTATGGTGCACATCGAGTTGGAAAACAAGGAGTCCCTCGCTCGGGAGAAAGACCTATTGTATGTACCATGGCTGATGAGGTAAAGAGAAAGATCATCCTTGACAATGGTTGGATCTACCTCAAAGGAACGGGTTGTAATGTATATGAGGATCGCACTATTATGCAACAAAATGTACGTCGCAAAGCATACGAGGAAAGAAGCAAGAAGGTTAAGGTATCATCTCAAGAAGAAAAGGCACTTGAGGAGGATGCAAGTCCACCCAACAAATAGGGACACATGATCTATGAGACCAACTCACGCTTGCGAATAAGCTTTTGGAATTGTAACGGGTATCCATGGAATGCGGGAATTGGCATTGATGAGCTTACCAACGACTCCGATGTGATACTTCTTGTCGAAACATGGGAGCATGATGCGCAACGAATTCTTGGATTTGACAAATACGATGTACATTCTTTGATGTGGGCCAAAAATGCAAAGCAACGAAGAGGCCAAGGAGGCATAGCATGTATGACCAAAAAGGGTTTGAAAGATGTTTCCATTGTCAAAGAAGATAAGTATAAACGCTACTTATGGCTGAAAATCAGCCCACCAAATGGTCAAGTCATGTTTGTGGCCGGTTGCTACATTCCTCACTATGACTCCAACTTTTATGCTCGCTTGAATATGGATAGAGATCAGCCCTTTGTTGAACTAGAGGAAGACATTGCTTATTACAAGGATCAAGGTGAAGTCATTGTTTTTGGAGACATGAATGCTCGCACAAATATGTTACAACACGACACACAACAAGTCGACATGCCGCATGTATCAAGAAGAGTGGATGACTCATACATGTATAATCGAAGTTCTAATGATGCAAAAGAAGTGGATCACTATGGAAAGTCACTTCTACATATGTGCAATAGTACCGGAATGCTCATTGCAAATGGTGTATCTCTATGGCAAGGCACCAATGACTTTACATGTAGAAAGCACAATGGTGCTAGCGTGATTGACTATATGTTGTTCTCAGAAGCCACTCTAGAATGCATACAAAGCTTTACACTTGGTGAATGGAATCCGGAATCGGATCATAGAATGTTATGTATTGACCTCAAGTGTGGTAAACGGCCCGAGCATGTAGCCTCCAATCATGATGTGAATCATTTGTACTTACGTCTAGACTTCAAACGAGCACTTATATATGCTGATATGGTGGACCAAATGTTAAGCATTGATAGAGCATCAAGGGAGCCCAACATTAGAATGCAAGTGGAAAGTTTTCAAAGAAGTAATTTTCTCTTGTGCGAAGGAATGCTTTTCGGCGAAACACGTCTTGCAAAAGGTCTAAGAAGGGTAGCACCAAGAAGAAATGGTTTGACATGGAATGTAGTCAAGCCCGAAAACACTTGCTAAGATTGGATGCAATCAAAGACAAGGAAGTTTACTTGGAATGTTCACACACATACAAAGCACTTGTTCAAAAGAAGAGGAGAAGGTGGAAAGTCGAAAAACAACTTCTTTTAGCACAAGAGAAAGCACATGCATGTGGCAAGTTTTGGCAAAATCTAAAAGGCAAGCGCGTTGAGAGCTTTGGTGACTTGACTCTTGAGGATATGTATATGCATTGTAAGAACCTCTATGAGCAACCCAATGTTGATAAGATGGAGGGTTGTAGCTCCCTTCCATTTATGTCTCCCTTCTTTACCATTGAAGATGTATGCCGCGCGCTTGAGAAACTTGCTACTCGCAAGGCAGGTGACCTTCAAGGTGTCAAGGCTGAAATGATTAAATGGACAAGCAAGAAAACACGATATTGGATATGCGATATGTTTAACCTTGCACTTCAGTATGGCATGCCTCATGATTGGAGTGCAAATTGGATCAAACCTTTGCACAAAGGAGGAGATGTAAACAATGTGAACAACTATCGCACTATAATGGTTGGCTCTTTGATGGCAAAGTTATTTGGATGTATCATGGAGATGAAGATAAGTGAATGGGCTGAAAAGAATGGCAAACGTGCGCTTGGCCAAGCAGGTTTTCGAAAGCATCATAGCACTATTGATCACCTTGTCACTCTTCGAGTTCTTATGGAAGCGTCTCGATTGAAAGGAAAAAAGTTGTATTGTTGCTTTGTGGATTTCAAGAAAGCTTTTGACATGGTACCGCGAGGAAATCTTTGGAGACGTATGCAAAGCCTTCAAGTGCCGAGAGAATTTATGCATGCAGTCTTTCGCATCTACCAAAAAGTGATATGTCGATTACGTATGGGAGATGGAATTTCAGAATTTTTTGCAAGCACTATTGGTGTCAAACAAGGATGCCCACTTTCCCCAACCCTCTTTGGGCTACTCATTGATGAATTGGAATACATGGTTCTTGATTTTATGCAGCAAGAAGGCATAGAAGAGGTTAAGATTGGAAATGCGGTGATCATGCTTTTGCTTTATGCCGATGATGTAGTGCTCTTGGCACATACCTTAGAAGATGCACAAAAGCTTATGAGTGTCTTGGAACGCTTTTGCCTACATAGCGGGCTGATCGTGAATGGATCCAAAACCAAGGTTATGCTTGTAAAGACCCTCAATGACGAAAATCCATGCATTGTATACAACAATGAGAAACTTGAAGTGGTAGATCACTTCAAGTACCTTGGCCTTGAGGTTCCATCCAATCATAAATGGAAGGATTGTGCAATGCGTCGCTTGGAAGCCGGAAAGAGGGCTTATTATGCATTTGAGAACATGTGCAATGCAGGAGAGATCAAGTGTTGGGCTCTCAAAAAGTACCTCTTTGACACATTGGTGACACCGGTGCTTCTTTATGGAGTGGAGGTGTGGGGTGGAAGCATCGGGAAGTCTACTTGGAAAGAGTTTGAGAATGTCCAAAAGCGTTTTCTCACCAACTTTCTCCAAGTCAAGACACAAACACCCTACATGCTCTTACTTCTTGAGTCCGGATCGCTTCCCATTGAGGTCTTGGGCATGGAAAGGGTTGTGGAGTACATGCGTAAGACACAACGTAGCCCTTTGCATCGACTTCCTAGAATCGCATATGAAGCAAGTCAAAAGGTTCAAAAGACATGCAAGAGCAAAATACTAAGTTCGGGGTGGATGCTTGATATCAAGAAATGGTTTGGAAGATGGGATGCATGTCACTTGGTCAAGGATGCGTCGATCGACTCCCAAGTTAATGAGGCCTTCTTACAACGCCAATGTATCATGGCTTGGGAGAAATCTGGAGGTTCTCGCTTCAGCCATTACACCACACACGTTGCCCCAAACTACAAATCTCTCTTCTTCTCGGAACGAGGTAACCGAACCCATTCCTACATCCTTGAGCCCATCCCGTTGAGTGCGATCCGCACCATTGCCTCCATTCGTCTTAGCTCCCATTCTCTACGCTGCGAGACAGGACGTTGGGGCACTGGCGAGGAGTGTCATCGACTTTGCACCTTATGCCCTCGTCAAGTGCGAGAGAGTGAGTACCACACACTACTTGAGTGCTCAGCTTTTGACCACATTAGGTCCTCTTTTCCCCATATATTCAGCCATGAGCTCTCCCTACATACCTTCCTCTCCCAACCACGATGTGGACTCTCTATTGCGACGCTCATTTCATCCATTTTTGAGCATCGAGAGTCACTTATGAACTCCACTCACACCACGTGACATGTTCATTTGGTCCCATAGGTCATATTTGACCTCCCAGGACGATAATAGAACTCTCTCTCTCTCTCTCTCTCTCTCTCTCTCTCTCTCTCTCTCTCTCTCTCTCTCTCTCTCTCTCTCCGTGTCCTCAGTGCATAGGCATCTGTAGATCCCGTCCATGTATACACGGGAGGCGTCTGTAGATCCGTCTCCCGTGTGAATGTGTAACGAGTAGGGGCTGCTACCCGTGGCCGTGTGTTGTACACTGAACTGGAAAGAGATGGTCATCGACACCAGAGCATGATCTACTGCTACCCCGACCGGTCTGGGCCCAACTGTGAGATCTTGGATACTAGAGATGAGATTCGGTTGTGCCATGACATAGTCCACTGTGCTGACTCCATGCCTATGAGGGAAACATGTAAAACCTCCCGCAGGCAGGAAATCTTTGTAGGCCGTTCAAGATGGCCAATCCATGTGCAGTGCCCATGTCTATCAAGTGTCGCCCATACTCGGTATATTCCACAGTGTGATAGTCTGGACAGGCCCGTCTCCACAACATCTAGCTTTCTTAGCATCTCTTCTGAAGTATCATAAAACATTGCCCGGTGATGGGCAGTCCTAGCATGGAAGTCCCCTAAGATGATAATGTCACCATCCCTAGAGAACTCCCATATGTCATCATCCACAATAGAGAAAGGGGACTGTCCTCTGGGTGATGCATAAACTGATGTACTCGAGGGAAAGTAGCAAATAGCTAGGTAGAGATATCTGCCTGTCTCTGCTTTCAATCTCACCCACATGTACCTAGCCTGCTCATCCCTGCAGGCTATATGTATCAATGGCTGCAGATCCTCTCTAAATAACACTGCCACTCCCCCCGAGCCCCGCCCTCTGTGTTCTGAGCGTGTCTCTGTCTGTAAGCTGTCTCCCACCTATATCCACTGATGTGAGGCATGGATTGCCCAGGGGCTTGGTGTGTCTCAGAGTAAAAGATGATGTCTCTTCCAGTAAAGATATCCTCAAAAGCACCTACATCAAGACGCATAGATCCATTACAGTTCCAGGCAGCCACTTTGAGTGTGGTCCCATAAGTCTCGCACCGTCATGTGGAGCGTCGCTCTAGTATTACCACTTTTCCATCTCGGTAGAAGGCAATCTTGCCTTTTCCCCTTGCCGCTCTAATCTCCGGCATTACTTCCTGCATATGAGCGATCTGCGAGAGGGTGAGATCGTCCCTGAGAAAGATGTCAGTCTCTTTAAGAGTTGGTCTTTTCTTCAAGAAGGACGACTTCGCTTCCATGGAGGGAAAACGGAGGATGAGTGCTCTTTCTTTTCAGGTTTCTCCACTGCTTCCACTTTTCTTTATGTTGCCCACTCTCCATGCCCATGTGTGCGTCGGCTCATGAACCCCCATCAAGGCTGTGAGTTCTTTTACTTCTTCGTCCACATTGCCTTTGTCTTTAAGACCGCAAATTCTCACATGCAAAGCGCGCACCCGTCTCCTTTGCTCCTCCTCTAGTGTCTGATTAATGATAGTGGGTGTGGACGTGTGCGTTATCTCCTTGCCTTTTCCTTTCTTGGCCACCTTGATCCATTTCTCGGCTTCATCCGCCTTCTGTTGAGTTTTGGTAAGAACATCCACCCAAGAAGTCGTCATTTCTTTGTGTTGCTCTTCTCCCTCTTTGATGGCCCGTACTTGCTCCTTGATTGTGTTGATTTCTTCGATTACTGAGGGTTGCAATTCGCCCTCTTCCAGTGTGTTTCTTGATCGTGCTTCGGCGAGATCTTTCTTGAGCGACGCAATCTCTTCCTCTTGAGTCGTCACACGGTCTTCCAACGTACTTATCTTGCTCTCTTGGATCAGCATGCGTCCTTCGAGCATGTTTATTGTGCCCAAAAAATTGCGGTTCATCTTGGTAATAATCTCCGTCATTTCCTCTTTGCACTTTTGAATGGCATTCTCTAGGGGGTCGGCTTTATCATTCAACTTCCTCATGCTTGATCACCGTACGCCAAGGAGACACTAAACGTGCGTGTGTACCCACACTATCAGCGGGCGCGGTAGCTGGGCGAGGGGGAGAGCGTGGGGCGGTATGGCAGGGGAGGGGGAGCGATAGAGTGCAGACGGGAGGGAGAGAGAGAGGGGGAAGAAAGGGGGGGGGGGGAGGGAGTATCAAAAAGAAAAGAGGGAATGCAACGCCAATTGGATGCTTTGCATACGTTTGCCCACGAAAGTGGTTTGTCTATCAACCTTGGTAAAACCAAGGTTATGGTGTTTAATACCACCCCACAGTGGATCAGGAGATCAACACCTACATTCACATACGTCCAGGAGATTGTGGAGTACACAGACGCTTACACTTACCTTGAAGTGGTTTTTAGCGGACCCACATTCTCACTCAGAAAAGCAGCAGAGACCAGACTGACTAGAGCCCACGCAGCATTGGGTAGATTGGAGAGGATGTGTTCGCAGGTCCAGTTTCAGGAACCCCGGACGAAGCTCTGGCTCTTTGACACCTTGGTGGCCTCAGCATTGCTCTATGGGACTGAGATATGGGGACCTTCATTGGATCACCACGGGAGGCCGGGTCGCACAGACGGATGGGGGAACATGGAGAAACCTCTTGTGTCTATGATCTCGCGGCTCATTAGAGCCAAGGCATCAGTACCACGGGCCATTATCCGAGCAGAGCTAGCGGCCCCCCCACTAGTGGTGGAGGCGCTCACCAGATCAATCTCCTTCATAAACCGCACATGGGAACTTCCCAGAGACAGATATGCTCGCATAGCACTTGAGTCCTCTCGACAGTTAGCCATACAAGGAGATACAACATGCTGGTATGGGGAGATGACATCATGGTTTCAGGTGCATGGATTCAGCATAGACAGGCTGCCACCATTCCAGTACTCACTGGTCGCACCATCTCTCATTCTTACACAGTCAGAGATCACCAAGCTCATCCGCCAAGACCTAACCCAGCTAGACACTAGGAGGACATGGATACAACCAGCACAAGAACTAGGCACGAAGATGGCTTTCTACAGAGACCACCTTCTCCAGCTTACGAAAGATGGTTTTGTGACGAGACCCAGATAGATGGATACCCACTTGTCTCATGGGATACGATGTGCTATTGGCCAATTACGCACATGGTCTCACCAGCTGCGGATTGAAACTGGGAGATACAGCGGAGTACCAGCAGAGGCCAGGACATGCCCCTTGTGTGACATGGAACCTGAGACAGAGCTGCATTATACATGCTGCTGTCCCGTCTACTACGAGATACGAGGCCGCTTCCATTGCTTGTTCAGACAGGGTCTTGGACCACTCTCAAGAGTAATGGGATACGAAGATCAAAGATGCATGGGTTTGTTCTTGCTCGAGCTGCGCAAACACAGAGAGCCTGATGAATGGCGAGGCTAACCAGTCTCAAAGACGGATTACAGACTTCTTCAGAGCAGACACGGGACAACCGCAGGAGCCACTCCCACAGCAGAGCTTCCCCTCGTCTCACGCCAGAGGCACACTGATCGACCGAGCGATTGAACTGGGGAAATCCAGGCGCCCACGACTGCGAAGGACTACACAGCATCGACGGAGGCTACGTCAAAAGATTCAGAGCACGCTGGCCAAGCATGCACGACGTCTGGTCAGACTACTAACCATGGAGGAAATTGATGAGATTCGCCAACGATCGATGCTAGATCTTTTCTGATTCAGCTATCCCAACTAGCCGCCCATTTTTGCTTAGTTTTCGGCTTAGCTCACATCGACCAATCTAGAATCCCATAATATATATCTTTGTTTTGTACTGTTGTTAGGTTATTTTGTTACTCTGACTTTGTATCAGATCCACCACCTTGTAACTTTCTAGTCTCATAGGTCACTATGGCCTTTTGAAGACGTTAATATAACATTTCATTTCTCTCTCTCTCTCTCTCTCTCTCTCTCTCTCTCTCTCTCTCTCTCTCTCTCTCTCTCTCTCTCTCTCTCTCTCTCTCTCTCTCACACACACACACACACACACACACAACTACAAGACAAGTAGAGTTTCTATCGCTCCCTCTGATTGTTTCTGGCTTGATCAAATACACGCAGGCCAAGGATTATATAGCTACATTGGCGCCATATGCCCTTGTTCCTCATTGGATGAAGGCTTTCATGAATGACATGAGCAAGCAGCCAATTTTCCTCGAAAGTTAGGGAGATGGCCCCTTTCGATATTTCTTTATATTGCATTATATCTTCCGCGGGTAAAATGCCAAAGAGAGCATGTTACATGTCACAAACTTGCACACCCCAAGTCTAGAATCTATCGCGACACGAGAGAGATTCACTGAAAACACTTCAAAACTTTAATTCACTGTTCAAATATTGAGTTGACACAGCCCGCCGGCGTAGTTCCGTGCCTAGAGGTATTGGCCCCAAAACATGGCTCATCAAAATTGCAACTGTCGAACTATCTCATCACAAGTTAAAATTGATCCATCTGCTAATTCCACATCATATAAGTGAGATGTCTTCTGAGTTGGTAAGCCAAGCTGTCGAACTATTTGAGTGCTGACGAAATTATTCGAGCATCCACTGTCCACCAAAATATTGATGGATCGACCATTGAAATTTCTAAGAAGGCTCAAAACTTGCTTTGAAAGAGGCTCCAAAACTGAAGAATTGCACTGAGCATGCTTCATAAGAATAGTCGTATCTTTTGAGACATGAATTGTATTGACCATAGATTTTCCTTTATCTTGAGCAGAAGTTGGTTGTTCAGGTGTCGATGATGTTTCCGCGTTGGAATTTCTTTTCAAATTAGACGAATTTGGTTTCTTTGGACATTGATACCATCTATGGTCACCACCGCAAATTGTACATAAATCATATTTCTTTGAAGTCGAAGAAGCATTTGACGAAGAGCCTTGCTGAGTATTGGAACGCCGATCTTGAAAAAAATCACGTCCTTTACCACAATCAAGTGGAGGAACATTTGAAGAAGATTTGCTTTGAGATTGTCGATCTTGAGAATAGAACCTTGAAGTTGAATAAGGCTCTGTTGCTTGTTGTCTGAATTGAGATTGTTGCTGCTGACTTTGGCTATAGCTTTCTCTGTGATCGCGCTATGAAAAGCAAGTGATGTTTGAAGATCTGGCACCAGAAAGAAAATTCCTTGTAGGGCGCCGATTGTCGCCAAGATGCTCCACATAGGCAATTGCAACATCCAAGGTAGTAGGGTTGTATTTGTACACATCGTCCTTCAAGGTTGGTTCAAGCCCATCAATGAAACTGTGTAGTTTATCAAAGGGGCTAAGATTCTCTATCTCCAGATTTGAAACTCTGTGATGTACGCGGCCAAGGAACCTATCTGGCTCAGGCAACGAAGAGAGGACCGGGCATAAAAATCCACATTGGCATGTTCGAACGCCTTGCGAATAGCACGCCGGAATTTATCCCAAGAAGGTGTGTATTCACCATCAGCAATCCACCGTTGCCACCAAAGAAATGCTGTGTCCTTGAGCAGAGAACTAGCAAGTGCAACTTTTTTACTCTCGACCAAATCTGTGTTTGATAAGTAAACCTCCATTTTGAACAGCCACTGGTCTAGCACGCGCTTGTCGCGGCGACCATTATAAGGCTCGGGCAGTTTAACATCAAGCTTCTTCTTCTGTGCAGCATCAAAAATTTTATAAAGTAATTAAAGTTCGCAATTGTCTTCCTCATCAGTTGGATCTAGTTCGTTTGGTTCGTCCACTGAAGCTTCGGAAGAAGGTGTGGAAGAAGCAGCATTAGTCGTCCGAGAAGTCGTAGGACAACTCCGAGAAGTGTTTTGCATCTGCATCTCATCCAAACGACTGTGAAGTGATGCGAGGCTTGTGGAAAGTGTGGCCATCAGCTCCTTGATAAGAGTGAGGGCATCGTCGAATTGGCCTTCTCCATCTTGAGATGTTGACATGGTTACGTCTCAAAGAGAACTTGAACAGGTGCACGAGCAGGTTCTGGGACGAGTCCGGGCTCTGGAGTCGAGTAATCTGGAAATATGATGACTTTGGGTTCAGTCTCTTTTTCTCCACAGCATGACACACAGGATTTGCATGATTGTGAGAAGCATGATGATGATTTGATTGACAATGATTTGCATGATCAACATGTGATTTCTCACAAGGATGATGTGTTAGTGGATGCTTTTTCTAGCGAAGCTAACCTCGTTGTAGATTCGAGCAGTCACGAAGTTTTGATCTTGGTTCTCGAGCCTAGATCCAAAGAACCCTCACAGGAAGTATTATGTGTTCGCGTGATTGATACGCACGCATTGTTCGAGTGTTTCATTCATGATCGTTTCCTTTATTTTTGTCAGCATCGTTATGTGATCCCTTTTACTAGGCATGACATTGTATGTTGAGCACGTTTCTCTCATGGATGAACACGAATGTATGCGGATTGTTCATGAAAAACTGCAAAGTTTGTATGTAAGGAAGTCACATTTCATGTCTCTTCCTTGGCATGACACAGTTTCCGAACGAGCACATGATAGTATGAGCACCAAGCATGGGCATTTCCATTGTGATTTGCCACAGTTGATTGATTTTGATCAAACAGAAAAGATTCGAGCGCATTGTTTGCATGTGTTTGATGAACGGGTTGTCACTCCGTCTCTATGTTCATCTACATTGCATACACGGTCTTTAGAGAAGACAATATTTTTTTCCTTCGCTTTACATGGAATGGGTATGTTCATGGTTTTGTGTTGGAGATGGTTTCAGGAATTTTCAGCCATGGAGATTCTTGAAGACGGAAGCAACAGGACTCTAGACGAAATTGAAGCAAGAGAGGAGATTTAGAAGACTTTGTGTCGCTTTCAACGCGACCCAAAGAAGCAAGCGTTGCAGACCTTTATGAAGTTCAAGTACCGCTCGACCCACACAGCAGAGTGGGCCGACGAAGAGTCCCTTCCAGGATTCCGGATGATGTTGGCGATCTCCCTCGACGCCATACAGTTCGGTACCAGTACCTCACTTTGAAAAGGAGGGGATGTCACGTGACACATTCTCAACCCTATGTGTCCGTGGACAAGCTACACCATAGCAGGGTTCCCGTCAGTTCAGTCAGTTTAGATTAGCAATGATCTGGCACTTTTCTGAGTCTATTCGTATACCGTGCATGCCCAGTCACTTAGCATAGATGCATATCCTCTGGTTGCACACAACATGATCATCAGTATTCCCTTCAGGATCCATCAGATTCAGTCATGGGAATTTTCCAATGCATTTAGCCTATATTTTCTATTTTTTGGTCATTTTCACTTACTATTTTTAAGTGACTTTCCAACAAAAGTAGGTAGGGCAATTTTGCTAAGTTAATATATAAGCAAACCCAAGTTAGCACTTTCTGGCAGAAGAGGCAACGGGAGCTTCCCGCTCAACAGGCAACTTCTCAGCAGTACCCCCCTCAGCAGTAGACCCTCGCCATCCACTCCTTTCCTTTGGCGTTTCCTCCCAGCAAGCCATCGCCTACAAGTCCTCTTGCCTGGCGTTTTCCAGCCTGAGCAGATACATCCCAGCCAACGTTTTTCAGCCTTGACAAAAACGAAAAGGCATCACTTGCAGATTCAGACGTGGTAGTACGGAATCCCGCAATTTGTGATGACTATGCTAATGTGGCAACAATATGGACCTCCACGTATTGCACTGACATACCACGTGGCATGCTGTACGGATTTCCGCGATTTTCATTGGTTGCTTTTGGGCCAGTTGCTTTTGAGTTAGCAGGTTTTTATGTAACTACTTTTGATTTTGAAGGCGAAGGACCTCTAAATTAGAACCCAATGCCACTCTTTTGATTCAGTGTGCTCACGAGCAACTAAGCAGAGAGGCCCCGTGGGAGTTGTAACTTTGCTCAAGCATTAATATAAAAATAAATACCAAAAGGGGCGCCAGATTTTGGGGCCAATACCTCTAAGCACGGAACTACGCCGGGCCGTGTCGACTCTGTTTTAAAAGTGTGATAAAATTGTGAAGTATTTTAGTGATTCTCTTGTGTGCAGTGCCCGATTTCCGGCTTGGGGTGTCCAAGTTTGTAACAATATCTGTTCACGTTTTGTTGTTCCCATAAAGTCATGTTACCCCAAGTCATTCGGACTTCTTTACTATCCATACCAATTCACTCTAGTGCATCTATTACATCTGCATCTCACCTACCCACCCATGATTCTAGCGCTCCATCTATTGTATGCACCACTATCCCTACACCTATCACATCCATGATTGTAGCCCTGCATCTATTGTATGCACCACTACCCCCTACACTTGTCACGAGGAACATTGTTCCACATTCTGCATTTACAGCCACTGTTCCATTTGTAGCACCTACCGCTTGTATAGCACACACCACTTCATCTACCACAACTACGATTCACCCTCATTACCCACCTCCACTTCACACACGTTATCCACATCCACCTCTATCACTCACTTCGGCTCCTTTCTCTGTAAGACACACATCAATGTCTCATCCATCATCTCTCTCTCTCTCTCTCTCTCTCTCTCTCTCTCTCTCTCTCTCTCTCTCATCCCTGCCCAGCTGGCAGGGACGTGGATCCCATTGTTGTTGTAAGGTGCGACGAAAGTGAATGTTGAACTTTGCTCAAGATGAGTGCTCCGAGCTGTGCTCAAGGTTCCTTTTACTTATGGAAGGAAGAGCCTTCCGTTCTTAATGAGAGAGTGCAATGGACACAAACAAAGTGAATGGACACTGTGAATGCAAGTGCATGAGAGTGAGAGATAGAGAGAGAAAAGAACACGACACCGGAATGTTGTCAAACCCTCCTCTGAAGGCCCCACTCTCTATGGCGAGAGCGGTCTACTTATGATTGCACAAATCTCTACAATGCTTGGACTTGCCGATGAGGACGACGACGAGACAAGCTGAAATCTGAGAATGCTAAGGGCTGAAATCTGCAAATCTTTATCTGCTAAATTCTCACTATATGTCGATGACGATGTCGATGGCAACGATGCGACGACGACGCGCTGAATCTGCAAACTGCACTGGATCTGACCGTGCGGCAAGGATCTGTTGCGGGAAGGTGAGATCTGCGAGGTTCGGGACTTGTTTTACAATGTCTAAGTGCTAAAAATTGAAAATGTTAGTGCTTGTGTTGGTTCCGCCGCGGTAGATCTGCAAAACGCTGAAATGCCTGGCAGATACAGATACGCTAGGGCTGAAAATCTGACTTGCAGTGGGAATCTGCTAACGCTAGGGCTGATCTGCTGTCGCTGTGCAAATCTGCTAACGCTAGGAGTCTTCTGCTTCTTACTGTCGCCAAGTTGTTGCCAATGCAAAAACGCTGGCTGATCTGGTCCAAAAACGCCAGCCTTCTGCTGTGATGCAAAAAAGCTAGGCCTCTTGGGGGGTTCTGCTGAGAAGTTGCCTATTGAGCGTGTGCTCCTGCTGCCTCTTCTGCCAGAAAGTGATAGCGCTAGGTTTGCTTATATACAAACTTAGCAAAATTGCCCTACCTACTTTTCAACAAAAGTCGCTTAAAAATAATAAGTGAAAAATGTTAAAAATAGGGAAAATAGATCTATGCACTGTAAAAATACTCCTGATGGGTTCTGATGGTCATGCTGTGTGCAACCAGAGGATATGCATCTAATCTAAGTGTCTGGACATGCACGGTCTACGAACAGACTCACAAAAGTGTAAGATCACTTCCTAATCTAGACTGACTTGACTGAACTGAACCCTTGTCATGCTGTAGCTTGTCCACGGACACATAGGGTTGGATGTGTCATGTGACATCCCCTCCTTTTCAAAGTGAGGTACTGGTACCGAACTGTATAGCATCGAGGGAGATCGCCAACAACATCCGGAATCCTCGAAGGGACTCTTCGTTGGCCCACTCTGAGGTTGTGGGTCGTGCGATACTTGAACTTCATAAAGGTCTGCAACGCTTGCTTCTTTGGGCCGCGCCAAAAGCGACAAAATCTTTTGTGGCTCCTTCGATGCTTCAACTTCGTCTAGAGTCATGCTTCTTCCTTCTTCAAGAATTTCCATGGCTAAAAATTCTTGAAACAACTTGCAACACAAAAACATGAACATACCTATTCCATGTAAGGTGGCTGGAAAAACTATAGTCTTCCTAAAAGACTCTGCATGCAATGTAGATGAACAAATAGACGGAGTGCCAAACCGTTCACCACACACACGCAAACAATGAGATCGAATCTTGTCTTGCTGATCTAAATCAATCAACTGTGGCAATTCACAACGGAAATGCCCATGCTTGGTGCTCATACTTTCTTGTGCTCTCTCTACAACTGTGTCATGCCAAGGAAGAGACATGGAATGTGACTTCCTTGAATGCATACTTTTCAGCTTTTCATGAATAATCCGCATACATCCGTGCTCATTCATGAGTGAAAGGTGCTCAACGTACAATATGTCATGCCTAGGAAAAGGGATCACATAAAGACGTTGACTAAAATACAGGAAATCATCACGAATGAAACACTCGAACAATGCGTGCTGACTAATCAATCGAACACATAGTACTTCATATGAGGGTTCTTTTGACCTAGGCTCGAGAGCCAAGATTGGTTCTTCCTGAGGGGGTTCTTTGGACCTTGACTCGAGAGCCAAGATCGGTTCTTCGTGATTGATTGAATCTGCAATGAGGTTAGCTTCCCTAGAGAAAGTATCAACTAACACATCATCCTTGTGAACAATCACATCATCTTCATGCAAATCATCATGCTTGTGAGAAATCACATCTTGATCATCATGCAAATCATCATGCTTGTCATTATCGTTCTGTAAGGTGCAACGAAATGAATGTTGTATTTTCTCAAGATTAGTGATCTTTATTGCTCAAGGTTCCTTTTAGTTCTTAGGGAAAGAGAGAGCTTTCCGTCTTATGGAGAGTGCTATGATCACGAACAAAGTGAGTGGATATTGTGCGTGCAAGTGAATGAGACTGAGAGAAGGAGAGAAAAGAGATACGACACCCGAGAGGTTGTAAAACCCTCCTCCGAAGGCCCCACTCTCGTCGGCGAGAGTGGTCTACTTTGTTTGCACAAAGGTGTACAATGCGTATGCAATGGACTGATGCAATTGGACTATGCCGATGACGATGACGGCAGCGACTGAGGCTGAAATCTGTGAACTTCTTGGTGGCTGAAAATGACTGTCTCTTGATGGGTTCATGGCTGAAAAATGACTGTTTTGTCGGGGTCGAGAGGATGATGAAAAACGTTGGACTTTCTGCTCTTTCTGCTGCGTTTTTGGAGATGAATGCTTGGCTGAAAAACGCTGTGACAACAGAGGTTTCTTTGCTGAAAATGGCAGTTTTTCAAGTGCTTAATAACTCCTTACCCAGCCTCGGTAGTCTGCTGCAATTTGCTTGATGAAATCGCTGAATTGGCTGAGATTTGCCTGGCGTTAGTAGTGGCCAAAAACGCTGATGTGACCAATGGGAAAAACGCTAGCTTTCACTGCTTGCCGGCGATATCTACATGGGAGGAAAACGCTAGGGCAGCCAAAAGAGTGGGCGATCCCAAGATGAGGATGATGTGGGGGAATGGGCCTCACCAAGTTGCTTGGAGAGGGTCTTGCTGAGAGAAGGAGGGAAACACCTGTTGCTTGGTAGCCTGCTGTGCTCCTTGGCTCATCTGCCAATTTGTGCTAACTTGGGTTTGCTTATATATTAACTTACCCAATTTGCCCTACTGAGTACCCAACAAAAGTCACTTAATAAATAAGTGAAAAATGTCAAAAATAGGGAAAGATGGGATAAAGTCATATGAAAAATCCCCAAACTAACTCTCATGGAATCTGATGGAAATGCTTATGCTTATGCTTATGCAACCAGAGGATATGCATCTACTCTAAGTGACTGGGCATGCACGGTGTACGAATAGACTCACAAAAGTGCGACATCACTTCTAATCTAACTTGATTGGACTTGACGGAAACCCTGTTATGGTGTAGCTTGTCCACGGACACATAGAGTTGAGATGTGTCACGTGACATCCCCTCTTTTTTAAAGTGAGATACTGATACCGAGCTACATGGCTTCCTTGTAGTCTGGCAACAACTATGGATAATCCTTGAAAAACTCTTCGTCTACCCACACCGCTTCATGGGTTCCTCGATCTTTGAACTTCAAAAAATACTGTCGTACTTGTTTCTTCGAGCCATGGCGAAACTGATGCAACAAGACTTGCTCCGGCTCCATGACTTCTGCTTCATCGATGATCTCCGGTTCTTCTTCTTCCGAAACGTCCTTTGGAGGTGTTCCCTAAAACACTTTCAACCAAGAAACATGGAAAACGTTGTGCATTGACCATGAGTTAGGCAACTTTAATTTCATTGAAACCTCATTAATCTTTTTGATGACTGGAAATGGACCATATATACGAAAAGATAACTTAGGACATTTCTTTCCAACTTGCTTAAGACACTGTTTCATAATCCGTAGATACACCCAATCTCCTTCCTTGATCGAGACCTCCTGACGATGCTTGTTAGCCTGCCAAGAATAAGATTCCTGAGCCTTGCTTAGCCGAAGCTTCACACTCTCAGAAATCTCATCCAATGACTGACTCTCAACATTGGCATCAGGCATTTGACTGACCGATCGAGTCAGCAGCTGGAATCGGCGGCCAAAAGCTGCCTCATACGGAGTTCGACCAATAGCAGAAGAGAAGGAATCATTGAGAATAGCTTGAACCAATGGGAGATAGAGCTCCCATTGAGACTGCTGATCATGAACATAAGACTTCAACACATCAAAAGCCAACTGATTATAAATTTCCGTTTGACCATCTCACTGTGGATGAAAAGCGGATGAAAAATTTAACTTTGTGCCAAAATTTTCAAAAAGTGCACGCCAAAAGTTGGACATAAACTTAACATCCCTATCTGAAACAATGGACTTTGGCAAACCACAGAGGGGGTACCAGTGCTTTATGAACAATCGTGCAACATCTTGTGCAGTAACTGTGGCCTTACAAGGAATCAACATGCAGAATTTGCTGAAACGATCAACAATAGTTAAACATTGAGTGTTCCTTGAATGCTGACTTGGTGGTAAGTTCGTCACAAAATCCATAGAGATATCCTGAAAAGCAGAGTAACAGGGAACGGGCGGAACGGACCCCTCCCGTTCCCGGAACACGTTCCCAGCCAACTTGGGTCCCCGAAACGGAAACGGCAACGGAACGGCGTTCCGTTCCTGGGTGTAACCGGAACGGCTGGGCGGAACGGGCAGGGAACGGACGAACCGGGACGTGAACGCGTGAGCGGAACGGAACGGGAACGGCAAATTTCAAATTTTGAAAAAAATGACCGTTTTTTTAAAAAAACAGGGGGCGTTTAGGGACTGTTTTTGAACGTTTGAGGGAGGGGTAGACTCTAACTCCTATATAATGCCTCAAGGGCAAGGTTGAGAGCTCATAGCCTCATCCTTCCCTCAAGGCTCAAGCTCTCTACGTCGGCTCTAGCCTCTTCCAAGTTCCTCAAGCCTCAAGGCTCAACCTTCAAGGCTTCAAGCTCTCTCTCCTTCTCCCTTGGGCCTCAAGGCTTTAAGCCTCAAGGCTCAAGTGAAAGCTCACTCTCCCTCTCTCCATCTCTCCCTTTTCCTCTCTCTCTCACGGCTCGCCATCTCTCCATAATACATATCTCCCTAATCTCTCTCTCCCTATCACTCCATCTCTCCCTCTCCCTCTCCCTATCTCTCCCGAGTCCCTCTCCCTTTCTCTCTCAAGCTCCCTCCCTCTCTCGAGTCTCACATGGCGCAAGCTTCCGCATCAAGTGAACGTGTGCCCTTGGGTGCGAAGAAGAAGAAGGAGGAAGTATCATGGTGGGACGAAGTGCATTCCCGAGTGTTGGGAAAGTCCGGTGGTGCCCGGGCATGGAAGTGCAAACTATGCGGCTTCGAGAGGCAATCCGGCACAACCAAAGTCCGCGCTCACCTCCTTAAGCTAGAGGGACAACAAGTGGCAATATGCAAGGAGGTCAACGAGCATTTGTTGAAGGTCTTTCAAGCCAAGGATGCCGCCATCAAAGCCAACAAGGAAGAGAAGGATGCGGCCAAGCCAAAGCGCCCCGCAATCGACCCCAACGATTTGCTCTTTCCCTCTTCTACACCTTCTTCATCCATCGGTGGTAATAGTAATGCGGCGACGGCGGAGACGGGGGCGACATCATTTCGATCGCCATTCTCAACCCCTAATACTACGCCGGTCTCCACTCCCAAGCCGCACCAACGCACTCTACATGCCACTTGGGATCCGAAAAGGAAGGAGGATGTGGATGCAAGTGTTGCACGCTTCTTCTATCATGACCACATTCCCTTCATAAAGGCTCGGTAAGACATTCCTCCATTTTTGGATTTAGATATATTGACCAGTTTATTAATTTAACTTTGAATCCTAATACCTATGTGTTACCTCTTATGTGTAGGTCGGAGTACTTCAAGACTATGTGCACAAGGATAGGAGAGTATGGGGCACGATATGTGCCACCCTCTTCCGAGGCCCTCCGCACTACTCTACTCGATAGAGAGAAGGCCGTTGTGGAGACGGCAACCCTTAACATGAAGAGGCAATGGACCAAGTATGGAGTGACCCTCATTGCGGATGGATGGAGCGACACCAGGAGGAGATCCATTCATGGCATTGTTGCCTATTCCAAAGGGGAAATGTATTTTGCCCACTCCCATGATGCTACAGAAACAGGAAAATCAGCCGATGTCCTTGCAGGAGAGTGGGCCTCCGCCATAGAGACCATTGGGTCCGAACTTGTGATAGGGCTAGTCACTGATGGGGAGGCATCGAACAGGGCAGCCGGGGCTATTTTAGAAGGCACATACCCCCACATCACGGTGTCCTTTTGTATGGCGCATTGCCTTAACAACCTCCTGAAGGATTTCGGCAAACTACCTTGGATAGAGCCTCTCTTTGCCTCTACAGCCAAAGTGGTTTCTTTTGTCAACAACCACAACGTCCTTCAAGCAGAGTTCTTGAAGCGGTCGGGGGGGAAAGTTCTTCTCAAGTATTGTGAGACCCGCTTTGCCTACAACTTTCTTATGGTAGGCCGATTTGTGGAGTGTCGGAGTGCAGTGCGGCAGCTCTTCATCAGTACAGAGTTTGCTGAGACTTCCCATGCACGTACAGCAGCAGGGATCATTTGTACAGAGAAGGTAGAGGATCCAGAGTTCTGGGAGTCTCTCAAGACTCTTGACAAAATGGTAAAACCAGTGATTCACTTGCTTAGAGTGATAGATCGTATGCAACCTTGTGTTGGCAAGGTTTATGAAGCAATGGATCGCATGGTCGAGGCGCTTGGAGATCTTGAGAAGGACCCAGATAGGCTTGAAGAAATCAAAGACCTATGCAGCAGCAGGTGGAACTCCTATAGTTCACCTCTTCATGGTGCAGCTTTTGTGTTGGATCCAGAGTTCCAAGGTGCAGGACAGGAGCATGATTCAGAGGTAATTACACATTGGAACACTATTTTGAAGAGGCTTCACCCTGATAGAGACATGCAGCGCAAAATCAAGGATCAGCTTGCATTTTACAGGGATATGCGAGGATCATTTGGGACTGCCGATGCCCAAATTGATCGCACCAAGATTTCCTCGGTCTTGTGGTGGCAAGAAAATGGTTCAGATGGTCCCGATCTTCAGCGACTTGCTATCCGCATTCTCAGCCAAGCGGTTAGCTCCTCTTGCTTGGAGCAATTGTGGAGTGTTTACAGCCACATTGCATCTAGAAAGAGGAACCGACTTGGAGTGGAGAAAGCAAATGACCTTGTTTTTGTCAGTGCAAACTTACGAATGCTTTGCAAGTCAGCATCTAAAGTGACAGACCCTTTTCTACAGTGGGAGATGGAGGCAGAGGCAGAGGTGCTTGGAGAGGCGGCAGCATCTACACATGAGGATGAGCCTATGCAGGAGGATTGGGATGATATTCATGAGATCCAGGACACCACTACAGATTGGGAGGCAGGAGGCTCTTCTCAAGCATGACTCATGAGTCATGACTGATTGCTCCTTATATCTTTTTGTAGCGCCTTGGCTGGCCTTGTAAGCCATCGTCATGATCTATCTAGTATCAATGTTTTGCTCCAAGCTTTTGTGTGGAGATTGGACTCTTTTAATTTTAAGTTAAGTTAATGTCCTTTCTATGAAGAATCAAGATGCTTCTGTGTCATGTGAATGGTGGATTCGTGTCATGAGTCATGACCGCACCTTAAGACTTAAGCATCATTGCAAAGCATGCCTAAATAGGATTCTACTTGGAGTAATGAGTGTGTGTGGCTCTCTACTAACATATAGGTTGAATCCACCCTAATTTAAGCATAATTCGAGTTTACCGTTCCGGCCCCCGTTCCCGTTCCGCTTTTTCGGAGGGCCCCCGTTCCGGAAACGTTCCAGAGGCCCCCGTTCCCGTTCCCCGTTCCCGTTCCGGGTAACTTTGCTGAAAAGGTCCCTCGGGAATAGGCAGCGGAAGCAAAAGGCCTTGCTGCTTACCCCGAGGAGCTTTTACTTTTTGACATATAGTACAATGTGTGACATAACTAAACACATCTTTTCGCATTTTAGGCCAATAGAAAAATCGTTCAATCTTTTCCAATGTGCTGTTCATACCCCTGTGCCCACCCGTGAGAGAGTCATTGCATCATGCAATATGGCTGGCCTGAGAGAGGGCAACACACATAGACGCTAACAAAAAAATAACAATCCATCACGAATGAGATAGTTGCTGGGCCCTTGGGAAGCAAGAGCCTGCAACCAATACTTACCAAACTCCGAATCTGCATACTGGTTCTTCATGCTGTCAAAAGACTCACCCTGTATAGAAAATGTGGTTCTTGACTCAAGAGCCAAAATCTGTCCTTTGCGACTCAACGCCTCTGCAACAGGGTTAGCTTTCCCAGGCACATACTCAATCAAACCGCCAAATTGCTGAAAAAAATGTACCACCGCGCTTGGCGATCACTCCAATGTGCACTAGGCATAGACTATAGCCACTTGAGGGCTTGATGATCTGTGCGCACTGTAAACTCTCTACCATACAAAAAAATGCTTCCAATGCTTAAGAGAGTGAATGACAGACAAAAGTTTTTTATCATAAACTGAATAATTCTTTTCCGCACTATTGAGCTTCCGGCTAAGGAAAGCTACTGGGCGACCATGCTGCTAGAGCACAGCACCTATAGCGACATTGCTCGCATCCGTCCATACCTCAAAGGAGTCATCCCAAGAGGCAAGGATAAGACACAGTGCTTCTGTCACCGCAACCTTGAGAGCTGCGAAAGCCTCAATGACAGCCTCCGGCAAGTCTACGCGCTGACGGCGAGTCTTTACCCCTTTCAAAACATCAGTCATAGGTGCAGCAATGCGTGCAAAATTCTCTATGTGCGAACTATATGCTTGACATAAACCAAGAAAAAAACGCACATTATATGCAGTTTTGGGCAAATCCCAATTACGAACCTGTTCCACCTTCGCGGGGTCTAGCTTGACGCCTTTTGCAGAATGATATAACCCAAATAAGTGACTTCAATAAGAAAAAATTCAGACTTCTTAGCTGCAATGTACAACTGACACTCATCCAAACGAGTTAGTACCCTTTCAACATCTCTTTCATGTTGTTCCCACGATGCAGAAAAAATGAGAATATCATCTAAAAAGATGAACACACATACACCTACCATGTCGCCGAAACGACCTACCATGAGACGATTGAACGTACCCACGGCTCCTGTCAATCCAAAAGGCATAACAATATACTCCCATTGCCCTCGCTCGGTGCGAAAGGCGGTCTTGAAAATGTCGCCTTTGAATATCCGTACTTGATGGTATCCACTTTTGAGATCGACCTTGCTGAAAACCTTTGCCCCATTGAGCCTATCGAGGATATACTCAATACGAGGCATCGGAAACTTGTTCTTGACGGTCATCTTGTTTAATGCCCTGTAATCAACACACAAACGAGACGAACCATCCTTCTTGCGAACGAACAAAATAGGGGTAGCAAAAGGACTTAACTAGGACGTATGAATCCTCTAGCCACCAACTCCGTGAGTTGTCGCTCTAACTCTTCCTCCTGTGACTTGTTCAAACGGTAGGGAGCCTTACTGACAGGCTGCGCTCCCTCCATAAGCTCGATGCGATGGTCCTCCGGCCGCTCCGGTGGGAGAAGAGGTGGAAGATCATCCTGCAAAAAGAGATGTTTAAATTTCGTAAACAACTCCGAATACTTACCTGGAGCCTGAATGCTCTGGGAAACTGGGGCAGCATAAATGAATGCCGCTTGTGCTCCTCGTCGTAATTCACGCTTTACCTATACATGCGAGATGAGAGGCAAAGAATGCAAGCCCTCCTCAGCACGAATGATGAGGGGGGAATCAGATTTGGCATGTAGAATGAGAGTGTTAGCTTCAAAATCAATGACAGCGTTGAGTTCACGAAACCATATAATGCCTAGGATCATATCACATCCTGAGAGAGAAGACACAAGAAATTTCCTACGAAAAGAAGCTTGTTGAACGGTAAACATCACATCAAGGCACTCCTTCGTGATGAGAGAGTCCATACCAAGAGCAAAGCCAGAAACCTCGAGAAGAGAATTCTGACTAACCTCTAGGCGGGCTCTCTCAACAAGAGGAGGACTAATCACATCATGCATACTGCCTGGATCAAACAATATGATAAAACGTTGTCCTTTTACATGACCATAACACTTCAAGAGAGATTCATCATGTGTGTGTCAGAGTCAGGAGAAGATGCAGGTTGTGTTGTGACAGAGTTTGTGGTAGTTGTGGGTGCTTTTGGTCCTTTAGGTGGGACTGTCTTAGGACAAGCCTTCTTAATGTGACCCTTGACATGACATTGAAAACATCTACCTTCTTTAGCATAAATCACTTGTTCTTCAGCCGTGATGTATCCTCCTATAATTCCTTGAGAAGCTTTTTCATCAGGGGTTAGCTTAGGTTTTGAAGGTGCTTTAGCTTTACCCTTAGATTCATTGTTAGAGTTCTTTTCCGAGGAATTAGAGGAAGAAGGGCTAGAAGAATTACCGTTCTTACCATTCTATGTGTTCTGAGAATTATGCGGGGTTTCTTGAGAAGTCTTGTTTTCCTTAGGCTTTCCTTTGTTGTGCTTCATCTCGTGGGCGAGAGCAATTGCTACCGCTTTGTTGAGATCGGGTGGATCGAGTACCTCGACATCATACTTGATATACTCGTCCAATCAGTAAAGAAATGCCTCCTTGCGCTTCTTATCCGATTTGCGTAATTGAGTGCCGAGCTGCAAAACTCGATTAGAGAAAGACATAACCGGCATACCGTTTTGCTTGAGAGCTCGCCAATCGTCCTTTAGTCGTGCAAAGTACTAAGGTCGCATAAACCGCGCCTTGAGCTTGTCTTGAAAATCAGCCCAACTAAAAGGGAGGGGCGTGAGATCGTCGGCTGCCTCTAGGTGCGCGGCTAGCTGTGCCTCTTGCCAAGCCTGATACCAATTTATGGCATCACCGGCAAGGTACATAGCTGCCGTCAAAACTTTGCTATTGCCTGTTTTCTTAGTTGTCGCAAAATAAGCATTAAATTGATGCAACCAAGAAAGAATAACAGTAGCATCCATCTTACCATCATACTTACTGAAAGTCAACTTCTCTGTGACTGGATTGTGTGAATCTGCATCGTTGCTTGCGCCACTTGACGAACTCCCACGATCTTTGGGTGATTCGGTCTTCGAGGCTAGGACAAGGGAAATAAATTCTTGATTACGAATCTCCCTTTGAGCTTCTCGCTCGGCATCCCTTTCTGCGTTGCGTTCTTTTCGTTCAACGCGCTCGCATTCGAGAGCAAGTCGCTGTTCTTCTTGTTTTGCGGCAAGAGCAATGCGCTCACGTTCCTGAGCAAGTCGATTTTCTTCTTGTTTTGCAGCAAGTTTGTCGTTTCTTTCATCGCGCTCGCGGTCCTTGGCTTCTTGTGCACGGTTCTTTGTTGCTTGTTCTTCTGCTTTGCTTGCGAGTTGTGCCAAGGCAACTCGATTCGTTTCTTGTTGTTGTGCCATCATGTCCAACATCGACTTGACCATCATCTCCACATGAGTGAGAACAACTCGTGGCGTAGATTGCGAAGGGGGAGGGTTGGAAAAATCTCCTGGTGGGGAGAATCCTTCGTCGCCTCTCTCATGCTCATCACTTGAATGTGAAGTATCCATGCCGCTTCGGGTGACGACCATGCACTAGGATCTTTGGTTCTTAAGTTCTCGAGGAACTTGGTTCTTGAGTTTCTTGAGGTTCTTGAGGATCTTCAGGTTCTTGAGGGTTTCTTTCGCTTGCAAATCGCGTTGGCGAAGGATCTTCTCCTCACCCGAGTTCTACCCTTTTCTGCGGGCGCACCCCTTGGCGACCTTGCACTCACACCAAGGTTTCTTTTTCCCACCTCACGTCGATTGGCTTGCCGCTAAGTGCGCGGTTCGCTCTCAATGAGTGAAAAGAGACACAAGGGGACGTTGGACAAGCCCTTCTTTCTTGGGATTCCTGTCACTCTTCAACAAAACACGATTAGGAATCGCCACGCCCAAGTAAACTTGGATTTGTGCGATCGCAACAAGCAAAAAAAAATCTTGTGGTTCTTTCCTTGAGTAATGCAGGACACATCCAAATCTCTGATACCAATGTAAGGTGCAGCGGAATGAATGTTGTATTTTCTCAAGATTAGTGATCTTTATTGCTCAAGGTTCCTTTTAGTTCTTAGGGAAAGAGAGAGCTTTCCGTCTTATGGAGAGTGCTATGATCACGAACAAAGTGAGTGGATATTGTGCGTGCAAGTGAATGAGACTGAGAGAAGGAGAGAAAAGAGATACGACACCCGAGAGGTTGTAAAACCCTCCTCCGAAGGCCCCACTCTCGTCGGCGAGAGTGGTCTACTTTGTTTGCACAAAGGTGTACAATGCGTATGCAATGGACTGATGCAATTGGACTATGCCGATGACGATGACGGCAGCGACTTAGGCTGAAATCTGTGAACTTCTTGGTGGCTGAAAATGACTGTTTCTTGATGGGTTCATGGCTGAAAAATGACTGTTTTGTCGGGGTCGAGAGGATGATGAAAAACGCTGGACTTTCTGCTCTTTCTGCTACGTTTTTGGAGATGAATGCTTTGCTGAAAAACGCTGTGACAGCAGAGGTTTCTTTGCTGAAAATGGCAGTTTTCCAAGTGCTTAATAACTCCTTACCTGGCCTCGGTAGTCTGCTGCAATTTGCTTGATGAAATCGCTGAATTGGCTGAGATTTGCCTGGCGTTAGTAGTGGCCAAAAACGCTGATGTGACCAATGGGAAAAACACTAGCTTTCACTGCTTGCCGGCGATATCTACATGGGAGGAAAACGCTAGGGCAGCCAAAAGAGTGGGCGATCCCAAGATGAGGATGATGCGGGGGAATGGGCCTAACCAAGTTGCTTGTAGAGGGTCTTGCTGAGAGAGGGAGGGAAACACCTGTTGCTTGGTAGCCTGCTGTGCTCCTTGGCTCATCTGCCAATTTGTGCTAACTTGGGTTTGCTTATATATTAACTTACCCAATTTGCCCTACTGAGTACCCAACAAAAGTCACTTAATAAATAAGTGAAAAATGTCAAAAATAGGGAAAGATGGGATAAAGTCATATGAAAAATCCCCAAACTAACTCTGATGGAATCTGATGGAAATGCTTACGCTTATGCTTATGCAACCATAGTATATGCATCTACTCTAAGTGACTGGGCATGCACGGTCTACGAATAGACTCACAAAAGTGCCAGATCACTTCTAATCTAACTTGACTCGACTTGACGGAAACCCTATTATGGTGTAGCTTGTCCACGGACACATAGGGTTGGGATGTGTCACATGACACGTTCAAATCATCATGCAATTCTTCATGTTTATCATCATGCAAATCATGTGTCATGCTTTGGAGAAGAAGAGACTGAGAGAGTCTCCTTTTCCCGAATCTCTTGCATCTGTGCCTGCACTTGAAAAAAGAGTCTCAACAACTCTTGCATGTGTCGCGCCTGCACATGCTCACGCTCTATGGCTACCTTTCTTTCTGCTTCTCTTTCTGTTTTTCTTTCTGTGTGTCTGCGATCCATTTATGCTTTCCTTTCTTTGCATTCACGATCAAATTCTGTCATTCTTTCTGCTCTTCTTGCTTCGCGTTCTAACTTCCTGTCCATAAACATTTGCTCCAAAGCCTCCATAGGAGTTAGTGCAATCCTTGGCGTAGATGAGGAAGGGGAAAGGTCAGAAAACCTCCTGGTGGGGAAAACTCTTCTTCGCCACTCCCATGCTCACCACCTCCATGCGAAGTATCCATTCCGCTTTGGGTGATGACCATCCACCGAAGTCTTGGGTTCTTAAGTTCACGAGGAACTTGGGTTCTTGTGGGTCTTGGGTTCTTGAGACTCTTGAGTTCTTGCGGTTCTTGAGGTTCTTGCGGTTCTTCTTTCGCTTGCAATCTGTGTTAAGAGAAGATCTTCTCTTCACCCGAGTTCTTTTCTTTCCCGCGGGCGCACCCCTTGGCGGCCTTGCGCTCACACCAAGGTTGCTTTTTTCCACCTCACGTCGATTGGCCGGCCGCTAAGTGCACGGTCCGCTCTCAATGAGTGAAAAGAGGCACAAGGGGAGGCTGGACAAGCCCTTCTTTCTTGGGTTTCCTGTCACTCTTCAAAAGCACGATTAGGAATCGACACGCCCAAGAGGACTTGGGTTACGTGCGACCGCAACAAGCAAAAAAAAAATATGTGGTTCTTTTTTTTGAGTGATACAGAACACTGCCAAAGCTCTGATACAAATGTAAGGTGCAACGGAAGTGAATGTAGAACTTTGCTCAAGATGAGTGCTCCGAACTGTACTCAAGTTCCTTTTACTTATGGAAGGGAGAGCCTTCCGTTCTTAATGAGAGAGTGCAATGGACACAAACAAAGTGAATGGACACTGTGAGTGCAAGTGCATGAGACTGGGAGATAGAGAGAGAAGAGAATACGACACCGGAATGTTGTCAAACCCTCCTCTGAAGTCCCCACTCTCTATAGCGAGAGCAGTCTACTTACGATTGCACAAATCTCTACAATGCTTGGACTTGCCGACGAGGACGACGACGAGGCGGGCTGAAATCTGAGAATGCTAAGGGCTGAAATCTGCAAATCTTTATCTGCTGAATTCTAACTCTATGTCGGTGACGATGTCGATGGCGACGATGCGACGACGATGTGCTGAAAACGCAGATGCTGAAATCTGCGTTTTCTGGGCTGAATCTGCAAACTGCGCTGGATCTGACCGTGCAGCGAGGATCTACTACGGAAAGGTGAGATATGCGAGGTTCGGGACTTGTTTTGCGATGTCTAAGTGCTAAAAACTGAAAACATTGGTGCTTGTGTTGGTTCCGTCGCGATAGATCTGCGAAACTCTAAAATGCCTGGCAGATGTAAAAACGCTAGGGCTGAAAATCTGACTTGCGGTGGGAATCTGCTAACGCTAGGGCTGATCTGCTATCGTTGTGCAAATCTGCTAACGCTAGGAGTCTTTTGCTTCTTGTTGTCGCCAAGTTGTTGCCAATGCAAAAACGCTGGCTGATCTGATCTGGTCCAAAAACGCCAGCCTTCTGCTGTGATGCAAAAACGCTAGGCCTCTTCGGGGGGTTTTGCTGAGAAGTTGCCTGTTGAGCGTGTGCTCCTGCTGCCTCTTCTACCAGAAAGTGCTAGCGCTAGGTTTGCTTATATACAAACTTAGCAAAATTGCCCTACCTACTTTCCAACAAAAGTCACTTAAAAATAATAAGTGAAAAATGTCAAAAAATAGGGAAAATAGGTCTACGCACTGTAAAAATGCTCATGATGGGTTCTGATGGAAATCTAATGGTCATGCTGTGTGCAACCAAAGGATATGCATCTAATCTAAGTGTCTGGACATGCACGGTCTGCGAACAGACTCACAAAAGTGTCAGATCACTTCCTAATCTAGACTCACTTGACTTAACTGAACCCTGGTCATGTTGTAGCTTGTCCACGGACACATAGGGTTGGATGTGTCGCGTGACAGTTGTTATATGCTGATGATATTGTGTTGATCTCTGACTCATTAAAGGGTATGCAGCGACAATTGGATGCATTACACAAATTTGCAGAGGATAGTGGATTGTCTGTAAACCTTTGTAAAACCAAGGTTATGGTTTTTAACACCACACCACAATGGATCAGGAGATCAGCACCGACTTTCACATATGGTCAAGAGATTGTAGAGTATATAGATGCATACACTTACCTTGGGGTTGTCTTCACTGGGCGGAGGTTTTCTTTGGAGAGAGCAGCAGACTAGACTGACTAGAGCTTTTGCGGCCTTGGGAGGCTTGGAGAGGATGTGTTCGCAAGCAAGGTTGTACCAATACGTACGTGTGGAACTGTACTGTACGGTACGTCCGTACTGATCCGTACAATACGCGTACGGATCGTACAGTACGGTGATTTTTTTTATAAAAAAAATTAAAGCCCTTTTAGGCTACTGGACTCTGGATATCGATTTGCGTGAGTTTTTCGCTGCCCAGTGCCACTGCTGAGCGTTACAGAAAGGCTTTTGCAGACTGTGCAGAACCAGGTACCTACTACCCCCCCCCCCAACTCTCTCTCTCTCCCCCTCTCCCTCTCTCTCTCTCGAGTCTCTCTCTGCGAGAGAATACACCAGTCAAAGCATCCACTAAATCCTTGATTCCTCTGAGTCTCGACTCTCATCTGTGACCTTATTATTTGCATGTTTTCAGTAGGCTGTTTTCATCATGCCGAAACCTACGAACCCTTTGTGGAAAGAGCACACCAATGTAATTGAAGTTGTGAATACTCTTGGGCAGGCTGGATAAGGTTGTCGCAAGTGGTCATGCAAGTACTGTGGTTTCACGCTGTCGAGTACAATCACTCGAGTTGTGATGCATCTAACTGGCATCAATCGCACAAATAATTGTGGCAAGTGCAAGATGGTACCTCCAGGTGTGCGGGAAGCATTGATTGCTGAGAAATTCCCAGCATTTGCAACAACAAACAAAGGAAAAGTGGCACAACAAACACAAGACCGTTTGCAAGAAGCTCTTCTTGGACAGCTTGGTAACTCTTCTACATAGGTGGAGGAGAGCTTAGGGTCTCAGCAAATTGCAAACAGGAAGAGGGCTCGTATCATGCAGGAAGAGGAGGATGAGGAGGTTGGTGATGTGCATGTGCGTAGGCAGACCACCTTGCCTTCACGTGTGCATTCTGTGTCTTGGATAAAAGAGCGTCAGAAAGTGGCTGAGATGGAGATTGCTCGCACTCTCATTGAGTGCAACATCAGTTTCAATGTCTTGGAAGACTGAACAATGGAAGAGGATGGTGAGGTCCATTGCCCATGTAGGTGCTGGTGCCACAGATACATGGTATGGCCTCGATTACAAAAAGATGCGCACCACAGCACTGGAGGAGCAGAAGGCCTTGATGGATAAGGCGCTAGTGCCTGTTAAGGCTGGATGGCAGCAATTTGGATGCACCATCATCTCTGATGGATGGAGTGATGTACGTAGGAGACACATCATTAACATACTTGTGTCTTCTTGTCTTGGTACATATTTCTTGCGTGCTATGGATGCAGGAAAGGCAGGAGATAAGATCACAGTAAATTCATTTTTGAGCATATTTCAAGGGCCATCAATGACGTTGGTAAAGAGAATGTGGTTCAAGTTGTCACAGATAATGCAGCCAACTGCAAAGCTATGGGAGAAATGGTAACGGCACAGTTTCCTCACATTTTTTAGACTCCATGTGCAGCCCATTGTTTAGATTTGTTGATGGAGGACATAGGCAAACTGCCTTGGGTGCAGCCAACAATTTCAGAGGCTACCAGATTGACCACATTCTTCCGAAAGAAGCATCGGGCCTTAGCCATCTTTCGTAGCCATAGTACCCTCGATATGGTGCGGCCCTCCAAGACCAGGTTTGCATATATGTATTTGGTGTTGCAAAGACTCTCCAAGGTGAGGGATCCACTGTTGCAGACAGTTGTGGACCCAAAGTGGAGAAACATGGCTCGTGCAAACAGTGAGAACACCAAAGCCATTCAGAGGCGTGTGTTGGATGAGTCTTTTTGGACAAAGGTCCATACCTTGATAGTGGCTTTGCAGCCAATGTATGTCTTGCTACGAGTCACGGACATGGAGGGCTCGACATTAGGCCTTGTCTACTATCTCTTCATGCAAATGAAGAGCCACATCACGGCATGCCAAGCCTTGACTCAGGAGCGGTGAGTGTCAAATTTTTGCATGCCATTCTTTTTACATCTAGGCCATGTATCCATTGCTAATTTGAGTGTGATCATTGCTGATTTTTTTGCAGGCGAGATGATATCCTATTCTTTATAGAGAGTAGGTGGAAGTTTATGAGCCGTCCTATTCATGGGATGGCTGCTTTACTCCATCCTTTTTACAAGACCCCAGAGTTGTTTCATGAGAGTGATCTCCTCACACTAAAGGACGAGTACATTAATGATTCGTTTGAGGAGCACGAGCAACTGGCAATAGATGCTGAGATGTGCAAGTACATGAACAACTTGGGGCCATCGTTTTCACTTCAGGTAGCATTGCATCCAGAGGCAACCAGTTGTCCTCTCACTTGGTGGCAGAGTTATGGTCGCCAAGGTCTTCCATGCCTGACTATTATGGCTCTACGTTTGCTCTCGCAGGTATCTTTTAAATCTCACTTTATTTCTCTATCTTGGGTCTTGCACAATGCGTTTAAATCCTGCCAACGACACCGGCAAATGCTTTAATGCAAGATTGCTCAGCGGGTGCTTGTGAGCGCAACTGGAGCGCTTACTCTTTGATCCATACCAAGATCCGGAATCGCCTTAGCACTTCTCAGTTGGAGAAGCTAGTGTATTGCAGGGCCAACATGAGGCTTGTGCGCTCTTACCACGCTTTGGGGACACCCAAGCAGGTAGTATGGCGATGTAGTATGACATCCTATGTATATGTTTCTTATTTACACTATTGTTAACAAAATGTACATTGTACAACAGGTTGATCCCTCACATATCAAGCTGGTAGTTGATCCTACTGTGGAGGAGGCGGACCAGCATATCAGAAATGAGCAGGAGAGATAGTACGCATGCTTCATAGAGAGCTAGAGGATGTCGATCGGCGTGTGACAAGGTCTCCTGCACGTGCTTACAACATTCCATTACGCCTCCAAGATACAGGTGAGGGGAGTGCACGACGGATGAGCATTCGCAAAGGCAAGCTACCCATACGTACTCCTCGGCAGCGTGCGAATGAGGTAGTCCGTCTCATTCACACTCCAGAGGGAGAGGAGGATAGTGATCCAGACCCAGGTGGTGCAGACGAGGCCACATATGTTATGGTGATAGAGCCAGAGTTTGATGACGAGGGCAATGTCGTGGCAGATGGCGATATGCTCTTTTCAGCATCATCTTCTTCTCCTTCTGACGATGAGTTTCACTAGGCACTAGTGACTGGTTACTAGTCTAGAGTCTAGACATTTTCACATATTTCAGCAGGATGTTGTTTTTTATGTACGCTCTATCAGGAGCCATTTTGGCTTGACATTTGTCATTATTTTGGTTCCATCCTTATTAGCAGTTTGTGCCATGTGGGCTACTTGAGTCTTGAAGCAATGTTTGTACAGTTCTGAGTTTATTGTCAGCAACTTACCTTTTGTTCAATTGCTTCATGCTTGAAGGTTTGTCATTGTTCTAAGTTCTCTTGTCAGCAAGTAGAAATGTTTTTACGTTGTTCAATGTATATTGTTTCTTGAAGGTTGGTACTTGTTTTGAAGTTAAGTGAATCTCCAGTGGACAATGTGTGTAGTAATGTGTCCCCAAGTACTTTGCATGATATAGATTGGTTAACCCTCTAACGAGGAAAATAAAATTTTCTTAAATTTCCTCTCATTTATTTTTTTTACAAAGATACGTATTTTTACGTACCTAAAAAATTTATCCATACGGCACAACGTATAGTACGTACAGTCACGACCCGTACAATACGTATGGTACAACCTTTTTCGCAAGTTCAGTTCCAAGAACCTCGGACAAAGTTGTGGCTCTTTGGTACCTTAGTAGCCTCAGCTATGTTGTATGGGGTGCAGACATGGGGACCTTCTATAGGCCAGGATGGTTGGAGACGTATGGAGAGGCCTTGGTATCTACGATCTCTCGATTGATCAAAGCCAAGGCCTCAATACCCCACGCTATCATTCGAGCAGAGCTAGCTGCCCCTCCGATGGAGATTGAGACGCTTACCAGATCAATCTCCTTTGTGCACAGCTTGTGCGATACTACTAGAGACAGATATGCTAGACTGGCCCTTGAGTCTTCCAGACATTTAGCTCTTCAAGGGGACACTTCATGCTGGTATGCACAGATGACATCATGGTTTCAGACGCATGGTTTCACCATGGACAGGCTGCCCCCTTTCCAGTACTCTCTTCAGGCACCCTCGATGTCTCTTACACGGGTGGAGATTACTAGACTCAATTCGTCAGGAAGCTAGATACCAGGAGGACATGGATAGAGCCGCCACACGAGTTGGGCACGAAGATGGCTTTCTATAGAGAGCATCTTCTCCACCTCACAGGAGATGGGTTTGTAATTCGATCCAGCTACATGGACACACATATGTCTCATGGTTTGCGGTGTGCCATTGGTCAGATACGCACATCCTCACATCAGCTGGAGATTGAGACTGGTAGATTTAGAGGGAAAGGGATGAAACCCCAAAGTCCTGAGAGATGAGATGCTTAATCCAGATTACAGCAAGGCAAGAATGAAAAGCTAGTTCCACATGTTTTTATAAGGCTATGATCAGGTGCAACCACATGACAATGAACTAGGCTGTACTTGATGCCAGACTTCAAAAAAAAATTCAAAATGGAAATCACTATCTCAAGGGAAAGACACAAAGTAATCACAATCCAATCACTAATCCAAGTATACTCGGATTACGAAGAGTTAGAGAGTGCTTAAAGAGACTGACTATACAGCGGAAGCATGGAGCAGCTTAAAGAGACTGACTGTACAGGGGAAGCATGGTAATACAACAAGATCACTGACGGGACTGAAAAGATCATCACTTTGAAGGAGGAAAAAATGAGCAGTACGAAATAGAATATCATAATGTATTAAAAAAACAATCATAAATTCCATCAAAGCTTCAATTGATTACAAGCAAGCAAATAGTGACAGTCACAAATAGGTGAAAAGTTGGAAAGTTCAAATTGGCCTACAATGTGTTTGAATGGAGAGAAAGAAAAAGCATGGAGCAAATGACTGTGAAATAGGATGTCCAGTATGCCTGGAAGCGAAGCACATGATAGACGAGGCCTACTGTGAAAGAAAGCCCGAAGTTTGAAATGGCCTGCCGAAGTACAGGGTGAAAATGATGACTTGTAAGAGGAGCTTACACAGGAGTCTATCTGGTTGGCTGTAGAGGGTAGTCTGTTGATCCAGCAGAGGAACTAAGCTTACACCTCCAGTAGCATCGAGGTAGCTCAGCAGCTGTTTGATGCCTTCCTGTAACAAACAACACATTCTTAGGTAGATTGTTCTTCTAAACCCAAAAGGCTTGCATGCTACGATGCCTACATGTGCCTGTGCATAAGGAGGAAACGGCAAGAGCGAGCCCTTTCTACATGCTTCACAAAAACAGAGAGAGAGAGAGAGAGAGAGAGAGAGTCTATGCTTCGTAAGTACGGAAGCGAAAAGAGAGCACACCTCCCTTAGCTTGGACTTGTCAGAGAGAAGTTTGCTAATGAGTATCTCCACTTCTTCTACGGTTGCCATAGCCATACTTTCTGATGAGAATACTCTCTCAGAACTCGTCGTGCATACTTTGGCGCGATGATGCTGTTCTCACAATGCAGAAGCGTACAATTTCTGGAGCTGGCTGTTGGTTTCTATTCAACGATCCGACATACAAATGCATGCATATGATGCTAAACGCGTACAAATACGCCATAAGAAAATTTACGAAGGATGCCTAGAGAGAGAGAGAGAGAGAGAGAGAGAAGAAGAAGAAGAAGACATCGTAGGAAACTATCCCAAGAGACCTTAAAGAGAGAGAGAGAGAGAGAGAACGCGCACATGTGAAGCGTTTGTTGTAGGAACGTCCTGCTTTTTTCTTGCTAATGAAGACATTGCAAGTAGACTAACGGCTCAGCTCGCTTAATGTTACAACCTGTCAGTTTTTGCAGGCCTGTAGACTTCCGGCCCCATGAACGTAGACGTACGTTTCTGAACGTGGTGAAGGGGTTTTTTTTTTTTTGGGGGGGGAGGGGAGGGGGGGGGGGTCCTATTATGTTTACGACGTTCAGCACCCGTTGCTTACAGGACAGGGGCGTGTCGGGACCTCGTGATGTGGAGGGCGCTTTTCGATCAAACGCATGGCCGAACGGTGCCATGTCCGCACCATAAGAGAGAGGAGAAAATCAATTCAAAGAGACCTTTAAGATCCATTTGAAGACTCTTGAACTCAAGTCTATTTATTACTGGGATAGAGAGAAACTTTCTCCAAGTGAAGATACAAATTCCTTACATGCTCCTCCCGCTTACACCCTCCCCCTCAGTGCCACCTATTGGCTCTACTTTAAAGAAAATAGTAATAGTAATAGTTGAAAGATTCCCTGATAGCACACTAAGGTTGTTGTGACCTTAGTGAGGGTTCAATTGTCAAAGTTGACGATGCGGAAGCGTAGAGACCAAGGGGAGTGAGCACGAGAGAGATAGATAGATTTGTATTATCGTTCTTGGAGGTCAAATATGACCTATGGGACCAAAGTTACATGTGATGTAGTATGTGTATGGAGAGAGAGAGAGAGAGAGAGAGAGAGAGAGAGAGAGACTCCTGAACCAATCAACCTTGGCAATGAATAATTGAGTATGTAATACTATGGAGGCAAGGGGTTGCATATATACCAACCACAGTAAATTGCCCTACTCAGACTTTGACAAATAAGTAAAATAAATACCTAAAAGCCAAAATAAATAATGGGCTCACATTCGGAAGTTCACTTGAGATGCCAAAACTCTAACACCCTCTTTGCATCTCATAGTGGACATAAATAGTGAGACCAACTCGATGAAGAAGTTACCATGGGCACCCCAGCAACACCAATCATGCTGGATTTACTACCCTCAACTTTGTACCTTTAGAAAAATGCCATCTTGAGCATCAATTTCCTTTTTAGAAAATTTGAATTGTAGACCACACAACATCCAGGAATCCCCATTCGTGAACTGTGAGCACATCACGTCCAGAGATAATAAATACTTCAAGATAATTAACTGTGGAACACATCCTGTCCATGATCCGACCAGCAACAATGGATTGGTGCACTCATCCATAGTGTTTTAGATACATCTAATTGATTCCCTGCCATATGCACGTGCCTTGAACTCCGACCTACGGTTCAAACACCGATAACTTTAACTCCAAGACAAGGGTCCAAATTAATTATACGGAGCACGTCTTGCCCCTCTCTGCCACTCACAAACCTCTCTCTCGCTGAAGCTGGTGGTGCACCAATCTCCATGTGACTAGAAGGTGGGAGTTCGTGCCAGTGTAGACTCCACTACACAAGCAACCTCATTGATGTCCTTCCATGAGTCACTATCATTGATTTCCTCATGATGCTTGCTTTTACCTTTGTCCTTTGTAGAGTCATTGTCTTTGCCTTCAGATCTGCAACCATTGGCCAAATGACCACGCTTTCCACAATTGTAACAACGGTTCTTGGTCTTCTTTCTGGAATCTAAAGCAGCAAGTGCTTCCCCACCAAAATCTGAATTTTGCCTTGAGTTTTCAACACGGCTTCTTCCTCGATGAGAAAAGAGCTGAGATCATCAAATTCCAACTTTTCCTTCGTGATTTGTAGCCGAAGTGTCCTGGACACCGTTTCATACGCTTCATGCAACTTTGTAAGAATCAAAGCAACTAATTGAGTATTCGTCAGTGCACTTTTCATAGCCGATAGTTGAGCATGAATAATTGTAGCCTTTAAAAAAAATGATTGCATGGAACTTCCTCATGGAAACTAGATGGCAAATGATTAATTGCATCGTAGAATCCCGATCAAACATTTATACAAGCTTGAACCACATATCGTTGGCAATCTTCAAAGTTTGAATGGCTGGAGAAATGTCATTTGCAAGAGATTCCACAATGGCCGATGTTGCCTTTGCATTAGCCGCATCCCAATCGACACACGATTTGAGATATTCTTCATCTTGAAGGAGGGTGTACATGTTGCTGGGGTCCCTCGTGGGACGGGGCTCCAAGCCATCAACAATATCCCATAAGACTTTCCATGAGAACCATAGTCGCATGATCAAATTCCAATGAGCATAGTTATTGTTGTTCAATTTGTCCATGGGGGGGGGGGGGGGGGGGGGGGTGCATTCTGAAGTTGCAAGATCTGGAAGTGGGAAGCCTTTTCGCACTCCAAGGGTGGCCGCACTAATCCCAAGCCGCAAAATCTTCAAGCCGATCCACTCCTCTGCTACTCCCAAGTGGCTCCACAAAATCTGTTATCCCTCTCTTGAGCTCCAATCTGCTCGCCTCGTGCAAGCCGCTCCACAACAAAGTAGCTGCACCAAGAAATTGTGTTGTTGTCGGCGAGCCTTTGTTTATACATCCCCAAGCCAATCAAGAACAACCCAATGTTGCTAACCCTCTCTTGGGCTCCGGGTCACCAAGGCAAGTTGGCCACAGCGTTTCAAAACGCTGGCAGTGGCCAAGGCAATGCGGAGAGATAAGGGGGAAGGGGGGGGGGGGGGGGGGGGGGGGGGGTTCTATGCCGTCACCAAGGGGCATTCTGAAATGCTAGCAAGGGGGGAGGGGGAGGGTTGTTACCTTCACCAAGGGCGCTGCAGAGAATAGCGTTTTAAAACGATGTGTGGTAGTCTTCGCCAAGGGGGGAACACCTTCTGCCACCCATCGGGCGTTTCAAAAATGCTATCCCTAGTGACAAGGGGGCACCGATCGCCAAGCTTTTCAAAATGCTAGCAATAGAGGGGTTCTGGCGCCGTTGTGGTGCAGTGTTTTGAGATGCCACTGCAGAGTGTGGGGGGTAGAGGTGCATGTGGCAAGAGTTCTTCTTCTTCTCTGCTTGCCCTTCTCCTCCAAGGCTCTTCAACAACATGGCTCTGATACCTTGTCAAAGTTGACGATGCGGAAGTGTAGAGACCAAGGGAGAGAGAGAGAGAGAGAGAGAGAGAGAGAGAGAGAGAGAGAGAGAGAGAGATTCATTAACCAATCAACCTTGGCAATGAATAACTAAGTGTGTAATACAATGGAGGTAAGTGGTTGCATATATACCAACCTCAATAAATTGCCATATCCAAACTTTGACAAATAAGTAAAATAAATAATGGGCTCACATTGGGAAGTTCACTTGAGATGCCAAAACTCTAACATCAATGTGGGACTTCTTATGCTACGCCTTGCAGCTTACAACACCCAATCAATGGTATGATCCATCACCTATGTCATTGCCTCTTTGTCCATCTTCATCATCATTTACGTAGTGATGCTGAGTGTCAATCTACAGGGTATGAGCTACTGATGTCATCTTCATCCCATATTGCTAGACGTACTTTTGTGTGTATGGTTGTGTGCTCTCAATAATTGTTTCAACCAATCATGAATAGCCCACAACATGTTCTTTGGGGAAAGAATACAATCTTGTAAAAATAGAAAACCAAACAAGGTGAAAGTCACGTTAGCATTCTAAAACAATAAAATGAAAATAAAGTAAAGAGGCTCTTAAATGAAAAGATCCATTTATGATTAAAAGGCCAAATAAACTCTCAATACTTCACAAGTTCACATGCGGAGGTTGTCTAAGAAGTAACAAAACTAATAAAATAGTCAACTCTATGTCTGACTCTTTTCCTATTTTATGAAGGCTAACATGTGTGTATGTGTGTGTGTGTGTGTAGAGAGAGAGAGAGAGAGAGAGAGAGAGAGAGAGAGAGATAAAGAGAGGTGAGAGAGTGAGAGGTCATACTCTGCTTTATCGAGACACCCTGACACATTGTGCTATATCACGTGTGTTTCCTCCTTTGCTCAATTGCGAGAGCCCTCTGCACCTACACTTGCTTTTGTTCGTGTTGCTGTTTTTTTATTTATACTTATACACCAAAGAACATAACAATTCAAAAGACAACTGGCTTTAGACAAAGGACAACGATTAGCACAAAAACAACTCGGTCTTTGATTCATTTTTGTACATCATAGTGAGAATGAGGTATCATTCTAGTGTTTTGTACATGAGATAGTCAATGACAACTTATTCTAAAGTGAAAGAGGCCAGGTTTGACAGTGATGGACATCAACTTAGCCAAAAAAATCCTAAGTAAAGATAGAGTCCTCACTTGCATCCATATTAACAAGACAAAAGATTCGTTAGCTTGAATACGTATTACAAGTGTCAACAAACCTATCATTTGTTATCCATGTCCTACTTAAAACCTTTTTAACTTATACCTACCATCCATGTAGCGTTAAATATAAGCAAATATCCATTCTGAGAACAATAAGCCACAAATGAAAGTGACATGTGTGTGTGTGTATGTGTGTGGCGACTCTGTAGAGATTGCGAGCCCTCAAGTCCTCTCTTCTTTGAGTTCGCATCAAAGATTTTCTTTCAGTAAGGTCACCGTGAGTATGTACGATTGTTAAGGCCATCAAGTTAGTGAGACTCCAATGATTTCTTGCTCTTAGCGTGTTAGCAATAGTACAAAAAGTGTGAGTTTCTTGTACCAAACTATGGGCTGGTGTACAAAGCTCGGTTTGCTTAAATACATGGTGTGGAATTTTGTACAGAATTGTGGGAAGGTTTATAGAAAAAAACATCCCTTCAGTGTATGACGGATTTCATCACGCCCATCATCAACACTTACAAACGCACGAAACAGATGGATGCTAAGTTTTTGAAAATGGGTGAAATCCGAGCTTGCTTATTGGAGGATTTTGAGGGTGCACGGAATGCCTAGGAGTGTCAGGAACCCGCTATTAAATTGCTCATTCCACTTCAAGCTCTCATGGACCCAGTGGTGCAGTATGCTCTGAATGGAGTTATTTTGTTCTTTTCAGGCAAGATGCCTACTATGCAAGACATGGGCCAGTGGGTAGATTTCCTTCTTAAACGCTAGGCATTTTGTGGTGTCTACTTTGGTGCCAAATGATTCTATAAAGGCAGGACACTGACGTGTGCAATATGTTGCTTGTGTTATCCCCATTGTTTTTTGGGACTCAGATGGTGCAGGTGTGGTGTGTGTGCTCTGGCAAATTTTTTTAAACAATGATTGCCAACGCTCATGAAATGAATGCTTGTCTGATACAGGAACCAAACAAAGTAAGGCTGACTGCACAAATTAGGGTGAATAGTAACCCAGAGAACATGAAGGCAATTAATAAAAAGCTACAAATGGCCAGATTGGAGCTTAAATTGCCTACAGTAGAACCCTATAGGACTAGGGAATACTTACCTAGGAAAGCAAAAGCGGTTTTTGAACCGACCAATGTAAAAAATCAAAATTCAGGATAATAGTAGGAGGTTGTTCTAGGGGTGTGACAACAATAACAAGTGGCAGAGGTCACTTGGTACCTGTCTACCCATTCATTGTAGCATATTCTAATAAGCTTTGATGTTTGGATGGTGGCAGGTACCGATCTCTCCTTCACTTACCAGAGGATGTCCTACTCCTCCTGAGTGACATATTGTACTTCATTCTTGAAAAATTAATTCAGTAATTTATGATCATGTTCTCTGAGTATATAAATATGATTGTATCATGTCTTGAAGTCTACTAGTTGTGTTCAATGGTGCAATTCACTATATAGTTTTGTATAATTGGAAAAATAACAGTAAACACACACAATATATTCCAGGCAGTCTTTGGTCGGACTGTCACTATATAGTGAATTGCACTATACTAATAGCATATCCTTATCTTGATGTCCATGTTAACAGGCTGGATGGATTTCATCCCTGACAAAACTCGGCTACGCCGACATTAAGGACCTTCCAATTCCACCGTTGGGGACTCAGTGCATACTATCATGCTTTAAAGGCCCAGATTTTCATAAAAAGCTTTTGGATTTTGAGAAAGAGGCAATTGCCAACCACTCCTTGTCTGCTCTTTGTATAGCCTCAGTCAATGATTGGATCTCCCTTCTAGCAGTAGCAAGAAAAGATCTTCCTAAGCTTCTTTCCTCTCTAGATAATTTTCTTCTTTCTCTTTGCTTCATTGATTTCCAGGATCGTACGGACTTGGAGTTCTATTTTAATTCCCTCCCCACTATTGTTAATAAGCTTTACCTCATTAACAATCTCCCGGCAGTCCCCTTAGAAATCAAACATAGCCAGAAAGTGGTTAACCCATTACTCGATCTTGATCTCCTTGACCCTGAAGAAAGGGAAGCCATTGCATCTCTAGCTATCTCAAATTCTGAGAAGGGCGATAAATCCATCTCCAAAGTCTTCTCGGAAGCTATTCCTCTTCTTCCTCCCATACAGGTAGAGCTTGATGCCATTCGTCTAGATAATAAACTATGGGATTTTGAGCTAATTAACCACTGCGCCCCTTTTTCTATCTCTGCTATAGCTCTCTTATGTAGCGTTGCCCCTGAAGTAGTAGATCAATGCCAAACTCTAGCTCTTCAAGCAAAACACCTACTTTCTTCCGACTTACCTTTTGATCTTCCCCAAGTTAAACTTTCAAATGTGGACTCGAACAAATGCCCCAACTCAAAGCTCATCGCTAGGACCAAAGGATTGGCACTCACAGACAAACTCAAAGACCATAAAAGATTCTTGAGAAGCTGCTAAAACACTTATAGACCTTTTGTCAAATGCCAATGTAGGAAATTGGATGCTAACTCGACTTGCTCGGCCTCGATCATATGGTTTGACCAACTACTCTGGAGTGTTTTTCAAAATCTTCCTAAATTTTTCCAATTTTCTTCAGGACCAGCACAGATCTATGCCTTCATTGCCTGGGTGGCTGCCTTCCCTGTGGAGCTACGCCATGCAGTCATTGTATATTATGCCTCTCATGAGCAACTAATTGAAGCAGTTAAAGGGCTGGTGGTCTACTCCCCTGGTACTCCTCTTCTTCCCAAAATTCAATCCACTCCCATTGCTCAAATCATTGAAAGCATCCTCAAACCGATGAAAGGAAAGGAACCAATGAAGAGAATTACCAACACCCCTGGCAGTTTTGCCTCTTCATCCACAAAGAGACCACGGCAATTTCGGGGCTCAGACGATCTAGGTGACACCACCAAAACCTTGGAATACAACACCCAAGAAGAAGAGGTACGAACTTTATACACAAAAAGTAATGGCTTACAAATGTTGGTAAAAAAACATAGAAAGAATGGTAGGTTTATACACTTGCTCTTCTGTAATAAATTCATGGATTTTATTCACCCTACCTCTTTCTTTAGTAAAATTCTCACTCATTTTAGGATCCCAAGATCCTTATCATATTTTAAAATTGTCTTTGGGTGGAAGTACGCTAATAACATAGCTCACTATATGTATAAGCCAAGATCCACATTTACGGAATTCATTAATGATAATGAGGAATGTGGATGTCTCTCGCATAATAGGTTTGCTAATCACCTAGTAGACTTTGGGAATATTGGAAAACATGTGTTATCTACTTCACCCAATGTATTCAGACACCCTCTGCTTAAAGAATTTATCAGTAAGGGTCTTAACCATATACCTTATGTTCCTGTCAATCCTAGCCCTGTGATAAAAGAGTTTTGCCTAGCATGGGATACAATATGCACCATTATGCATATTTCTAGTACTTCGGAACACCATGAGTGCATCAAACACTTGATCCTCGAACAATTTCAGGAGAATTTTCCAAACTTTAGGAAGAATCAAACACCTTGGTTTCTAAACGAGGAGCTAATGGATGAACTAAATTATGTTATGCGATTCATATATATCTGTGGTATTGATAAGTCTGCACAAACTCCAATCTTCATTTGCAAGAAGTTAGCAAGGATCAAAGCAAAAACTAGACTCTTGTCCGAAGAGTTTATCAAGGCACCTCTATCTGAACCAGAACTCATAGAAGAAGTTAATGGATTTTGTGAAAGCATGAACCTAGAAACACCTAAAACACATACATTACCATACCTAATGGGGAACTATAAGCTTCACAAAAAAGAGTTTCGATGGATTACAAATACACATAACTGTTTATTCTCAGAAATCACAGCTAGAATATCATCCATGCTGTCAGCTTTGAACACTGTATTTATTGAGATCACGGAACACTTGCATCTTAAATATAAAATGTTTGTTCACACACAGACATATTGTTATTGGTTAATCAATAATCAATTTGACTTCCTTATAAACCTACCTCCACAAATATTCTCTATATATTCTTTTGACATAAAAGCCTGCTATGAAGCCATTCCCCATGATGGAGCTAATGGCCTGATCATAGTTATGGAAGACATACTGAGAATCATTTCATCTACAGGTTACATGGGTTTCAAACGGGTAAGAAAGCAGATATACCTTACCAAAAAATACAAAGAAGTCACTTGGTCCTTTGATTATTTTAAAGGATTAAACCGGTTTGTGTTGGATCATTGTTACACTCAGCTTGGGCAGGACATATACAAACAAAAGAAAGGCATACCAATGGGGTACTCGTATTCCCCTATCTGGTGTAACTTATATTTGGCTTGGTTTGAACTAAACTTCATTAAAAAACTCGCAAAATTGGGTGAATTGGAAATGATGGCTGCTTTTCTTTACTCATGGAGGTTTATGGATAATTTACTATTCATTAACAACAGGTTTGTATTACAGTGTTTAAACCATAATAAACCCTTGTCCCATGAGGACCCCTTTACCATATATCCATTGGACATCATCAATATGAAGCAAACATCTGATACACATAGTGCAAAATATTTAAACACAAGAATAGGATTGCTACGACCATATATTGGGGACTTTACTTCATCTACATATTGGAAAAAGGACGGGTTACCAATAAATAGTATCTCATTTATACATGCATCCGCTAATAGACCCAAAGCGATGGCAGCTAAAGTGTGTATATCACAAGTTATGCCAATTGTATATAATGCCTCGCACCTAGCAATTGCATATCAGGACATAGTACGTCTAATCGACATGTTTGAAAGAAATGGATTTTCTAAGCAGGTGGTCACAAACTATATTAACAAATTTTTGCAGAACAATCGATTTCCTGGAGTACGATTTGACACTATTAAAATCATTAAAACACTTGGTGAGGGGATAGGTCCACTTAGTGGGCCTACCCCCCACTAAGTGTACCTTACCCCAGGGATGGGGAGGGCCACACACACACACACACACACACACACACACACACACACACATTACACGATACCTAAGAACCTGGTTAATATGCTGGTAGCTTGCTACTCATGCAGAAATCGGTCGGACATACACTATCATGCAAAGGAAGCACTGGAGGAACAATGTGAATGCCCCGGAGAGTCTTCGGAGAACATCTTATGCCATACTCGTAGAAATTGTTCTTCATATGTTTGTATTCAAATATTGTTTGTAATGGAACATTCTATTTGGTGCCAGGGAATAAAAGGACTCGATGTCTTCGCACGTGAATTGGGCCTAATGGGTTCAGGGCACAACACAATTTTAAAAGAATCTCACATGCTAAGAATTAAATAAAAGGTATTTCTGCTAAACATAGTCTCTGAGCCGAGGCATGAGCATGGCTGTCTTGAAAGCACCGAATTCGGGTAGAGCTACTAAGGGGCATATAAACGCAGCGTGAACCATAGCAGGCACCTCATCTGCACCATTGCCTAATCGAGCACACACACCAAGCCTGCACCATCGCCCATCGAGCACACACACCACACCTACACCATCGCCCTTCGCACATACACAGACATCAACGCCCAAAAGCTGGTTCGAACATAGGGGAGTGGAGGAGACTCCACGCATTGACATTTCCTGCAGAGGCATCTCCTAACGCTGAGGGAGGCAATGACGAGTTCACAAGTAGATCTCCACCTTGATCTACTGAGCTTAACACACCATACTTAACATATGGTGCACTGTCCTAATGCGCAAAGATGAGGTATTAAACTCAGGGTTAATAAGGATGAATTTATATGAATAAATTCTACATAAAGGTAGCATATTTAAACATCTGGCTCATGCTGACCTGCATAACATCAAAGAGAGCGTGCACTAATCCGCATGGAAAAAAGGGATAAAACGGTTTTCAAAGCATACAACAGTGTACTAACCCTTACTCGAGAATTCTGGTCTTTAAAAGCGTAAACTGTATTGATCTTTTCAGATGCATGAGCGTAAACTGTACTGATCTTTACTCTGTATATCATTTGCAATATAGCTTTCGTACTAGGCATGAGCTGATGTAGTACTGGATTATTGAATATATTCAAGCAGGATGAAATGCCTAATTGGGAAATAGGGAAACTAAGACTTTGGGAACCTGTAACAGGAGCATTGAAGAGATAATGCATGCGTGATAACTTACATAATGTCTGGGTAGTAAGAATGCTTTTTCAGTTTTTTCAGTCTTTTAAAAATAAACACCCACTTAATCACACAGATGCATATAGATGAATGGTGTCTGGTAGCTGATAACACTCAGTTGTGCGAACCTGAGCATATGCATGTGTACATGATGTAGTTTTGGAAGAGAATTAATATGGAAGTGGTCGCTTGTCGAGAACAAATGGCATAATAACTGTGGTTTTTTTTGAGAGATTGCTGAATCACATGTATGGCTGGACTTAAAGAATCCTTTCATGAATTTACTCTCTGATCCGGAAACATATCGTAGTGAATGAGCAAGCTGGCTTTGCAGGTCTGAGCAAAAATATAGGAGTAACTTGGTGGTTACATAACTTAATCTAAATAAGGAAATGCTTTTTGTGATTGAGACTGGATTAGGCTTAACCAATCATTTGCAGGTATTGATAAAGGTAGTTTTTTTTGAAAGACATGCATATTAAGGTGTTTTTGGAAGGCAACTGGTTGCTTGTCAAGATAAGTAACGGGTGCTGTTTGAGAGCAGGTTTGAATCACATACAGGAAGATAATTGGAATGTTTGAAACCTTGATACGATTATGGTTTTTTTTGAAAATTGTTTAGAAAAACAAACAGAACTTTGGCAAATTTTTTTAAACAATGATTGCCAACGCTCATGAAATGAATGCTTGTCTGATACAGGAACCAAACAAAGTAAGGCTGACTGCACAAATTAGGGTGAATAGTAACCCAGAGAACATGAAGGCAATTAATAAAAAGCTACAAATGGCCAGATTGGAGCTTAAATTACCTATAGTAGAACCCTATAGGACTAGGGAATACTTACCTAGGAAAGCAAAAGCGGTTTTTGAACCGACCAATGTAAAAAATCAAAATTCAGGATAATAGTAGGAGGTTGTTCTAGGGGTGTGACAGCAATAACAAGTGGCAGAGGTCACTTGGTACCTGTCTACCCATTCATTGTAGCATATTCTAATAAGCTTTGATGTTTGGGATGTGGCAGGTACCGATCTCTCCTTCACTTACCAGAGGATGTCCTACTCCTCCTGAGTGACATATTGTACTTCATTCTTGAAAAATTAATTCAGTAATTTATGATCATATTCTCTGAGTATATAAATATGATTGTATCATGTCTTGAAGTCTACTAGTTGTGTTCAATGGTGCAATTCACTATATAGTTCTGTATAGTTGGAAAAATAACAGTAAACACACACACGTTGACGGCCGGTTTTTGAAACCGTGATCGCGAGAACCAAACCCCAAGAAGGGGAGAGTATATTACCAAGGGGAAAACAGAAAAAAAAGAAAAGTTTCTTTAACATTCACCACCCCTCTAGGCTTAACCATTGGCGGGGCGCCACCAATTTGGCCACATCTCTCCATTATTGCCAGAAGACAGAGCCCTCTCTCTCCTGCTACTCGGATCCGCCAAACTCTCTCTCTCACTTACCCTGCCGCTGCATCGCCCGGCCCAATGGGCGCATAAAAAAACATTGGCACTGTCTATATTCCCTGGCGGGCCGCCAATTTTGAAAATTCCCTCTCTCTCTCTTTCATTATTCACAAGCTCTCTCTCTCTCTCTCTCTCTCTCTCTTCACTCGTCCATATCCCAGCCCAGCGGGTCGCCATACCTCCACCCCTCTCTCTTCCCTCTCGTCCACACCCCCTCGGCTTCACTCTCCCCTCCATCTCTCCCCTCTTGTTTTCTTCCCACCGGCGAACCACCGCCCTATCCTACCCTATCTTCCCCTCCTCAGTTAGCTCTCACTCTCTCTCCCTTTGAGTGAGCGGCCAAGGGAGAGTGAGTGGCCCCGCGGGCATGGAATAGAATAACTCTCTCTCTCTCTCTCTCTCTCTCTCTCTCTCTCAATTCATCCCCTCCACATACCCTCTTCCTCTTATCCGCCCCCTCTCACTCACACTCTCTCCCTCCCTCTCTCTCTCTCTCTCTCTCTCTCTCTCTCTCTCTCTCTCTCTCTCTCTCTCTCTCTCTCTCTCTCTCTCTCTCTCTCTCTCTCTCTAACCACTCACCACCGCCTCCCCATTCCGTTGACCTCTCCCACCCCCCCTTCTCGCTCTCTGTCTGATAGGCAGACCCATCCCACTCTCCCTCTCTCGCATTCTCATAAGCCCGAAGGCGCAGTGCACGGGGCACACACACTCTCTCTCTCTCTCTCTCTCTCTCTCTCTCTCTCTCATCCTCACACACTCCCTTTCCCCTCCCTCGCCATCCCACTCTCCCTCTCTCGCGCCCTCTGTGTCACCACAACCCGCAAGCGAGCCCGTCCTACTCTTCCTCTCTCACGCTAACGGCCTGTGTAGGCGCCGCCACAGGGTGCCGCGCTCTCTCTCTCTCTCACACATACACACACACACACACCTACACCTACACACACACACACACACACACACACACCTACCCCATTCCCCTCCACCCCCTTTCATACCCTCACGCACACCCTCTCCCCCCCCCCCCCCCCCCCCGTCTGTGTCGACCATCGCCAAAGCAAAAGATTTTTTTATTGTAAATAACATATATATTATATGTGTAATTACACCCTTTCCCCTCGTTCGCACGCACCCACTTCCGTTTACACACACCCACACACACTCACTTGACCCCACATACATACACCCATACATATAGCATACACGCACTCACATATACACATACACGTGCATGCCGCACGCACACACAAAAAAAACATTAAAAAACCGAAGAACATCGACGACATCGACAAAAAGAAAGGAGACGGTCAAGTCGCGCGTCGCCGACACCAAAACAAGCAAAAGCGTCAAAGGCATGCCCTGGCTGACCCCGAAAGTGATGAATGCGCTACACCAACGCACCAGCTAGGCCGCCGTTCACCGGAATTGCATCCATGACGCCCTCTTCAGTAAAAATCCGTAGGCTGTCGTCATTTTTCCAGTTTCAAACCAAATCTTGTAAAAATCCCAATTTTGTAAATTCTCATCTCTCTAGGTGATGGTCACAAAGGCCCACCTAAAGGTTTTCCTTTATAATATTTCCCAAGACAAAGCAAGGGTCAACCACCTAGGGCCCACCGCCTTGCTTTGTCCTCCCTGATTAGATTACCACAATCTAATCAGATTACCCTAATCTAAAGCAGCCAACACCTATAAAAAGACACTGAGAGGTCACTATCAGGGGGGGGGGGGGGACAAGTTCATCAGAGGTCAGCACTTGGTAGTATTTTGGTGGGAGGGATTGGCAACATTTACATCCCAAGAGAGGGGACCTAGTGTAACGATTTTCTTTGGGAATTTGTACTATGTAAAAGAAGCTATGTCTACATCTCGACTCCAATGGTCGATGCACACACACTCATGTTAGCAAGGTTTTCGTATCGGTGGGTCGTCTCTAGAGAACGCACTAGTAGGCTCACTATCTCTCCCTCTATCTCTCTATCACCATGATTGCCACCTCACCAAAAATAAGGTTGCTGTAAATATTACAAGAAAGTAGTTCTCCCTCACACCCCCGAGGGTTCTCATCACCTGTCATATTCTCTCTGTGTGTGTGTGTGTGTGTGTGTGTGTGTGTGTGTGTGTGTGTGTGTTTGTAGAGTCCGTGATATTTCAAATCACTGTTGTCTGCATCCTAGCCACTTAAAGCTAGGTGGTGCCCCCTGCTCGCTTCACCGTGACCGGCTTGCAGCATGCATCGACTCCCGGCGTTTTCGAAGCCGTCGGGGTCCGTGTCGTGATTTGCGCGTGCCCCCAGGGAGGAGGGCTTCTCGAAAACGTTCAGTTTACAATGCTGAAAGAAACGCACATCATCAATCATGGACGAATGGCTGAAGGAATTCTCTAACTGGAGGACGGAAGAGGAGCAGACTAAGGAGGCACTAGCCGCCTTCATTAAAGTACTTCTGACAGGCTGTAGTGTCGTCAGTATTCAAGAGGTAAGCTCCCCATCTCGAGTTGCTCGTTCTAACCACAAATTGAGAGCATCAAGTGGGAGGTCTATGAAGTGCCATCACTGTTGTCAAGCAAAGCACACTGGTCAATGAGTGCCAGCAACGAAGGCAGCGAAGGGGCTAAAATCGTCTACATCGACATTCACCACGAGGAGGTCATCCATATCAAAGGAGGAAAGAAAACGGTAAGGCCTCTCTTTCCTAAGGAAACTTCAATCAAAGGTATAACGTCTACTCCAAAATGGCCTAAAGGGGCTGCTCGAGCAAAAGGTAAGGAAAGGCTAAGCCAGTCTGTAAACACATGACCCCAATGGAAGAAGCATCTGGCCACGCGAGTGCTTCAAGTTCGAAAAGCCGGGTCGTACCCAGTTTGCCAAAGAGAAGGTCATCCGAGGCTAAGCGATGGAAGGTCGTCTATCGATTCACACGGCGCATGCGAGTACTGCCAGTCCATTTCGACAATCCTGAAGCAGAAGTGGTAAGAAGGTTTCCATGCCCTAAGGAAGAGTGGTTCGGCTACTACTCTCGCTGTTTTGGAGGATGGGTAGAGGGTCTTCCTTCTCTCCCCTTACAGCTCATCTTGAAGAAGCTCTCCACCACAGGTGAAACCCAGTGGGCTGGCGACGAGTTACAGCTGAATGGAGTGGAGTTCATGCAACGCGCCGAATACGGTAATTATCTGCAATTTTGCTGCTAGCCAAAAGGCTGGGAGTAGTCAGAAGCGTCGCCATCACCTGTACGTGTTGAGCGACAAAGGAAAAGTAGAGCCTATGAAAGGCGACGACCTCCTGTGGATGTGCCGACTCATCAACACCGGCACGGTAAGAGTATAAGTAAGTGATCCACCCTTTGTGCATGATGGAAAACAGGCCGACAATGTTCCCGTTTAGATTTCTGTAGCATATGCATGTGAATATTTATGTAGATAGGAAAATCTTCTACCAACAGAAGATTGTGTATCTGTTTGGTGCTGCGGTTCTAGGAGAAATCCTTAGCTCCCCAAACCCTATCATTCTCCCCATATTGGATTACTACCACTCCTTCACTGTTTCCATCTTTATCCTGTTTTAATCTATCCACCCAACCCTGTAAAAAGCCGCTATGAGCCGCTACTGTCATTAATCTTTTTTTTTGAAAAGTTTATAATTTCCTGAGTCACTACCATGCCAAGTGTTTCTTTCCCCACGTTCAGTGGAAAGAAGGGAGTAAGACGTCACCACCGACTTTCTGGATGATTTCGACATCGCTTGTGTGGTTTCCAACAAGGATGACGATGCGTCACGGCTTCGAATTTTTCCTCTACTGATGAAAGTAGAGGCCAAGTCTTGGTACAATGCTTTGCCCCAAGCTACCAAAAATGCATGGGATATACTACGTGCTGCCTTTGTGAATACTACGTGCTGCCTTTGTGAAGGGGTTGGTGGAGGCACAACCTCAGAAAAGCTATGGCAGCTAACTGATGGAATTAAAGCAGAGAGGTCTGCTAGAGTATGCCACCTACGAGTCCAAGTTTGTGGATTTGTGGGAGAGATGGGTTGCCTCACTAGAGGAAGGTGAAGGAGCGCCTAATTTCCTGAAGAAGGACCGCTTCATTGCTGGCCTGTGGTCGCCGCTTAAGGAGAAGATGAAGGGAAGGTTTCCTGCAACATATGAGTTGGCAGTGGAAGTAGCCCGCCTTAAAGACAAGAAGCTGCACATGCAAGCAAGAGTCAACGAGTCAGAAGAATCGAGCTCAGTTCGACTAACCCCAGTGACTGCAACAACCGTTCATAGAGCCCAACCACAAGAGGCATCAGAAGAGCAACAAGACCTGTTGAGTCGCATCACTACCCAACTTGAGAGTTTATCCGTGCATCTGGTGCAGCAAGGGCATGCACCTGTCAAAAATCCAGAGCAAGGGAGAGGACAATGAAGGCAAAACCAAGAGTACCACTGCTATAATTGCGGGGAAGACGGCCATGGCATGTACTACTGCCCACGTCTAAGAAGGCATAATTTCAATAGAGGACGGAGACAAAATCAGGTCTCTCCACCAAGGGCAAGACCACCACCACCCAGGCAACCAGGGCCAATTCCACCGGTCCAAATCCTTCGACCACTTGTACAACAACAACCACCGCCACTACCTCTTATTCCACCGCTACCCCCCCCCCCCCCCCCCCCCCCCCCCCCCCCCCCACCTGCTGTAAACCAAGCAGTGAGTGTTATTAGCTTGGAAGCTAAAGGGAAGGAAAAGGTAGAAGAACCAGTTCGAGAGAAGCACAAAGGGAAAGCAAAAGTAAAGAGGTGGATGCCACGGGAGTGAAGCGTGCCAGGCACGAAGAAGCCTCTCAAAAAGAAGAGAAAATGAAAGGAAAGGCGGAAGATAGACATCGTGGATTTTTCACTAGGTGAGTATGCTAAACCATATGACTTAGTCCAGGATGTGTTGATGCAGGGCCCAAAGATAACTTGGCCCCAACGTAGCGCGGATAATGTGTCGTGCTCTCTACAATGTGGGTGCCCCTCAGTGCAATGTGCGCGACAATCTCACTCAAATGAATGGAAACTCTCTCAAACAGAATGAAACACAGAAACAATGGATAACAACAGAGACACAACAGTGGACCAGAACATGTGGACTCGACTAGCTCAAAGAACCATGTACAGACTCTAGCCTGGCAGCACACTCAGCTCCAGCCCAGGACTCACAGGTACAAATGGGGTGTCGAGGCTCAGATGTGCAGGGATGGTGAAGCAGTGCTCTGTGTAAGACTCACTCTAGACGACTACGTACAAGATCATAGAACTGCCCAAAACAACTACTCATATGTACAACCATAAGAGCCACCAACGGCCCATAAATGTCCAGCCAGCTAAGTCTATCTCTAAACTGAGTGGTGGTGGTGACCTGGCCACGATGTCCACTAGACCACCGTAGGTACCCTACCACATGTCACTCCCAGCCCAAAGGGTCCGTCCAGTGTGAACCAGACCAACTGTAGCTAACTGTCCAACTGCCTATCCTATGAAGTGACACTGTAGCCCTGCTACAGGCTACCCGCCACAAGACCACTCACCGTCTCGGTGAAAGGAAGACTGAAACTGTGAAAGAAAACTACTAGTATGTACAATGGTGAGCTCCTTAATCTGTCATCCAAGAGATAGAGTGGTGGCCACTGCTGCATCCGAAGTATCAGCCTCTGGAGGTGGAGCCATCAAATCGATTGTGGGGCCTTGCTGTATGTGAGCGCTCCTATCAGTAAGTGTGAAACGACCAGCTACCTGCTGCTGGGCAGATGGTAGCACCTGTCCTGTAGTGTACTGAGGACGTCGAGTAACACAGCCATGGCGATGTGCTCCACCAACTCCATCACAACAAGTCATATTTTGCATCTGAGGCAATGGTGAAGACTGAAACCCCTGAGGAGGAGGATACTGTTGTTGTTGTTGATTGTAGTACTGAGCGGGAACTGGAGTTTGTGAGTAGAGTCCCATAAACTGGTGAGAAGGACCCATTGCTGCATGCTGCACTGGTGTACCTGCTCCAGTCCACCCATATCCCATACCCATCATTGTAGGTTGCGTTGCCCGATTTTCATGTAACAGTAATTCTCTAAATCCTTGTAGTTGATTCTGAAGGTCACTAATCACTTGAGACTTTAACTTTAGGGCCTGTTGGAGTGCGAAAATAGTGGCATCCCTATCAGCGATGGCGCTTTCAGCAACCTTCAGAGCTCCCTCCATAGCTGTGTAAGTAGCTGCGTGACGCTGGTGTGTGGCTGCTAAACGCTCTGCTCCCAGCTCAATGGTGGCAATGGCTTGCCGAGACTCCTACAATATATCCTCAGATAGCCGAAAAAATGATGTAGAGTCCGACCCTGTGAAAGGATCTGTAACAGTGTCACGGTGAAGAGACTTGGAGAGTGGTACAACTGGTGGGACTGGTGTGACAAGTGGCACTGCTCGCGGTGGACTAGGCGCATGCCTCTCTGTCGAAGTAGAGATGGTAGGAGTGGTTGCCGCAGGACTAGGCATAGGAGAAGAAGCAACTGCCACTGGGACGTGGGAGCTAGTCACTGTGGCAGGGGTAAAAATAGCAGCAGTAGAGAGAGGAACACACAATGTAGAAGCCACAACTGTGACATGCATAGTGTGATCTGGACCACCTGAACTTACCATCATATCAGTAGCGACCGTATGCGAGGAAGGTCGAACCGGCTGCTTCACTCGAAGCTGTTGGCTTTTCGAAACTGGCAGGGATACTAAAGATTCTATTGTGCCCTTCACTACCTTTGCTCTCTTTTTCTTTGGCTTTTCAGATAGATCCATTTTTTGTTCAATATCTTTCCCTTTTCCCTTAGAGCTTTTACGCTGTATCGCCGCATCCACATCCATAGGACTAACAGGTATATTAATGACCCAGGCCAACATTGGAGCTGCGAAGCATTGAAAGCTAGATTGCACAGATTACACTTGAGCTCTGAATCTTTTTGCCCGCGACTGTAGAGAGGTAAATAAAATTTGATGAAAGCCACACGGGATGGTGTGGATGAGGCAGTATAGGCCTTTGCAATGTGAGAATATAGTAGGCACGTCACATCTGGACTTGCCCTTACCCTTGCCCTTGCCCTTGCCCTTGCTGACTTTAGGATCTCTGACCAAAAAGTAATACTTGAAAATAGCCCAGAGCTGTTTATTCCTTGCATAGTCAGCATGATTCGTACTGAGTAGCTCTTTGCATGCCTCGATTGTACTCGCATCTTTCGAAAGTTGTGAATAGGTGCGCGTAGCCGGTTTTACTGCAGGAAAGGTTGTCATCCCCAAAGCGTTACCTATTCGTGTAGCAGTCAGAGGGTGTCCTCTGAATTTGGGAAAAAACTTGAGGAGTGCATGCACCATATCCATGGGAATATCCAAAGGCAGCTCGGTGTCTGCTAATGCTGACAGACCTAGCTTGTGTAGTTGGTCTTTGGATAAGACTTCTCTAAGAGACGGATGAGGCTGCTGCAGATGCAAGTTCAGTGTGAACTTGGTTTGAATCTTGGCAAAAGGAGGCCGAGGAATTTGATGACTCAATACCTGAATGATGGCTTTCCTCTTCTTTTGGTTTTTTTACAGCTTCTTCTTCTTCATCCTCTTCCTCTTCCTCTTCCTCGTTGCTAGAAGACTCTGAGTCGGAAGCAGAGCTTGAGTCGGACTCCTTGTAGTTTTCATCACTGTGATCAGTGGAGGACACATCGGTGAGGCCATGGCTGGATGTATCCACATCCTCTTCCTCTGCAGAACTTTGGGATGTCTCAGTCGGCCTCTTTGGAGAGGCAGCTTTCTTCTTCCTAGCTTGTTTGCTTGTACCAGCCATCGTATAGCTACTTGGTTTGGTAGTGTGCAGGAACTCTGGAACTCCAAATACAAGATGCAGCGCTGTACTGGAACTCCCAATGCTGAACTCTGAAAAGCTGTACTTGAAAAGCCTAATTACACAGTAGGCTACAATTTTTTTTAAAAAAGTGATGATTTTGTAATACTCTAGTAGGCTGCACTTTCAAAAAACGATGAGCATGAGGATGGATGCAGGCGGAGGGTAGTGGTGAGAACCAAAATATGAGGGGTAGGGCGCGAGGGTTTGGGGTATGAGAAGGTAGGTAGGTCCGAGGGTGTTGGGAGAGGGTAGAGGCGAGGGGGTTGGGTAGGGTAGGGGCGAGGGAGTAAGGGAGGGTAGGGGCGAGGGGGTGTGGAGAGGGTAGGTAGGGGCGAGGGGGTGAGGAGAGGGTAGGGGCGAGGGGGTAAGGGAGGGTAGGGGCGAGGGGGTGTGAGAGGGTAGGTAGGGGAGAGGGAGGGGGTGGGATAGGGTAGGGGCGAGGGGGTAAGGGAGGGTAGGGGCGAGGGGTGTGAGAAGGTAGGTAGGGGCGAGGGAGGGGGAGTGAGAGGGTAGGGGCGAGGGGTGTGAGAGGGTAGGTAGGGGCGAGCACTAAGGGGAGGGTAGGTAGGGGGAGGGGGTTGGGATATTAGTGGTGAATGGTGAGGGGGCAGCCACATTCGACAAAAAGCACTTATGTCATCCACAAAAAGCACTTAATTCGACAAAAAGCACTTATGAGAGGAGGTTTATTGAAAATATAAGGAAATTGGTGGGCAACACGGTTTGAGAATCCCAATTTGCTGTAAGAAGTGCCAATTCATCGAAAGAAGAGCTCCATGTGGATGTCTACGAGGCATTGATAGGGGATATAAAACGTGAGACATGGCAAAAAGACGCATTCAAGCATGTTCAGGATGGGAACTCTGTAGGAGGAGAGAATGTGGGGCAGGTTTAGAGATGACAAGGCTTAGTAAGCAAGTAAGCAAGAAAAGTGCAGGGGAAATGTTGTCAGAGATAGAGAATAACGATTTAGGCCTTATCTTTTTCGGCTATGGGGTTTATTAACCAGAACGGGCTCCAATTGACAGGAGGAAAACATCAGTACCAAATCAATTTGAGTCTTTTACAAGAGATAGTCCCATAAGGCAAAGAGAGAGATTTGATGGTGATATAGTGCGTGTAAAAATTTGAGACGGAAAAGAGAGATGCAGACGGAAAAGAGAGATGCAGCTGAGCTGGTTTAATCGTCGAACAATATCCAATAATCAAAAGATCTATTAGATGAGACTTGAACCTCGGAAATTACAGAGGGGAGCAGAGACAGAGACAGAACAACATTACTGATGCATGCATTGAAACAAGGGGAGTTTTGAAAGATAAGAGCTTTCATGAGGAAGATTTGAGAAGAGGGGAAAATGGTAAGCCAGGGAGAAATACCGAACTGAGAGGAGGGAATAATCATATGGTGTTGGGATATCTATCATCAGTAGATGTGTATATAATTAGGGCGAGTGATAGCATTTAATCCTTGATCCGTTTACCAGTGGCAAGGGAACGCCTTCTAGAGTGACTAATTGAACTGCTCCCTGTGGTAAAATCTCTTCCACCACGAAGGGCCCTTGCCAAGCTGGAACCAGCTTCTTTGCTTTTTTCAAATATTTTGCCTGATAGAGTAGCACCAGTGTGCCTTGCATTGTTTTCGGCTTTCTGAGGTGGCGATCATGCCACGCTTTGCGACGAAGTTGCTCCGCTTGCAGAGCATGTGAAGCCAAACGGCGGCTTTCATCCAATAAGGTGAGACGGGATATAGAATCAGATTCCATGCCCCAACTTGCACGCAGACTGCCCACCCTAGGGGATCCGGAGTTGAACTCAAATGGAGCTATGGCTTCCAAACCGAAAGCGAGTTGAAAAGGCGTTTGATTTGTTGTTGCTTTGAAAGATGTGCGGTATGCCCAAAGAGTGCCGTGCACAGCCTGAGCCCACGATGCTGGATGGAGATGACATGCTTTCCGTAGTAGGGCGATCAGAACCTTGTTGGTGCTCTCTGCCTGCCCATTGGCTCTAGGGTAATAAGAGCACGACTTGCGATGAAAAATCTTGTAATTGGCCATCAAATTTGAGATCATGTCATTGACAAAATGACTGCGCCTATCATTGGTGATCTTTAAGGGACATCCAAATCTGCATACAATATTTTCATATAAAAATTTGGCTACTATATTGCCAGTGCAATCTACTGTCGCCACTACCTCTGCCCACTTTGTTGCATAGTCTGTAGCCACTAGTAGATATTTGCGACTACCTGGTTGAGCCGGGGGATATATTGGACCCACAAAGTCCAAGCCCCATCTCTCAAAAGGTAGCCATGCCATCGAGATCTGCAGAGGACGGTTGGATTGCTTACTTGGCTTCGGCCCACAGCGCTGGCACACATCACAAACCTTAGAATATGCTATTGCATCCTTAAAAATGTAGGGCCACCATAGACCACTTTGTAGAATCTTCTGGGCAGTGATGTGACCAGGGTAATGGCCACCAGTGGGACCATTGTGGGCATCCTCTAGAATATGCTCCACCTCATGAGGCGAGACACAACGCTTCAGAACACCATCTGATCACGATTTGTAGAGCTGGCCCCCAATCAGAGTGAAAGGCGTGGACTTCAACAGCAATCTCCTCTTCTGCAGTGGAGATGCCTTCTCTGGGTACAGCCCAATAGATACAAAATGTAGGACCTCGCCGTACCATTCCGGTGTTGTATCGATTTTAAAAAGACTGCTATCTGGAAAGTCATCCGCAATCCCGGTAGCTTCTTCACCTGTGTGAATGCGAGAGAGGTGGTCAGCCATTACATGATGCTTACCAGGACGGAGTACCACTTCAAAATCAAACTCTTGGAATAGGAGGAGCCATCGCCATACTCGACCTGCGACCTGTGGCTTATTAAGCAGATAGCGCAAGGCATGGTGATCAGTAATAATTGTGAAGTGGACCCCTAGTAAATAGTGACGAAATTTTTGTAGAGCATACACTATAGCCAAACCTTCCCTCTCTGTGGTGCTATAGTTGCGCTCTGCTTTGGTGAGCAGGCGACTTGCATAATGTACAGGGCGATCCAAGTTGAACTCTTTGCTAGGCTGAGTCAGCACAGCACCCACAGCTAATAGACTGCCATCTGTATGCACATGAAAAGGTAGGGCCCAATCCGGGGCAACTAGAATAGGCGCTTCAGTGAGGTGTTTTTTGAGGTATGCAAATGCTTCGGCCTCAGGTGTTGACCACTGGAAGGGAACAACAGCACTAGTGAGCCGGGTCAATGGTTGAGCCACCTGTGCATACATACGTATAAACCTGCGATGATAGCCGGTGTGGCCCACAAAGTTTTGAACACCTTTGGGATTTATGGGAGGAGGTAACTTCAAGATGGCCACTATCTTCTTTGGGTCAGGTGCTAAACCTTGAGCAGACACCACATGGACCAACAATGTGCCCTCTATGACCAAAAAATGACACTTGTTCGGATTGAGCTTCAAACATGCCTCTTTGCACCTGAGGAAGACTTCAGAGAGCTGAGCAAGATGCTCCTTTAGATTTTCTACTGGGGTCGAACATTGAGCACCTGACAAGGTGGAAAAGTCGTCCATGAAAATGCGAACGTGATCAGTAAGCAGAGGACAAAAGATGAGATATACTATGCGATTGAAAGAAGGCGGTGCATTTTTAAGCCCAAAAGACATTCTAGTGTAGATGAAAATACCCCAAGGAGTCACAAAAGCTGTTTTGATTTGGTCGTCAGGATGTATTCCTAACTGATTGTAGCCGCTGAACCCGTCCATAAAACTATACAGTACATGGCCAGCGACATCTTTGAGGACTCTCTCAGTGAAAGGTGTCGGAAATCCATCCGGGATTGTGACCTTATTCAGAGCCCGGTAGTCGACGCAAACTCGAATTTTGTTGGACTGCTTCTTTGGGGCAATAACCATAGGGGACAACCATTCTGAGTGCTCTACTGGTAAAATAGCACCTGCTTCTTGCATTTTTTCTAACTCAATTTTGACTGCTTTTGCATACTTGGGATTCAGTTTGTAAGCCCGTCCTCTGATGGGCTTAGCCCCCTCAACCATAGGAATTGTGTGGACTCCTAGCTCTGCTGGGATTCCTTCCAAATCGTGGTAAGACAAGGCAAACACATCCTTGAAAGAGCGCACAAAAGAGATTATCAGGTCAAGAAGAGTGGGGTGATCCCATAACCAAGTGGCTAATAAGATGGGCTGATTGTTGTCAGGGCCGCCTAGGTTGACCTCTCTGACTGGGTCAGGCAGCGCAATGGGCGAGGCTGCGTCTGGGGGAGAAGACCATGCCGCCTCTGTTAGCTTTTGGACATTATGAGCTGGCATCTGATCAATGTTGAAATCAACATACTCTTCTTGCAACCATCCTGATGGAAGCTCTGTAAATGGTAAATCCTGAGATACCTCAAAGTGCTCCGACATGGGTGGAGAGTCAGATGGAGTAGAGGCTAAGGAAGGATCTGGGGTGTTGGCCAACTCTTGCAAGGGAGACGTTTTTCCCCTTCTATGGTGGGTTATAGGCTCACCCAGGTCGACGGTTTCCATCAAGGGACCCTCTGAAGGATGGGCACTAGAGACCGGTCCACTTGGTTCTGGCTCACTTGGCTGACTGGGATTACTGGCTTCAGGTGTAGCTTCAGATGTAGGATCAGGGGGAGAGGGTGAATCTGTTGGCAAAGGTTGAAGAGAGACTACATAGCATGGCATCGAAGAGGTGGCTTCTAACCACTGCAGTAATTCTTCATCGGACCCATCAGGAGGGACCGGCTGCTCCAAGTTAGGGTTGGATTCTATTGACAAAGAGCTATGCTGAACGACCGGATCCATAACTCCTTCGAGACGAATTTGTTGCATTGGAGAGCCAGGAGTATGTATCCAAATGGCGTCGGTTCCCCAGTCGTGAAGTGCTTTCGTATGTCGCAACCATGGCCTACCAATCAGCAAGGGATAACCTCCCTCTACCTGGGGAAGATTAACTACCACAAAATCCAAGTTAAAAGTGAAATCTTGTACCTTCAGAGGCACCTTGTCGACTATGCCCACTGGGTAGACTGTTCTCTGATCTGCCAATGTAACAGTGAAAGGAGCAGGTCGGGTAGGCTTTAGACCTAAGGCCATCATAGTGAATTCGGGCATCAAATTGATTCCAGATCCTCCATCAACGATGACGCCGGATAGCTGGTGCCCAAGACTAGATACAGTGAGGCAAGGGCTGTTATAATCGGTGAGGGGAGCAGATGGATAGGAAATCAAATAAGACTCTGAGGGCTGTACAGAGAGGTGCCCGCCACTAGGCCCAGCCCCCGGGTACAGAGACTGAATGACTGACAGGGTGTCACTTCTAAGTGTTGCGTTGAGCCTTAGCATGTCGTATAGTGACACCTACTGAAAAGTATTTTTCAAGATGGCTTCTGCTGTGGGCTTGGCGCCTTCGAACTGGGCTCCCTTTGGGACCTTAAGCTGTTCCAAGTCAGCCACTGCTTCCAAGAAGGCTCCATCAATGTCAGATAACAGGAAAGTTGGTTTGCTCTAAGCAATTTTGAAGGACTCGTCCTTTGGGTCAAATAGACCAGCTTTAGGAAGTGGGGACTGGCGAGGTGGACCTGTGGGCAGAGTAAGACCAAGAGCTGTTGTTTGTGCCCGAGTAAGGACACCAGCAGGCTCCTCCACTTGCAGTGGCTTAACCACATGAGTAGCAGGTGATGGTTGAGGCACTGTGTTCACAGTAATCAAGTTTATCTTTGGGAAGGTGAATTCTTACTGGTTCTGAGTCGAGCTTGAAGACGTGGATGCCCTTTACGTGGGACAATCCTTACTGTAGTGATCCTTCGAATCAGGGCAATGACGACAAGGAGGGGACCCCTCAGGTAAAGGACAATTGCTCTGATAATGCCCATATTCTCCGCATCTATAGCAAAGTATGGGACGATTGGAAGGACGAAACGGGGGACGAGGTGGTTGCTGCATGGAGTTGGAGGCTGAAGTGTAGAAGCTCTGAGGGGTTGAGGTGGCATTAGCATTATAAAAACTTTGAGTCGGGAAAGTACTTGACATACCTTGGACAAAAGGGGTATTGAGCAAAGGTGGCATGTAGTTGGGATGGCCGTAGTGGGAAACCATGTTTGATGCTGGTGCTAATCCCTGTTGGAGAGTAGGACCAAGACTTTGCTGTATTTTGTGCAATCCCTTTATATAGTAGCAATCCTTATCTTCATGACCCGATTTTTCACAGAAGTGGCAATAAGAGCGAAGGGGACAGTCCTGTGGAGGGTGTCCTGGAGAGCGGCATGAACTACACCATACCATAGCCTTAGTCTCCTGCTGAGACCTGAGCTCTTCTAACTCTCTTTTAAGTTGATCATAAGCCTCTTGATGTGGAGGCTTCTCCTGTCTGAGAGAGAAGGATCTCTCTTCGTGAAGGGCCCGCTATAACTTTAGGGCTTCCAGTTCCCTTCTTAAAGAAGTCAAGGGGTCTGATGGACTGTCCATGAGTACAGGGGCAGTATCTAACTGAAGAGAGTAGTGAATTGCCTTCTTGCTCCCTCTATTCTAGTAGCAGTAGCAAAAAAATCCTCCAGACTGGCTTCAGGACGAAGACTTTCTCTGAGCTTTTGTTGAGAATTCTTAGGCAGAGCCTTCTCTACCCACTTCTTCACATGAATTCCCCTGGTTGCTGAGGCAGCTTGGCGACCAGGGACTTTGTTCTAGCCATGAGCTCTGCAAATGTCTCCTTGGGCTGGAGCAACAGGTTGGCCCACTCATCTAGAATCTTCTCTTGATAATCCCCTGGTCGGAAAGCTTCACAGAACTATTGTCTTAACATGGTCCAAGTAGTAAAGTGGTTTTCAACAAACTGACTATACCATTTATCTGCAAGACCATCCAAGGTGGAAGGGAAGAGCACCAGGTATGCGTCTTCTCTGTTGAGGCCACGACCTCTGCAAAGAGAGACAAACCTCCGAGCATGGTCGTCTGCATCTTCTGCGGAGAGACCTTTAAAGGTAGGGAACTTGATGTTCACCTTTGCCAGAACACTTGTGAGTTCCTCCATGGCCTCTTGCTCCTGAGTTTGTTGCTCACTAGCTTGCTGTAACAAAATGGGGGAGAGCCTTACCTGAGAAGGTGACCTGGAGGATGTAGAGCCGGTCGAAGGAATGGAGGTAGCAGTATGAGTAGGTATGGGTGATGGGGTTAATATGCTTCTACTAGTCACCAAGGGTTGACGCCGTCTGTGGTAGTACTTCAGAGGACTCAGTAGTGCACTTTGACGCTCCAAAGACCTCCTTGTATGTGTCATGCAGTAACCGCCAACCCCACCAAGCTTTGGGCAAGAAGACCTTCACTTGGGCAAGACAACCTTCACTTGGCTGAACATTGGTCTAGACTGTACTAGACCAGGGCGAGTGACTAGACCACCTAGCCTGGACCAGGACGAGGAAGGACTAGACTAGGGACGAGAAGAACCAGACCAGGACTAGCACTGGGTGGACCAGGGCAAGAGAGGACCAGACCAACAAGGCGAAAGACTAGACCAGCTAGGTTAAGCTGTCAAGAGACTAGACCAGCTAGGTTGAGCTGTTAATGGGTGAAACTGGATCAGGCTGCACAGGCGAAGCGAAGAAACCAGCTACTCAACAGAGTGAGACTTCAGTTAAGGTCCTTAGCATGATCGCCAAAATGAGAGCACCTGTAGCGCGGAAAATGTGTCGTGCTCTCTACAATGTGGGTGCCCCTCAGTGCAATGTGCGTGACAATCTCACTCAAATGAATGGAAACTCTTTCAAACAGAATGAAACACAGAAACAATGGATAACAACAGAGACACAACAATGGACCAGAACATGTGGACTCGACTAGCTCAAAGAACCATGTACAGACTCTGGCGTGGCAGCACACTCAGCTCCAGCCCAGGTCTCACAGGTACAAATGGGGTGTCAAGGCTCAGATGTGTAGGGATGGTGAAGCAATGCTCTGTGTAAGACTCACTCTAGACGACTACGTACAAGATCATAGAACTGCCCAAAACAACTACTCATATGTATAACCATAAGAGCCACCAATGGCCCATAAATGTCCAGCCAGCTAAGTCTATCTCTAAACTGAGTGGTGGTGGTGACCTGGCCACGATGTCCACTAGACCACCGTAGGTACCCTGCCACGTGTCACTCCCAGCCCAAAGGGTCCGTCCAGTGTGAACCAGACCAATTGTAGCTAACTGTCCAACTGCCTATCCTGTGAAGTGACATTGTAGCCTTGCTACACCCAATTACTCCATCTTGCACCAAGGATGAGGAGGCAATGGACAAAGATGGTAAGTACAAGAAAATCAAGACCAAGGATAGTGGGGCTATCTCTGGGAGGGACCTCGACCACATCCTACCAACCATGGATGCCTACATCAAGGGGCAAAGAATCTCAAACGTCTACATAGATGGTGGCGCGCAGATATGCGTCATGAGTGAAAAAATGATGCACCATCTAGGCCTAGAGGTGAGTAGGCCGGCACCCTACCGAGCCAAAATGGCAAATAACGTAAAAGTGAAATGTGTAGGCATTGTGAATGCGGTAAAAGTAAAGGCATTCAATACAGAAGTGGAGGTAGAAATTTTTGTCATGCCACACAAAGGGGAGGGCTACCTTATCATTCTTGGAAGACCTTGGCTCATGGCTATGGAAGCTAAGCAAGATTGGAGTACCGGAATGATTTAGATGAAGGACGCTAAAGGGAAGTCCATATTCTACGACATGAGGACTGGGAAGCAATGCAACATGATCTTGGAGGCTTCAGAAAATGAGTCCACCAGTGACTACTTGTCCACCTCAGGAGAAGAGACAACAACAACCGAAGAAAGTGATAGTAGCATCGAAGTGATGGGGGTCATCCTTAAAGACCCAAAAAGATTGACACAATCTGAAGCACCACCGACAAACCAAGAGGGACCATCAGGTACGCAATCCTTAGAGGATACAAATAAGTTACATCGGATGCTCTCCAATGAGTTAACCGATGAAGAGAGGAAGGAGTATGTCTCCATGCTAGGTAACTTCACCACATTGACGTTCATTGATGGTTATGATAAGATCACAGGAATCACAGTAGTACAACACCACATAAGACTCAAAGAAGGAAGTAAACCCGTAGTGCAAAAGCTCAGAAGACTTGGGGTAATCCAACGAGAGGCACTACTTAAAGAAGTGAGGAATTTGCTATAGGCAGGTTTCATTTACCCCGTCGAAGAATCAGAATGGGTCTCTCCAGTAGTAGTCACACCAAAGAAGAATGGCAAGTGGAGAGTCTGTGTGGACTATAAACCTCTCAATGCAGCCACAAAGAGGGATCACTTTCCCCTCCCATTCCAAGATGAAATTCTCAATGAAGTGGCAGGTCATGAGTGCTACACAGTATGTGATGGCTACTCAGGATACTTTCAAATTAGCATTGTGGAAGAAGACCAGAAAAAGACAACTTTCATAACACCTTGGGGATGCTTTGCTTACAAAGTGATGCCTTTTGGCCTCACCAACGCTCCGGCCACATTCTAGCGCTATGTGACTTATATCTTCCAACCATACTTTGGAACGTCAATACGGGTCTTCATAGATGATTTTTGCATCTATAGTTCACGCTCCCTCCATGTGAGAAAAGACTATGATGGCCTAATTAGGCTGCACACCTTGGGTGGCTATCTCAACGTGGATAAGTGTCACATTGGTGAAAACAAATTCACCCTCCTTGGCCATGTAATTTCAGCAAGAGGGATTGAGGCTGACCCTAGCAAGATTCAAGCTTTGGTATCTTTATCATCACCCACCACAGCTAAGCAGTTGGTCTCTTTCCTTCAGAAGGTAAGATACTTAAGCAGGTTCATTCACTTGCTATCTCAAGTGGTTCTCCCTCTACAACAAGTCACCCAGAGGGATGTCTTCTCATGGAGTGAAGAAAATGAGCAACAATTTACCGAAGTGAAGCAAATCCTAGTGACGCTTCCCACCATTTCACCCCCCAAATGGGACGAGCCATTTTATGTGAGCCCCAGTGTAGGAAGTGATACACTTGGAGCCGTACTAATGCAAAAGGACCCCGAAACTTCTTTCATGCGTCCTATCTACTTCTCTAGTCGTGTCATGACCCCATCAGAAAAGGGATTCGACGCAGCAGAACACATGGTGCTCGCACTAATGTTTGCTACCACAAAGTTCCGTTCCTATCTACTGCCTAGACCCTTTGTAATTTTGACAATGGAGGAGGTTTTTCCGTATGTAATGCGACACACGGATGTCTCATCTAGGATCTCTAAATGGCTAGTTAGGTTACAAGAGTATGACTACACCATGCAAGTAGAAAACTCCACCAGGGCTAGTTTAGCGGGTATTCTTACTCATGGCCACTATGAGAAGAAGCTGAAGGTCAACACAGAAGCAAAAGAAGAGACACCAATGGTAGAAAGTCCTAAGCTCACTCCCTTTTCTTTGACGGAGCATACAAGAGAACAGTGGACCACTCTGTAGCTGGCATCGTCGTTTTCAATGAGCAACAGGAAAGGGTATTCTCCATCGGGCAGTTATTACACTCCCACTCCAACTACGAAGCAGAGTATGCAGCTTTAATTCTTGGGTTAGAACAATGTATTTTGCAAGGGATTCAACACCTAAATGTGTTTGACGATGCTCTGCTTTCGATAAAGCAGATAAATGGCGCTTGGGTTTGTAAAAATCAGGTTTTACTTGGTCAACTACGCCAAGTTAAGGATCTTTTAAGAAAGTTTGAAGTAGTGCAATTATTTCATGTCCCCAGGACAATGAATCAGGAGGTAGATACTCTAGCCAAGGAAAGAATACATGACGTTCCCATAGGAGCAATCAAAGTAAAACTACCCCTCTTTCAGGGTAGTGATGTTATGCCTGATATTATCAGCTTTCTAGACATAGGATAATGTCTGAAAGGGTACACTAAGGGCCAAAACAATGGCTGGTAAGGAAGGCTACAAGATACCGCCTTATAAACGACCACTTGTATTGTAAGGGCAAGGATCGGATTCTCAAGCAAGTACCAACCTCCAGTGAGATCACAGAGGTAATTTCAAGTTGCCATGATGGTGTCTGCGGCGGTCATTTTGCTTTAAATATCACCAGTAGGAAGATTCTACATGTAGGATACTCTTGGCCTAGTCTGAACAGGGATGTGAATCATTGGTGTAAAATGTGCAAGGCCTGTCAAGTGTCCAGTGATTGCACACTAACCTATGAACCACAGACTCCTATCATCTCATACGGTCCGTTTGAGAAATGGGGAATAGATGCAATCGGTCCTCTACCAAGGGCCCAATCAGGTAAACTATACATTCTAGTTGGTGTAGACTACATGCCCCGATGGGCGGAAGCAGCAGCCACCACCTGCATTACAACCCAAGAGGTAGCAAAGTTCATATTTGAGCACATCTGTTGCCGTTTTGGCACCCCTCTTGAGCTAATATCTGATAGGGGACCAGGTTTAGAGGCGATCTGGTGGGAGAACTCATGAAAAAGTTAGGCATTACACACCGACATTCCACACCATACTATCCATAGTGTAATGGCCTAGTAGAAAAGGTAAACGGAATAATCTGCAAAATCATCACAAAGCAGGTGAATAATCACACACGAGACTAGGATAAACATCTCATGGCCGCTCTATGGGCCTACCGAACGACGTTCCGAACATCATTAGGTTTCACCCCTTTCCATCTAGTTTACGGAAAGGAGGCAATTTTGCCCATTGAGGTACAGATAGCCAGCTTACGAGTCATGGCTAGCCAATTACAGCGCCCAATTGTAAATCTCCGCAACCACATCCTGGATCTGGAAAGGCTCCAACTAGATAGGGAAGATGCAATCAATCACTATGCAACACAAGCAGAGCGACGCCGGCTCACCTGCAATCAAGAGCTTAAGGAAAAGGGCATGGAAAAAGGTATGTTAGTATTCAGATACGACAACAGATTTGACACCAGGAAGGACAAGAAATTTCAACCCCGATAGGAAGGACCATTCATTGTCAAAAGGCGCTATGACAACGGCAGCTATAAGCTAATGGAAGCAGATGGGAGAATTCACAAGACTAGAGTCAATGGATGGAGGCTAAAGAGATATTTCCTTAGGTTTGATCCAGAGTTCATGCTAGATATTCCAGAAGAGGGAGAACCCTCTAACTCCGCGACTAAAGAACTAGAGGTAGGGGAGAGCATATTACCAAGGGGAAAATGGAAAAAAAAGAAAAGTTTCTTTAACATTCACCACCCCTCTAGGCTTAACCACTGGCGGGGCGCCACCAATTTGGCCACACCTCTCCATTATTGCTAGAAAACAGATCCCTCTCTCTCCTGCTGCTCGGCTCCACCAAACTCTCTCTCTCTCACTTACCCTGCCGCTGCATCGCCTGGCCCAATAGGCGCATTAAAAAAACATTGCCACTGTCTATATTCCCTGGCGGGCCGCCAATTTTGTAAATTCCCTCTCTCTCTCTTTCATTATTCACAAGCTCTCTCTCTCTCTCTCTCTCTCTCTCTCTCTCTCTCTCTCTCTTCGCTCGTCCATATCCCAGCCCAGCGGGCCGCCATACCTCCACCCCTCTCTCTTCCCTCTCATCCACACCCCCTCGGCTTCACTCTCCCCTCCATATCTCCCCTCTTGTTTTCTTCCCACCGGCAGACCACCGCCCTATCTTCCCCTCCCTCAGTTAGCTCTCACTCTCTCCCTTTGAGTGAGCGGCCCCACGGGCATGGAATAGAATAACTCTCTCTCTCTCTCTCTCTCTCTCTCTCTCTCTCTCTCTCTCTCAATTCATCCCCTCCACATACCCTCTTTCTCTTATCCGCCCCCTCTCACTCACACACACACTCTCTCTCTCTTTCCCACGGTGTAGGAACCCGCCATAATAATCTCTCTCTCTCTCTCTCTCAATTCATCCCCTCCACATACCCTCTTTCTCTTATCCGCCCCCTCTCACTCACACACACACACACACTCTCTCTTTTTCCCCCAGTGTAGGAACCCGCCATAATAATCTCTCTCTATCTCTCTCTCTCTCTCTCTCTCTCTCTCTCTCTCTCTCTCTCTCTCTCTCTCCCCCTCCGATTTAGGTGATCTATAGCCTCAATCGAAGAGCACGAAGCCCTCTACGCATTGATGTAAAGACAAAATTTTTCTGTGTAATGGAAGGCTTTGCTGTAACAGCATCTCAGAACTGAAAAAAACTGTCAAAACTTTGCGTTTTTGTTGCCGACTAGAAGGCAATGTCAGACAAAACTCGCAAGGGTGGAAAAGCCACACTCGCCATGGAGAATGATGCAAAATCTCCAAGGAATTTGGATGCTAATCCAACCACATCATCTACAACAACGGAAGCAATGATCATGGCTTACTTGATCTCGTTACAAGGAACCGTCAACAAACAAGGTGAAGAGTTGCGCGCACTTGCAATGGAGAATGGTACTTTAAGAGTTCTCGTTGTGGAGAATGAGCACCTCAAGAAGGTTCTTGAAATGCAAACAACAAGCTTGATGCATCTTGAGAATGAAGTTCAAGAATGTAAACGCTCTCTTGTTGACATGAATGTATTGAAAGAGCGCTTGAGCAAAGTTGAGAGTGATCATGTATTGAAAGAGGAAACAATAGATACAATACGACATGATGTATGTGAGATGAGAAATGCATCCAAATCATGGGCTGATATATGTAAGGATAATGTGGTTTCTACATCTCCTATCACGCAAGCCGTTGTCCAAGCAAAGAATGTAGAGAATGTGGACACTCAAGAATTGCACGAACGACAAAAACTCTCAAAGAACATCGTCATTCGTGGAATCAAGGAGGAAAGCATGGAAACACCCCAATCTCTTGCAGTTGCTATTGAAGAGTTTTTTGCTACACACTTTGGCATGTCAGGAATCATGGCTTATGGTGCACATCGAGTTGGAAAACAAGGAGTCCCTCGCTCGGGAGAAAGACCTATTGTATGTACCATGGCTGATGAGGAGAAAGATCATCCTTGACAATGGTTGGATCTACCTCAAAGGAACAGGTTGTAATGTATATGAGGATCGCACTATTATGCAACAAAATGTATGTCGCAAAGCATATGAGGAAAGAAGCAAGAAGGTTAAGGTATCACCTCAAGAAGAAAAGCCACTTAAGGAGGATGCAAGTCCACCCAACAAATAGGGACACATGATCTATGAGACCAACTCACGCTTGCGAATAAGCTTTTGGAATTGTAACAGGTATCCATGGAATGCGGGAATTGGCATTGATGAGCTTACCAATGACTCCGATGTGATACTTCTTGTCGAAACATGGGAGCATGATGCGCAACGAATTCTTGGATTTGACAAATACGATGTGCATTCTTTGATGTGGGCCAAAAATGCAAAGCAACGAAGAGGCCAAGGAGGCGTAGCATGTATGACCAAAAAGGGTTTGAAAGATGTTTCCATTGTCAAAGAAGATAAGTATAAACGCTACTTATGGCTGAAAATCAGCCCACCAAATGGTCAAGTCATGTTTGTGGCCGGTTGCTACATTCCTCACTATGACTCCAACTTTTATGCTTGCTTGAATATGGATAGAGATCAGCCCTTTGTTGAACTAGAGGAAGACATTGCTCATTACAAGGATCAAGGTGAAGTCATTGTTTTTGGAGACATGAATGCTCGCACAAATATGCTACAACACGACACACAACAAGTAGACATGCCGCATGTCTCAAGAAGAATGGATGACTCATACATGTATAATCGAAGTTCTAATGATGCAAAAGAAGTGGATAACTATGGAAAGTCACTTCTACATATGTGCAATAGTACCGAAATGCTCATTGCAAATGGTGTATCTCTATGGCAAGGCACCAATGACTTTACATGTAGAAAGCACAACGGTGCTAGTGTGATTGACTATATGTTGTTCTCGGAAGCCACTCTAGAATGCATACAAAGCTTTACACTTGGTGAATGGAATCCGGAATCGGATCATAGGATGTTATGTATTGACCTCAAGTGTGGTAAACGGCCCGAGCATGTAGCCTCCAATCATGATGTGAATCATTTGTACCTACGTCTAGACTTCAAACGAGCACTTATATATGCTGATATGGTGGACCAAATGTTAAGCATGATAGAGCATCAAGAGAGCCCAACATTAGAATGCAAGTGGAAAGTTTTCAAAGAAGTAATTTTCTCTTGTGCGAAGGAATGCTTTTCGGTGAAACACATGTCTTGCAAAAGGTCTAAGAAGGGTATCACCAAGAAGAAATGGTTTGACATGGAATGTAGTCAAGCCCGAAAACACTTGCTAAGATTGGATGCAATCAAAGACAAGGAAGTTTACTTGGAATGTTCACACACATACAAAGCACTTGTTCAAAAGAAGAGGAGAAGGTGGGAAGTCGAAAAACAACTTCTTTTAGCACAAGAGAAAGCACATGCATGTGGCAAGTTTTGGTAAAATCTAAAAGGCAAGCGCGTTGAGAGCTTTGGTTATTTGACTCTTGAGGATATGTATATGCATTGTAAGAATCTCTATGAGCAACCCAATGTTGATAAGATGGAGGGTTGTAGCTCCCTTCCGTTTATGTCTCCCTTCTTTACCATTGAAGATGTATGCCGCGCGCTTGAGAAACTTGCTACTCGTAAGGCAGGTGACCTTCAAGGTGTCAAGGCTGAAATGATTAAATGGACAAGCAAGAAAACACGATATTGGATATGCGATATGTTTAACCTTGCACTTCAGTATGGCATGCCTCATGATTGGAGTGCAAATTGGATCAAACCTTTGCACAAAGGAGGAGATGTAAACAATGTGAACAACTATCGCACTATAATGGTTGGTTCTTTAATGGCAAAGTTATTTGGATGTATCATGGAGATGAAGATAAGTGAATGGGCTGAAAAGAATGGCAAACGTGCACTTGGCCAAGCAGGTTTTTGAAAGCATCATAGCACTATTGATCACCTTGTCACTCTTCGAGTTCTTATGGAAGCGTCTCGATTGAAAGGAAAAAAGTTGTATTGTTGCTTTGTGGATTTCAAGAAAGCTTTTGACATGGTACCGCGAGGAAATCTTTGGAGACGTATGCAAAGCCTTCAAGTCCCGAGAGAATTTATGCATGCAATCTTTCGCATCTACCAAAAAGTGATATGTCGATTATGTATGGGAGATGGAATTTCAGAATTTTTTGCAAGCACTATTGGTGTCAAACAAGGATGCCCACTTTCCCCAACCCTCTTTGGGCTACTCATTGATGAATTGGAATGCATGGTTCTTGACTTTATGCAGCAAGAAGGCATAGAAGAGGTTAAGATTGGAAATGCGGTGATCATGCTTTTGCTTTATGCCGATGATGTAGTGCTCTTGGCACATACCTTAGAAGATGCACAAAAGATTATGAGTGTCTTGGAATGCTTTTGCCTACATAGCGGGCTGATCGTGAATGGATCCAAAACCAAGGTTATGCTTGTAAAGACCCTCAATGATGAAAATCCATGCATTGTATATAACAATGAGAAACTTGAAGTGGTAGATCACTTCAAGTACCTTGGCCTTGAGGTTCCATCCAATCATAAATGGAAGGATTGTGCAATGCGTCGCTTGGAAGCAGGAAAGAGGGTCTATTATGCATTTGAGAACATGTGCAATGCAGGAGAGATCAAGTGTTGGGCTCTCAAAAAGTACCTCTTTGACACATTGGTGACACCGGTGCTTCTTTATGGAGTGGATGTGTGGGATGGAAGCATCGGGAAGTCTACTTGGAAAGAGTTTGAGAATGTCCAAAAGCGTTTTCTCACCAACTTTCTCCGAGTCAAGACACAAACACCCTACATGCTCTTACTTCTTGAGTCCGGATTGCTTCCCATTGAGGTCTTGGGCATGCAAAGGGTTGTGGAGTACATGCATAAGACACAACGTAGCCCTTTGCATCGACTTCCTAGAATCGCATATGAAGCAAGTCAAATGGTTCAAAAGACATGCAAGAGCAAAATACTAAGTTCGGGGTGGATGCTTGATATCAAGAAATGGTTTGGAAGATGGGATACATGTCACTTGGTCAAGGATGCGTCGATCGACTTCCAAGTTAATGAGGCCTTCTTACAACGCCAATGTATCACGGCTTGGGAGAAATCCGGAGGTTCTCGCTTCAGCCATTACACCACACACGTTGCCCCAAACTACAAATAGCTCTTCTTATCGGAACGAGGTAACCGAACCCATTCCTACATCCTTGAGCCCATCCCGTTGAGTGCGATCCGCACCATTGCCTCCATTCGTCTTAGCTCCCATTCTCTACGCTGCGAGACAGGACGTTGGGGCACTGGCGAGGAGTGTCATCGACTTTGCACCTTATGCCCTCGTCAAGTGCGAGAGAGTGAGTACTACACACTACTTGAGTGCTCAGCTTTTGACCACATTAGGTCCTCTTTTCCCCATATATTCAGCCATGATCTCTCCCTACATACCTTCCTCTCCCAACCACGATGTGGACTCTCTATTGCGACGCTCATTTCAGCCATTTTTGAGCATCGAGAGTCACTTATGAACTCCACTCACACCACGTGACATGTTCATTTGGTCCCATAGGTCATATTTGACCTCCCAGGACGATAATAGAACTATCTATCACCTTCACCTTTGAAATAAGCAATGTCCTCTTCCAAATTAGAAAATGGTTGATCTCTATCCATGCAAGCATAAAAGGGAGAATCATGATGAGGAATGTAGCAACCGGCTACAAAAATGGGTGCTCTTTTTGGTGTCATAATTTTCAGCCATACATTTCAAGGGAGTTGGAGGAAGTTCACTTGTATGATTGTACTTCAATGGATGAGAAAGAGCCGGATCACTATGGAAAGTTACTTTTATACATGTGTAATAGCACCGGTATGCTCATTGCCAATGGTGTATCTTTGTGGAGTGGAACCAATGGATTTACATGTAGAAGACATAATGGGGATAGTGTGATTGACTATATGCTACTCTCTGAAGCCATCATGTATCGCATAAAGAGTTTTATGTTTGGTCAATGGACCCCGGAGTCCGACCATCGCACCTTATGTATTGACCTTTCATGTGGAGAAGCAACTAAGCATGATAATCTCAGCCAAAGGAAAGAGAAGTTATCACTATGTATGGATTTCAAACGGGCACCAATGTACATTGAAATGGTTGAGCAAAAATTATGGATGACAAAGCTTCAATGTGATGCACCATTGGAAACTAAATGGGAAGCTTTCAAGAAAGCTATTTGTTCTTGTGCGGAAGAATGCTTTGCCATAAAGCATCTCCATGGTATGAACAAAGATAGATCACGCAAAAGGTGGTTTGATAAAGAATGTCAAGATGCTCGAAAGTCCTTGATAAAGCTTGATGCAACTATGGACAAAGACAACTATCAAAGTCATTTGCATACATACAAGGCATTGATTCAAAAGAAGAGAAGAAGATGGGAAGTAAAGCAACAAGAATTTCAAGTCCAAGAAAAGGCACATGCATGTGGAAGATTTTGGAGAAACTTGAGAGGCAAGCGGGTTGAGAATTTTGGTAACTTGAGTCTAGTGGATATGTACACACATTGTAGGCAATTATATGAGCAAGAAAATACTGAAAAAATACCATTTTATGGTTCACTCCCATGTATGCCGTCTTTTTTTACTATTGAGGATGTATGCGGTGGGCTTGAAAAGTTGGCCACTCGCAAAGCGGGAGATCTTCAAGGTATCAAGCCGGAGATGATCAAATGGACGGGAGATTTTACTCATGAGTGGATGTGTGATATGTTCAACCTTGCACTTCAACATGGTATGCCTTATGATTGGAGTACTAATTGGGTTAAGCCTTTGCATAAAGGAGGGGATGTAAAGAATGTAAGCAACTACTGGACTATAATGATTGGGTCTCTTATGGCAAAGTTGTTTGGGTGCATAATGGAGATGAAATTGAGTGATTGGGCTGAAGAGAATGACAAGCGTGCAAAGGGACAAGCGGGTTTTCGTCGATGCCATAGCACCATTGATCATCTTGTCACTCTTCGTGTTCTCATGGAGGAAAGTCGGTTGAAAGGCAAGCGATTGTATTGTTGTTTTGTGGACTTTAAGAAAGCCTTTGATATGATTCCACGTAACAATTTGTGGAGAAGGATGGAAGAACTCCAAGTGCCAAGTGAGTTTATGCTTGCGGTTTCTCGAATCTATGAGAAGGTGATTTGTCAATTGCGCATGGGAAGAGAAATTTCAGAAATTTTTGTAAGCACTATTGGGGTTAAACAAGGATGTCCATTGTCACCAACTCTCTTTGGTCTATGCATCGATCAATTGGAACAAATGGTACTTGACTTTATGCAAGAAGAAGGCATTGAAGAGGTCACTATTTGCAATGCGGTAATCATGCTTTTGTTGTATGCGGATGATGTAGTGCTTCAAGCACACACTTTAGAAGATGCACAAAAGCTTATGGTTGTCCTTGAGAACTTTTGCTTGCATAGTGGGCTGATTGTAAATGAATCCAAAACAAAGGTTATGCTTGTGAAAACCAACCATAAGGAGAAGCCATGCATTGTGTACAACAAGGAGACACTTGAAGTTGTTGAGAGCTTTAAGTACCTTGGCCTTGAGGTTCCATCCAATCACAAGTGGCATGAATGTGCTATGCGTCGTTTGGAAGCGGGAAAGAGAGCATATTATGCATTTGAGAACATGTGTAATGCGGGAAACATCAAGTGTTGGGTTCTCAAGAAGTATCTTTTTGATGCATTGGTGACACCGGTTCTTCTTTATGGAGTTGAAGTGTGGGGCGGGAGCATCTCAAAGTCTACTTGGAAAGAGTTTGAGAATGTCCAAAAGCGTTTTCTTACAAACTTTCTCCAAGTTAAGACACAAACACCATATATGCTCCTACTTCTTGAGTCGGGATCTCTTCCAATTGAGGTTATGGGCATGGAAAGGGTTGTGGAGTACATGATAAAGATGCATCAAAACCCCTCACATCGACTTCCTACAATTGCATGGGAAGCAAGCAAAAAAGTTCAAAAGACGCATAAAAGCAAGATCTTGAGCACGGGATGGATGCAAGACATAAAGAAGTGGTTTGGGAGATGGGATGCATTACACTTGCTACATGATGCTTCAATTGACTCTCAAGTGAATGAAGCTTTTCTACAACGCCAATGTATTACGGCTTGGGAGAAATCCGGTGGGTCACGCTTCATACATTACACCACCTATATTGCCCCCAACTACAAAACCATGTTCTTCGCTGAGAGAGGAAACCGTACTCACACTTACATGCTTGAGCCTATTCCCTTGTCCGCGATACGCACTATCGCAGCAATTCGGCTTAGCTCCCATTTCCTTCGATGCGAGATAGGGCGTTGGGGCAATGGAGAAGAGTCAAGTCGATTGTGCACATTATGCTCATTGCAAGTTCGAGAGTCTGAGTACCACACACTACTAGAGTGCTCAGCTTTTGATCACATCCGAACTTGCTTCTCTCACATTTTCAGCCATAACTTAGACCTACACACTTTCCTCTCCCAGCCAAAGTGTGGGCTCTCCATTGCGACTCTCATCACTACAATTTTGGAGCATCGAGAGTCACTCATCAGCCATACACATACTACATCACATGTAACTTTGGTCCCATAGGTCATATTTGACCTCCGAGGACGATAATAAAATCTATCTATCTATCTATCTCTCTCTCTCTCTCTCTCTACAACCCCCTCCCCATTCCGTTGATCTCTCCCACCCCCCCTTCTCGCTCTCTGTCGAACAGGCGGGCCGGTCTCACTCTCCCTCTCTCGCGCTCTCGTAAGCCCAAAGGCGCAGTGCATGGGGCACTCTCTCTCTCTCTCTCTCTCTCTCTCTCTCTCTCTCTCTCTCTCTCTCTCTCTCTCTCTCTCTCTCTCATCCTCACACACTCCCTTTCCCCTCCCTCGCCATCCCACTCTCCCTCTCTCGCGCCCTCTGTGTCACCACAACCCGCAGGCGAGCCCGTCCTACTCTCCCTCTCTCATGCTGACGGCTTGTGCTGGCGCCGCCACAGGGTGCCGCACTCTCTCTCTCACACATACACACACACACACCTACACACACACACACACACACACACACACACACTTACCCCATGCCCCTCCACCCCCTCTCATACTCTGATGCACACCCTCTCCCCCCCCTGCATCTGTGTCGACCATCGCCGGAGCAAAAGAAATAAATAAATAAATAACATATATATTATATGTGTAATTACACCCTTTTCCCTCGTTCCCACACACCCACTTCCGTTTACACACACCCACACACACTCACTTGACCCCACATACATACACCCATACATATAGTATACACGCACTCACATATACACATACACGTGCATACCATACGCACACACCAAAAGAAAAACATAAAAAAACCGAAGGACATCGACGACATCGACAAAAAGAAATGAGACGATCAAGTCCGGCGTCACCGACACCAAAACAAGCAAAGGCGCCGAAGGCCGCATGCCCCGACCGACCCCGAAAGTGACGAATGCGCTGCACCGATGCACCAGCTAGGCCGTCGGTCATCGGCATTGCATCCACGATGCCCTCTTCAATATAAATCTATAGGGTGTCATCATTTTTCCAGTTTCAAACCAAATCTTGTAAAAATCCCAATTTTGTAAATTCTCATCTCTCTAGGTGATGGCCACAAAGGCCCACCTAGAGGTTTTCCTTTATAATGTTTCCCAAGACAAAGCAAGGGTCAACCACCCTGGGCCCACCACCTTGCTTTGTCTCCCCTGATTAGATTACCCTAATCGAATAAGATTATCCTAATCTAAAGCAGCCAGCACCTATAAAAAGGCACTGAGAGGTCACTATCGGGGGGGGGGGGGGGGGGCAAGTTCATCAGAGGTTAGCACTTGGTAGTATTTTGGTGGGAGGGATTGACAACATTTGCATCACAAGAGAGGGGACTTGGTGTAGCGATTTTCTTTGGGAATTTGTACTATGTAAAAGAAGCTATGTCTACATCTGGACTCCAATGGTCGATGCACACACACTCATGTTAGCAAGGTTTTCGTATCAGTGAGTCATCTCTAGATAACACACTAGTAGGCTCACTATCTCTCCCTCTGTCTCTCTATCACCATGATTGCCACCTTGCCGAAAATAAGGTTGCTGTAAATATTGCAAGAAAGAAGTTCTCCCTCACACCCCCGAGGGTTCTCATCACCTGTCATATTCTCTCTCTCTCTCTCTCTCTCTCTCTCTCTCTCTCTCTCTCTCTCTCTCTCTAGAGTCCATGATATTTCAAATCACCGTTGTCTACGTCCTAGCCGCTCAAAGCTAGGTGGTGCCCCCTGTTTGCTTCACTGTGACCGGCTTGCGACGTGTATCGGCTCTCGGCGTTTTCGAGGCCGTCGGGGTCCGTGTCGCGCTTTGCGCTCGTTAACGTGAGCAAACAAATGAGGAGAAGACAGAGGTAGAGCAAGAGCACTTCGTAGCTTGCACCTAAAGAATGAGGATTTTAGGTCAAAATAGACCTTTTGTAAGAGTCCGACCCATTCACACATGGGCACCCACAGTGACCCGTCGTTGTAAAAGTAAGATAAGTGGTGCGCCTCTTATCGGCGATCACCTACACACCTATTGGACCGACAAGCCTGGTCCAGGACTCAAATAAGAAATAAAGCGTCCATCAAAGGTGATAGGGTGTCTGTAAGGGTTAACATGCCCCCCTTCCTGATGTAAATTCCATCCTTGGAAGCTATTGAGATGAAGCCCGTTCATCGAGGTGGAAGAGCATCTGAGATTGAATATCCTTAGCCTTCTTCAAACACTACAAAATCAACCAAATTTGGCACAGTAATTGCATTCTCATATACAATTAAAAAGCATATGCAATGAATAGGCACACAAATTGATTGGTAACAGAATATTAAACAATTTGTCATCAATAAACATTAAAATATAATATAATCAAACGCATAAGCAGTTGTAAAGGTTCAAAAAAGAAACAAATCTGGGGTCGCTAATTTAACGGTCGAGAGGCACTAGAGGTCAACTATTAATACCATGGGAAAGTTTCTCAATTCTCTCTGGTCACTTAAGCTGTTTAATCGCGAGAGCAAAGTATTTCATGTTTGAGGGCTTACTAGAGGCTATACCTAAAAGACTGTCTAGTTAAACTACGGTAAAAGGAATTGCTTATGAAATTATTGTCTGAATTATTCCTTCTGTTTGACCCCCCAAAGTATTTTCACTTTTAATCATTCAATTTTAATGTGTGTGTTTATTTTGTATGGCTTGGGCTTTTTGATTTTCAAGGAAAAGCACCCACACTAGGAACCTCTAGGGCTCTAGTACCATAGGCAATACATGTGAGTGAAGTACCAAATCAAGCTGGGATCTCTCTTCCAGCTAAAGATTTTACATTTGTGGCGCTTTTGTTTTTTTGTTGTTTGTTTTTCATTGCATTTCAATTTTGTAACTTTGGGGGGTCATATGACACTGTTACCCTCCCACGGCTCGTCACAATAGTAAAGTCCATTTATAATAGTTAAACTAAAGTTCAAGAGGGGTTAAGTCCACTAGAAAGCACTAGTACATTGCAAACAATGCTGCCTAAATCGGATTAAGAACCTAAAGTAACCATTGACAATTAAGAAGGCATTTCCCATGGTATTAAGAAAAGATCTCTAATGTCTATCTGGGTCAAACTATCTTAATCCGACTGCTTGATTCTTAAATCTAGACAAGGTATTATGACATAAAATTATATTGAATCTAATGTTTTATACTAACCAAATGTGCTGATTATTATGCTACCAATCACGTTTAAAGCAGACAAACATGGATGCTAAAAAGACAAGAGGCAATAATAATGGACAAGAAACACCTTTTCTTGTTGATGATCGGGCTCAATTCGAAGAATGAACTAGACAAAGATTCAAAATCCCAACAACTACAATGCATTCCTGCACACATTAGAAAACACAAGGAATACCTCTAGGAGGCACATCAGTGGGAAGAGGCACCAACCTTTATTGAACACAATCAAAACAACATCACGAACCCTAACCTAATTATTTGCACCCCTTAGACAGTCAAGGGAACAAGATATTGAATAGATGGGCGGGTAGCCCTAGGTCTAAACCCCTATCCTCATCATCATCAAGAAAAACAAACTCATCATCCATGAGACCATATGTGCCATTCATGTAATCATGTAACTCTTCCTCATCATTAGAGGCACAAATGTTCGTTAAGAACGTCACTAGACGTCTATAGTCATCTTGGTCAAAAGAGTAAGCTTGTGCAATCAGAGGTGCGTTCTCTACTAAGTAGGGGTCAGAGAGACGTATCAACCATTCTAATTCCTCAAATTCTTCTCACACGCTAACGTATCTACCAAATCCATTCATAGGCAAGCACCAAATAGACCATGTGAAACACTTGTGAAAAGTAAAGAGGGTACCTCTCAACCAAGGTAGGAGTGGATGGCTCTATCGTACTAGCCATATCTATACACACAGATAGATTTTGGTTAGAGTGCAAATAATATACGAGTCATGTCAAAAGGTCGTGTCCTTGTGCATAATGTGTTATTATGAATTTGTAGGTTTCCAGATTTTTGTTTGGTGGCTCTTGCTCTTTTACTTTTTTATTTTTGTCATCTTGAGTACAGAGCTATTGAGCAGAGGACCACACCTATACATTTTTGCTCACACTCATGTTTTTGTAAACACTTATTGTAATAAATGTCTTTCCGAAATTTCATTTTCTTCTTGGAGCCGATTCATTGTAATTAGCGGGACTCAATTGAGTTTCCATCTTGTATTCCCCAAGTAGTTTCACCTACTTATGTAATTAGATTAGAGATGTTTTCACACCTCCAAGGCTGAGGTATAAGGGCCAATTTTTGTAAACCTAAGGACACAATTTTGAATCATTAATCAAGGTGAGTTTTTGAGCGGCGTGACTATGTCTGAGAGAGAGTGAGTGAGTGAGAGAGAGAGAGAGAGAGAGAGAGAGAGAGAGAGAGAGTCTATCCTCTTGCTACGCGAGCTACGAAGCCGCCATTGGAGAAGCGACACCGCCATTGTGTTAGCAACGACGAGAGCTACGCATTGATACCAAACGTGCGCGCATTCGGCTTCTACGTGAGGTGAGATCCCACGAGCTTCTATGTGAGTTTTCTCCCTACCTATGTGGCAGAATTGAGCGTGCCATATATCTTTAGAACCGCAGCGAGTAGAGCTACACATTAGTACCATCGGAGTCGAGATTCGGTCACCTGTATTTTTCGGCCTGTCTTCATACGCGTTTACCGCACGGAGTGGTACAGGTTGAGATTGTATTGTAGATTCATAGGGTATTGTCCTTACCTAGTGTAGAGACCCCCCTTTGAGTTTGAGGCTGATTCAATGACTATAGATCATGTTTCAGATAGCATTTGTTCATAGTACGAATTTCAGTCACTTGTGTATTTGAGAACTTAGATTTGATTTCCTTGGTAGTGATTGTCATTAGAAGGTCGAGTAGGTGATTTGACACCCACCTATTTGTTTCCATGCACCTGCGGGTCAAGCTCCATCCTCGTCTGACATTCTTGTTTGTCAGTTGAGTTCTCGCTATCATAGCCACCGCTAGCGGCGTAACCGCCATAACATTTGGCGCCGCTGCCGGGGACGAGAGCCCTAAGTAGGTGACCTTAGAATAATCCTAGGAGGTGATTTGTTTTGCTACTTTATATATTTTAGTTAGAAAGGTCTAGGAGTGGTGGACTCCGAGGATCTTTGAGAGGTACTAGGAAACTTGTGGTATTCCTGGGTCTTTCGTGTTTGACAGTTTTTTAGTTTAGATTAGATTGATTTTTGTTGGTGTTGAGTGGTTGTTGAGATTGAGGTATTTACTAGTCCGTGTGTGGCAGTGAATCTCCTTATACTCACAAGTGCAAAAACCCATTTTATGATTAGAAGTAGCTTAGGTAGGACTTGATTTGATCTTGATCTAGAGCTATTAATCAATGATTTATTTGCTTGATGTATTTGTTAGCATGTTAGATCACTAAACCGTTGATTTGTTAGTGAAACTTGCATAAACAAAGTTCAGAGAAATTTTCTGTGAGACTGAGTGTTGCTGAGCACTTAGGAGAGCTCTTGGAAGAGTTCTGTGTTGAAAAACTGGAATTTTGCAACTTTAGACATCATACGTTTATGATGTCTTAGGGGCTAAACAGAGACCAAAACAGAAAATTTGACATTACCAGAGTGTTCAGAAGGGGGGTTATACCCTAAGATCAACTTAAAACAAGGGCTTTAACAACTCTAGAAACTCAAAATACCAAGTCAGAGTGCAAAAAACGCAAAGAATAGGGAAAATTGATTCAGAGCTCATTTTTGCATTCAGACTTGATAAAAACACTTGAAACTCAAAGATAAACACTTGGAGAATCTTAAAATTGAAAATTGGGCAAATCTGTGACAAAAGACATCATACGCATATAATGTCTTTTGGCACTTGCTGAAGTGATTTTTCAAATTTGACTTGACAACATTGTTACAAACACTGTGAAAAGCTTAAATATTGAATCTTGACCAAAATTGAGCAAAAAGACATCATACATATATGATGTCTCTAACCTAATTCTGGACATATTTTGATATTTTGCTAACACAGATCCTTTGTACTAGTTAACTAGAGCTTGTATGTCAAGTTTCATGTCATTTGGATCACATTTGACCCAAAGTAAGTCAAAAATCGGGATATTGCCAAGAAAGCCCGATCTGGCCATAACTTGCACAAACAGAGTTCAAATTGAATTTTGTGAGTGGACAGCGTATAAGGGTGCTACTAGGAGTGAGCAAAGCAAAAATATCCAAAATCTGTGAAAAAAGACATCATACGCGTATAATGTCTTTTTAAGCAAATCTGATACAAAATTTTCACTTGAGGTAACAGAAGTCTTCCAACTGACAAAACAAACCATTTGACCAAGTATCATTCAGTTTGGATCACTTTTGATCACAGATAATTCGGGTAAACAAACTGCCGAGACTGAAAAGTTAGATTCCTCTAGGGGGATTGATGAATTTGAGATCCGGTAGATATCTCCAGAATAACCAAGCGAGACAAAGAGAACAAGCGAGTGTTATATCAACCGAGGAGAGTGTAAACCAAAGTGTAGTGCGGCCGTTAGAGCCGATCCTTGAAGGAAGTATTTCCGATACTTCTTCAGAGAGATCTTACGAGATTTTCACTGAACACTTAGGATACTTGAACTTAAACGAAAGAGAAAACATGGCAGCAGGATCATCAAACCCTTCAGCCACAATGAAGCTATTGTTCATAAAGTATCAATACGACAATGAGCAAGGTGCCAAGATCTACAGAGATGGTATGGACCGCTATTGTGTAAAGATAGAAGATAGACCGAGTGAGTTCAAGGAATTAGTGCATGTGAGATATAGAGGAGATAGGTACCTAGATGACGAAGGTATCATGTACTTGGTAGTCCTGAATCCTAACATTGTGGACAAGTGGGGATTGATGGGCACAAAAGCCAAAGTAGATGAACAACCCAAAGAGAAAGCACCAACAATGAGCTTCCCTAATGCGAGGTTAAGGCAAGAAAATGAAACTTTGAGAGTCAACACAGACAACGTCTACATGGGGTTATACAAGTATAATAATGGAGAGGAAGATCTCTATTATAGATGTGAGGAACCCTACGTCGGAGAGTTGACAGAGAGGAAAAGACTTTATGTCTTTACCTACACAGAGGGATCAGAAACGAAGATTGTCGCATACGACAAGTATGGAAGGCAATACTCAACAATGGATAAAAAGGAGTTGGAGGATACACATACTTTGGGGGACCACTCCATCAGTATTATACTTTGAGACCAACACCTACAAATGTAGTGCCAGACCCTATAGCAACAAGTGGAGGAGGAAGAACTCATGCGGCTGATTCTTTCAGTCAACCTCAGTATTCTCTGCCAAACCCAATGGAAACACTACATTCTAGAGAGTCAATTGCTACGAATCGAGGTAGTGCAGTTCCATTCCCTACACATACTACGGTAGGTCCGATGTTTGCAGCAGCACCATCACATTTACCTTCTCGTAGTAGATTCGTGGCAAGGGAGCCAACTAGAGCAGCCCATGAAGTCCATGACGCAAGAGAAAGTTTTAGTCGGGATACATGAGCAATGAGATTGGTGGCAGAAAATAGACGCATGAGACCATCTCAAGTGGCCAAGTGTATGCCGAAGAAGTATAGTGGCTCAGGAGATCCGTATGCACATGTCTCACTCTTTAAGCAAGTCTTAAGAGCTGAGCAGATAACAAATTTCCACACACAATACGAAGGATTTGGTCTTACTTTAGAAGGGACGGCATTGACATGGTTTCAACCAATGAATGGCGGAGGTTTCCATGACATTGATCGCTTGTTGCGAGAGTTTGCCGAGGAATTTTCGAAAAGAGGGATCAAACACAACACGGTATCCCAAATATATGCTTTCAAACAGAAGGAGCAAGAAAAGGTGAAGGAAGATTCGCTTTGCTTCAAACAATACATAGAGAGACTATCTGTCCTCTTTATAGAAGGGCTGAGAAATGACACTCTCAAGAAAGACTTGCACCTGAAAGCTTGTACAAGTTTTGAGCAAGTGACCAGAGAAGCATTGTACTTAGTGGATAACTGTGCGGTTTATGGAGAGGTGACAACGGATACGGATGTCACATCCAGTAGCTCATCATCCGTAGCTAGTGAGACCACCACTAAGAAGAATGTCCAAACAACAACAGTGCCGAACATGGAACAAATGATAGAGGATGCTATAAGGAGATTAGCACCATACCCTAAACCAATGCCTAAACTAACGAAATGGTGTGCGATTGAAAAAAAATGGACAAGCACATGTTCAGAAATGTGCATTTCATTGTTCAAGAAGGAACACGTACAGGAATTCGTTACAACTGGGAGTCTACTGGCCAAGAATGAAAGAGAGTGTACATGAATATGTCACAGTATGTATTACATGTTCGTCAAAACTGCCAGCTGAGTATTCAACATTGTATCAGATAATGATCGCTCCTGAATGGAGTCAATATATTGTTGAATATCTCACAAATAGAACTTTTCCAGAGGGAACCTCAAAAGCGCGTCAGAGAGCTGTACAGACAGAAGCGCGAGATTACGCTTTAATAGGAAATCAAATCTATAAGAGAGGAAAGGACAACTAGCTTAGGATATACGCATCAGAGTCAGAGTATGTGATAATCCTAGAGCAAGCTCATGGAGGAGTAGGTGGAGGCCATGTCTCAGGTGATAAGACAACAAAAATTGTCTTAGCTGCAGAAATATGGTGGCCGACATTACACATGGACGCTGAGGAATACGTAAAACGATGTGATGACTGTCAGCGGACAAAAGTACCACTGAAAAGAGATGATATGCCGCTTAGACCAATGATGGGAGCAAGAGCCTTTGCAAAATGGGGGATTGATTATGTTGGATCTATCTCACCTCCTGCATACAGGACTCATGCACAATACATCATTGTGACGACGGACTATCTAACAAAGTGGGTTGAGGCAAAAGCAACTCAAAAAGCAGATGCCAGGACCACGACACAATTTCTGTATGAATACGTCTTTGTACGACATGGATTACCAATAGAAATTGTGAGTGATCGAGGCACACACTTCATAAATGAAGTGATAGAGATCCTTCTAGACGAGTTCATGGTAATACATTGCAAATCAGCTCCATATCATCCACGAGCCAATGGACAGCTGAAGCGACGAACAAAACCATATGCACGATCCTTACAAAGATTGTATCTGAGTCGAGAACTGATTGGGACCAAAAATTGCATTCGACATTATGGGCGTATAGGGTAGCATATAAAACATCCATAGGAACGACCCCATACAACATGGTTTTTGGTTTGAATGTTATTTTACCAATAGAATTTTTAATTCCAACGCTGAGAGTAGCTAAGGAATTAGAGTGGACAGGACATGAGCTTTCAGATATAATAGATGAACTTGAAAATCTAGATGAGCTTCGCTTAAAAGCCGTGGCTTCAATCTACGCTCAGAAAAGGTGACAAAAAGAGTTCTTTGATAAGCATGTGCAAACTAAAGAGTTTAAGATTGGGGACTTTGTCATAGTATACACTCTAAAACAGCATGCAAAAAAGCTTAAAAAGTGAGGGATGGGACCTCTTGTGATTAAAGATCTATCACCAAGTGGGGCCGTCAAGCTTGCTACATTAGACGGAGAAGAAATGCCAAACTGGATTAGTGGATGTAGATTGAAGAAGTATCATTTGCCACTAACCCAAGAGATGCTCTTCAAAATACATCAAGATAAGCTGCGACTTCAGAAAAAAAAAAGATTGTTGAGGAAGTGCAAGGAGAAGCAAAAGAAAGAATGGAGAAAAGAAGACTACTGCGTCAGAGACAGCGCAATGAAGGAGCCTTACGAATAAACGTAGTCAGTGTATCAGAAATGGGTGAAGACAAAGTAGAGCCCATCATCGAGGTCAAACTGGGGACAAACCAGATTAAAGTCAGAGGACTATTGGATTCAAGAGCACAAGCTAACTTGCTTTCAGTCAGTTTGTACAAGCAATTGAAACATGACACTAAGTTGTAAACTACCAAATAGGAGTTGAAGAGTTATTCAGAACACTCAATTAAAGCAATCGGATGCACAGTATTACACGTACAGATAAATCAATATGTGTATCCACATATGTTTTATGTGGTTGAAGACAAAGCTACACAACATCCGTTGTTGCTAGGACAACCATGGCAAAAGCAGTACAATGCGATGAAATAATTGGAGCTCTAATTCAGTTAACATCAAATATGAGGAGGAAAGTCAATCAATTCCATTCTCCAAAGCAACCGAATAGGTGCAAGATGAAGAATCCAATGACAAGGGTAAACGACCTCTAGAGGTAAAGAAGGAGCAATGGCAACCAAAAGACACTTCTACACAACCGGAATGCTCCTCAAAGAAGAAATCTCAGACATGGGTAAAGAAGACAGAAAATAAAAGCACAGCTCAACCTTGGATAAAGACAGACTCAAAGTTGGTATGGAGGCCAAAGAAGGTTGTGCTAGAGAGAACAAAGGTGGAAAACAAAGTCTGCAACACCAGACAACATAGTGATTTCAGACAGTCAAATTCAGCGAAACAAATTTGGATTCCAAAGAAGTTGATGACAGCACAAAGCCATAGCAAGGAAATTTGGATTCCAAAGATCCAAAAGCAGAAACTCCCTTCAGTACAATCACCAGAGAATCCTAAGTACTCAAGGACAGAGACATCACAACCTAAAGTCAAGCAGATTTGGGTAGCAAAGAGTTTGTGGCAAGCACAAGCAAATCAGAAGTAGATTTGGATTATAAAAAATGATAACAATGTAAAGAAGAATCCAGATACTGATTCTACTCCGAAAGTGCTATAGACAACCCAAATATTGCCCAAAAACCTGACAATTAAACAAAGAGCGGCATTATTGGAAATATTGCTATTTCATCGCTCTACAATTGAATTGACCAAGCATGACCACAACAAATACAATGCTTCACCCTCAGACACTTCATAGTTGTCCGGGAGGACTCAGACTAGGAGGGGGGGAGGTATACAGGTATACAGGAACTACAAGCAATAAGGACAAAGAAAATGATATTACAAGGACAGTGTCTTACATGATTTAGAATTTTTTATGTTTGATTGCGGATATTGATAATATCTATGCCCTTTTATACCTTTTTTTGCAATAATAAGAGATCAAATGATGAATTTGAGTCTCTAAGTTTGTAAATACGACTAAATATGCGTGTTTTTGGAGCCAAAAAGTGGTAATCCAAGCTGAGAAACCACAAATAAATGTATATACATATACACAGGGTTACTAGCTAATTATTGTGTATTTTTGGAAATTTTTGGCTTCAATTTTCTATTTTCCTTTATTTTTTAGGATTTTCTTAATAAAAGTAAAAGAAAAACAAAAAAGCAGGTGAAATGAGATAAAAAAAAAGAAAAGAATAGATGGTGATGATCCTAATGACAAGGGCAACCCATGGTAAAAATTGGGTACAATTCGAGAAAAGTTGCGGAAAGCCCGAAATGATAGAATTTTGGCAAAGTGGACAGATTTCTCAGAAATAGGTCAAATGGAGTCCAAATTGAAAAATTTCAAATCCTAAAGTGCATTTCACGACGAGATAGGAGCACATGTCAAATTTGGTAACAAGTGAGCCGGGAAGTCCAAAGTTAACTATTTTTGACCTCACTTACAAGCTCATTTGCACTATTACCCACTTGGAGAGAGCAAAGAGCACACAGGAGCATCCGACCTTCTACAGCCTTCTACGACTGCTACGAGAGCGCAGAAGACTTCAGATATGAGAGGTAGACTCGTTGCCATAAGCTTTTGATGCTTACCACTAACTTTTGTCACGAAAACTAACCAAAACAAAGAAACAAGAGCAGACGGGGAAATGGGTAGAATGCTAGGTAGAGGCACAACCGCCTAACCAAACCATGCAAGAACCAATAGGTGGCTTACCCTAGTGTAGAAGATGAGTTCCTAACTGTCAAAGTACGAGAAAGACCAATTGAAAAAAACCTAGGTCAATAGAGCCTGCAAGCGGCAAACAGGAAAAAGTTGTCGAAATGACACAAAACTTCACAAGAAGCTTAACATCATCGAGGACAATGCAACCATGGAGTATCTCCAGGTTTGGACCACCAAAAGTGGGTCGAAACAACCGATTCGGCGGCAGACACACAAAGCGTCATTTTGGCATAACGGTCAAAATGGACGATCGATTGCCATGAAACTTCACAAGCAGCTTCAAATAGCCATCAATGACACATGTGTACAAGCAAAACCCAAGAGAAATCCGTTTCACTTACATGGTGAAAAAGACACTTTCGGGCAACCAACTGGCTAAAGGTGGAAAAAAAGGACCCAAAGTCGAGTCCAACCACATAGACGACTTCCCAACACCTCAAATGAGCTCGCGATGCAACTCTCGAGGAGAAAGAGCGAGGAAAATCAACTCCAACACCAAAAGACGACTTCGGAGACTAAAATGCCTACAAAGAGGCTTTTAACTAAACTAATGATTTTTAAGGTTGAAAACTAGTTAGCAGGGCTTAGGGCACTAGCACAAACCATGCTTTGCACAAAAAAACACTTTTTTTAATCAAGAATAGACATCATACGCGTATGATGTCTCACAGCATGATTTTCATATCATCTTGAACACATGAATGCATAGCCTCTTTCTATATGCTAACAACATCAAATGTACAAAGTATCATGAGATTTGGAGTTGAAAAACCAATTGGAAACTAAAAAGACGCAAAGTAGGGCATAAAATTGACTTATGGTCCTAAATTTGCCAAAATAGCTCCAAACTCAATGAAACTTTGTAGGATTGTTGTTCAATACATGCACAAGCTATTTGGAACCAAAAAGTACCATTTTGGCCAAAAAGACATCATACGCGTATGATGTCACTTTGCACATACAGAGCCAAAATTGATAATTTCTCATCATATATCCATTATATATATCAAATACATGCCACATATGAATTTTGGTACCATTTGGTCAAGGGGATCACTCCATTAGCCTAATTAGCGGAAAATCCTCTATTTAAAGCCTAATCTTGCCAAAAATTCATCATACTCAACTTCATGTCAAGATTTGAGTACACACAGTCCTTTACTATCATATGAGGAGCCCACAGAATCAATTTACAAAAATGACACAAAAGACATCATACGCGTATGATGTCTCCAGAGCCAATTTTGGTCCAAACTATACCCAAATTTCATAAAATCATTGTCTAAGCCTATATAAAGCCAAATCCAAGCTTACAATGCAAAATGGTTCAATTTTACCCAAAAAGACATCATACACGGATGATGTCTCCCTACTTGATTTTTGCATTTCAGAGTTGCAACTACCACACAGAAGTGATCTACATGCCATTTGAGAGCAAACCACCAAGTTTCGTCCAATTTGGATCACAAAATCCAATTCCCTCTCAATATCTTGCAAAGAGCCTGACCAAGACTAAAATGGCCATAACTTGACCAAATGGGACCCAAATTCAAATCCAGGCATATAGAACGGATGTCTGCCCTATCAGCTACAAGCACAACCAATATCAAGCCATTTTGACACAAAAGATATCATACGTGTATGATGTCTCCAGCATGATTTTGCACCCAAATTGCACATTTTTCCACATGCATTGCATCCTTAGGCCCTGAATAACTTATGTTTCAATTTTTAAGTCATTTGGATAGTTAAAAGCTTAATTTCGGCTTTCAGTACTGAAAAAGACGCTAACTTCTGAAATTGGAGTTACAGGATCCATGGATTCGGGGAAGTCGTCAGCAAAGAGAAAGAGACCGACACTCAAGGAAGCAATAGCAAAAGCCGAGCGATTTTCTATTCCCCCAGAGACTCTCAAGCCCACAAAGACTTGGGTAGAAGAAGCAGTGTTAGAAGAACAGGGGATAAAGATATACCAAGATACTTTTAGAGACCCACGGGGGCAAACAATGGATATCCCAATGATTCCCCAAGAACTAGTGGACTACAGCAGAACAGAGGAGATAAGCAGATACCTGGAAAGGGCAGATCTCCATAATTTTTTCACTTCCAGACCATCAGGAGTAGACACTCAAAGAGTGTATGAGTTGGCAACCACCATACAGAAAGACGAAAAGGCTACACTCACAGCCTTGGATGGGGAAAAGGTTGAAGTGGTTATCACTCCTCAGCTCATTACAGATGCTTTGAAGCGGCACAACAAAGGATGCTCAGTCAGAGAAAGACGGGAAGCCATAGAAGTGTATGGGCCAAATAAGCAAAATGCCACCTTTGAAGACATAGCAGATTCGAGAGCGGCAAAGCTTTGCCGGCTCTACAACCAGTTTTTACACATATGCAGCAAAAGGCCACAGAAGTATACCACACCACCACATGCTGTTGCCACAACAATCACTTGGGCAATAAAGAGAAACATACCGAAGGAAGTCAATTATGCTCAACACATCCATGAGCAAGTAATTGCTTTGCAGAACGAGAAGCCAAAGTACATTGGAGGAGCCGAAGTGTTGACTAAGATAGCTTATGAAGCTATCGGAGCAAGGGACTAGTGTCCAAAGGCTCCCTCGCAAAGCCAATGGCTAAAAGAGATAGATGAAGATGAAGACCAGCCAGAGGTCACAAAGAGAGTGTCAACAAGGGCAAGGCGGAAACTAGAAATTGTTTCCGAGCCAGAAGAAGAAGAAGACGAGCCCCTCAAGAAGAAGACCAAGAAGAAACCCGCTCCAAAGCAAACTAAGAGCCATAGAGCCACTAGAATGGAGAGGATGATTGAATAGTTTAGAGCCGAGCGAGCTTTAAAAGGAGATTTTGAGGAAAAGTGGGTACCAGACCCAACAAAAGTCGGAGCCAGCTCAACAAGACCAAATATTGATCAGTACGATCAATATATCAAGGCTTATGAAGAATCAGAAGCTATCTTGGGGCAGAAACCAGTAGAGCCATACACTGAAGCAGAAGTTCAACACCTTAAAGCTGAATTAAAAAGAGATGACAAGGGCAAGGGCAAGGTAGAGGAGCCAAGTCCTAAAGGAAAGGAAAAGATAGTGGAGGAGACGACTACTGAAGTTGAGGTGGATGTGCTAGAAAAGCCCGAAATACAGCAAGAGGAGAAGACAACGGATCCAGTTCAAGAGAAGAAAGAGCAATATGATGCTCTAATAGACACAGGATATACTCAAGAAGAGGCCCTCAGGGTTGTGTATGGCATTGCCTTAGCACAAGAAGAACGGAGAGGAGGACCAAGAATAGATTAGACAGAGAGCAGAGGGTAGTACCTGAGAAGGCAAAGGATGAGTTGAAGCTAAAGGATACTGTAGTGGAAAGAGCACTTGAGCTTGAAGATGAGGATGAAAGAGATATCTAGAAAGTGCATCAACTATTGCAGCAGATCAAAGCCCGATCAAAGACAATGAGGGATAGCACAGAAGAAGCAGAAAATGAAAGAGATGGACTAATCCTCCAACTTGCTGATGCTTCAAGAGAGGTGGCCAGTGCACAAGAAGCCAAAGAAAGAATTGAAGATGAATTGGAAGCTACAAAGGACGAGCTCATTGAGCTACGAGAAAGGATGGAGCTGCAAGAGAGAACAATCCTAAGGCTTAGATCCACACCAAGAGCTAGCAGAGCAAGAGTAGAGTCAGAGGGAGCAATAGTCCTCGTTCTGGAAGATCAAATCCAGAGCTTGCAAAGAGAATTGCGGCTAGAGCAAGTGCAGAGATTGCACATTGCGGAGGGCTCATTGGCTGCAGAAGAATTACTTACATCACAGAACCAAGCACTGAGAGCGGAGAATGAGGCCCTCCGAAAGCAGCTCCAAGATCTGCAAGACATGATAAAAGATACAGAGGTTCAACAAGAAGAAACCGGCGGGGCAGCCGTGGAGCTACCAGAGACTGGCGAAGCCACAACTATTGAAGATCTAGCCCCAACACAAGAAGAGGCCACAACATCAAGACTTACCGAGGAGGAGGAAAACAGATTGCACGAGCAGATAGAGCAGGCAACAGAGGAGAGTGCAAAGGCGGCTATGGAGTGGGAAAGAAGACTCCTGTTCTCCATCGGACTTCAAGGGTTGGATACTAAGGTGCTGCAAGAACAGTGGATGCAACCTACATTGCACCTTCCTCTACTAAAGTTTGAAGTGATGAAAACAAAGAAAAGTCTAGAAGATGAGCAGTATGTCGCGCTATACGAAGGCGACATCACAAAAGAGGAGGAATCAAAGAAGATAGTATACTCCCAACCGAGATGGAGGAAAGGGTGGTTGACAAAGTACCCACCTACCTAATCTATTTGGTGGGGGCAAACAAGGAAGTTAGAGAAGATGCAACATTCTGTCCAGTGCCACGAGTCAGGAGTTGGCAAGAGCATGGCAGAATCACAGCAAAGAAGCCAAATTGGCTTAATTACCCCAGGATGCCAGGACCGAAGGTGAGAATAAGTAAGGCCTACATGGTGAAAACCCTAACGGGCACCATTAAGCTCTTTACTGGCTCTCCTGACCTTTCGTGTCAAATGCTCAAAAAGATTTGCAGAACATTATTGGCTTGCATTGAAGTGTTCACGCCGGATAAAGCTACCAGCTCAACATTATTGTCAATGGTCGACACAGTGACAGATATGATGTATGATCTAGCCTTGCAGCCATCTCCAAAAGTATTACACCTCTTTTATCAGAGAATCATGTTTATGCCGAGCTTCCACATGTAGGCCTTTGAGGAGGCATTCTACACTGGTTTCTTTACTCTTGAAAGTAAGATATTCGGCCCTACACTGACCATTGGAAACCTGAGATACGAGTCACATCTTCAGATGCTGAAATCGACGGGACTCCACTAAAGACAAAGCAAGGATGTCATGTTAGGGACGACATGAACGCGGAGGGGGGGAGTGTTGAGCGGAGGACCACACCTATACATTTTTGCTCACACTCATGTTTTTGTAAACACTTATTGTAATAAATGTCTTTCCGACATTTCATTTTCTTCATGGAGCCGATTCATTGTAATTAGCGGGACTCAATTGAGTTTCCAGCTTGTATTCCCCAAGTAGTTTCACCTAATTATGTAATTAGATTAGAGATGTTTTCACACCTCCAAGGCTGAGGTATAAGAGCCAATTTTTGTAAACCTAAGGACACAATTTTTGAATCATTAATCAAGGTGAGTTTTTTAGCGCCGTGACTGTGTCTGAGAGAGAGTGTGCGTGTGAGAGAGAGTCTATCCTCTTGCTACGCAAGCTACGGATCCGCCATTGGAGAAGCGACACCGCCATTGTGTTAGCAATGGCGAGAGCTACGCACCGATACCAAGCGTGCGCGTATTCGGCTTCTACGCGAGGTGAGCTCCCACGAGCTTCTATGTGAGTTTTCTCCCTACTTGTGTGTCGGAATGGAGCGTGCCGTATATCTATAGAACCGCAGCGAGTAGAGCTACACATTAGTACCATCGGAGTCGAGATTCGGTCACCTATATTTTTTTGGTCTGTCTTCATACGCGTTTACCGCACGGAGTGGTTACAGGTTGAGATTGTATTGTAGATTCATAGGGTATTGTCCTTACCTAGTGTAGAGGACCCCCTTTGAGTTTGAGGCTGATTCGATGACTCTAGATCATGTTTCGGATAGCATTTGTTCGTAGTACGGATTTCAGTCACTTGTGTATTTGAGAACTTAGATTTGATTTCCTTGGTAGTGATTGTCATTAGAAGGTCGAGTAGGTGATTTGACACCCACCTATTTGTTTCCATGCGCCTGCGGGTCAAGCTCCGTCCTCGTGTGACATTCTTGTTTGTCGGTTGAGTTCTCGCTATCATAGCCACCGCTAGCGGCGTAACCGCCACAACAAGAGCTATTGTATACATTCCTTAAGATTGGGAGATTGAGAGGTCAGGGAGAAGGTTAAGAGGGGAGCAAGTGAATGATGGATGTCAGCAAACACTCCCCCCTTCCTTGGGTACATCATACCTTTTGGAACGATGTCGTCACCTTTTGAAACCAATTGTTCCAATTTGTTATGGGTGAAGACTTTGACCAATAGTTTTCGACCACCCTAGGTGTTTCATCTAGTTGCAAGGGTGGTAAGGTACTCTCCCATGATTTTACTTGCAACGTTGTTGTATGTGGTAAACTTACAACGGGAGGTGCTAATTCTTTCTTGTTTGTATGGATATTTACAATGGTAGGTGGAGGTTGTGTCGAAGCTTGTATTTTTGTTGAAGAACTACATGAAGAGCAAGAAGCTTCATTTGTTTTTCTATGATTGAGATGAGCAAAACAAGTATTTATCGCTGGGGTACCAAAACTAGCTCCGGATCAGGTCTACAGTGTTCTGTGATCTTTTCCTTCCCACGATCTTCAATCGGCTTTATTGTTATTTGACTCACACGGGTCTATAGGTGACATGTAAGAACACAATTTACGTTTTGGTACCCATATTTGATCATTCTCTTTATAGTAGCCTTGGGCTTCAGGAATCCAAAGTAACGTTTTCTTACATTTCTTGCAGCGAGTAGGGCATCTCTTACAAGACTCCTGTTTTTTAGCATTAAAATTGGTCGTTAAAGAAGCTTTAGGGACCATTAGTTTGTTTTCTTTGTTATATCACGATGGGTCTTGTGTGTCTCAAGCTTTATTTCAGCTACAGAAGTTGAAGCTCTAGAGGGTTGGGCTATAATTATAGATGGTTCAACCTTTTGGACATGCACTTTTTTGGGTTGTATTTTCTTGGGAGAGGCAATATCTCAGGGACTATCGCTTGAGTGGCAAGGCTAAGAGTTGGTATTTGTGTTGTGACACTCCCAATCCCCCTGTCAATAGTGCATTTGGTCGTTATCATCCACGTGCATCCTAGGTTTATATATTACCTTCCATAGTCCCAACAGGCATGACCAAAAAGTCTTGAGCTACAACCCCGTTGTCATAACTGACAGAAGTGTTCCAGATTCCAAAAACCGTAGTTTTTCCCTTGTTGATACCCTTGACTTGGATAGTACTCTTAGATAGAGATGGCTTTCCTAATTGACACCACACTCCATATGATAACAGATTATATTTAGCACTCGTGTCTAATAAGGCATAATATAGAACTTTCCCATAGGCGCTATTTAGCTCAATAGGGTATCGTAGAGGTGTGTCAGAGTCCAACCAATCATCCTCTATTTCAACGTAAAATGCATATGTAACTCCAAGGTTGGCCTCTCATTGGCATCTTATACGTTGTTGTTGCTCCTTAGACTCAGCTTGTAGCCTCAGCTTGAGCTTGTATCTTTTTCAATTCTGCTTGTGCCTTGGATGCCTTTTTTTGATGGATGGCACATAGCTCCTCTTGGCTTAAAGGATCATAATATCTTTTAAATTTACTACCATATAATTCAATGGTTTCAACTCCATCAAGAGTTTCCACACGAATTGTACGCGATTTCTCATACTCTATATGGTCCTTTTCCGGCATATTTTAACTTTTTCTTCTCGTTACGCACTCCATACATAAGGACATATCCCCAACCTTGATATCTTTGTTCTTTAGATGACGATCAAACCATTTCTTTCTCCTATCTTTCTCCACAAGTGCATTTTGCACAGCCAATTGCCTTTCTTCATCTAGCCTCTCAAGGATACATAAACGCTCAACTAAAGGGTTACCATCCCAACCTTCTTGTGAAGCTACCCGCAGACTAGGAATTACAAACTCCCATGGCATAACTGCTTTTTGGTCATATATCATTTTGAATGGTGTACAATTAATAACCACTATGTAAGCAGTATGATAAGCCCATAGAGCTGATGTCAGTTTCAAATCCCAATCTGTGCGATGAGCTTCCACTGTTTTGGTCAAGATAGAAATTAAGGTCTTGTTAGTGCTCTCAGCTTGGCCATTTTCTTGTGGATAATAAGGCGTGGACTTATGGTGGGCTATCATAAATTTTGTAACGAGTTCCTTTATCAATCCATTTATAAAATGAGTACCATTGTCACTCACAATTTCAAAGGGACAACCAAATCGCGTAATAATGTTCTCAAAGAGAAACTTGGCAGTTGACCTTGCATCAGCCTTGCGTGTCACCTTGGCTTCTGCCCACTTTGTCACATAGTTAGTGGCAACAATAATATATCAAGATTGAGTGTTTGCTTCTTGCTCAACCATGATATACATGAACTGCCAAGCATGAAACAAAAACCACTTGTGGACACTTGCGTGTCAAAACAACCAGCCCAATCAGAGTCCGAAAAAGCATGTAAGTTTGGCGGCAATGATCCCCCCTTGGGATAAAACAAGCCAAGATGTAAAGTGCCACTAAGGTAGCGGAAAATCCTCTTGATAGCCTGCCAATGCTTAGAACCTGGGCTATGCATAAATTTTGCTGACCTATGAGACTGCAAACTGCACATCCGGCCTCGTGTTGCATACATAAATGAGGCAGCCAACAACAGTTTGGTAAAGAGTGACATCATCAGGATCGCCAACATCATGTAGACTCAACTTCAAACCCGTTTCCATGGGAGTGGCAATAGGTTTGCAATCCTCAAGTCCAAACTTACATAGCAATGTCTCTATGTAACTTTTCTGACACAAGGCAATACCACCATCACACTGCTTAAACTGTATACCCAAGTAATGATGCAACAGCCCCAAATATTTCATCTTGAAAGTAGCATTCAAATCAGCCTTAAATTCAGCAATATGTCTCATTTGGTCCAGTGATCAACAAATCATCAACATAAAGAACCACGATGAGAAATACATCACCCTCACGCTTTACATACAATGTGCTTTTTGTTGGACTGTTACGAAAGCCTTGTTTGACCAAATGAGTGTCATCTTTCTCATACCAAGCACGAGGAGATTGCTTTAACCCATACAAAGCCTTGTTACATTTGCACACTTTGTCCTCTTGTCCTTTTATGACAAAACCGCGAGGCTGCGTTACATAAACTTCCTCAAATATGTCACCATTCAAGAAAGCAGTAACAATGTCTGGTTGATGTACATCCCAACCAAAATGAGTTGCCAATGCACATAGAAAACGCACAGTAGTCATACGACAAGTGGGAGAAAAAGTCTCTTCATAATCTATGCCTTTTTGTTGTGCATAACCCTTTGCAACAAGTCGAGCCTTATGGCGATCGATCTCACCATCCGGTTTGCGTTTCAACTTGTAAACCCACTTTGTACCAATGGCCTTTTTGCCAGGAGGCAAATCACATAAAGTCCATGTGTCATTTTCTATAAGTGCATCATATTCTGATTGCATGGCAGCCATCCCATTTTCTGAATTCTGTGCTTCATCAAAAGACAGAGGCTCCGCAACATCATGTAAACTAGACACGGCCAAAGCATAAGAATCTGATGCATAAGATGCATGGCGAGAGCTTGAACGAGTACGACTAGACAAAGGTGCATCCAATTTACTGTCACACAAAGTGTGCACCAGCCATTTTGGCATACCTCTAGCCTGCTCATTTTCAGCCCTTTCCTCATCAAGTACATCATGTACATCTGCATCAGTAATAGACTGATCTAAAACATTTTCAGAAACCCCCATAGGCTGTACATTTGCCTCATTGGAACTTACATTCGTATTTCCACCACTAAAAAGAGGCAACAAAGTGTCATAAATGTCCTGTGAGCTTACATTACTGTCTCTAGTACATGACAGCAAGGCCTGAACAGAATCTTCCACAAACACTACATCCCGAGAAACCAGAATACGTTTTTTTTGCGGATGATACAACCTGTAACCTTTGCTTTCAGCACTATAACCAACAAAAATACATTTGACAGCCTTATCATCCAATTTTCTGCACTGCACTTGTGGCACCAAAGCATATGCCAAACAGCCAAAAACACGCATATGCTCAATAGAAGGTTTTCTATCATGCCATGCTTCATATTGAGTAATAGACTGCAAAGCTTTCATAGGACACCTGTTAAGTACATAAGTGGCACACATGATGGCCTCAAGCCAAAAAGAATGCGGTAAATCTTGACTTTTGACCATACATTGTGCCATTTTCGTTAGTGACCTATTTTTCCTCTCAGCAACACCATTTTGCTGAGGTGTATAAGGCACTGTACATTGGTGTTTTATCCCACGACTAGCCAGAAATGTATTAAATTCATGAGACATATACTCCCCCCCTCGATCTGAACGGAGGGTGCCCATAGTACATTTCGAGACATTTTCAGCCATAGCCAGAAATTGTTTGAAGCACATAAAGACTTCGGACTTCGCTTTAAGCGGAAATACCCATGCATGCTTGGAGTAATCATGAATGAAAGTCACGAAGTACAGGTAATTTCCCAAGGACGGAGTTTGCATGGGCCCACAAACATCACTATGCACAAGTTGCAACTTGCATGTGGCCCGAACTGAACCATCCTTTGGAAACTTAGAACGCTGCATCTTACCCAAAATACAGCCTTCACAAACATGTTTGACAGGTGCTTCAAGAGGTGGCAAAGAAGCAACCATATCAGATTTCTGCAAACGTAGTAAACTAGCAAAATTCAGATGACCAAAACGTGCATGCCAAAGTTTTGCATCTGACATAGCCCTTGAATCTGCAACAGCATTTGCAAAATTTTGTCCACACTTGTCAGCTTATACAGCCCACGGCACAGAAGCCCAGATGCAACAATTTCATCACCAAAACTGAGATCATGAACTGTACATCTGTCATCCACAAAGTTGACTACAAGTCCAAGTCTAGCAAGTGCGGATACAGATAAGAGATTCTTCTTGATCCCAGGTACATAAAGTGCATCAACAAGTGTGAAGGAACTGCCATTAGCAGCAGTGAGCACAATCTTTCCAACTCCCTGAACTGGATAAGAGGCGTTGTTGGCACAAGTGACTGAATTCCCATGAGGGACAGACTCGAGAGAGGTAAACAATTCACGATGTGAGGTAATGTGCTTTGTAGCACCACTGTCGAAATACCACACATGTGAATCTGCAGCAACTGACAAGCATGCATCATGGAAAGCAGGATTGTAAGTGCACTCTGCGCTAAAAGCCCACTCTGCATCAACATCACCAACACAGTCTTCTTTCACAAAAGACTCAACAATGGCTACATTTGTAGTGGAACTAGCATTTGCAGTGGAACCACCCTCTTTCTTCTTAGCCTCTTTGGCCTTCAACTTAGGACATGACTTGATCAAGTGATCATTGGCTTTACAATAATGGCAACGCATCTTCTTTTTGCCCTTATCACCAGAATTTCCATACGAAGTACTACCAGCAGAAGCATTATGAACATAATTTTTGCCACTCGCAGCAGAACCATAAGAAGTGGCTACATTACTATTACCACCCTTTCTTTGAGAAGCAATAAAGGCCTGTTCAACTGCACGCTGCCTAGTCCTGTTTTTTCTAGAAAGTGACTCTTGCAACAGCAATGTGCATAATGCATCAAACTTGACAACTTCAGGATCTCCTTGGGTCATTAGTCTCCAAGTACTAGCAAATGTCTGTAGGAATCTGGTAAGGCATCAAGAACCATCTGCACAAGGGAACTGTCTGAAATGACTTCACCTGCATAAATAAGCTGCTCATTGATATCCTTGACACTAGCAAGGAAAGTGTCCATATCATCTTCCTCATGCATAATCTTCGACTCCAGCTCTTTACGCAGCAAAGAAATTTTAGCCTCATTGCGGCTTGCATAAAGACCTGCTAGAATATCATAAGCCTGTTTTGCAGATTTTGCAGAACGGATGTGAGGAACAATGGTGCGCTTCACAGACAACGCAATCAATGCATGAGCCTACGCATCCTTAACATCCCAATGAGCTTGTTCTGCCGTAGGCAAAACAACTCTAACAGCTGCAATCCTTGCAGCAAGACCTGCAACATCCTCAACATCGCCTACATCTTCAGAACCAGGACGTACATCAATGCCCTGCACAATGTTCCAGACACCCTTTGACACAAGAACATGTTGCATCATATAAGGCCACATAGGGTAGTTGTCCCCATCCAACCTGTCCTCAGCAGCAAACATCTTGAACACATCTGTGTTGTTGTTGTCAGCCATGGTAAATGCTGCACCTGATGTGAAAACTGCCCGAAAATAGGAGAAACGGAGCGGGAACAACCTGTGCTATATAGCACAAACCGTAGAATATTGTAAGGCACCTGTTATGCAGAAAACGGCACTGACAGAAATTCTACACAAAATGACGAAATAGCTTGTGCAGTACTGCCTGTAGTGGAAACGGAGGCCGAAATGAGCCCAAATCAAAATTCTGAGCAGACCGAGCTCTTTGAGCTCACCCAAAATTTTTTTCGACCTGCGAACGCTCGCCAAAGCTCACTGAAATCGGAGAAGGTGAGCAGGCGTGTGCTGGAGCAGCTGGCGACTAAGCTCGGGAGGACGTGACCTGTTCTGATACCAATTGTTGGAATTAGGGTTGCAGAGAAACACACACAGCTTGGAGAAGACAAAGGAAGCTCAAGGCACACAATAGAGAGTGTGTTACTTAGTGTGCAATGGAAAGATAGATAGCCCTAGAGTGATGGGCGTATATACAATGCACGGGGGAAAAAACCTCCTAAAGAGGGAAAAAATGCCCCGGCGGTCCTAGTGTGTTCACACACATCACTACCACATGTATATGGTAACATTAATGAGATGCGATACAAGCAATTTTCAAAAACTTTTCGTAAACATGATAGATTTTCTTTCTGAGAGGAATAAACACAAAGGTCATCTAAGAAAGCTTTGCAAAACTCCCTCAAATATTCCCTAAAAATAGTGTTTATTAACCTTTGGAAGGTAGCAGGGGCATTGGTTAAGCCAAAAGCCATAACACGAAATGCGAACACCCCAAATTTGGTTATAAAAGCAGTTTTAGCTTGCTCCTCTAGTGCAATTGTGATTTGATTGTATCCAGAGTACCCATCTAAAAAGCTATAAGCTTCCTTCCCTACGACTCTTTCAAGCACATGTTCTAAATATGGCAAGGGGTAATGGTCTCTCCTAGTGGCGGCATTGACCTTCTTGAGATCCACACACACTTTGAGTTTCCCATTCTTTTTTGGCACAATAACTATTGGAGACACCCAATCTGAGTGCTCAAAGGGTATATGAATCCGCATTTGACAAGCTTTTCAATCTCTTCTTGAACAATGTTTGCATACTTAGGATTCATTGGGTAGGGTTGTTGCTTGATTGGTTTAGCCATGCTATTCACGGGAATTGTGTGTTGCACCACGAAAGGTGGAACATCTTTCATATCATAATATGTCCAAGGAAATATATCCTTAAATTCCTTGAGAAGCTCCTTAAGTACATATGCCTCAGTCTCTGTCAGATCTTGGGCAATGAAAACAGGTTTGGACTCCTCACCTGGTTCTGCTAACTCTATTTCGTTAACTATCAAAGGACCATCATAGACTCTATTGCTTCCATCGATATGTGTTCTCTGGGCCTTTGTATACACAACCTTACGCTCCTCCCTGGTGTAGGATTTGAAATGATCAGGTGCAGGGTGTAAGTCTGTGGGGTCTTGTTGCTCTGTGGACCGTGACTTCTCTTTCGCTTCCTTTTGTTGTTGAGCTAGCTCTCGATTTTGTCGTCTCCTTACAATACGACTCAACTTTGGTTTCTCTGTAGCTTCTAGTTGTGTGATGTCAATGGGTTGTGGACTACACCACATGACGCTTTGAAGCTATTCACCTCAGTTATCTACCAACTTCTGATGAGCATAACATGCCCCCATATAATTAAGCCAATTTGCATTAGATATCTTTTCATTTATCCTAGCACGTACATTGGGTCAATATTGTTGCCTCTTATATCTCTTACTCTTCTTGTCTAATTTTTGATTACAACGTTTCCTCGGTGAAGAGTCACTAGATGAATCGCTACTCATGTCTTCTCCTCTCCCGGAGGGATTGTCATCTAGGGTATCATTGGGCCTTGAATGGTTTGTCCCCACATTTACACCAAGATTTAACTCAAATTATTTGTCCTCAGAGTCAATTTCAATTGATGAATTTGACTCCGAATCGTGTGGGCCATAGTCTTTTGAGACGCTACTGGTTCCAATGTCAGTCAAGCCTTCATCTTGTAGGTCATCAGAAGCTATATGCATTGTTTTGCTCCTATCATATTTAAAGGTATGAGTTGTGGCATTTCATCCCCCTCAGGTGTTACCCAGGTCGTCCCCCTATTTCCCCAAGTGTCTATGGTTGCTGCTAGGTGGACCCAATTCACATTGTCAGACTCAATCATCCCAGGTAGAACATCCATATAAGGGGAATCTTTCGCAACATCAATGTCCATTTTACACATGTAACAATACTGCAATGGGGCCGAGTGAACTATGGTGTTAGATCTATGATCAATTATAAATTTTTTTGCTAGAGGATGTGCTCGACCAGTTAAATTACAAGATCAACTCAAATGACAGAGTTTGGAACTGCTACTAGACATGGTTTTTAGACCAGTCATGCACCATTTTTGCTTCCCTCATGAAAGAATGTCCTAAGATCATCTCAGATGACATAGTGTGCTTGGAAAAATCCATAACAATGAAGGTATGGCTTATTTTGTGTCCAAAGACCCCTGCTCTTGAGATCTTCTAGCATCCCAATAGGTTTAACAATAGTCCCATTGGCCATCTTTACCACTATGTTTGTAGTCCCAAGGTGAGGTCTTCCCATAGTTTTCCATAAATTTTTTGTTACAATGCTAACCCTAGCACCACCATCAAGGATTACCTTCACAGTCAATCCCTTGGTAGTGATTGGTATGGTCGCATTGGATTCATTGCCTTCAAAGAATTGTCCCAAGTTGTTAACATGTATTCCAACAACAAAGTTCTCATCTAGGTTGGGTTGTGGATCTAACTGTTCCTCCTCTATGATAACCTCAGCGCCACCATCAAGGATTCCCTTCACAGTCAATCCCTTGGTAGTGATTGGTATGGTCGCATTGGATTCATTGCCTTCAAAGAATCTTTTGTTACAATGCTAACCCCAGCGCCACCATCAAGGATTCCCTTCACACTCAATCCCTTGGTAGTGATTGGTATGGTCACATTGGATTCATTGCCTTCAAAGAATTGTCCCAACTTGTTAATAGGTATTTCAATAACAGAGTTCTCATCTAGGTTGGGTTGTGGAGCTAAGTGTTCCTCCTCTATTGGCACCTCCCTAGCTCCATCCATCTATGAAAATTGTGGTAGCCCGACTTTCAGTTCTCCATTGAGGAAAGCTCGAAGAGCTAAGAATAGCTCAGGGTCTCCATATAGTTTAGACATGATGGTTGTTCTAACTTATTAAGCCATGAAATCCATCAATTTTTGGCAATATTTAACGGCACTTTTTGGGCTTCAGTCCCTTGACATGGGGAAGATGGGATCTCCATTTTTTTGATAGGGTCAGGTAATCCTTCTATAAACATTCTCTTCAACAAGAAGGGAGTACGCCCACTTTCCCATGACTTAAAGTCACTTTCGTATGGCTAATGGTCTATGGTCTTTGTAAGGTTTATTTCACTTTCTTCTTGGATGACACTAGGTATGGCTAATCCTTCTATAAACATTCTCTTCAACAAGAAGGGAGTACGCCCACTTTCCCATGACTTAAAGTCACTTTCTTCTTGGATGACACTAGGTATGGCTAATGGTCTATGGTCTTTGTAAGGTTTATTTCACTTAGGGAACACTGTGTCGGTAATCTGGATCTGCTTAGGTATTGGCTCTAGATCCCTTTGGGTCTCTTTTATCAAAACCATTAATTGCTTGGCTCGCTCGATCTCTTGTATAGGGTTTGGGTAAGTTCCTATCTTCTTCTTGGGTTCCTTGGGTCCTGGCTTTTGTGGCTCATGACAATTTTTCTTGTTTGTTTCTTTCCTAGTGGCCGTTTTAGTCTCCATGGTTTCACATGAATCAAAATCCTCTTCAGTGTCATTCATATACACGGGGTTGTCACCGGTCCATATGTTGGTCTTTGAACTGGGGTTGACTTCACTACTTTTTGCGATCTCTTTCTTCGTGTCTCCTTGTCTTCTGAGATTGGGCAATTGATGATGTGTCTCTTTCTTCATGAATATAATTTTGGTTTTGGAGCATCGATTGTGTGAGTACATTTACTAGTACCACATACGTACTTTGTGATGGCTCCTCGGTAATCTCAATTAAATTCAATGGCGTGATCTTTGGTGCATTTGGATTATTAGGACATTGAGCAATCAAAAGATCTATGACACATCGATTACACATGAGTATCGGCATTGTGCTTGCTTTATTGGTTTTCATTAGTGTGGCATTCTTTTGTAGTCTAATGGGACACTTGGCTACACGATGTGGACCTCCACACACGTAGCTTTGAAGAGGTGGTCTCTTGGCAATGAAGTTGATATTTTGGCCTTTTTCCGCAAGAGAAAATACTTGAAAGACATGTTTGACTTGTCCCCAATAGTCCTCCATGTAGTATTGTGGACTTTCTTCAAGTGCATCAATCCCATAGGCAATATTAGGGTTTAACTTGTCCTCGCAGCCTTCCAAATACTTAATAGATGAATCGCAACCCACTTGATTCATAGAAGTGATCCTCGGATGTGGAGGTTATGGTCCTAGTACTGGAGGTGGTAAGGGTGTTGTTTGAACAATATTGTGGGCCGTAGAGACCATGTGTTGTGACGGTTGTTCAAGAGGTGGGGCGGGCATCAATGCAGGCACTCGAGGTGTGTCCGTCTATGCTAAGGTTGGTCTATTGGCCATCGAGCATTTAAATACTATGCAATCCTTGGCTTGATGACCATACCTCCCACATGCATTGCAATTGCCATTAAATTTTACTCTAAACGTAGGGCATTCATCACTGGTACTACGCGGACCATAACAAACTGAGCACCATTGAATCTCCCTTCTTGGATACATATGATTGTTTTGTGGAGCACAATTATCTTAGAGACTTTCTTGAATGTCCTTGGTGAGATTGCTAAGGTCATCTCAGATATCTTTGGCTCTTTAGCAATAGGCTTTATGGTCATTGGCTCATGCCTCGATGCTTGTGAGCTAGTAGATTTAGGTTCAACAGACACTCTTTCTCCTTGAATCATTAAGTTGTCCTCAAATTGAATCACATTGGTGGTGATTGCTTCCCAAGTGATGATTCTTCTAATGACTAGGCCATTGTAGATTGATTACAATGGCCTAGTCATTAGAGGAAGCATTTGGATTACAATGGGAATTGAAATGCTTCAAGCAACTAATAAAGTCTCTCATGGATCCCCCTTCCTCTCGTTGGGATTTCTGGAGTTGAGACGCTACACCCCAAAGCACTCCCTCTCGTATGTACTCTTTCAAGAACAGTCTCCTAAGAGTAGGGTAAATTGTTTTTTCTTCCACCCTTAGGGTTCTATACCAATCCCCAGCCTTCCCACTCAAGGTCAGGCTTAAAGCATTACTCTTATGTAGGTCATTGTGTTCTCCTAGGGATCACATATTTGTTTAAATACTTGGATATGCTTTCTCACATCCCCGTCTCCACTAAATTTTTGTGTGAGCTTGGCCACTTGTACTGCCTTACTTCTAGGCTCTCTTTCAAGCGTGTTACATATATTCTTAGCAAAAGATTGACCAATACCTTGAGCAAATATTGCCAAGTCACCCAAGTGAGCAGGTATAGTGGGGACAAGCGCTCTTGGGGCTGCATGTGGAATGGGGGTTGGCATTGGTTTGGCGTATATGCAGCCCTTGGGTTCCAAGTGGGGTACGATGTTGTGCCATGTGGTGGCCCAAAGTTCATATGTGTGGGCCTGGGCATAGCAAACGTGGAATGTGACATGCCAATGCTAGCGAGTATAATCCCATTGAAATTAGAGCTTCAATGTTGTGGTTGTGAAGCATAAGTTGTTGAAACAATGGGAGGGGTAGGAGCTATATGAGTACGAGGACTTATAGGTGCATATGAATGATACACACTTGTAGGTACTGTTGCAGGCATTGGGTTACCATGTAGTGGTGCTTTACTAACAAATGAGGTCCATGGCGTGTTTTTTGTCATGCCCATCGCTGGGGTAGGCATGGTAGTCGTGGTATCATCAAGAGAAAGATGAGCTAAACTTAGAAAGGTAAAGCTATCACTTGTGGGTTGTGATTGTATTGAGATCCCTAGCGAGACAACATATGGAGGATCCATCAGGCTTACAGAGGGAGTATCCATTTGCAATAAAGTTGGTTGCCTAGCCTTCCCTGTATCCAAGAATCTCATGAGACCTATTGAAGGCATGTGGATCTCCTTGTTCTGCCTCTCCAATCATAGAACCCTATGGATGACATCACAAACTCTTCTTTGTTGATCCTCTACGCTAGTAGCACCCGTTGTGGATTGTAGGACATCTAACCAACCCACGTGATAGGTGTGACCTGTGTATAGGTCGGTTAAAGTCTCCGTTTGTAGTTCATACTCCTAGTTTTCATTTAGAAATGCTCCATCTAGGATTGAGGTGCTAGGGGCGTCCTTTGATCTAGATGCAATGTGGCTCCCTGTGGGTTTACTCTTAGTGGTTGCTAATTCAAAAGCACTCGATTGCTCGTCTAGCATGGATGTTGACATAGGGGCTTCGCCTTTACTCTCTCCGTTGCTCTGCCTTACGTAGGCTCTCAATTTCCTTTTCCCTAGCCGCAATGATATATCGCTCAAACTCTTGCACTTCGGCAAGTCTTCTACCATCAGGTAATATAATCTTGGAGGACAATAGCTATGAAGAGTCATAAGGTGCAGTGAATGGAGTGTTCACGTGCACATCGTCCAGGAGCATGCGGTCTACATTGGTCATGAATGGTGAATTTACTTCCCCACCCCCTTCACATTCACATTGTTTGCTCCATGTTTGGAGCAAGTGGCTCTACTAAAAGTCTCCTTCAAGCGACTAAGCACGCTCGACCATGACTGTGGGCCCATGGCATGCATGTCTTGGATTGAACTATCGGAATTAGGCATCGGGTAACCTTCCATGATGTCGTAGTCAGAGGAAGAGTCACTAGATGCAGTATGTGGGTCCTGAGTGGTACTACCTTGGGTTCCCACTGAGGGCCTAGAGCCTAATGTGGAGGAATAATGAGTGACCGCGTAAACGGAGACACCCTCTATATTATCATCCTCTAGCACACTACCAGAGCATAGGTGCATGTGACCTCAACACTCTAGAAGTGTTGGTGAGTACCTGTGAAGGCCGCTCATCTAGTTTTTTGGGCACTTGTAACCCAAATTTACTCTTTTTTTTGTTTTTTAGGTTTTCTTTTCTAACCAAGCCACGTAATATGGCGTGTGATAGCTCCAAACGAGCGTCTTGGCTAGAGGGATGTGCCGCGCTTTATAGCCCCTGATTCGGTTACGTAAAGCTCCTAGAATCCTAAAAACATTTTTTCCCTAGTCGGAAAGAAGGCTAAAATTAGTAAGTCCAAAGGGTAGTGTGAAGGGAATGGTGGAGGACTTGAGGAACTTGTCCACATGCCCTCCCTTCAATTGATGTCATAGTTTTTATATATATAGTAGTGTGTATACTATATCATAAGACTAAGGAGTCAGGCCTGGGCCTGGGCTCGGGCTCGAGGAATGATCTCGATCCTTCCTTTTAAAATAAAATTTGTTCTTCTTTCCTTTTTTTTAAACTTTGGTATTTGGTCTCATATTTTTCAAGCGTTTTTTTAATAAAACAAACTAAAAAAAACTCTTATAATGTTTAACTGTGTGGCGCCGAGCTCACGCATAGAGCCTGTCTCAAGCGCGCACACTATTGCACCTCTGGCAGCTTTGTCTAAGCTTTCTATAGGTAAACAACACTAATTAACACTACACACATACACACTGTCTAACACATCACACTACACACTCACAGAACAATCAATCTTCTCACTGTCTACTGCTCACTGTCCACTGCACATTACAAATCTACACTAACTAACAGATGTGCTAACACCTGCACATTACGGAACTTAGCAGATCTAACAAAACATGTACATTACATCACTTAACAGAGATAACAAAAACCTACTAAAACCTACACATTGCAACCACTTAACAGATCTAACATAACTCAAAAGGAAATGGCAGAAGTGAATGGCTTCCTGAGGTAGCACTGAGTGCTCCTCAAGCTTAGTGCAAGGCAATCCCCGGCAGCTGCGCCAAAAATGTACGCTTTGTTGAACGTGTCGGAGGGTGGAAACTTGCCAAAACACCGTGTGCGAGCCACGAATGGCTGCAAGCACAGAACTAGACAATCCTAGCAAGCTCAAAGGGCCAATGGTGTGTCACTCACTGCTCAATGCTTTCGTCATGAAGAATCCTTGCCACCACCGATGCCGCCGCAATGCTCGATCTCTCTCTCTCTCTCTCTCTCTCTCTCTCTCTCTCTCTCTCTCTCTCTCTCTCTCTCTCTGGAGCACATGCGCACCCATGCGCGCACGCACACACAAAGACACACACACACACACACACACACACACACACACACACACACACACACACACACACACACACACACACACACACACACACACACACACACACACACTTTGTCACAACAACTGACCATAGCCTAAAGATTTCCAAGGAGCTATTTACCATAAATCTAAAACCTTCCCAGCATCTTGTTTGGGCTACCTTATGGGTACAACCCCCTAATCTTTCCCTTACTTGTCTTTAGTAGAAACCTATTCTTTGGCCTCTTACCTGGGCGGTTTTCAAGTTGATTGATTCTAATAGTTTTTTATCATGCTGTCACGGTACTCATACTGCATCACAACCCCGCTCTGATAACCTCGCTTAATGAAAGACTGCCTACCATGGTTTCTTTCCCTCCCTCTCATTGATTGAATCTTACTTGGATTACCTCTTACACTCATCGAAGCAAGGCGGCCGCGGCACCACCACAAAATGATTATTTTTTGGAGGGCTTCCCTGCCTCCTCCACTATAAAAGGTGAGGGGTTCTTCCCTTCACTTAGGCTTGGTTTCCCTTGGCTACTTGGAGAAACACTTGGGATTGCGTCTCTTCACAGGTTTCTTTATCTCATTGCTGAACAACCATGCTCTGTTATCTGATTATAAACAAGATTTTTTAAAAACCTTTTGGAAGAACTGGTCTTTTGTGATTTTTCGAGGTACGGGTACTGCTTTTACACATCAGCAAAGGGTTTTTTCTTTGGCTTCTTGCTTGGTACTGGCTGCATGCTTACTGTGCTAGAATATGACTTCAAATCTATCATGCATATGGTTATTTTTTTGATTTTTTAACACTGATGGTGAGTATAAAGGCTTAATGCCTGGTGGGGGTGCTGGTTATGCATGGATATTCTGGTTACTACAATGTGGTATACTGGTTATGCTGCCATATTCTGATGGTTGCAGTTGTTTATGTTACATTCAAAAGAAAAAAAAAGGGGAGTTAATACTTGATGATCTGGGCTGGTCTAACTGGTTATACACGGACTTTATATCTTCGGCTTAATCTTGGGTGTGATTGGATATTAGCCGGATCTGGTTTTCCATTATACAGAGCTGGGCTGATATGACCGACCTTTACAAATGGATAATGATCGGGTTTTGCTACCATAGTTTGTTATAGTATTTTGATTGGGGTAAGAATGTTGTGACTTGCAAAGCTTCTAAACTTCACCTATTGCTTGGTTATCTGGCATAGATCTGGTTCTTCACTTACATCTAGGGATGTTGCTTTACATAAAATCAATTATCTTTTTTTACTTCTTGCTCTGACTTAATATAAATGGTACCTTCTGCTTGTTGCCTATATGCCTGGCCCTGCTCTGGTCCAGGTTTGATAAAACTGTGAATACTAAATTCCCTATATTTAGCAGGAGGTACTGGTCCTTTTTTCACTACTCCTGGTCTTCTAAACATGCTCTCTACTCATGGATAATGATCTGGTGCTGTTAATACCTAAGTTTCTTATGACATTATGATTTGGGGAAACTGTTTTAAACTTACAAAACTGACTGTCACCTATTGCTTGGTTGTCCGGCTTAGACCTGATTTTCCATTAAAGCTTGTGCATACTAGCTGGTCTGGTATAACTGGGAAAAACCAGACTTTATACCTTCTGCTTGATACTTAGATTGTCAGCTAAAAACTAGTTCTTTTTTTCACTACATTTGGTTGGAATCCTTCTGGCCAACTATAGTCTAAATCTGGATAAAGATACTTTGGACCTGCTTACAAAAACTTGAGTAAAAATCTATCTAAAAAACTTTTTGAGGGATGACTTGAAAACTTTTTTTACCAGCAAGAATGTGCTCCATTTTTTCACTCTGGCTGACACTTTTTGGGTAGACCATTCTAACTGCTATTTGGATACCAATCTCTTAAAAGGTGCAGATAGGTAAGCAGGCCTATTACAAAAGACTACTCGCTTAACTAAGGTTTCTGTTGGCTGACCTAAACCTTGCTTTTTTCTTACACTGCTTAAACTAATGAAATTACATATGATGATATGAATTTGTCGACTTCCCCTCACACTAAAAGGTTGTTTTAAAACGTATGAAGTAATTCTAGTAGGATTACTTTGTATAGGACAGTAGCTAGTCTAAATACTTTTTAAGTTTGACAACTGATATGTAGCCAAGTCTAACATATCTGTTGTCTTGACCATATGGATGCAGGCAAGAATTCTATCTTGGCTTAAAGAGGTTTAGCTTGCTGCAGTGCGACTTTGGAAACATTTAATGATGCAATTGGGATAGTTTTTGATACCTTTGTACAAATTCCTTTGGAATGATACTTCATTCTTATCATATTGTACAATCTGTACTTATCTTTGCCTTGAAATCTTTAGCCAGTCGTCTTTTTGAACATCTTGTTCATTAGTGTGTTATTTATTTAAGTTTAACAGCTACACACACCCCTAAACACGAGGCCCTCCGAGGCAACTAGGAGGACCAGGATGCTGGCTTTAGATATGTTTGTGTTTGTAGGCTTTGAGTGACCCACTGTCTTTAAATCATTAACTGATCGACAGGTGTTAGGTGGTCTCTCCTTGACTATAGACTGGATTCCTTCTCACGACTATTGTAGTCTTTATGACTCAGTCGTTTTTAAGTAGCAGGTTAATCCAATTCTACTTACCTATGCTTTGATAGATTTTTTTTTTGATAGTTATAGGTACATGCTACTCATATGTTGACTTGTTGGAACAAGATGACTTGCTTTATGTTTTTATTCCAACAACTACTCAATGACAACCATACTTATTTCAAACTGGCCGACAAAGCCTTAAAACTCCTACAGGAGTAATGTCTTCCTTGAGGACTTTATCTGTTATTGTACATACATTTCTTCCCATTTCAGGGTCACTCTTATTTAGCTCTTCTATGCTAATGAAATTAAAAAACTCATCTTTCTGATGAGGTAGTAGGCCCATACACAATGGGCCTATTGCCAAAACCCATTGTGTATGCCGCATTCTCCATATTTTCTTAAAAAACTCTCAATTATCTAGTCACTGAGCTAGTTGAGCCAAAAAAATAAAATAAAATAAAAAATATAAGTATATTATGGCCCATTTGTGTGTAAATATTTCATTGTATATAGGGCCTAAATAAAAGGATTTTTCATAATTATTTTGGTATTTATTTAAATATTTCTACCTATGGTGTGTTATTTATGCTATGTACATTGACTCACCATTACCATATTTTTTCTTACCATTTTGCATACTCTTTATTCCATATAAAAATAATTTCATGCAAGCTTCTCTTATTTTTGGTGTAACTCCATCCCAACAAAAATCCAAAAAAACTAGTTCTATTTATGTATATATTTTTTCACTATTGTGATTTTTTCCCTCCTACATCTATTCTCTATTACTCTCATAATTAGACCACCAAAAATATTCATCTTTTTATGGTAGACTTATAATGAGAGAGATTTATTTTGACCCCTTTATATTTTTTCCACCTATATCATTTATATTTGACATGTACATATTTTTTTAGACCTCTCAATATTTGATTTTCTTAGTTGTACTATTCACTTATATCATGATCTCAACAATATCTTCAATTATAGACCTACCAAATAAGGTCAAGGGTATGTGGCATATATGCATGCACCATGGGGGGCTCACTCTTGGAGGTATTCAAAAGAATCATCCAAAGAAGGACCTCACAAGGACTTTGTGCAGTGGAAAAAAACAGTCGGTTTTGCTGAATTTTTAAAGATCACATGCTCTCTGAATTTGAAAAGGTGATACAAAAAAAAGTTTTAGCTCGTGAGATGAACTTTTATCTCAAATTTTTTCATATTTTTTTGCGCTACGAGCTGTGAGCTATGATTTTATTGGTGGACCCCAATTTGCCCATGCTATGCAGCTGAAACTAGGGCTGCTGAGAAATATAGGAAACTCAAGTGCTTAAGGGGGGAGGTTCCAATAGAAGGTCTTAGACCCAAAGGTAAGTCACAAGCATCAACATCTAGGGAGCTTCTTGAGGTAACGGCGAAAGTGATTGAGAAGTTGAATGAATCTTTAAGCAGCTTGTCAATTCACCTTGCACAAGCTGTAGGTCCAAAGGGACAAGCAAAGAAGTCTGAAGAGCGAGATTCACGACCTAGGAGAGTCTTGCAATGTTGGAATTGCGGTGAGTCTGGACATGGGATGTATAATTGTCCTTGGCCCCGTGGGGAGCCAGGGAGACCTAACTTGAATTACCCAGTGATGAATGCAGGTGAAGGAACTTGTCAACAACCAAGGCTTCTACAAAGACCAAACGGACCAAGACTACCTCCACAAGGGGTAGAAGGAGTTCCACCTTTGCCAGATCCAAATGTGCATGTGGTAGAGGTGACAAATTCAAATGAGGTTGACATGGAAGAAAATGTCATTAAGCGTGGCCGAGGGAAGGGTAAAGAGAAAGAAGGTGTCACATCACAGAGTGACCATGGACGAGGCAAGAAGGCGAAGGAGACCAAGGAAGCTAAGAGGACTCGATGTCGTATCAATCTCGAAGACTACCCTCTTGGACATGGTATGGCTCCATACAACTTGTTGGAATACATGAGAGGTAAGGGTCTTGATATCTCATGGCCTCAGTTTCTTGCATTATGTCCACAAGTTAGGAGGGATTTAACAAAGGCAGTTAGCACTAGGAGAAAGGTAAAAGAGAGTGTTCCTATTGTAAAAATTGCACATGCTGAAATGAATGAGGATATTACACCTGTGCTAGATTGTTACATCAAAGGAAGATTGGTTAGGAAAGGTCTAGTGGATGGGGGTGCATAAATTTGCATCATGACAGAGGGACTCATGCAAAAACTAAGCATGCACATCCATGAGACACCTGAAATTAAAGTAAAGATGGCAAACAATAGCAAGGCTAGGTGCGTAGTCATTTGTAAAAATGTCTTTGTGGAGGCCTTTGGCATTAAGAAGGCGGTGGATTTTTATGTTATGTCTACCAAAGGAAATGGTTACCCATTTATCCTAGGGAGACCATGGTTAATGAAAATGCGAGCTTTGCAGGATTGGGAGAGTGGAAAGCTAATTTGTAGGAATGACAATCATAAGAAGGTTGTCTTTGACATGAAGGAGCAACGCCAAGAGGAGCTCCATGAAGAATCATCTCAAAGTGAGACGGAGGAAGGCTGGACCGATAGCACTTCAGAAGGAGAAAGTAGCGGTAGCATTACTGAAGAGGAGTCTTCCATCGGAGTCATGGGGGTAAGGTTTAAGCCAAACAACCAAGAGACCTCTTGTCTAGGTTTGGAAGAGGTAGGTTCCCAAGAGAACCAGAAAGTGGAAGATGAAAGAATGCTAGAAGGTATGTTATCTACAACACTTACAAAGGATGAAAGAGAGGAGCTCAAAGGTGTGTTAAGGAAATTTCCTAGGCTTTTTGCTAAAGACTACACCGAAGTGCATGGAGTAGATGCTGTTCAACACAAAATTGAGCTGAAGCCAGAGGCCACACCTAAGGCTCAGAAGCTACAAAGGCTAGGAGTCATCAAGGAGCAGGCTCTACTCAAAGAGGTAAGGAAGCTTCTAGCAGCAGGTTTCATTTATCCAGTGGAGAATTCAGAGTGGGTCTCTCCCGTTGTTGTCACTCCCAAGAAGAACGTCATGTGGAGGGTGTGTGTGGATTACCGTCCGCTCAATGAGGCAACAAAAAGATATCACTTTCCCCTCCCATTTCAGGATGAGATACTAAATGAGGTAGCTGGTCATGAGAAGTACACTGTGTGTGATGGCTACTCGGGTTACTTTCAAATAGGTATCGCATTGGAAGATCAGTTGAAAAAAACCTTCATCACTCCTTGGGGTTGTTATGCTTTTAGAGTCATGCCATTTGGTATGACAAATGCTCCTGCAACTTTCCAACGCTTCATGAACATGGTGTTTCAAGCATTCTTTGGAAAGTCCATTAGGGTTTTTATTGATGATTTTTGCATTTATAGCTCAAAATCATTGCATCTACAAAGGGTAGAAGAAGGTTTAAAGAATCTCTATGACATGGGAGGTCAACTCAACCCCGACAAGTGTCACGTAGGTGAGGATGAAGTGATCTTGCTTGGTCACAAGGTTTCCTATAAAGGCATTGAGGTGGATCCTTCAAAGGCAAAGGCTCTTATTGAGCTCCCATCACCCAAGAATCTCAAAGAGGTCATCTCATTCATTCAAAAAGTGAAGTATATGTCACGCTTTATTCACTTAGCTTCGGAGTTGCTTCATCCTTTGCAAAAATTGACACAACAAGTAGAATTTGCATGGTCTTATGAACTTGAAGGGTACTTTTGTAACATTAAAGTCATTTTGTCAGAGCTACCAACACTCATGCCTCCTTGTTGGGAGTACACATTCTTTGTTAGCTCTAGTGTTGGGAAAGAAACAATTGGAGCGGTTTTGCTACAACAAGATCCCCATAGTACCCGGATGCGACCCATCTACTTTGCTAGTAGGGCCATGAATGCTTTGGAGAGAGGCTACACGGAGGCAGAACTCATGATGCTTTCTCTCATGTTTGCGGTGAGAAAGTTTATATCCTACTTGCTACCAAAACCTTTTGTAATTCTCACCTGTAGAAAATTTGTTTCCTTGGGTGTCATCTCAAATGAATCTTAGTGCTAGGATCTCAAAGTGGATTATGGAATTGCAAGAGTTCTAATACTCTTTCAAGGTAGAAGATAGTGTGCGTGCACAATTGGCAGGGATCCTTACTTATAGGGTACATGAGAAGGAGATTAAGGTGCCTGAAGTAAAGACCCTACCATTGCCACCACCTAAAAGTATTCCTAATGCTTTTACCTTGTTCTTTGATGGAGCTTTTTGACGAGTCACAGGAAAAGCAGGGGGAGGGCTAGTATTGCTCAACCCAAGTGGAGAGGTGGTCATGAAAGAGAAGGTCAATCTACCAGGTTCAACTAGCAACAATGAAGCAAAATATGACACGCTACTTCATGGTTTAAAGATATGCATTGGCCAAGGTATACAACGTCTCATGGTAAAAGGGGATGCACTTCTCATTGTGAAGCAAATTTTAGGCATTTGGGCATGCAAGAATGAAAGCTTAAGGACAAAAGTTCATGCCATTCGTAGGATGTTTAATCAGTTTGAAGAAGTGCAACTATATCATATTCCTAGGAAACAAAATGAAGATGCCGATTTACTTGCACAACAAGCAGTTACATGTGTTGAGAAAGAAGTGCAGGTCATCAGGGTGGCAGCAACTGTCAAGCAACCGAGATACCAGGGAGTGGAGTCATTGACTCCCATTATTAGCTACATTTTGGAGGGTGAGTTTCCACAAGACTTTACGAAGGCTCAGAAGAGGAGACTCATGAAAAAGGCAAGTGCGTATCTCTTTCTAGAGGATCCCTCTATCAAAGAGGGAAGGATCAAGTGTGCAGAAGAGTACCAACTATCAAGGAAATTCCATCCATTCTAAAAGGTTTGCATGAAGAGGCATGTGGTGGTCATTTTGCGCAAGAGTTAACTGTGAAGAAGATTTTGCTTGCAGGGTATGTTTGGCCAAGTCTGCATATGGATGTCCAACATTGGTGTAAAAGTTGTCACAATTGTCAACAGGTAAATGGGAATAGAAGATTGGTTTATGGTCCAAGGCAAATCGTGCTTGCAAATGGACCCTTTGAAAAGTGGGGCATTGATGCTATGGGTCCTCTCCCTGGGACAAAAAATGGTAAACTCTACATTCTAGTGGCTGTAGACTATATGACTAGGTGGGTGGAAGCACAAAGTGTGGCAAAGGTAAATGAGAGGACAATGAGCAAATTTGTCTACACTCACATTTGTTGTAGATTTGGCACACCTTTGGAGATTGTTTCTCATAATGGTCCAGGGTTTAGAAAGGGCTTGCTCACAGAAGTCTGTGAAGAACTTCACATTCTACATCTTCATAGTACACCCTACTATCTCCAATCAAATGGTTTGGTAGAAAAAGCTAATGGTGTCATTGCAAGCATCATTAGAAAGATGGTGAAAAACAAGACAAATTTGTGGGATGACTTCTTGGATGGTGCCTTGTGGGCGTATCGAACCACATATAGGGAAGCCACGGAGTTTACACCATTTCACCTAGTCTATGGTCAAGAAGCTTTGCAACCAATTGAGCTCAACATCCCAACAATACGACTTCATGGAAGAGGAGCACAAAATGATCAAGAAGCATGGATGGATCGACTTCTTACCTTAGCTGAGCTTGAGTGGAAAAGAGAAGCAGCATACGAGTGCTACAAGAGGAAAGCCACACAGATGAAGGAAAAGCTTGACAAGAAACTGAAGGACAAAGGCATCAATGAAGGAGATCTTGTGCTAAGGTATGACAATCGACTCGATAATCATTTTGATGCCAAGTTTGAAACTAGATGGCAGGGGCCATACATAGTCAAGAAGGCTTTCAATTCAAGTTACTATCAACTTATGGACTTGAATGGGAAAGAGCACTTCAGGAAGGTAAACGGGTATCGCTTGAAGCCTTATTTGAGTCGCCTTCTACCAAAAGATCTACCAAAGATTTGTCAAAGGGCAGCTGTCTCATGTAAGTATTGTTACATGAAGCATGAGTGTAACTCCAGCCAAAATTATGAGGGGCCAAACAATGAAGATCTCGTCAAGGAATCTGAAGCATTCTCTTTGGAAAAGATGCTCTATGATGGTACATGAATATACCATCATCTTGGGGGAGGGCTAATGATAGCCGTTTTTCGGCTCTCTGTAATTGCCATAGTGAGTTAACCCACCCTACAAAAATCATCCAAACACTGTGGCCATCCCTACCATTTCACTATACATAGGCGTGTGTGAGTTAGGGACTTTCTCCATATTTTCTTAAAAAACCCTCAATTATCTAGTCACTGAGCTAGTTGAGCCAAAAAAAAAAAAAAAGTATATTATGGTCCATTTGTGTGTAAATATTTCATTGTATATAGGGCCTAAATAAAAGGATTTTTCATAATTATTTTGGTATTTATTTAAATACTTCTACCTATGGTGTGTTATTTATGCTATGTACATTGACTCACCATTACCATATTTTTCCTTACCATTTTTCATACTCTTTATTTCATATAAAAATAATTTCATGCAAGGTTCTCTTATTTTTGGTGTAACTCCATCCCAACAAAAATCCAAAAAAACTAGTTCTATTTATGTGTATATTTTTTCACTATTGTGATTTTTTTTCTCCTACATCTATTCTCTATTACTCTCATAGTTAGACCACCAAAAATATTCATCTTTTTATAGTAGACTTATAATGAGAGAGATTTATTTTGACCCCTTTATATTTTTTCCACCTATATTATTTATATTTGACATGTACATATTTTTTTAGACCCCTTAATATTTGATTTTCTTAGTTGTACTATTTACTTATATCATGATCTCAACAATATCTTCAATTATAGACCTACCAAATAAGGTCAAGGGTATGTGGCATGCATGCATGCACCATGGGGGGCTCACTCTTGGAGGTATTCAAAAGAATCATCCAAAGAAGGACCTCACAAGGACTTTGTGCAGTGGAAAAAAACAGTCGGTTTTGCTGAATTTTTAAAGATCACATGCTCTCCGAATTTGAAAAGGTGAAACAAAAAAAAGTTTTAGCTCGTGAGCTGAAATTTTACCTCAAATTTTTTCATATTTTTTTTAGCTACGAGCTGTGAGCTATGGTTTTATTGGTGGACCCCAGTTTGCCCATGCTATGCAGCCACACTCCCTCTTCCACTTTATCATTTTCCTCTTTCACACATACTTCTCCACTCATCATCCCCACCTCTCTCACCACTCCTCTCTGCATCCTACTCACCTTCTTCTCAACCTTGAAGAATAAGAGAAACCATGGTGAACTCATCTCTCCTACACACACTTCCATTCCAAAATTGACCACTTAGTCTCATTTTTCTTCATCCATATTACCCATATCTATCAAAAAATCATAAAATTCAGCCTCTTCTCTTGAAAGATAGCATCATGGTGATTGATTACTCATGTTCACTTACCTTGGCTCCCAAGGAAGGTCAAGAGTGGAGAAAAAACGTACCGTCAAAGCTAGTGGACCGTCAACAAGCGTCAAAATTGGCCCTACTCAAGACACTTGGAGCATCAACATTGTAAGAAATCCATATTTTCTTACCTATTAAGAGTTTTTTCTTCCTTATTTGTATCCTACTTGGATACTCCCATTGTAAATATCCAATTCCATTTGTAAATCAATAAAAATACTAACTCTACTAATTTACTAACACTAACCTACTATAAAAAGTCCTATCACCTTCACTTCTATCCTCTCTCCCTTCTTCATCTATCCACACCAACTTCTTGATAATTCCAAGAAAAAGAAATTAGATAGGTGCTGAAAATCTAACCCAACCATGGTTAGAGGAGTAACCCTAGCCCTCAAAATTGCTATAAAAGGAGGGTGTAACTAGCACAAAAGGGGGAGCCATAAGCAAGAGCACTATGCTATAGCTTGAGAAGCCAAGCTCAATCTCTTGAGAAGGAGCTCTTGAGTGGAAGCTCATTGTCTTATGCATATGCATGTGTTGTATTAGGGGTGATTAGCAAGGGAACTCTATGCCATTGTAAGAGAGAGTGATCATTCGATTGAGAGTAGGAACTCTATCATTTCTCCTACTAGTGTAAGCCCAACATTTGTTGAATCAAGGAGGGTGGATTTGGACTAAGCTTGGATACTTTGTCTCTCTTCCAATGTGAAGTAATGGACAACAATGATGTGTAAGTGTCTTGGTGTTTTTTTTTAAGTTCTTGATAGCTTGTCTCTGGGTGTTGTCATCAATTTAGCCATAAATCCCACATACTGTAAGAGGGCGACAGGGTGGAGAGGACTCCCTTGGCCTTAAGACAGTGATTGGGGTGGTTTTTCTTGTGATGTGTTGTGGTGTAATTTACTCAAGCTATGTTGAAAAAATACTAATCTCACTTTGATTAGTCATGACAGATTTGTAAGAAGGTTTTAATGCAACAAGCACCCCCTTCCCCTTCTCTCGCTTTCTTACATATATAATTGTGTTCGTTTGATCACTGCCAATACATTTCAAAGCTGCCCAATCACTCTCTCTCTCTCTCTCTCTCTCTCTCTCTCTCTCTCTCTCTCTCTCTCTCTCTCTCTCTCTCCCTCTCTCTCTCTCTCTACGCGTCCTAGTTCGCATCCAAAACTAGGTGGTGCCCCGAATTTGTGTAGGGTTAGGTTGCGGGTTTGTGTGTGTGTTTGTTGTTTTTTTCCAACCCCAACCCAATTGAGAAGCAAGGGAGCCTAGAAGAGTGCTTAGAGGACACTCTTCTTGTTGCCCGCCCCGGACCGCCTCAACACATATGATGTCCAGGTGGTCAGAATGGACTTTTGTTTCTACCCAAGGTTCTTTCTTGGTGTGTACAATAGTAATATGTGCTCACAACAATTTTGGAACTAAAAAATGCACAAAATCATCACTTTTTGACAAGGAAATCCCCTGAAAGAGTAAAATCCCCTTAACTCTCCATCTATAAGCCCAAATAACATGAAATTTGGTGTATGTGCTTGACACAACATGCAGAAGATGGGAATAATGTCAAAAGTTCAAATTTGTTGCCAGAATCACCCTTCAGATATCATACGCGTATGATTTTTTGGACAAAATTCATTCACAAGCATCTCCAAGTCTCTAGCACAGGTTTTCAAGAACCTCTATCAATTGTCATGCAAAAACATGCTCATGATCGCAAGTTTCTCTTTTTTTTTTTATTGTCGACATTTCGTCTTTTGTCTTTTGGGTGTCACAAGTGTGTCAAAACACTAGTCTCAAGGTGTACTTAGGGTAAAACTCCCCTTCTAAACACTTTGGTGCAGTCAATTTTTTCAAATTTGGTCTCTAGATGCCCCTTGAGACATCATACATGTACGATGTCCAAGTTTACACAATCACATTTTTTGTACACAAAACCCTTGCACATGCCCTCTTATATGCTCAACATCAATCAGTCATGCAAAAATGTCAACAGAAATTTGTTTATTGCATTTTTTTCCTCATAAGAAAACTTTTTTGAGATTCTAAATGAAAACAAGTACTTCAACAAATAAATCGGTGATGAATAGCTCTAGATCAGAATCAGATCACTTACCTAAAGCTACTCCTACAAAGCATATAGAGTTTTGCATTTATGAGTAGAAAAACGCCTCAATGCCAGACACGGACTAGCAAACGCTTTTATCACCTCACAAATCACTCAACCACCAACCACTACTCTTATATACAACAAATACTACAAATCCTAACTGAATCTACCCAGTCACAGACCCTCGGTAAGACACACGCTTCTTGGCTATCCACTTGATCTCGAAATAACCTCTTCCTGATCCACTTGAGAAAAATGCTTTCTTTAGCCAAAACTAAATCAAGAAACCCTCACATGAGTGTTAGTAGGATTACCTACTCAAGTCCTTCTGTCCTCTCCAATGGCACCAATGTTGCAAGAGCCAATGACAACACCTATAAAGTGCATGCAACACAACCTAGATCAACATAATGTCAATCGAGGACACATATGACACGATAGACACACGGAGGCAATCTCTTAGCTTGTCAGGCTGAGACCATCCCATGCATACAACACTTTGGAAGGCTAACTAAACCACAGTCCAGAATCTCACTGCTCTCAACTATACCACCCAACCCACATATACACAAACGGAAGGAAACTCACCAAACCATGCTAGAATCGTATGAAACTTAAGGAACACCATCCCCTCACTAGGATACACCTATCCCAAAGCCTGTAGACTCAAAACCATCACTCGAAACCTATCTGCAAAAAACTCATATGAAGATAGAGTTGTATTTTGGAAGTGCCCAAAATTAAAAGCTATGAGTACTTATGTGTAGCTTATGTTGCACGATTCTAAAGACTACTTACAAGCAAAAACATACATCGTTTGATATACTTACGACCGCAAAAAACTCATATGCGTGCTGCGTTTCGCAAGGAATGCTTGGCATTGATGTGTAGCTCTTGCCAAGACTACTACGATGGTGTAGTCGGATCTCCAGTGTGATGAACGAGCTGGGAGTAGCGCCATGAGGAAGAAGCTCATGCTCTCTCTCTTTCTCTCTCACACACACTTGACGGCAACTTAAAACTTGATTATGATAAATTTTTTTAATAACAAAAGTGACCTAGGTACCTTATATACTAAGGCTACCATAGGTTAAACCTAGAATAGAGTTCAAGGGGTAAAATGGCTTTGTATGTACAATCTGGAAGTGCCATTGCACCCCGGCTTCTGCAACTAGACTAGCTCCTTAATTCTACCATTTTGGTATCTTCAAGGTTTTCCTCTTCTACCAAGGTCCTTGCGTTAGGAATATGGTTTAGTTTGATAGTTAGGCTTTTGTATCTTATTGGAAATGGATGATGCGTGATTATTATCCAAGAATCTAACAGAAAGTGCAGTGGTGGATCCTACCATCTCTCAGGATAGATTCAAATGTGAATGAACTCAAAAGATGGTTGTCGAATATTGATGAGATAGGTTGTTTGTTTTGTAATGTTTTAAAGTAATGTAGCTTCACTTTCTATTTTCTTGTGCATACATCCCTCCAAATGAAGTCCTTTCCCTTTGGATGGAGAGTTATGACCAATGCAAAACAAAGAATTGAATCATTAGGAAGAAGATGGGGTCTAGGAGGGTCTCTTTATTTTCCATGAACTTATGGAGGGGATTAACATTTTGACAAATGGGTGTATTCCATGTGTGCAAGAATAGTGGGTGTGTAAGAGATGTGTAAGAGTGGTCAAAGGATGCACTTTTCTCCCCAAAAAGGAGGTGGACAATTTTATGATTTTTTGTCTTTCATAACTTCCACATATGATCTCCAATCCGAGTGGAGATCAAGATCACAGATGTGAAATCTACCATCGAGCTCTTTCCATAGGTATGCTATACGATACGATTTTACCCGCTCAATTTTAAATTTCATTTTGGGAGGAATTTTGAATTCAAATAGACTAGCCATTTTGGTTGTTTGAATTCAAAAGTTGTCCTTTGATTACTTTCTTAATACTAAATATCTGACTTCCTTAAACTTCCAAATAAAGAGGCCCTCCTAGAACCCATACTCTTCCTAATGTACATCTAATGTAGCCCTAAAAAGAAGATTAGGGCAATTAAATTACTAGCTGGAAGTTTATGTATCTGTATACTTATCAAAAGCTAAATTAAACATTAATTTTCTTCATTCCCACATCGATAGGGATTGTTCCTTTGAAAACCATGTCTTGTGGACAAGGGAAAATATTTTCAGCCACATGGTTAAGGCAAAAAACAAGTGGCTAGTTAGCATAAGAATGGGGTGGTTGGAACATTAAGGGGAAAACGGATGGGAAAAGAACCCCAAGGAAGGGACCAAGAAAGGATAAGGCACCAAGTTTTGCAAAGCCAAAGGGAGAGGTAGAGGGGCACATCAAAAAGAAAAGAAGAAGGGACCAAGCACCCCAAGAGAGAGTCCAAGGAGGAACATGGCCTATAGCTGAAGAGTCCAAGAAATTTGCTAGCCATGGTGGGAGCTGCTTTAGGTGAGATGAAATTATGAAGCCTAGAAACCTTCTTGATACAATTGTTTAACTCAGGCACAAGTTTTATAAGAGAGTCCTCTGACATAAATATGCTTTTAACAAATCAATAAACAACTCTACTTTTGCTTATATGATTTTTCTCAAAGAATCTCTTAATACCAACTCATCTAAAGAAAATTTAGATCTTACTTCATTTCTTGATGAGTATGCTAATTTTTGGATACATGATTTCATACTAGAATTACCTCCTAAAAGGGATGATGTTGACAGGCGATCATCAACGACATGCATTGTGCTTCCATTGTATACAAAAATGTGTATATGTACCTTTCTTGTATCTACGGGCTCTATGAGAGTTCCAATTTGTATTTGTGAGCTTAGGCCTTTTATGCACATTTGGATGGTCGGACACTTCTTGAAAAAACCCTAGGTATAAATGTCAAATACTACAATGCAAAGCTCATTCTTTTGCAAGCTAGGGTGGAGAGTATAAAAGAGAGGTTGCTATGGATATGGAGATCCCCTCTCACATTATAGCTATCATTGGGTTGATAATGCAAAGCTATTGTCTCTATATGCTTCTCTCCCATGTCTCTATGTGTTGTGATGATTAGATTTGTGATTATTAGTCTCTAGTTTCATCTAATCATTCTCTCCTCTTGCTAATTTCCTCATGTGTTGTGCACTTTCTTCATGCGTGTGCTCGACTAGAGTGTGTGTGTGTTGAGGCAATGACATTGCACTTCTCTAATCTTGGCTTCCATGGGCTTGTGTGTGCATGATTTTGTATAAATGTTAATCATTAGTGAGAGATTAACATCATTTCCTTGAGCTTGTGAGGGTTGACTGATGGACCGAGATGTGTGTGCAAAGAGCTTCCCATCTCTTGTTTCATTCCCTCTTCTCTAATAACTAATTCTTACTCTCTCATTAGAGTCCTCAACCCATCACATTTGGTGCATCCACACCTCCATGCACTAGTCGGGTTCCTATCCATTGGAATGACATTATGTCAGTGGGTTGTGCACTATGCTACGACCACCAACATTGGCATGCCGTTGCCAAGGATTGAGCGCCTAAACTAGAGGATCACCCATGTGATGGTTTGAGTTCTAACTTCCATTAGGATTTGGTGTTGGTTGTAGGAATGGCGATATGGTTTGATTTGAGTAGCTTGTATACTAATTTTTCATTTTCTTCTCTTTGTATACATTAATTACACAATAATCTGTTAACAATTGAAGTGTTTTACATATGTGTGTGCCTAAATAGAGTCTTGGTAATCACTCTTGTGAAACAAAATAGCCAAGATTTCTTAAAGATTTGGGTGATTTTTAGTGTGTATAATTAAGGGAATTTTCACTAATTTTCCCCTCTAATTACTCACTAATTGTATGTGCGTTTGATTTTACACATTCATAAATCTTTAATTGGATGTGTGTTCAATGATCTTATGCATTTAACTTTTTGAAGATAGAAGCTACACAACATATTTTGTGTTGGTGTGTGTAGGCAAAGCGGTTTTGGAAGTTCGGGCATGCGCGCGCGCACACACACACACTGCAGATTTTCATTGAAGTTTAATTGCATCAAATTTGGGGCATTTTTAGGTGCAATTTGTGTACCTATGTGTAGGTAAAGTGTACACATTCAAGTGCAAATAATGGCTTAACTGGTTCCAATTTGATTTGTGAGAATCAATGAGTTGCTTGATTTTGTTACGGTGATCATGGATCAGTTTTTTTATGGCCAAAATTGCACCAAAATGCTGTCCAATTTCTGGTAGAATTATGTGTGTGCACTAGTCACCAATTTTGTGCTTAATTGTGCTAGTGTGTGCACACATAATTAAACTAGTAGTTGGTGAAAAACTCTTGTGTAATTGGTTGCACTAAAAAGTACAAGTTGTGGCAATCAAGTGTATATGCAGAGATTTACCTAATTGCATTGTTAATTTTGGTACTTTCTGGATCAAAATTAGACAAAAAAGAGGAAAAACCGGATCAAATTTTCATCAATCTGATTGTCAAATGCATTAGAAAATGAATTGGGTTGTACTACTGATGTGTTAAGTGCTAAAATCTAATTTTATTGGGCTGCATAAATTTCATTAAAAAATTGGTGATTATGTGGCTAATTTTTGTAAAGTTTTAGCATTTCTTTTGCTAATTTATTGCCTAAAATTGCTAGTTTCTACCAAAAAATGATGAAAATGGAAAAACCTAATGTGAATTCTTAATCTAGAGTGTGTTTTTCTACTTTTTGAATTTTCCCTAGTTTTTTAGCTAGTTTCACCATTTTTTGTGTAATTTTTAAGTCTCGGGTAGTTTTTTTACTTTTTGTATTATTATGTAAATTTTAAAAAAGAAATTAATAAAAAAACACAGACACATACACCCACCCCCTATAGCACTCCACCACTGCCTCTCTCTTTTCTTATTTTTCTAAAAATTGTTTGCTTATTTTTCTTATTTTCTACCTATTTTTGACTTTAATTGTAATTTTGATTTTTTCTTTTATTTACTTCTGTTTTTTAAAATTTATCCAAAAAAATATCCCCCTAAAAAATCATTTTCAGACCCAAAAAAAAACATATACAAAAGAAAAAATAAAAGTAATAAAAAATTATAAAAAAACACAAAAAAACAAAATAAAAAAACCATTAAAAACACACATCATTCACACACACACACACACACACACACACACACACACACACACACACACACACCTTACAAGCGTGCGCACACACACACTCACTCACCCACACTCATGTGCAAAAACACACACACCCACGCATGCACACATGCTAAAAACAAGGAAAAAGAAAACAAAAAAAATCGTATTTTGTGTGTGTGTGTGTGTGCTTTTGTCGTCAAAAGTGCCAACTCTCTCTCTCTCTCTCTCTCTCTCTCTCTCTCTCTCTCTCAGTGTGTGTGTGTGTCCCAAGAAGTGCCAAAAATCTCTCTCTCTCTCTCTCTCTCTCTCTCTCTCTCTCTCTCTCTCTCTCTCTCTCGGGATAGTTTCCTACGATGTTAAAACTCTCTTCTCTTCTTCTTCTTCTTCTTCTTCTTCTCTCTCTCTCTCTCTCTCTCTCTCTCTCTCTCTCTCTCTCTCTCTCTCTCTCTCTCTCTCTCTCTCTCTCTCTCTCTCTCTCTCTCTCCCCATCGAAGCGTGTCGGGCTTGCCCTTTTTGGCATTGAGTCCAACCTTGCCTTCTCCTGCACCTTTATGCCACCTTTCCCTCAGATCCTCTATTGCGCGTTGTCGTTTTCTCCGCTTCCACGCTGTGAGTGCCACTGCGAGGGCAGCCAAGCTTTGACTTACTTTACAAGTCCTCATTTCATTTTATTTCATCAAACCTCATAACCCATTTCATTACATTTCATTTTTTTTGCCATTTTATTTCATTTCATTTCACTTCATTTCAATTCATTTCGTTTCAGTTTTAAATTTCATTTCATTTAGTTTCAATTGAGTTTCATTTTATTTTGTTTGGTTTCATTTCATTTCATTTTAGTTTGTTTTTAATTTCATTTTAATTTCATTTGGTGTTTATTTATTTATTTTTAGAAAAACCAAAAAAATTTGCAAAAATATAAAAAACAGCATAAAACAATAAAAATCAAATTTAAAAAACACACTAAAATTTCCAAAAAAAAATAAAATACAAAAAACTCAAAAAAACAAGGGGGAATAAAGAATTTAAGAAAATCACAAAAAACTTAGAAAAGAGAAACTTAAATTAAAATACAAAAAAACAAAAAGAGATTAAAATAATCATAAAAATGAAGAAAAAATCAAAGATATAACTATATATATATATATATATATATATATATATATATATATATATATAAAATAAAGCTCCAAAGAAACACCAAAAACATAGAAAAACTTGTAAAAACAAAATAAAATTGATTTTGATATTTTTATTTTTTCTTTTGAGCTTTTTACTTTATTTTTATTTTTGTTTGATTCATTTCTTTTTTATTTACGTTAATATATTTTTATTTATTGAAAAAGAAAAAAACAAAAAATAAATTGCATTTCTCTTCCGCAACTCTTCTCCTTGCATCACACACACATCCTACACCCCATACGTGTCCTATTCATGCGCATTCACGGATGACTAGGCACATAAGAGTAGTTACGCTCGGAGAGTCTGATTTTGCCAAAGTTTGTGCAATTATGCCCGATTTACGCCAGATTTGAGCCAAGTTGCACGCATAGACCCTGTTTATACACAGATTTTGATTTTGGTCTATGTTTGATCAATTGACCATCTTTAGAGACTGGTCACGTGCATATTTTCATTTTGGCTCAATTTGATTGCAGATTCAACGATAGATCACATTTGACCTTGATTTGCTATAGAGATTCATTTTTGGCCTCGACATTGATCAAATTACACTAGTTAGAGCCTATTCACACGTGAGATACTGATTTGGCTTGATTTTAGCGAGCAGTCACACACTTGCACACCATTAGAGCCCAATTTGAGTTGTTGATTGATTTTTGATCTCGACTTGGACTGAGAGACGATATCTAGAGCGTGCTCACACACAATGACCCAGATTAGCATTTGGCTAGCCTTTGATTGCCAGGCTACAACCCTAACTATTGCATGTGCTTATTGACACCGAATTTGACCTAGATTGCTAGATTTTGGTGATTGTGGATCCAGAGGCCTTGTTTGATAGGTTATTTGTAGATATATGGTGAGATAGATGGATTGCCTATATACACAGATACAGACACACAGAGGATGTATATCCAGCTCCAGTCCATGGATCGTCAGACACCTAGTTTCCAGGTCTTAGAGCCCTAGCACACCCGACCTTGCCAGATCACATTCTTGATAGTTTTGGTATAGCATATAGACCCTTCTAAATCACATTCTTGGCAGTTTTGGTACATCAAATAGACCTATGACGGAGGATATTCTAGCGAGTTTCATGCTAGCCCTTCATGAAGATCGCCCAGACACCTTGGAGCTATCACAGACTTTATGCTTGTACTTGAGTGATGGTGGACCCATTTGTGTTGATGAGCATCAAAGGATGTACATGAGTACTAGAGCTAGAGTACCCTACCTCCAACACAGTCAATGCTTTCCCACCTGATTCCTTATGAGGTACTTATAAAATGAAGAGAAAAAGGAAAAAAAATGGACATGAAAAGACTTCCATTGAGCTTAAAGTAAAAAATTCAATCTTTTGTTTGCAGTTGTGAGAGTTAGTTGGCTAATCAAAGTTGAAAGGCACAATTAGGAAATCTTGCATTTAGATAATATTCCTAACTTAGCTAGTACTAGAAAGGTTGTTTTAACCTTAATCATAGCTAACTAATCGATAGACTCATCCATAAGCCCAAAACTCTTGATTGGGCAATCTTGCATTGAGATAATACTCCTAACTTAGCTAGTACTAGAAAGGTTGTTTTAACCTTAATCATAGCTAACTAATCGATAGACTCATCCATAGCCCAAAACTCTTGATTAATTAATTTTAGAAAAGTGCAATTTATTTGTCCTTAATGGTAGTGTAGCATTTCATAATTCTTTGCATTTACTCATTTCCACATGTGCTTTACATTTCCCTCATGCTTTATTTCCATATAATTCAGCTTGCTACCTCATTGACATTTTTTATTTTGCAGGAACATCCTTCCTTGCACGTCAACCTTGACATGGATTTGTCAGGGACGACAAAGCTTTGCAAGGGGGGAGTGTTGATGGGTGAGCATCAACGAAATGCATTGTGCTTTCATTGATGTATACACACATGTGTATGCATACATTTCTTGTATCTACGGGCTCTATGAGAGTTCCAGGTTGTATTTGTGAGCCTAGGCCTTTTATGCACATTTGGAAGGCCGGCCACTTCTTTAAAAAACCTTAGGTATAAATATCAAATGCTACAATGTGAAGCTCATTCTTTTGAGAGCTAGGGTGTAGAGCAGAGAAGAGAGGTGGATATGGAGATGGAGCTCCCCTCGCACATTGTAGCTACCGTTGGGTTGATAATGCAAAGCTATTGTCTCTCTATGCTTCTCTCCCATGTCTCTATGTGTTGTGATGCTTAGATTTGTGATTATTAGTCTCTAGTTTCATCTAATCATTCTCTCCTCTTGCTAATTTCCTCATGTGTTGTGCACTTTATTCATGTGTGTCGACTAGAGTGTGTGTGCTGTGGCAATGGCATTGCACTTCTCTAATCTTGGCTTCCATGTGCTTGTGTGTGCATGCTTTTGTGTGTGAATGTTAGTCATTAGTGAGAGATTAGCATCATTTCCTTGAGCCTCCTACTCTCATTAGAGTCCTCAATCCATCGTATTTGGTGCATGCACGCCTCCATACACTGGTCAGGTTTCTATCCACCGGATTGACATTATGTCGGTGGGTTGTGCACTATGCTATGACCGCCAATAGATAATGATCATAGGATAGGTATCCTACCAGGAAAATCTCCTCCTAACAGACCTCCTTATAGAGTCTCACCAACTTGACAAGAGGAGATTATGATGCAAGTAAATGAACTAGTGGAAAAAGGTATTGTGAGGCCTAGATCTTTTCCATTTTGTACACCTCTTCTTTTAGTGCAAAAAGATGGCTCGTACCTATGTGTGTGGACTATTGTGAACTCAATGATATTGAAATAATCAATAGGTTTCCATGCCAAGGATAGGAGGTTAGAGTAGGACCAAGATTAAAAAATCATTGTAAGGTGCATCTTAGGGCCTTAGGGTACCAAAAGGGTGAAAAAACCTTTAAAAGTGCCAATGTGATTATTTTAAGGTGCATCTCAAGACCTTAGGATGCCAAAAGGATGACACAACCTTTAAAAGTGGTAATGGAATTCCTTCCAAAACAAAAAAAGCTTTTATGGGACTAAAATGAATTGAATTTGGGTTCTAAATGCCTCAAAAATTGTGCAAGAATGCTAGGTAAAAGGGAGATGTGGGTAACTTGAACATACCTTGAGAGCGCCTAATTTCTATGCATACACCTCTTAAGGAGGAGCAGTGGATACTCCTCAGAGGAAAGTAGTGGGTAAAGATCTAAAGGAAATGTCTAAAAATGGTAAATTTCCAAAAGGAGACCTAGTGAAATCAATTACAAATATCCCATGATAGAGAGCTGATCTATGAAAGTATCCCACCAAGTAGATGAGAAATGACGAGATCTACAACTTTCATGTTACAATTTTTGAATGGAGGAGGAGAAGAGGGTGGAAATTTTGAATTATTGTTTCATACGAGGCAAATCACATCATGCAGAGCAAAGCTTCCCACTCTCAAAAGGCTCACTCTTCTCTTTCTATCCCACAAAAGTGTCCATAGCTACTGTGTTCCTATATCCTACATGATGCTACATGAAGAGAGCAAGTACTATGTGTTGTTTTTGTATCTACTTCTTCTTCCTCTCAATATTCATCTCTTACCCAAATTATCTAGGTGCACTAAGTGTTTGAGGGCTTGGGATTGAGGTCGCAATGTGTTGTGATGTGATGAAGTATACACGTTATGTTGTTGGATCATTGAGCATCCCCCCTCTTTAATATGGAAGTCAATGGTGTGATTATCAAAGTTGTATTGATCAAATGACTCGTTTTTTGAGATATACTAATAGAATCCCTTCAGAGGAGGGTTGAATCCAAAAGAATTTGGCCCTAAACTGGAGAATTATCTCTCTGAATGTTTATTAGTGCTTGTACAATTGCATTTAAACCTAAGTGATATGTGTGATACAAATGAATCTACAATCATGCAAGTAAATTATATGATTATTCCTTATTAATCAAGTTATTATCCGTCAATGTATTCATATTATCAAACTCTTAGTCATGTGTTGAATCATGCTTTGCTTCCAATGAGTAGGTAGGACTGCTACTTGCCATCCATCACATTCCCCTTACCATCATTAAAAAAATATCACACCAAATTTCAATTTTTTTGTGCTTTGTCTACCATGAAGCTAAAACAATATGCAGGCTCACAACCATGTTTGTTCATTACTTCATTTAAATAGTTATAAAATAGGCATTGTGAGTCCATGTCCTTCTCCTACATTTACACATTAAGCCCTATGGTGAGGAAGTCTTACATATTGATTCAACTACAAACCAAAATTAGCTTAAAAGTGGGGTTTGATGATAAATATCAATTTTGGATGAACATCATACCTTGGATCATAAACATGACATGCCATGGTCACCCAATGTATGACCCCAAGTATGATCAAAATTTGCCCACGCATAGCAAAGATATCCCATTCTATTTTGACTCATACGATTCACCAAGTCCACACTAGATGACCAGTCCCAACATTGAAATATTGAAAAAAAACACTTTTCTCCTTCTTTGCCTAATCCTGGGAACTTAGTGTTGTAAGTGAAATATTGCTTTAATTTGAATAGTGTGTCAATATCAAACAATTCCTTGGTGGGACCACTCCACATTGTAGATACATCATTAGGAGAAATATGGACTTTGCATGGGCCTTGTAAGGAATCCTAATTTCTAGGGATTAAGGTGTAGCAGGCTACAATGTCACTTTCACAGGACACAGTTACAGTAAGTACAGTTGGTTTGGTCTGTTCACACTGGACGGACACTCTGGGCAGTGACACGTGGCAGGGATACGGATGGTGGCCAAGTCACACTTAGCTGGCTGACACTTATGGGCCGTTGGTGGCTCTATATGATTGTATCTATGAGTAGTAGCCGTTGGGTCATTATCGTTATCTTATATAGATGGTCGGTTCGTCGTCTAGGTAGCGGGTCTTACAATGAGCACTGCTTCACCATCCCTGCACATCTGAGCCTCGACACCCCATTTTGTACCTGTGAGCCTTGGGCTGGAGCTGAGTGTGCTGCCACGCCTAAGTCTGTACATGGTTCTTTGAGCTAGTCGAGTCCGCATGTTCTGGTCCACTGTTGTGTCTCTGTTGTTGTTATCCATTGTTCCTGTGTTTCATTCTCTTGAGAGAGTTTCCAATGGTCGGTTCGTCGTCTAGGTAGCGGGTCTTACACTCAGCACTGCTTCACCATCCCTGCACATCTGAGCCTCAACACCCCATTTTGTACCTGTGAGCCTTGGGTTGGAGCTGAGTGTGCTGCCACGCCTGAGTCTGTACATGGTTCTTTGAGCTAGTCGAGTCCGCATATTCTGGTCCACTGTTGTGTCTCTGTTGTTGTTATCCATTGTTCCCGTGTTTCATTCTGTTGAGAGAGTTTCCATTTGTTTGAGTGAGATTGTCGCGCACATTGCACTGAGGGGCACCCACACTGTCGAGAGCACGACACATTATCCGTGCTACAGGTGCTCTCATTTTGGCGATCACGGTGGGACCTCAACTGAAGTCTCAGTCTGTTGAGTAGCTGGTTTCTTCGCTTTGCCTGTGCAGCCTGTTGGTCTGGTCCAGTTTCACCCTTGACAACTTAATCTAGTTGGTCTAGTCTCTCGCCTTGTTGGTCTGGTCCTCTCTCGCCCTGGTCCACCCAGTGCTCGTCCTGGTCTAGTCCTTCTCGTCCCTGGTCTACTAGTCCTTCCTCGTCCTGGTCCAGGCCAGGTGGTCTAGTCACTCGCCCTGGTCTAGTAGAGTCTAGACCAATGTTCACCCAAGTGAAGGTCTTCTTGCCCAAAGCTTGGTGGGGTTGGAGGTTACTACATGACACATACAAGGAGGTCTTTGGAGCGTCAAAGTGCACTACTGAGTCCTATGAAGTACTACCACAGACGAAGTCAACCCTTGGTGCCCAGTAGAAGCATATTAAACCCATCACCCATACCTACTCATACGGCTACCTCCATTCCTTCGACCGGTTCTACATCCTCCAGGTCACCTTCTCCGGTAAGGCTCTCCCCTATTCTGTTACAGCAAGCTAGTGAGCAACACACTCAGGAGCAAGAGGCCATGGAGGAGCTCACAAGTGTTCTGGAAAAGGTGAACATCAAGTTCCCTACCTTTAAAGGTCTCTCCGCAGAAGATGCAGACGACCATGCTCGGAGGTTTGTCTCTCTTTGCAGAGGTCGTGGCCTCAATAGAGAAGACGCATACCTAGTGCTCTTCCCGTCCACCTTGGATGGTCTTGCAGATAAATGGTACAATCAGTTTGTTGAAAACCACTTTACTACTTGGACCATGTTAAGACAGAAGTTCTGTGAAGATTTCCGACCAGGGGATTATCAAGAGAAGATTCTAGATGAGTTGGCCAACCTATTGCTCTAGCCCAAGGAGACATTTGCAGAGCTCATGACTAGAACAAAGTCCCTGGTCGCCAAGCTGCCTCAGCAACCAGGGGAATTCATGGTGAAGAAGTTGGTAGAGAAGGCTCTGCCTAAGACTTCTCAATAAAATCTCAGAGAAAGTTTCCGTCCTGAAGCCAGTCTTGAGGACTTTGTTGCTACTGCTACTAGAATAGAGGGAGCCACTGACTCTCCTCAGTTAGATACTGCCCCTGTTCTCATGGACAGTCCATCGGACCCCTTGAATTCATTAAGAAGGGAACTGGAAGCCCTAAAGTTACAGCGGGCCCTTCGCGAAGAGAGATCCTTCTCTCTCAGACAGGAGAAGCCTCCACATCAAGAGGCTTATGATCAACTTAAAAGAGAGTTAGAAGAGCTCAGGTCTCAGCAGGAGACTAAGGATATGGTATGGTGTAGTTCATGCCGCTCTCTAGGACACCCTCCACAGGACTGTCCCCTTCGCTCTTATTGCCACCTGCGAAAAATCGGGTCATGTAGATAAGGATTGCTACTATATAAAGGGATTGCACAAAATACAACAAAGTCTTGGTCCTACTCTCCAACAGGGGTTAGCACCAGCATCCAACATGGTTTCCCACTACGGCCATCCCAACTACATGCCACCTTTGCTCAATACCCCTACTGTCCAAGGTATGTCAAGTAATTTCCCGACTCAAAGTTTTTATAATGCTAATGCCACCTCAACCTCTTAGATCTTCTACACTTCAGCCTCCAACTCCATGCAGCAACCACCTCGTCCCCCGTTTTGTCCTTCGAATCGGCCCATACTCTGCTACAGATGTGGAGAATATGGGCATTATCAGAGCAAGTGTCCTTTACCTGAGGGGTCCCCTCCTTGTCGTCATTGCCCTGATTCGAAGGATCACTACAGTAAGGATTATCCCACGCAAAGGGCATCCACGTCTTCAAGATCGACTCAGAACCAACAAGAATTCACCTTCCCGAAGATAAACTTGATTACTGTGAACACCGTGCCTCAACCATCACCTGCTATTCATGTGGTTAAGCCACTGCAAGTGGAGGAGCCTGCTGGTGTCCTTACTAGGGCACAAAGAGCAGCTCTTGGTCTCAGTCTGCCCACAGGTCCACCTCGCCAGTCCCCACTTCCTCAAGCTGGTCTATTTGACCCAAAGGACGAGTCCTTCAAAATTGCTCAGAGCAAACCAACTTCACTGTTATCTGACATTGATGGAGCCTTCGGTGTCACTATACGACATGCTAAGGCTCGACGCAACACTTAGAAGTGACACCCTGTCAGTCATTCAGTCTCTGTACCCGGGGGCTGGGCCTAGTGGCGGGCACCTCCCTATATAGCCCTCAGAGTCTTATTTGATTTCCTATCCATATGCTCCCCTCACCGATTATAAAAGTCCTCGCCTCACTGTATCTATTCTTGGGCACCAGCTATCCGGCGTCATCGTTGATGGAGGATCTGGAATCAATTTGATGCCCGAGTTCACTATGATGGCCTTAGGTCTAAAGCCTACCCGACCTGCTCCTTTCACTGTTACATTGGCCGATCAGAGAACAGTCTACCCAGTGGGCATAGTCGACAAGGTGCCTCTGAAGGTACAAGATTTCACTTTTAACTTGGATTTTGTGGTACCTAATCTTCCCCAGGTAGAGGGAGGTTATCCCTTGCTGATTGGTAGGCCATGGTTGCAACATACGAAAGCACTTCACGACTGGGAACCGACGCCATGTGGATACATACTCCTGGCTCTCCAATGCAACAAATTCGTCTCGAAGGAGGTATGGATCCGGTCGTTTAGCAGAGCGCTTTGTCAGTAGAGTCCAACCCTGACTTGGAGCAGCCAGTCCCTCCTGATGGGTCCGATGAAGACTTACTGCAGTGGTTAGAAGCTACCTCTTCGATGCCATGCTATGTAGTCTCTCTTCAACCTTTGCCAACAGATTCACCCTCTCCCCCTGATCCTACACCTGAAGCTACCCGTGAAGCCAGTAATCCCAGTCAGCCAAGTGAGCCAGAACCACGTGGACCGGTCTCTGGTGCCCATCCTTCAGAGGGTCCCTTGATGGAAACTGTCGGCCTGGGTGAACCTATGATCCACCATAGAAGGGGGAAAAAGTCTCCCTTGCAAGAGTTGGCCAACACCCCAGCTCCTTCCTTAGCCTCTACTCCATCTGACTCTCCACCCATGCCGGAGCACTTTAAGGTATCTGAGGATTTACCAGTTGCAGAGCTTCCATCAGGATGGTTGCAGGAAGAGTATGCTGATTTCAACATTGATCAGATGCCAGCTCATAATGTCCAGAAGCTAACGGAGGTGGCACGGTCTTCTCCCTCTGACGCAGCCTTGCCCACTGCACCGCCTGACCCAGTCTGAGAGGTCAACCTAGGCGGCCCTGACAACCATCAGCCCATCTTATTAGCCACTTGGTTATGGGATCACCCCGCTCTACTCGACCTGGTAATCTCTTTCGTGCACTCTTTCAGGATGTGTTTGCCTGGTCTTACCACGATTTGGAAGGAATCCCAGCGGAGCTAGGAGTCCACACAATTCCTTTGGTTGAGGGGGCTAAGCCGGTCAGAGGACGGGCTTACAAACTGAATCCCAAGTATGCAGAAGCAGTCAAAATCGAGTTGGAAAAAATGCAAGAAGCAGGTATTATTGTACCAGTAGAACACTCAGAATGGTTGTCCCCTATGGTTATTGCCCCAAAGAAGCAGTCCAACAAAATTCAAGTTTGCGTCGACTACCGGGCTCTGAATAAGGTCACAATCCCGGACGGATTTCCGACACCTTTCACTGAGAGAGTCCTTGAAGATGTCGCTGGCCATGTACTGTATAGTTTTATGGACGGGTTCAGTGGCTACAATCAGTTAGGAATACATCCTAACGACCAAATCAAAACAGCTTTTGTGCCTCCCTAGGGTATTTTCATCTACACTAGAATGTGTTTTGGGCTTAAAAATGCACCGCCTTCTTTCAATCGCATAGTATATCTCATCTTTTGTCCTCTGCTTACTGATCACCTTTGCATATTCATGGAAGACTTTTCCACCTTCTCGGGTGCTCAATGTTCGACCCCAATAGAAAATCTAAAGGAGCATCTTGCTCAGCTCTCTGCAGTATTCCTCAGGTGCAGAGAGGCATGGTTTAAGCTCAATCTGAATAAGTGTCATTTTTTGGTCACAGAGGGCACACTGTTGGGCCATGTGGTCTCTGCTCAAGGTTTAGCACCTGACCTAGAGAAGATAGTGACCATCTTGAAGTTACCTCCTCCCATAAATCCCAAAGGTGTTCAGAGATTTGTGGGCCACACCGGCTATCATCGCAGGTTTATACGTATGTAGCACAGGTGGCTCAACCATTGACCCGGCTCACCAGTGCTGCTGTTCCCTTCTAGTGGTCAACACATGAGGTCGAAGCATTTGCATACCTCAAAAAACGCCTCACTGAAGCGCCTATTCTAGTTGCCCCGGATTGGGCCCTACCTTTTCATGTGCATACAGATGCCAGTCTGCTGGTTGTGGGTGCTGTGCTGACTCAGCCTAGCAAAGAGTTCAACTTGGATCGCCCTGTACATTATACAAGTCGCCTACTCACCAAAGCAGAGAGAAACTATAGCACCACAGAGAGGGAAGGTTTGGCTATAGTGTATGCTCTACAAAAATTTCGTCACTATTTGTTAGGGGTCCACTTCACAATTATTACTGATCACCATGCCTTGCGCTATGTGGTCAATAAGCCACAGGTCGTAGGTCGAGTATGGCGATGGCTCCTCCTATTCCAAGAGTTTGATTTTGAAGTGGTACTCCGTCCTGGTAAGCATCATGTAATGGCTGACCACCTCTCTCGCATTCACACAGGTGAAGAAGCTACCGGGATTGCGGATGACTTTCCAGATAGCAGTCTTTTTAAAATCGATACAACACCGGAATGGTACGGCGAGGTCCTACATTTTGTATCTACTGGGCTGTACCCAGAGAAGGCATCTCCACTGCAGAAGAGGAGATTGCTGTTGAAGTCCAGGCCTTTCACTCTGATTGGGGGCCAGCTCTACAAATCGTGATCAGATGGTGTTCTGAAGCGTTGTGTCTCGCCTCATGAGGTGGAGCATATTCTGGAGGATGCCCACAATGGTCCCACTGGTGGCCATTACCCTGGTCACATCACTGCCCAGAAGATTCTACAAAGTGGTCTATGGTGGCCCTACATTTTTAAAGATGCAATAGCATATTCTAAGGTTTGTGATGTGTGCCAGCGCTGTGGGCCGAAGCCAAGTAAGCAATCCAACCGTCCTCTGCAGATCTCGATGGCATGGCTACCTTTTGAGAGATGGGGCTTGGACTTTGTGGGTCCAATATATCCCCCGGCTCAACCAGGTAGTCGCAAATATCTACTAGTGGCTACAGACTATGAAACAAAGTGGGCAGAGGTAGTGGCGACAGTAGATTGCACTGGCAATATAGTAGCCAAATTTTTTTATGAAAATATTTTATGCAGATTTGGATGTCCCTTAGAGATCACGAGTGATAGGGGCAGTCATTTTGTCAATGACCAGATCTCAACTTTGCTGGCCAATTACAAGATTTTTCATCGCAAGTCGTGCTCTTATTACCCTAGAGCCAATGGGCAGGCCGAAAGCACCAACAAGGTTTTGATCGCCCTCCTGCGGAAAGCATGTCATCTCCATCCAGCATCGTGGGCTCAGGCTGTGCACGGTACTCTTTGGGCATACCGCACATCTTTCAAAGCAACAACGAATCAAACGCCTTTTCAACTAGCTTTCGGGTTGGAAGCCATAGCTCCATTTGAGTTCAACTCCGGATCCCCTAGGGTGGGCAGTTTGCGTGTAAGTTGGGGCATGGAATTTTCCTCTATATCCCGTCTCACCTTATTGGATATAACCTTCTATATCACGTCTCAACTTGCCAGCACACCCTCTGCCTACCCTCTAACTCTCGTCCCTACCCTCTAACCTCGCCCCTACCCTCTCCCAGCACCCCGCTCGCCCCTACCCTCTAACACTCGCCCCTACCCTCTCCCAGCAACCCCTCTCGCCCCTACCCTCTCTCAGCACCCCTCTTGCCCTACCCTCTACACTTTCACTTTCTCCCCTACCCTCTACCCACCTAATTTCGCCCCTGCCCTATTTTTGTTCTTCTCGCCCTACCCTCTACCCACCCAATTTCGCCCCTGCCCTATTTCTGTTTGACCTCGCCCCAGCCTAAATCGTTTTGCAGAAAATCCAACTTGGTCTGCATCTGACTGAGTACTTTTCCATCACTTGTCTACTCAACTTCTCTGGTTGTCATCCATCCGACCTCACCATGGCAAGAGGTAGCAAGCACGAGAAACAGCCAGAAGGAAATAGCAAGAAAAAAGTAGAGTTGAAGAGGAGGAAACCTCTGGTTGCAGAATCAGAGAGTGAAGCAGAGGAAGTATTTGCAAGCAGCAGCAGCCATGACATAGATGAATTTACCTCCAGTGACCCAAGTGATGAGAGCTACAAAGCAGACTCAGCAGCATCTAATGATTCATATGTAAATTCCGAGTCAGGTGCTTCCAGTGATCAGGAGGAACATTCAAAAGTGGCTCAGAAAAAATAAAAGCAGCAAATCATCACTCATGAAATCAAGAGTCCTACTTCTTCAAAAAATCTCACAGCATTCTCATTAAATTTTCATATGCAGCAACCTCGACCATCTCTCAGTGAGGTGCTTTCGACTGCTCAGCTACGGACTCTGGGCCTCACAGCATTGGCTGATGCAAATTTACCTGATACGGTTCCAGCAGAACTAATACATCAACTGTTGAAAGACTTTCCAAAGGTCCGGGGCCACAAGATAATAGCTACAAGGCTTGGCCATGCCATGGGCATGACCAACTTTCCAGCTGTGAAGTCTACTACTCGCACTTTCTCTTTGTTGTCCAAGGATGCAACAACTCAAGCATGTCAGGAGCTATTGAGCTCGGATCACCCAAATTATGAGCGAAACAAACGGCTTCTCGCAATCTTCAGGTATTACTTTCTCGCTCGGGATGCCAATGAAGACAAGGTAAAAACAGATCTTCTCACTACATTCTCCCACTGCGACGGGCTATACTGTTTAATCCACACTATCCCATGTGGATTCCACCAAATTCTCTTCAGCTCTTTGCAGTCTAGGGCTAAAATATTTCGGGCCCAAGTGCAGTCTGTGCAGTTAAGTTTTAAATGTTTTGCGGCACCTCTCTTGGCATGGGTCATAAACATACCTATTAACATAAATGAAGTGGATGAGGAACAAGGAACCTCGAAAGGGAAAAGGAAAACCTTGAGCATGCAGGTTGACCCCACAGTCACCAAGAAAAATAAGATCAAGGCGAAAGTGGTGAAGGATACAGTGAAGTCTCTACTCTCCTTGCCAGTTTCTGAGAGCCAGCAGACTAGGGTACATTTTCAGCGTCATACGTCTACTTCTACACCTACTTCTACACCTGGTTCTGCTGTGCCGGCACCAGTGTCTACTGCCGCTCCTCAGGACAGGATGATCACTTCAACCATACAGGATCCTCTTCCTTCTTCTCCCATCTTCACTCATACACTGGTCAACATATCTCTCGCTCCACCTACAGCAACAATCTCCGAGACACTTACTACACCAACTGTACCTACTTCTAGCTCGCCGGCTGTGCCACATGTGCGCCCTCCAGCATCACATCCATATGAGGGATCTTCAGGTAGGACCGACTCCACTTCTCTGTTTCAACTTTCAGAGAAGTTACTTCAGGACTCCAAAGCTGCTATTGCCACCATTGAGCTAGGCGCGGAGCAGCTAGCTGCAACCCACCAGCATCACTTTGCCACATACGCAGCTATGGAGGGATCTCTGCGAGTTGCCAAGAGTGCCATCGCAGATCGAGATGCAACGATTTTTGCACTACAGCAGGCATTGAAGATAAAGTCGAGGATTATTGATGACCTAAAAGCACAGATGTAGGGATTTCAAGAAATGCTTATGTACGATAACATGCCTACCCAGGCTCCTATGGGATATGGATGGACCGGGCCAGGGATACAGGTCCAGAATCGAGTAGGCTTTGCAGCTCCAGCAGGTCCCTCTGAGCCCTCTCAGCAGTTCATGGGACACTACCCAGCAGGTCCCTCTCAGCCCTCTCAGCAGTTCATGGGACAGTACCCACAATCCCAGTTCCAGTACTTCACTCAACAGGGGTCTCAGGTCCAGATGCCACACATGCAGAGCCAGAGTGTTCCTTGCTGTGACGGTGTTGCTGGTGTACACCGCCATGGATGTGTTACTAGGCGTCCAGAGTTCACTTCAGGGCAAGTGCTTTCATCCGTTGTGCAGCAGATGGCTGCTACAACCACAGGAAACCAGGTTATGCAGAGCACAGTACAACAACCGCATAGTTACACAATCGATCTGATGGCTCCTCCCGATCTGGATACTTCTGGAGCAGCAGTGGCGATGACACTTTCCCTTGGGTGACAGGACTGTGCTCTTACCCCACCTTTCATTGTACATTTAGTTACTTTTGTAGTTCATTCAGTTTTGGCTCACCGAGACGGTGACCAGTCTTGCGGGAAACCTGTAGTAGGCTACAGTGTCAGTGTCAGAGGACACAATTATAGTTAGTACAGTTGGTCTGGTTTGTTTACACTGGACGGACACTCTGGGCAGTGACACGTGGCAGGGATACGGATGGTGGCCTAGTGGAAATGTGGCCAGGTCACACTTAGCTGGCTGACATTTATGGGCCGTTGGTGGCTTTGTATGATTGTATCTATGAGTAGTAGCCGTTGGGTCATTATCGTTATCTTATATAGATTGTCAATTCGTCGTCTAGGTAGCGGGCCTTACAATGAGCACTGCTTCACCATCCCTGCACATCTGAGCCTCGACACCCCATTTTGTACTTGTGAGCCGTGGGCTGGAGCTGAGTGTGCTGCCACGCCTGAGTCTGTACATGGTTCTTTGAGCTAGTCGAGTCCGCATGTTCTGGTCCATTGTTGTGTCTCTGTTGTTGTTATCCATTGTTCCTGTGTTTCATTCTGTTGAGAGAGTTTCCATTTGTTTGAGTGAGATTGTCGCGCACATTGCACTGAGGGGCACCCATATTGTAGAGAGCACGACACATTATCCGCGCTACATAAGGCTAATGTTGTGTAGGGTTAAGGGGACAAAAGCATTCAAGAAGCTAGTTTTGAGTAGGCTTTTCTAGTCTTTTTTTTAAGACACATGTACGATGTGGACCTAAGAGGTTACTTTCTCTCTCTAGCTTTTTGAAAGTAAAGGGAGTAAAGGGGTGTGGCCACATCAGCAAAAACGTGGGTCACTAAGAGCCAAAATTTGACTCTTTAAAAAAAAAAAAACTCAATTTTTACTTATTTTTAACTTAAAACTCCCCCCCAACATATCTACATATCCAAAAATCATTTTTCCTTTACCTACAAGCACTAAAAGTCCATTTTGTCAAAATTTTTTCCAAAAAAAAAAACTTTGTTCTCTCCTCCTCCTCCCTCCTCTCTCCCTCTCCCCCCTGTCCCCTTCTCTCCTCCCATCTTCCTCCCTCTCCCTCTCCCTCTCTCTTTTCATCATTTGCTTCCTCACACAACAGCTGCCATGGTGCTTACAGACATCACGAATTGTTTGCTTCCACCACCACGTACTCCGCACACCAAAAGTGTACATATTTGCTTGCCCACAACATTTGCACCAAAGGACGCATGAGAGGGTTATCAAAGGTAATCACAAGAACGCCGTGGCTTTGGTAAGACAAATGTTGACATTTGGGTGGACGGCCATTTGTACCCTTACGATCCTATAAGGTGCTTCCATTCATCCTTTAATAGCCTTTCAACATTTCTTCAGAATTCTTAGGCTATTGCAAGTAGTTGTGTATGGGTGCATGTTTGGTGGACACAACGGACTAACATGTAAAAGGCGGATGTACACCAAACCCTGTAGTACTCGCTCATTTTTTTGAAACAATTGATGTAATTTAGCTAATGGGGATTCGCAATTGTAATATATTTTGTCATGCCCTCTTAGCCTCTCTGAGTCTACACCCCTTGTAAGTGGACGAATGGCCGCGGGAAAGTCCCCTTGGCTCTTAAGTCAAAACCCTTAGTTTTTAAAAACACATTATCATTAGCTAAGGGGAGGACTGGACGTTCACTGTGAGAGCCTCTTGCTGCTACAATTTGTACTCCACTTTTATCCTTTTCTGGTAATCAGAATTCATTTCCGAATAGCACATTATGTTCCTTGTATCTTGCTCTACAATCTAAGTGTAATCATTCTCGATTTTGCTGTAGCTTGCGAAGTCTTGCTTGTGAGCTAAATGCATTGATTTGAGGTCTTAAATGGTTGTTTTTTGATGTTTTGACCTTGGATAAGTGTTTCTATGCTTAAGGGGACCTTTTTGCATACTTCTGTTTCAGTTTTTTGCACATTTTTTGTGATAGATCGTGATCTATGTACCTTCCCAGATGATTGCAGAACTTGGTAGGATTGTACCCTTAGGTGTTGTGCTTAAGTTTCGTTGCATTCCGAATTTGTTTGGATGCCGAAAAGGCGTGATAACCTCGAGTAGTGAGATCAGACATAGACTGATTTTCTAGCTAGGAAGTGGTTGATTTGCTTTTGTCGTAGTATGATATCTCTTTGAGTTCACTTGGTGAGATTGACACTCTCATTAAGTCTCCGTGCCCCATCCCAAGTCGCTTCCTTGCATATTGACATTATGTTAGTACCAAAAAGCTATGTTGCAGACGTCCATCATGGCGGCCCACTAGCATTGGCGCCACTGTTGGGGAACTCGTTCCTTAGGTGGTGAGTGACTCAGTGTACAAAAATCCCCTCCAAAGCTTTTGACACCCATTTCGCTTACACATAGACAGTAAAGCATCTAGATGTAGGTTTAGTACTTAGTAGAGATTGGAGTCCGAGACTAGCCAGTGCTACTCCTTATGAGCAAAGAAAGCTGTGAGTGAAGTATAAGAGAGTATTTTGTTATTTGATTTTTCCATGCTTGGAAAGGACTGTTTCACCACACACTTCACTATCATTTCTGTGCTGTTAAATTCATTTATGTTTGTGCATCTATTTCAGTTTATAGGAGTAGGTTAAGTAACTATTTCCACCATCAATTTGGGCCCAAAGGATCAGAAAAAAATGTCCAAAACCTTATTTTGGTGCCGGAGACCATAACTCAAAAAAGTTGAAAAATTGATGGTCAGAGCCTCAAAGCTGAACCAAACCCAACAAAACTTGCAAAAAGGGGATATACAAGCTTGCTAGAGATAGATTTTGTCCAGATTTTTCTAGTTTTCCTACCCAACATGGATCGCGATCCATGTACCTTTCTGACAAAATGAGCAAAAATTGTTTTCTTTGCTTAAAACAGACTCTCAGGCATCATAACCTTGAGTTTGGCCAGAAATAGAGTGCTAAAAGCTCATTTAAATCACGAAATTGGGCTAAGCAGTGCAAAACCTTGAAAATTGAGAAAATTTGGAGAAATTGAACTTCTATTTTTCCAAATTCAAAAAGGAGTGAGAATTGGGATCAACTAGAAGCAGGGAACCAGCAGGACAAAAAATCATGACCAGCTACTGTCAAACATGGATCAGGATCCATGTACCTGGTAGACATTTGCAAGGGAAATTTGACTAGTGTACTCCTGATTACTAAGGGAACAACTTTTTCAAAAGGAGCCACAATAGAAAAGTGAAAAAACCTGATCAAAATAACAAAAAAGGAGTTGTTTGCAAAAAACCTCAAAGCAGACACAAAATCTTTCTTCTGACTTGGAAAAAGTTGGTCAAATCCAAAAAGATTTGGGAAAGAGCATCACCATACCCTCTATCATAAACTCACAAAAGATCATTCCAAAATCTTGCCAAACATGGATTGCAATCCATGTACCTTTTTGGAATTTTGAGTTGATAGTTGACAGGTAGAAAAGTGATAACATTTGAAGTACTTTCTTGCAAAGAACTCTTATAAAAAAAGGTCAAAAGGTGGGCTAAAAGGGGAAAAAATAGATAAAGGGGGAAAACCACTCGAACAGACCCTAAAATTGATTTTTGGATGACGTAAAAATCTCCAAAACACTCAAAAACCATATAGCCAGTATCACTAGACCAAGGACTAGTTGTGTGTCAAGATTCAGTACATTCTCGCACTGAGGTACATGGATCGCCATCCATGTTCCTCTGACACAATCTAATACAAAATTTGTACCATAGCTAGAGGACATAATAGGGAGTCTAGTGGCCCTTTCTAAACTAAATTTGGATATAAAAAACCAGACCAAAAGCCCAAACTTGTCAAGAACTTTGGCAAAGTGTCAGAATTGACCTAATTTCCAATCTAGAGGTCCATAATTAAAAATTGTAGTACCTACTAATCATGTCGATCCTAATGGTACTAAGAAAAGTCAATTTGGCTTCCCAACATGGATCACAATGCCTGCTCCTCTGAGTTAAAATAAAAGCAGAATTGTACCACACAGAGAGATAGCCCACAGGAACCTGTTGGCTTTTTCAAAATTGAAATTGGATTTGAATTGTTGATGTTGTGAATAAAATTGTGTGGTACTGGAAAACTTCGTTAAATTTTGTTGATTAAAAGCTAGGACTAACAGGAACGACTGTAAACTTATCAAGCATTTTTTGACAGGTTGTAGGTACTAGAGAATACTATCCAGCAAGTAAGATCAAAATGGTGAATTCAGGCAAGCTAATGAGGTAACCCAGTTTGGATTTTACAATACCAATTATTCATGAATTTGCAATCAGGAAGATTGTACCAGAAAAGGAATGCCAGCAACATAGACCAAGCGAGCAATCACTCAACTGAAGGTAGCATGAATCAAAGAGCACTGCATCCTTTAGAACCCATTACAGAGGAAACCTTTCCTGACACCAATCATACAGCTTAATGATTGAGGACATTAGGAAGGGACTGGGGTATAAGAGGGCCTCTTTATTTGCCATGGGATTAAAAATGAGATTAAGGAATGAGCAAATGGGGGATTGCCATGTGGACTGAAATGGTGGGTGTGGTAGGTTCTAAAAGTGAGTGGTCAAACTTGAAGGCCTAGAGGTGGAAGGGTCTTTTCTTTACTAAGAAAATAAGAAAATTTGAACCTTTTTTTATAAAGTTGGGGTAAAAACCCACTCTTTATCTCTCTAGAGGCTATTGAATCCCCGCACCTTCCTCCCTAAAAGGGGGTCTTTCAAAAAATGTGGTGACATTCTCTCTCTCCTATTTACTCTCTCTAAGGCTACTTTTCCCTCCAAATACCTTTTGCAGCAGAGGTTTGAAACGTCCCTTTCAGCCTCACCTTCACACCTCTACAAAAAGCTATAGATCTACAACATTGGATACTTCTATGATATCTTAATCAACGCCTCCCTTCTCCATTGATCACTTATCATAACCTTCACACCTCTATGGAAAGCTACAAATCTGCAACACAACTGATTTTGGAGTAGCCTCATCAACACCTTCTTTGGTCCTTCTTCCTCATCTAGGTGTGAAGGTGAGGTTAATCACTCAATCTCACCTTCAAACCTCAATATGAAAGTATAGATCAGAAGTAGTAGCTACTTCTTGAGTATCTTCATCAACACCTTCCTCGGTACTTGTTCCTCATCTAGATAAAAAATGATCTCACCTCACTCATCCACATCTTTTAGAGATTTTGCATAGGAGCATTGTTGGGTAAGATTGTTAGGTTTCTTCAGTATATGTGCTGGTAAGAACAATGAGCTTCATTCCTATTTTCAATATTCTTGTATCTTTGCTCACTCACCATACTGGTTTTTGTTTCCATCTTACATGTAGATATTTGTGGCAGTGTCATTGTCCGTCTTTGTATATATCTTAGCATTTCTAGTTACCTTGCACTAATAAAAATCATGTATATGAACTAATCTTCATTTTTGCAACTGCGTGTGTTACATTGCTTTCATGGATTCTTTAGGTGCTTATCAACGTGGGAGTTTTATTGACTCAATAAGTTGCAACAATATGCAAGACGATAGCGGTTCTTCACTTGCTATCATGACTACAAATGATTTATGTGGGTGAAAATGCAGCCAAGTTCATGGAATTTACACAAGGTGTCAAGCAATTATATGACTTCTCAGACACATCATTGGAAGGGGAAGATCATGGGTTTCAAGAAAACTCAAGATGGCAAGCGTCTACAAAGGTACAACATGTGTATATAGCTTCTCTGTTGGTGCTTGACATGCCTTTGCCTCAAACTAGGTTTCTTGAAAAGTGTACATGTTTTGCTTCTATTTAAATGTTTTGGATTGTACCATTTATACTTTTACCTCTTAGGTTGCTTCAATATATGCATAATTTGGTGTGTTTTTCCTTCATATATTTTCCATCTAACTTTGCAAAGTGGGAGCCAATGAATCTTTTGCAGACGGCTTTGAATCTATCCATGCGGGTGTTGGCAAGTTTTTATGTGCAGAGTGTTTACGTTGAGAGATTCCCTCATAAGAGAGAGTCTTATATGGCCATGCTCTTGCCACATCAAATGCTCTATTATTGGCAAAAATTGGTATGCAGATACCAATTTGTAAATCAAGTCTTGTCAATGAAATTTCTATACTGAAGATAAAAGCGAACAATGGGAGTATGGGAGGGGCTCAACTCCAATATTGTTTTTGAAGAGCTTGTGGATTTTCAAATATTCCCCCACATTGATATTGTGCCCAATAGTTGTGTCAATGATGACTGACATCTTTACAAATTTTTTGCAAGTATCTTAGTCCTCGAATAGTATTCCTTTTGTGTGAATAGAAAAATTGTCGGGTTAGGAAAAGAGAAGGGGTGTACTCGTAAGGACATCTCATTCTCAAGATGTATCATTGTACAAAGCATTATCTTAATGAAAACTTGTATTACATCCCAACTCTGTGCATAACTATTGATTGTAAAATTTAATTTAAGTTCTTTTTATCTTTAATTCAATTTAGGTGTGATTATTTTGGTATTTCATGAACTTTTTAAGTTCTAAGTGTTTCAACTTTAAAAGTAATTAAGTCTTAGAGAATGACATCCAAGAGTTGTATTATTGTGCAAGTACACAGGTTTAGTTCTTTATTTATCTTCTCCACAAAAAAACTATTTTTAAACTCAATTTTTTGTAATTAAGTGAATTCTAATTAGTACTACATGGAGGCACACATCTGTGAATATGAATCATTTTAAAGGGCTTACACCATATAATTACCGATTGATTTTCTAAATCACATGTACAAATCTCACAAGAATTTTTGATATTGCTTGTTGAAATTTGTTAGAGAGCTTTCTAAGAGGGACTACAAGGTGGATGATCACAATGGCCTCATCGACTTGGGAATGAGTTGTATAGGTATCCAATTTCCTATTGGGACATGGACCTAGCTTCACTAGTGCTTGAGGACACGAAGAGAACTAAGAACAAAGGAAAAAGCGTGAAGAGAGATAGGGAGGTTGAAGATATAAGTGAGCATGAAGCGGCCTCAATGAAGCTTGCGCTCCTACATGACTCTAACCTGACAGACAACATAACTTAACTACTAGATAAAGATGAGGTGATGGAGGAGGTTCCACACTTTCATCTACTCACTTTGTATGCAATGGTGATAAAGGGTCATCGATTTCTTTTTGTCAACAACGACATTTCAAAGACTGTTGGACTTTAGTAGTATAGGGAAATTCTTAATTATTTCACAATTCAACCTTTAGTATGGAGCTTTGGGTATTATGGGATTCATGCTCTTTAATATTTTTGTGTATCATGCTTTTTGACGAGTTATTTTAGTTTTTTGGTGAGTGATTTTTCTCATGTACGATGGCTTCTCCTCATTATGGGGGTCTTACAAATGTGATCTTCTAAAATAAGAATTACAAGGGGAAATCAAGGTCCATAATTAATGCATTCCCATGTTCATCTTTAATGAAATAATTAGTTAAATCGCAAGAATTTTCACTGCCATGAATCTAGGTCAAGTATTTCTTAAGTTGGCTCAATGTTTTTTGAAAATACCATTTTTAGGTATGTAGTACAAATGTGAAGCTTCTACGATATGTCAATAAAGATTGATGGACTTCAATACTCATTTAAGCTCAGCAATAAACTGCAACTATTGCGTAAACTTCTATTTTTTCATCCTTTGAAATCAAATATGAGTCTTATCATGTTTTTAACATATTAAAACTATACTTCCATAAATATTTCATATTGTATATATAAGTTATGGTGAGATTAACAAAATCTACCATGACCTATGTGGTCTAAGCCACTAACTTGATCCAAGGAGCTTTTGTGCATATGTCCTAAACTCCACCACCTCCCCCACCATTTTGAAATTTGGTCAAAGATTCATTAAGTTTTAAGTACTTACTATACTTCCATGAATAATTCATATTGGTGAGATTACCAAAATCTACCATGACTTGCGTAGTCTACCATGACCTGCGCAAGGAACTTTTGTGCATATGTCCTAAAGTCCAAACTCCCCCACCATTTTGAAATTTGTTCAAAGATTCATTAAGTTTTAAGTACTTACTTAAATATCCAAATAAAAGGCCCTCCTATATCCCATTCTCTTCCAAATTTCTATAAAGGTTGATTATACTATTAGCATATATATTTTCATGTTCACATTTAGATTTAGATGCCCTTTATTTAGAAATATGAATAATAATCTTTCCTTTGTTTTATGGTGCCTTTTGACCATCCTTTCACCAGCCACTATTGATATCCAATTTTGTACAAGAATGTATCAACTACAAAAGTTATTGGCTAACTTGAATTCTCGGCACAAATTTTTGTGGGGCCTAGAAAATGAGAGAAACAATAGTATTTCAAGACAAGTGCACATAGCTAACCACTATTTGAATGACAACATAAAGTAACTTCAAAAAACTGACAAAGTTCAGTGTAAGTAAAGAGATGACACAATAAGATGGTAAAGATTGTATTGCCTTAATCAATTATATGAGCCCACTTGCTTAGCATATGAGTGGTATACTTAGATGTTTCATACATGGGAAATAGAGCTAGGCTCTCTCTCTCTCTCTCTCTCTCTCTCTCTCACTTCTACTCTATTGCTCCACCTTTTGGCCCCTTCATCTTGTCTTCCATTTGCAACACCTTTCTTTGCAACTGTGAGTTTAGTAGACACTTTCAATTGATTCTTGGTTGTTGAGATTTGGTTCCACACTTGAATTTCCATCTTGGCTTGGTTGGTTCTTGGTCTGCAATTGAGCCACAAAGTGAATGATTATATCTTGCTAGCGCTTGACTTTTCAAATATTGCAGGCATGAAATTCCACGTTATTAACTTTTGCGCTACACCTTCTACAGATCAAAAGTGCACATGGATCTACAATCTCAAAATCTAAATACAATGTGAGTTTCTTAAATCCATAGGTGAATTTGATTGCAATATAAACATTCAAAACTTTACCTCTTCTAAGAGCAGGCATTTAACATTGTTGAATTTAGATCAATCCATATTGTAGCCTACATTGTTGAAATGCATCGGAGTCAAGTTTTCCAAGGCATTGACTTGCAACTTACAAATATAAGTTGGAAAGGCACTAGCACCAACTTTTAATGCCGTTGATATAGGAGAATCTGCTAAAACAAGAGATGATTAATAAAGAATTCTCCTAATTTCAAAGAAGAAAGGATTCCAATAAGTCAGTCATGGGAAAAATACACTAACCAAACATGCTTTGCAGGAACTGACACTTACCTCAAGATCCTTAGCCAACATTGAAAATTTGTGACCCTTCATACACCCCTTGCATTCTGCGACATTGGCACCATGTATAGTAGATATCTACTCCATTGAAATCCTTTGTCGAGTAGCTATGTGCAAGCACATTCTTGCTACAAATTACTTGCATAGTGCATAGAAAGCTCTTTCTACCAAGTACACTCCTACTAGAAATTACTTGCATAGTGCATAGTTCACGCACACACACGCACACGCACACACACACACACACACACACACACACACACACACACACACACACACACACACACACACACACACACACACACACACACACATAGTAAGGAGATTTTCTAGCAACTATAAAAAGGTTTTCGAAAAGGGATAGGGAGCTAGAGTAGGAAAGTTGATGTTGCACATCAAGAAAGAGGTTATGGAAATCAAAAGCGAGATGCAAGCTTAGGAAGAGAGTGAAAGTGGACAGGGGAACCTTGATCAAGGAAGGAGATGTTGGAGCTATGGAGAAAGAGGTCGCAGATCTAACAGAGAATATGTTGGAGCTATGAGAAAGAGGTTGCAGATCTAGAAGGAAATGTTGGAGATCTAGAAGGAAATGTTGGAGCTATGAGAAAGAGGTTGCAGATCTAGAAGGAAATGTTGGATCTATGGAGAAGGAGGTTGCATATCTAGCAGGAGATCTTGTAGCTATGGCAAAAGAGGTTGCAGGTTTAGAAGGAGATGTTGTAGCTATGGAGGAAGAGGTTGCAAATCTAGAAGGAGATGTTATAGAGGTAGAATGATATGTGGTAGGCTACTTTACAAAAAGATGCCCTAGCATGAGAAGAGTAGGAGAGAGAGAGATGCCATGGAATTTTAGAGAGATATTGGAGATCAAGATTGTAGATTGGAGAGAGAGATTGTAGATCTGCACTTTTCAACAATTGAGGGGAGAGAAAGAGAGCTTAAGACACTTTTGGAGGGAGAGAAATAAGAAGAGAGAGAAGACAAAGAGGGGACAAGAGAGGGAAACTTTTAATATTTGAAAATTGAAAAGGTGTTTTTGGGGGGAGAGTAACTCCAACCAGATCTAGTAAAATCTGCATATATTCTCTAAGAAAATAAGCAAAAGTACTTTTATATAGGCATGCCTATACTATTTACCCCACCATTCTAGCCCTTGGTCAAAGCTTGATTAAGTTTTAAGTTTTTCCTTAAATTGCCAAATAAAGAGGCCCTCCTATACCCCATTCTCTTCCTAATGCTCCAACAAGTTGAACCCTCACTGAAACAACTTCCATGGGGGCGGGTCCTTCTCGACCTGTATCTGATGTAAAATTATTGTACTTGAAGTTTCAATTTGAAAATGTGCTTAAGGACAAAATCTATAAGGATGGAATGAGCTGCTACTGTGTTAAGTTGGAAAATAAGCCAAGCGAGTTCAGAGACCTTATAGATGTGGATTATGACGGGGATATGTATTTCGACAGAGAGGGAATGATGTACTTAGTGGTCCACAACCCCTTTATTATGGAAAAATGGGGTATGACTAGCACCAAGGACAAGATAGATGAAGAGCTAGCAGATGAACCACCCAAAATGGACAAACAAAACGTGGTGCTCAGACACACCAATGAGACAGAGCGACTTAATACAGACAACACTTATGTGGGGCTATATAAGTTCAATAACGGAGAACAAACACTGTATTATAGATGTGATGAACCCCGCATCAAGGAACTGGCTGACCGCAAAAAAGTGTACATTTTCACTGACACAGAGGGGAGAAGTATTCAAGTGGTCATAATGGACAAGTATGGCCGAAAATACTCTCCTATGGATCGTAAGGAGTTAGAACGATATACATATTTTGGGGGACCACTCCACCAATATTATGTAAATCTAGAAGAAGTGAAAACCACGACTAGTCACACGAGACCAGAAACTGGGCATGTAAGCCCAGTGAGAACCAAAGTGGAAGATTCTTTTGGACATGAATAAATTTGAAACACAAGGCCTATGGGATCAACGGGATCTAGGGATTTTATGAACACACACAGGGGTAGTGCAACACCTGACGTGAGTTACACCACTAGAATCCTTCTGACTATTACGCGAGATCGACTTGATGAACGTATAGCTGGTGATAGAATACCAATTCTAGTGCCGAGGGGAGACTATGAACCTAGAGAGACCAGACCAGGAGGACTAGGGGTGGTTAGGATGGTCGCGGAGTCCAGACACATGCGATCATCTTAAGTGGAAAAATGTGTACCCAAAAAGTATAGTGGATCGGGAGATCCGTTTGCCCATGTTTCTATGTTCTAACAAGTATTGAGGTAAAATGTGTACCCAAAAATTATAGTGGATCGGGAGATCCATACGTCCATGTTTCGATATTCAAACAAGTGTTGAGGGCGAAACATGTAATTGATTTCCATACTCAATATGAAGGTTTTGGGTTGACTTTAGAAGGGACTACTTTGACATAGTTTCAACCTTTAAGCAGCCTGGAATTCCCAAGTATTAAGCAACTTCTTCAAGAATTCGTTGAGGAATTCTCAAAAAGAGTAATTAAGCATAATACTATCTCCCAGATCTATGCATTTAGACAAAAGGAGAAGGAAAAGGTGAAGGAAGCCTCGCTTCGTTTCAAGCATTACGTAGAAAGATGCCTGCTAGAGAACTACCTCAGGATGAGAGATTGTTAGTCCTTTTTATAGAAGGATTGCGAAATGACACTCTCAAAACAGACTTGCACTTAAAGGCATGTGTTACTTTTGAGCAAGTCACAAAAGAGGTGTTGTATCTCATGGACAATTGCAAGGCATATGGAGAGGTGACTGAAGACACAAACCAAGGGATGAGCAGCACCTCTTCAACCACTAGTGAGTCCACAATGAAACTGGGCGGACAAAACCAAATTGTGCCGGACGTTGATCAAATGATCGAGGAAGTGATCAGAAGGATGAACCAAGGAAACATGACGAACCCAAACACACGACAACCGCCCACCCAAAAAATGTGACACTTATGGAGGAGATCATGCAACTCAATGGTGCAACCTTCAACAGAGGCCATGAGTAAACATACCACGTGTATTGAAGTGGTGTGCTACTGAACAAAAATGGATAAACCATGAAACCCACGAATAATTCTATAAGAGAAACTATGTTAGAGAGCGACTATACGAGCCACATGGAGGGTAGCAATTTCTGCCCCCTCCGAGATACAAGGTATGGCCAAATAACGTAATCTAAGGGCAGGAAAAAACCTCAACCTGTGTTGGGGCATCAACCTCCTTTACCCCAGGAAAACATGGCCATGGTAAGGATTTATCAACCTATAGAAGCACCTTCTGATTAGAGTATGGTCCAGGTTGTTTCGTACCAAGAAGATTTAGACAATACCTATGGGAGGGGGTTTGACGGGAATGTATATTCTTCGGAAGGACAAATTCCATGGATGGTTCCTGAAGAGATGCTAGACCCCCCATACATAGCACAACCAACAAAAAACCATTACTTGGTTGATGAAAATATACTTATGTTCATGGCAAACCAGAACTATAAACCGAGGGGATATCCTCCTAGAATAGGACAACTGATGGGGGCTCAACAAGCTTCTCCACCACCTGTAGGACCATGCTATGAATGTGGCGGTGATCATTGGTCAAGAATTTGTCCACAGAAAGAAGAACGAATCAAAATTTTTGGGTTCTGTGAAGAGTGTACAAATGACCATCTCATTCCACATTGTCCAAAAAAACTTGATAACAAAGGGGAAGCAACCATGAAAAAAATTGGAATTGTGCCAAGCTCAAGTGGATCTGAAACAAAACCAATCATTCCGATCAATGTGGTAACGAGAGCCCAAGTACATGAGGCTACAAGGAACGCCCCTACCAATCAAACATAGATAGAAAATTTGTATGTCAGAACCCCTAGGAAATCCTGGAAGGCAAAATGAGACAAAATAAAAACCAAAAGAGAGAAAGAAAACAATGGCTTTGGAATCCAAATTACTACACACAGAGAAACAATTGACGATGGAAAGAGACATTAAGGAAAAAGGCGATGTAGCAAAGCCATCATCAATACCGTTGGGAGGATCTGTCTTGGTGGACAAGGACTTTGAACCCTTGGACGCGATCTTAAAATGTAAGGTTTCCAGTTTTTGAAACCTTAAAGATTGTATAAAGCTTAATCAAACTGATATGATTATTGAAAAACCAATGTAGAATTATCCAACCTTGGCAAATATTGGTATTTTTGGAACCGTAGTCATGACTTTACTATGGTTAGAAATTTTCAGAACTGAATTTCGATAAAAATTGACACAGTTATGGCCACTAGAAGTTTATTTTGTTAATTAAATTAACTAAATAAATTGTCAGATCTTGGTAATCATTGTTGTAAAAGAATTTTATCATAAAACCCTCAAGTTATTTCAGATATTTACAAATATTTTCAAAATTAACCATGTAATAGGTCATAAAAAAACAGGATTGATTTGGAGCATCTGGAGGCTATGTGGAGTAGTTATAAGCCTGCCAAGGCCAAATTAAGCAGTAGGGGGCGCTAGGAAGAGGTAGGGGGCTGCCTTGAAGTGAAAGAAACTGCCAAACACAGCCTATGAGCCCTAAAACTCTATAAATAGGTCCGTCCTCTCCACAATACAATGCAGACTTGGAGTCCAGGCACATTCCTCTTGCGAATAAGAGAACACCTCACAAAAATTACTTAGAGAGCAAAAAATCTTTGTAATTAATCTAGGTAGTTAGTTTAATTTTTGTAAATTAAGAAAATAGCTTAATTTTTGACTAATTTTTCTAATTAAACTATTAATTAAGGAGATTAAGCATTCCCTATTATCAACTACTTTCTAAATTATCATTAGACTGCTGATCACTAATTTCTTAAGCTTGATCAGTAATCTAATAGTTTAAGTACTGCATATTAAGCTGAAAAAACATTAATTTTAGGTTGATTTATGAAGAAAAATAGTTTTTAAGCCTAAATAATTATAGTATAATTTTTGGAGCTCGATTATGCTGGGTAGAAGCCAGGGAATTAGATCTTAATTTTTTGAGTAATCTACCTAATTAATTAGGTAGGAATTCATTGTTTTTAAATATGAAATAAAGGAAAAATTAGTTAACACACTTAGATAGATACACAATAATTATCAGAGCTAGGAAACCTTGTTAGGAAGCGAAAATAATTAGGCCATGTATAGAAAATTAGTTTAAATAATTAATTCGGCTAAAATTATCTGTTTTACAGTATAAATTGACAGGGGAAATTAGCTAAATCACCTAGATAATTATACAGTAATTATCAGAGCTATTAATCACTATTAGGAAGTTGGGATAATAAAGCCATGCAAAAAATTTTAGTTTAGCTAATTAATTAGGCTAAAATTGTATGTTTTTAAGCATAAATTGAAGGGGGAAATTAGCTAAATCATTTAGATAATTATATCATACTTATCAAAGGTAAAAAGCTAAAAATCACTGTTAAGAGTTGTGATAATTAGGTCATGTATAAAAAATAAATTTTGTCAATTAATTAGGCTAAATTATCTATTTTTAAGCATAAATTCAAGGGAAAATAGCTAAATCACTTAGATATTTCACTAATTATCATAGCTAGAAATCATTGTTAGGAAGCCGATATAATTAGGCCATGAATAGAAAATTAGTTTAGCTAATTAATTAGGCTAAAACTATCTATTTTTAAGCATAAATTAAAGGCAAAAATTAGCTAAATCACTTAGATAATTATATAGTAATTACCATAGCTAGAAATAACTCTTAGAAAGCCAAGATAATTAGGCTATGAACAGAAAATTAGCTTACATAATTAATTAGGCTAAAATTTGTCTATTTTTAAGCATAAATTGAAAGAGGAAATTAGCAAATTAGTTTATATAACTATATAGTAATTATCACAAATGGAAAACAGTATTAGGAAGATGGGATAACTATCTTAGAGATAATTACTTTAGCTAATTACCGTAGCTAATATTATCTGATTTTGACTATAAATTGAGAAAAGAAACTAGCTAATTAATTTATATAATTACATAGTAATTACAAGAGATGGAAAACAACATTAAGAAGTCAAGATAATTATCTTAAGTACATATAATTAGTTTAGCTAATTACCTTAGCTAATTACCTTAGCTAATATTGTCTAATTTTGATTATAAATTGAGAAGAAAAATTGGCTAATTAGTTTATATAATTACATAATAAATATCAAAGATGGAAAAAGCATTAAGAAGTTAGGATAATTATCTTAAGTACAAATAATTAGTTTAGCTAATTGCCCTAGCTAATACTGTTTGATTTTGACTATAAATTAAGAAAGAAAATTAGCTAATTAGTTTATATAATTACATAGTAACTACCAAAGATGGTAAACAACATTAAAACGTCAAGATAATTAGTTTAACTAATTACTTAAGCTAATGTTGTTTGATTTTGAATAAAAATTAAATGAGAAAATTAGTAAGTATTCATAAATTACTAAAGCTAAATTAGGATATTTTTTTAAAAAAATTAAATAAAAAAATTAGTGAAATAGCTTCGATAATTATAGGATAATTATGGGAGCACAATAATACTACCAAGAAGTTATAAAAATATCTCTTGCAAATATTTATCAAAGATATTTTCTAAGTCCAAAAATCCCTATTTTTGGATAAAAGAAATAAGAGAGATTACTCAATTAATTCTCTAACTGATTAAGTATCCTTTTATAAGGCTATCACTATGGTTCCAAAGAGGACTCGGGGAAATCCTCAGTCCGATGAGGACAATGAACCTCACAAGAGTGCTCGGGCATCCCATGACATTGAGGCTGGGCCTAGTAGTAGGCCTAGAGTCTTCAGGCACCATCGCAGCAGCGGATGGCCGATCATTCCTAGGAGGGTTTCCCATTATTCAATTCAATTAAGTCTTTGAATAGTTTAAGTTGTTTTATAAGTTAACATTGCATATGTAAGGAGTGAGTAAGAATTAGAAAAGAAATAACTGGTCAAAAATGGAAGGTAACTTTCAAGAGACTAGCGTGCATGGTTTGTAATTAGGAAATAGTTGTTTGGACTAAGACTTTTGACCTAGGAAAGAATGATTCATCATCCTTAAGACAGCTTGTCTCAAGAAACCTCCGACTCCTTGGTATATTTTGATGGATAATGATGGCTTTCCAGCCACGGATAAGTCAGTTACTGCCATGAACGATGAGTTTCTACTCCATGTCATGTCTTGATGTTTCTACGTAAGTTAGGATACCGTTGTTATCCTAGGGGAGCCGTACGATTTTATGGGCACTGGTTCGGTGTATGGGCATCCAGAACCTTGGGTGGGGGTTTATCCATCCCGGATTGTGAAAAAGAAATGGATGCCATTTTTCACCCTTAGGTGGTCTTGAGACAAGAAGAGTACTGGTCATGGTTATTATGGACAATGTTTTGATTGACAGTACCTTGTCTTGAGTTTAAAGATGTCTCTTTGCTAAAAGAATTCTTTTCAATGATGTCTTTAATAGTTGATTGAAGGAATTACTGTGACGAAAAGTTAGAAGAAAATGTTAAAACAATGTGATAGTAATTAGAAAACAAAAGAATCATGTGTGAGTGCGGGGTGGTAAGTGGGGATTGACTAAGGTTGTCAATCATGGACGGGTGGACCTGATTAGTAAGGTAATTATTTATTCCTATGCACTAAAAACATTTAGAAAACTTCTTCACTTTGAAGAGGAGTCCACCAGCGACTGTGCCCTCCCATCTGTTAGGGGGGGAAAGCGTTGGTTGATGATACCTTAGCCCAACTTGTGGAAGTTATAGGACTGAAATAGTTTTGGACTTTTAATATGTTATCCCATTTCCACTGTGAGATAGGACAAGGTCTTCTTCTAGAGCTATAGACCCAAGCCTTTGTCAATGGTAAAGGTCTATTCCTTGGATTTCTTGTTTAGAAACTCTGATTTTATTAGGCCTAGAGACCTGCCAAGGACCCCATCCTGATTTTGGTATTGGTGGGCTGGGGACCTCACAAGTGGTATCAGAGTGTATGTTAATTAAAGTCTTGGACCTAGGAAAAAGTTTAAGGTGTTTGTTTGAAATAAGTGATCTTTGACAAAGTCAATTAAAGAGATATTTAATTGAAAAGAGGGAGAGAAAGGAAGAGAGAGAATTATCCCCATCTTTGCAGGAAGATTTTCATAAGGCCTATCGCAAATCCATGGATTTCAACATTAGGTTTATGAGAGCTTGCCTATCCCGACACTATTCAATACGAAAAAGTGTGATGAAATGGCTAGAAAGAGATTTTCTCCTTCCACTTGGAGGATCAGCTGGTCAGGATCTGGTGGAATTTTCTTCATTGATGCGGGAGAGTTAGAAGGTTTAGCACTAAATATGAAGAGACTCAAATGGGCTGAAGATCTTCAAGTGATTGAAGTATACTTTTTCATTGGGATATATAATCCAGAGGAAACCTTTGTAGTGGATGGTGCCCAAGTATCAAAAAATCAGTGGGTGTTTGATCAACTGTCTAAAGTAATCTACCCAGGTAGAATTAGACCCATAGGTGTAGGCCCTAGTTTTAGTAGACCAAAAGATGTTGTATATTTTGATCCTATATCTGATCCACCCAAAGTCCACAAGATTCTAGTATAGGATTGTCGTCGCCTTTGTACATAGTAGGATCTTCATGGATTGTATTAACTCTTGTACATACTATGGTTCTCATGGGTATGCTATAAGGAGTTCTGTTTATGGTTTGGCAATTGTCTTCATCCTATGTGAAAAAATTTTGAGTATGAGATAAGTTAAAAGCATAAGTAAGAGAGAATTTCATCTAGTACTAAATTCCACTAATTCATTCCCAGGGTAATACTCGCGTAAATAACCTTCACTGTTACTCAAGAGAAAAAATTACTACTAAAGCAAGCCCAACTCCCTACCTTCAAGGGAGAGGGACCCAATTTAGAGCGAGATGCTGAAGTGTGGTTAGATGCTATGGACGACTATTTTAAAGCTCCAGGAACTGCTCAAGAAAACCAAACAATGTTGGGTATGTTCCGTCTCAGTGGAGATGCCAAACTTTGGTGGAAGCAACACTGCAGAGATAATCGTACGAGTAGTCCGTCTTGGGAGAAAATGAAGCAGGCAATCAAAGAATACTATCTCCCTCCTGCACATCAGGCTATCAAGATGAACAAATTCTTTGGTCTATGCCAACTAGAACTCTCTTCGGAGGAGTACTACACAAAATTTGTGTCCTTACGATGCTATGCTCCCTAGATGGAAATGGAGAATCAGATTGCTCGCTTCTGTCAAGGTCTCAATAAACCCTTGAGTAACGTTTCAAAGCCTTGAGGCCTACATCAATTCAGGATGCCCTTCTCAGGGCCAAGCCTCTTGCAGTTGAAGGAATCAACTCTAGAAGGAACTATAATGGATTTAATAACTTTAGGGGAAGAGCCAGGGGAACTTTCAACCAAGGATATCAACAACGTGGAGTAGCTGCAGTAGTGAACTTGGAGAAGACCTTCCCAAATCTTAGGTGCTATGGATGCAATCAAAGGGGCACTATACAAATAAGTTTCCAGAAGAGCAAAACCCTCGAACTACTGCTAGAGCCATTCCTCAAAATCAAGGAGACAATCTAAGAGGAGGTAGTTTGTGAAAGCATGTTAACTTGTCGCGCTTTTTGTGCTAGTTAGCAGTTTCAAGTTAGCACATCTTCGAAAAGTTGGGCGTCCGGTAAATTTTTTTACAAATAATATCAAAATTTGTCAAAAGTTGTACAATTGGATTTCTTGTTTCAAGTGCTTTCTATTGATATATTATATGTCATAGATCTTGGAGATGTAGCTCAAGTTATTGTACTAGTTAGCATATGTCAAAATTGTGCTAGTTAGCATTGTCCGGCACATGAAAAAGCATGACACGTTAACATGCTTTCACCCAGAATGGAGGACGAGGTAGAGAAAGAGTAAGTGGAGCCAGAGCTTATGCAATCATGGGAGAACCAACTTTAATGAACGAGGAAGATGAAAGAGCCACTCGTTTGGCCAAAATTAGCAATCGTAGAGCTCAAAGGAAATTTGTAAACCACTATAAACCAATAATGTAAAACTTTGAGTTACTTATATATTATAATGGTATACATTATTTTCTTTCCAAGATTACTTAAGGAATCTAAAGTTAAGTTAGTATTCAAGTAATAAATTAAGGGGTAGATCTAGTAAATGAGAAAGAGGTTTTCGATAGGAAGGCATGATTCGAATCTTAGAAATGAGATAGTTATCCAAAAAACAACTCACATTCCTTGTGCACAAGATAACCTTCCTTGGAAAATGACCTAGAGACTAAAAGAACTTTTGGTATGATACCTCTTAAAACCCTTTTTATATTATTGGTCAACCAGGTTAGAGCACAGAGGGGTTACCTTTGGTGAAATGGCGGAAGCTTGTGCTGAACGCAGATTGCTCAGAATGGTAAGAACATGTTGAGCGCGTTCAAATTGGCAAAGCTAGAATACACAATACTTGTCGAATGCTGATTGCTCTAAATGGTCAGTTAGACCAAGCGCATTCATCTTGACAAGGTGGATATATGGATCTTTTATGAAATGGATTTACCCTCGTTTTTGAGATGATACAAATGGTTTGTAAAGGAGTTTAAGATGGGCTCAATACTGAGAGTTTCTTGGGGAAAAATTGAGTAGCAAGTAATTAATAAGGAATTGTAGAAACTCCAATCAGATTGTATCCTTGAAACTAGAAAGAACTCTTAATAAGCAACACTTGGTAAAGTGGAAAGATTATCCCACCGAAGATGTCACTTGGGAAAATGAAATCTTTTTTCTCAAAGACTTTTCCAATTTCGATTGAGATGAGGACATCTCAATTCCTTAAATTGGGGTAACTGTAAGGTTTCTAGTTTTTGAAACCTTAAAGATTGTATAAAGCTTAATCAAACTGATATGATTTTTGAAAAATCAATGTAGAATTGTCCAACCTTGGCAAATATTGGTATTTTTGGAACCGTAATCATGACTTTACTATGGTTAGACATTTTCAAAATTGAATTCCGATAAAATCTGACACAATTATGGCCATTGGAAGTTTATAATGTTAATTAAATTAACTAAATAAATTGTAAGGTCTTGGTAATCATTGCTATAAAAGAATTTCATTATAAAACCCTCTAGATATATCTATAGATATTTACAAATATTTTCAAAATTAAGCATGTAATAGGTCATAAAAAAAACAGGATTGATTTGGAGCATCTAGAGGCTATGTGGAGCAGTGATGAGCCTGTCCAGGCCAGATTAAGCAGCCGAGGGTGCTAGGAAGAGGTTGGGGCTGCCTTGAAGTGCAAGAAACTGCCAAACAGAGCCTATGAGCCCTAAAACTCTATAAATAGGCCCCTCCTCTCCACAATAGAATGCAGACTCGAAGTCTTGGCAAATTTCTCTTGTGAATAAGAGAACACCTCATAGAAATTCCTTAGAGAGAAAAAACTCTTTGTAATTAATCGAGATAATTAGTTTAATTTTAGTTAATTAAGAAAATAGCTTAAGTTCTGACTAATTTTCCTAATTAAATTATTAATTAAGAAGATTAAGCATTCCCTATTATTAACTACTCTCTAAATTATCATAAGGCTATTGATCACTAATTTCTTAAGCTTAATCAGTAATCTAATTAAATAATTAATGCATATTAACCTGAAAATGATTAATTTTAGATTGATTTATGAAGAGAAATAGTCTTTAAGCCTAAATAATTATAGTATAATTTTCAAAGCTTGGTTATGCTGTCTAGAAGCCAAGGAAATTAGATCTTAATTTTTTGAGTAATCTACCTAATTAATCAAGAAGAAATTAACTATTTTTAAACATAAAATAAAGGAAAAAATATTTAACAAACTTAAATAATTACATAGTAACTATCAGAGCTAGCAAAACTTGTAAGGAAGCCAAAGTAATTAGGCCATGCACAAAAAATTAGTTTAGCTGATTAATTCGGCTAAAATTGTCTGTTTTTAAGCATAAATAAAAGGGGGAAATTAGTTAAATCACTTAGATAATTATATAGTAATTACTAGAGCTAGAAATTACTATTAAAAAGCTGGGATAATTAGGTGATGCAAAAAAAACACTTTAGCTAATTAATTGGGCTAAAACTATCTATTTTTAAGCATAAATGAAAGGAGGAAATTAGCTAAATCACTTAGATAACTATATAGTAAGTATAAGAGCTAGAAATCAGTGTTAGGAAGCTAGGATAATTTGGCCATGTATAGAAAATTAGTTTCGCTAATTAATTAGGCTAAAACTATTTTATTAAAGCATAAATGAAAGGGGGAAATTAGATAAATACTTAAATAATTATATAGTAATTTTCAAAGCTAGAAATTACTGTTAAAAAGCTAGGATAATTAGGCCATGCATAGAAAATTAGTTTAGCTAAGTAATTAGGCTAAAATTATCTATTTTTAAGTATAAATAAAAAGGGAAAATTAGCTAAATCATTTAGATAATTACATACTAATTAAGAGAGCTAAAAATCATTGTTAAGAAGCTAAGATAATTAGGCAATGCATAGAAAATTAGGTTAGTTAATTAATTAGGTGAAAATTGTTTGTTTCTAAGCATAAATTAAAAGGAGAAACTAGCTAAATCACTTAGATAAATATGCAGTAATTATCATAGCTAAAAATCACTGTTAGAAAATTGAGATAATTAAGCCATGAACAAAATATTAGTTTAGATAATTAATTATGCTAAAATTGTCTATTTTTAAGCATAAATTGAAGGGGGAAATTAGCTAAATCACCTAGATAATTATATAGTAATTATCATAACTATAAATCACTGTAAATAATCTAAGATAATTAGGCCATGCATAAAAATTAGTTTAGCTAATTAATTATGCTAAAATTATATGTTTTTAAAGCAAAAATTAAAAGGAGAAACTAGTAAATTAGTTTATATAACTACAGAGTAAATACCAGAGATGGTAAACAACATTATGAAGTCAAGATAATTATCTTAAGTTCAAATAGTGAGTTTAGTTATTTACCCTTGCTAATATTGTTTGATTTTGACTCTAAATTGAGAAGAAAAACTAGCTAATTAGTTTATTTAATTACATAGTAGTTACCAAAGATGGAAAATATCATAATGGAAGCCAGGAATAATTATCTTAAGTACAAATAATTAGCTTAGATAATTATCTTAGCTAATAATATCTGATTTTGACTATAAATTGAGAAGGAAAATTAGTTATTTAGCTTATATAATTATAGAGTAATTGATAAAGATAGAAATTAGTATTAGAAAGTTGGGATAATTATCTTAAGTACACATAAGTAGTTAGCTAATTACCTTTGCTAATATTGCTTAATTTTGACTATAAATTAAGAAGAGAAATGAACTAATTATTTTATATAATTACATAGTAATTACCAGAGATGGAAAACAACATTAGGAAGTCAAGATAATTACCTTAAGTACAAATAATTAGTTTAACTAATTACTTAAGATAATGTTGTTTGATTTTGATAAAAACTAAATGAGAAAATTAATAAATCAATTTAGAAGTTAGAAAGATAATTAACAAGGTTATAATACATCAAAATCTACCCAAGATAAATATCCTATGAGTGGATAAGTAATTTATAAATTACTAAAGCTAAATTATGGTATTTTTGAAGAGAAATTAAATAAGGAAAGTAGTAAAATAGCTCTGATAATTATAAGATAATTATGGGAGCACAATAATATTACCAAGAAGTTAAAATAAAAATATCTCTCCCAGATATTTATCGAAGATATTTACTAAGTCTAAAAATCTCTATTTTTGGATAAAAGAAATAAGAGGGATTATTCAATCAATTCTCTAATTGATCAAGTATCCTTTTATAAGGCTATCAGTATGGCTCCAAAGAGGACCTAGGGAAATCCTCAGTCCGATGAGGACGATGCAACTCATAAGAGGGCTAGGGCGTCCCATGACCATGAGGCTGGGCCTAGTAGTAGGCCTACGGAGAAGAGTCTTCAGACGCCAGCACAATAGTAGATGGCCGATCAATCCCAAATGGGTTTCCTATTATTCAAGTAAGTCTTTAAATAGTTTAAGTTCTTTTACAAGTTAACATTGCATACGTAAGGAGTGACTAAGAATAAAAAAATGAATAATTGATCGAAAACGGAAGGTAACTTCCAAGAAACCAACGTGCATTGTTTGTAATTAGGAAAGAATTGTTTGGGTTAAGACTGGTTGACCTAGGAAGGAATGATTCATCATCCTTAAGACAGCTTGTTTCAAGACACCTCCCAGTCCTTGGTATATTTTGATGAATAATGATGGCTTTTTAGCCACACATGGATAAGTCGCTTACCCCCATGAACGATGAGTTTGTACTCCATGTCATGTCTTGTTGTTTCTACATAAGTTAGGATACCGTTTTTATCCTAGGGGAGCCGCCTGGTTATATGGACAATTAGTTTGGTGTTTGGGCACCCCGAACCTTGGGTGGGGGTTTATCCACCCCGGATTGTGAACAAGGAATGGGTGCCGTTTTTCACCCTTAGGTGGTCTTGAGACAAGAAGAGTACTGGTCATGGTTATTATGGACAATGTTTTGGTTGACAGTACCCTGTCTTAAGTTTAAAGATGTCTGTTTGCTAAAAGAATGCTTTTCAATGCTGTCTTTAATACTTGATTGAAGGAATTACTGTGATGGAAAGTTAAAAGAAACCATTATTTTAAATGTTAAAACAATGTGATAGTAATTAGAAAACAAAAGAATCATGTGTGAGTGCGGGGTGGTAAGTGGGGATTGACTAAGGTTGTCAATCATGGACGGGGTGGACCTGATTAGTCAAGTAACTATCCATCCTTGTGCACTAAAAACGTTCTAAAAACTTCTTCACTTCGAAGAGAAGCTCACCAGCGGCTGTGCCCTCACATCTGTTAGGGGGGAAAAAGCGTTGGTTGATGATACCTTAGCCCAACTTGTGGAAGTCATATGGCTGAAATAGTTTTGGAATTTTAATATGTTGTCCCATTTCTGATGTGAGACATGACTAGGTCTTCTTCTAGGGCTATAGACCCAAGCCATTGTCAATGGTAAAGGTCTACTCCTTGGATTTTTCTTGTTTAGAAACTCTGATTTTATTAGACCTAGAGACCTGTCAAGGACCCCATCCCGATTTTGGTATTGGTGGGTTGGGGATCTCACATAAAAGCTTACGATGCTGGGTTAAAACCTAACCAAACCCAGGAGGATAGGTGGATAATGTACCCTCACCCAGGGTGTGAAAGAGAGAGGTTAAAGATGTGCAAGGAGCTCATCCAAGCCATTGAAGCGCCTATGGAACCACCATTTCCAGCTGCTCCATAACCGAGGTGATAATCTGCAAAAAAAATCAAGAGTTAAAGGTGCGTGGGATCCAGGATGGAGACCAAAAAGATTCTGTAAAGGAAACGCCCTTGGATACAAGGATAGCAGCTAATACAACAAATGGAATGTATCTGCAAGCACCGATGCAAATTCCTAAGGTGGAAGAACATGTGGGAACATATCAGACATAGAAAAGATGGAAGCACAACGCTTCAGTCAGCACCGATCACGGAGATCCACTTCGAGCATGAGCTCTACCCAAATGATATCCGATCACTGTATGGTGATGTAGGTACGGAGATATCGGAAAACATCAAACCTCAGTCATTGAAGACTTTACCTTCATTTATTGGCAACCACGAAATTAGATCAGAGGTAAAGAAAGTACCATCTCAATGGAAGGCTAATCCTAAGATGATGGATACCAAAACTCTTCATGAGCTGATGTCATCCCCTATCTGTTGTACGCTAACTCTACCATAGTTACTGCAGATAAGACCGCATCTTTGGACAAAGGTGGGCAAAAATTTGGAGAAAATAGGGCTGGTAATTCCCCTACCAAATGCTTCTCCAAAAACACTGAATATCCAAATCTTGAAACAAGCTAAACATGAGCCAGTGCCAATGAACAAGTAGGAGATTATTGTGAAGGGGAAGAAGGAAATATACCCTGCCCGTGGAGTACAAAGACGTAAAGTCGATAGCAATATTGGATAGTGGAGCCGGAATAGCCATATGCACCAAAGAAATGTGGAAAAAATGGAAAAAACTGCTCCTCAAAAAACTAGAACGAAACTCCAATTAGAAGATGGGTATCTGGAGAGACCTATTGGCATTTTGGAGTAAATTGTAGTGACCTCTTGCGGAATTGCATATGAACACACATTCGCCGTTATGAATTTTAATGAGAGTAGCAATTTTGATATCATATTGGGCAGACCATTTATGTGTTAGCTCAAAATGGTACAAGATTGGGGTTACAACTACATCTACCTAAGAAACAAGGATGTCACTACAAAGATCAGTGTCACAAACCATAGCTATAGAGATGTGGAACGAACTCCAGGAGAGGAACTAAACTCCACAATGATCAAGAAGGAGAAATACCGGCTTGGCTACAAAACAAAGCTCACAATTGGATAGGTGAATCTTCTGAGGGCAGTAGTTAAAAAAAGGCGGATTGCATTCGTGATAGGCCGACACAAGACAAGGCTCATGTACCAGAGCCTTTTCCAGAAGAGATGTTTGAACCTTTTGGATGGCAGCAAATACTGGCCACTCTTGATGTATGCGTGAATGAGGTGACCCTGACCAAATTCTGTGATGAGGAGGGATACGATATCATTCCATTCCAGATGATGAGTGTCAGCCTAAACCCAAAATCAGAATTGGAAGCCCCTGATAGGAAAGAAGTTGCAGATTGTCGATGCATAGTGGATGAGATCTCAGTATAAGGGAGCTTGACCAAATGGATGAAGAAGCATTCCAGGAATCCACGGATAAGTTGTTAGAAGACAACACAGACAACTATCTTTCTAGTAGCTCAGATCAGAACACCAAACGAAAGGATCGACAAGTGATCTACTACGATTTTTCGAACCAAAATCCTCGAAGACAACGTAGACATCGGAATAAACGCATGAACAAACAAAAAAAAACTGAAGAATACTCAGTACCTCTGTTAACTGACAAAATGTAGTACTTAAGGTTGGTTGAAGCAACTGATTGCCTTAAAGATGGGATATCAAAGAGGTACACGAAACCTGACTCAACCAAAACAAAAATGAAAAAGAAGAACACACAAAAACCACAAACGGAGAGTATTACTAAAAAAGCAACGAAATTGTCCAAAACCGAGCGCAAAAACAAGTACAATGAATTGAAATGAGCTTTGAAGGAAGTTTGGACAACAAAATTGGAAACATATGAGGAATCAAATGATGATATATTTGATGCACATTCCCACTACAAGAAGTGCACTATTCAAGATAAAAAATTGTGGTGCAAAAACCCAAATGAGTCTGGAACTTCATATATGATGGGCCTGAAAAATCCAAATGCATAAACTTAGCAGAACCAGGTGAGGAACCTAAACCAGCATACATTGCCATGGCCTCACTGAAGAACAAGAGCGGCTTCTGATAGATACACTCAGATGGTATAAAGATATGTTTGCTTGGTCATACAAAGACCTAAAGGGAATAGAGCGAGAGATTTGTCAGCACATGATACCCCTTAAAAGTGATTCCAGACCACGTAGACAATGTCCTTATACATACAATGAGACTTTTGCCAAGAAAATTAAGGAAGAGATAGACAAACTGAAGGATGTAGAGTTTATCTACGAGATTGAACATACTGATTGGGTATCCATGATTGTGGTAGTACCCAAAAAGAATGGAAAATTGCCTGTCTATGTAAACCTCAAATAAATAAATGCTGCTACCATCCGGGAAAACTATCCACTACCAATAACGGATCATGTTATTGAGAGAGCAGTGGAGAAAGAGGCCTATAGTTTTTTAGATGGAATCTCCGGCTACAACCAATTAACCACATTAAAGCAGAAGATCAACATAAGACAGCTTTTGCAACAGAGAGGGGTACATTTGCATATAGGGTAATGCCTTTCGGCCTGAACAACTCACCTGCCACTTTCCAGAGACTAATGAGTCATGCATTCAAGGATTATCACAGACAATTTCTAGAGATATACATGGATGATCTTTGTGTTAATTCTCACCTGAGAAGTGATCACATAACGCATCTAGGGAAGTCTTTGAAAAGTGTGGAACTTATTGCATTTTCTTGAACCCTGGAAAATGTGTCTTCATGGTAAGGCAAGGTAAAGTTTTGGGCCACATTGTGTCCAAAACCGGGATTTCCACTCAAAAGAAAAGATACAAATAATTGTCGCACTACAGAGATCAACAAAAATAAAAGAAGTGCAAACATTTATTGTGGGTACTATAGGCGCTTCATATACATGTATGTTGTAATAGCTAAGCCGTTGTATGCCGTCATTGCTAAGATGGAATGGACAGAAGAATGCGAGCAAGCTTTTCACAAATTGAAGCAACAACTAATTTTTGCTCCAATTTTGCAAGCCCTTGACTGGAGCAAGATCTTTCACATTCATGTTGACGCATCAGCCTATGCCATATGATGCATATTAGCCCAACTAGGAGAGAAGAAAATGGAATTTTCCATTTGCTACTCTACTCAATAGCTAGACAACATGAAGAAAAATTACACTACTACAGAAAGAGAAGGTCCAGGAATGATATATCTTGCAAACAAGTTCATTTTCTTTGTAGATCACCAAGCACTATTATATCTGGTCAATAAACCTTGCAACACTGGAAGGGTTGTTCATTGATTTATACTATTGCTTGTGTTTGATTTCATAGTAGTCGTAAAAAATGGGACTACACACACACACACACACACACACACACACACACACACACACACACACACACACACACACACACACACACACACACACACACACACACACACACACACACACACACACACACACACACACACACACACACACACAATTTCGAGACTATTCCATGGGGAAGCACCTGAAGGTATTGATGATGATCTTCAAGATTTGTGCCTGTTTAATATTGAAATGGTTCCAAGGTAGAGTGAAGAGGTCATCCCTCTACTCAAGATCAGATCATTATAGGTGGAAGACAACCATCAATAATCCATCAAACAAGAAATCTTAAGCTTTTAGTAGGACGAAAGTACAAGCACGGTAAGGATGGGATTTTACAACTATGTGTACAACCAGAAGAATACAAATACTACCTCAAACACGCTCAGATACAACATATGGGGTTTCACAATGGGGAAACGCAATCATACCAAATGCTAGAGAGACTAGGAGTCTATTGGAAAAACATGGAACACATCATCCATACTTATGTAAAATCATGTGATATCTGTACAAAACAACCTCCAATGGAACATGCCACCCTGTTTTGAGTAGCACAAGCACCCAAATGGAGTACTCACATAACTAAGGACTTAAGAAACAAGACCTTCCTAGAGGGATGGGGTAAAGCAAGAATGAGAATCGTAGCAAAAGAATCAAAACATTATCTACTAATTTCAAACCAACTATATAGGCGGGGAAAGGACGAACAACTACAATTGTGTGCTATGGAAAACGAATATTACGTTATCCTAGAACAAGCACACTCAGACCAGCCAGGGGGACATTTCTCTGCTGATAAAACGGAAAAGCTAGTACTTCACTTAGGCATATGGTGGCCAACCCTGTTTAGAGATGCAGAGGCCTATGTCAAACGATGTGATGAGTGACAATGCACAAAGCCACCCCTACAAAGAGATGAAATACCATTAAGGCCAATGATAGGCATACACACTTTTTCCAAATGGGGCATCAACTTTATTGGCCCCATAATACCGCCTGCATATAGGTCGCACGCACAATACATTATAGTAGCAACATATGATATGACCAAATGGGTAGAAGCAAAGGCAACACAGAAAAACAATGCATGAACTACGGCTCAATTCCTTTGCGAACATATATTTACAAGATATGGTATACCCATTGAAATAGTGAGCAATAGGGGGAACACACCTCCGAACAACGTCATTGAAATCTTACTTGATGCATTCATGGTGATCCATAAAAAATAAACACCTTATCATCCACAAACTAACGGACAAGCCGAGAGCACCAACAAAATCTTGTGCACGGTGCTCACCAAAATAGTCAGTGATTCAAGAAATGATTGGAACCAAAAATCTACACACTGCATTATGGGCTTACAGAGTAGCTTTTAAAACTTCCATCGGGACAACTCCTTTTAACCTCGTGTTCGGGATTAATGTAATTCTACCCATGGAATTATTGACTAAAACACTACGAGTTGTAACACAATTAGGATGGACAGAACACGAGCTGTCAAAGAGACTAGACACACTGGAGCAATTGGATGAAACCAGAGTAAGAGTGGTAGCCGGGATATATGCTCAGAAAAGACAAATGAAAGATTTACATAATCAACATGTGATTAGCAAGGAGTTCCAAAAAGGGGATTACATTTTAGTGTATACCCTTAAACAACACTCCAAAAAACCCAAACAGCGATGGGACCTTTTGTAATACATGATATATCACAAAGTGGTGCCATCAAGCTTGCAACATTGATAGGAGAGGAGATGCCTAATTGGATGAGTGGCTGCAGATTAAAGAAATATCTTCTTCCATTGACACTAGAAGAACTCCAAACAATACATACGGTAGCTTAGCACAGAAGCCAAGCCCATGACATTCAAGAACAGGCATAGCAAGAAGCCAAAATCAGAATATTAATGCAGAAGGTACATGCAAAATTTTTGAGAAGGGCCCAACAAAGCCAATGTATCGACTCCCCTCTAATAGCATCCATACAAACGGAGGCTACATGGTTAGGTGGCATGCATTTACGCATTATGCCACAATCTTCCGATGGCACCACACCGAGCGTGCATTAGTGGACACTGGGGCAAGAGAAAATGTTGTCAACTACTCCACTTTCAGGAAATTAACAAAGGAACCTCTCACACCAAATACTATGGGGTTCAAAGTGGCCAACAAAGGCACAATGAATAGTCTAGGACATGTATATTTACCAATAATGGTTGATGGCATAGTTTATCCTCATCAGTTTCATGTAGTCGACGCGATAAGGATCTCAACGAGGCAATTATTCTAGGAGTGCCATGGATGCACACTTATCAAGCCACACCTAACTGGTATGATAACACTTTGCAGCTCAGGCAAGATGACCAATCTTTCATCACACCCTTTGTAGAAACAGACTATGTATGGGAACCTCTTCAATCAACACCTGATGCAATCTAGCGAGGTTCTCCAAGAGAGGTCACAAAAATCTGGGTAAAAAAGTCCATTATGCAAACAAATCCAAAGAAATTATGGATACCCAAGCGACAAGGCAATGCTAGCCCACCCACAATGCATCAATAGAAACTAGACCTCGCCAAACCGACCAAGTCTTTTGTCAAGCAACCTAGGCCAATCCAATCTCAACTTCAACAAGAAAAACAGGTCAAGTGGGTATGGAAACCAAAACAGAGTAGCCCACAGGATGCCTCACCAATGAAGATCACATCCAAGCAATTTGAGTGGCAACCAAAACAGAGCCCTCAATCACAAAACAAGATAAAGTCACAACTTCAAGAGGCCACTATCCAACATAGAGCACATTCTCTACAATTACTTCTGTTCGGACCACGCAGCTTCACTATAACCTCACCATCGAAAACCACTGAACTTATTGTTCAGAAACCATCTCTTGCACAGCATTTTGTTACCACATGCATATCCTCGATTCACATCATAGAGCCACAATATACGGCTATGCATAGACACATACTTTGTTCCCATGCACTCTGACACATGTTCATCTGAGACGATTCACTCTAAGAAGGGGCGAAAATGCAACAAGATCATCATTTTGTATATATTAGCATCATTCTTTTTCTTTTTCTTTTCTTTTCTTTTTCTTTAACAGTTTTTCAAAACTTTCTAACTCTTAGCAGGCATAATCATGAGCCATATTGACACCATCTAAATTACAGGTTAACAATATGTATGTATGAGAGATTACACCTAATTTTGGAAAATTTTTGGCCAACTGATAATAATTATAACTAATTTTCTTTACTAAAGAGATAAAAATAAAAAATATTCAGCAAAAATTGATAAGCTAATCCAAGAAAGTTGGAATTGACTTTTGAAAGCAAACAATGAAACTTCAAAGCAAGGGCTTCGAACATAGCAAATATCAAAAGATTCGGCACACGACGGATTTTGAGCCGACTTCTAAGGGATCAAAACTGTAGATTGAAGGCCATTTTTTGACCAAATATCAGAATGAATAACGGTTGAAATTGCAGGTGATATGAACAACAAGATATGATCAATGGATTAAAGTATGAATGGGGCTTTTTGAGTAGATTGGGAATATATAGCCAAATGGGACAACATAAGCTCATTTGCATTCACACACACACACACACACACACATAGAGAGAGAGAGAGAGAGAGAGAGAGAGAGAGAGAGAGAGAGAGAGAGAGAGAGAGAGAGAGAGAGAGAGAGAGAGAGAGAGAGAGAGAGAGAGAGAGAGAGAGAGAGCCACAGAAGCATAGGGTTTTGCGCTTTGTTTCTGCCCGCTGTGACCACCTTGGTAGCTCTTACTACACCGGATTCAATAGGTATGATCATTAACCTACAAGAACATTTGTGTATGCCCCATACTGCACAAACAACAGATTAGAGCAGATCAAAGTCGCAAAATCTACAAACTATCAAAAGGCCAATGGGGGACTTCCAAACTTACCCGAAACCAAAAACTTTTCATCAACAGATCCTTGGTAACTGGCAGAATCAGGCAGTACAAAAACAACTGCAAAAGGTGGTGTAACATGGATGGCGATCCATGTTCCCCAAACCCTAAAATTAAAAAATTTGCAGAGAAGCTACCCCACAGGCCTAGGAACAACCTTCCCTAGTTGGAATTGCAAAATGCTTCCCAACATGGATCGTGATCCATGTACCATTTTGCTAAAATCAGGGCAGGAGTGGTTCACTAGCTGGGGGATGAAAAATTATGACTAACCATATAGAAATAGTCATAAAAAGGGATTTTAAAATCATCAAATCCTCATGGTTGGTTACTTTTGGTCTACAAATGGTCTTCTAACAGTAATCAAGGGAAAGATGGTCTGTTTCCAAGAAAAAACTTATGGAGTAGGGTAGGAGAAGAGTAGGAAGCTACTACACAAACCAGAGTAGCAAATGAAACTTTTTAGGACTCCATTCCCAAACCAGCAGAAACATAATGAAGTCCGAAAAAAAGTGGAAGACAATCATCAAAGAGATGTAACTTAAAGATGTAATTAGGGTCAAAGCAAAGCAAAAGAGTACCTGCAAAATTGAGCAAATTGTTGGGACCAATTTCACCTTTCAGATAGATCTAGATACTGATGAAAATTGGTGGGAAGCTAGGCAAGGCTATGCTTTTCAGACACAAATCATCTAGAATCAAGGCAACAATAGATGTCAGTCAAAGGAAGTGCCCAAAAGTGGTCTCAAAAAACCAATATGGTCAAGACGAAAAAAACATGGCCATAAACTGGGAAATTGAGTAAACACAGGAAAAACATGTCCAAATTTGAAAATATTTCACCAGTGTGCTAGGAAGACCTATAGGAACATGTGTGCAAAAGGCTATATCAAAATCCTTTCCAACATGGATCGTGATCCATGTACCTTTTTGCCCAACCAAAGAAAAATATTTCATACCATCTGACCCAGTATATTTACCAAAGCCAAGCCATGAATTTTCAAGCCATTGGGATTCCAAAATCCACATCAAAATGCCAAATTTCTCTAAGTCTGTGGATGATTTCCAAAAATTGACCTAAGTACTAAACCAATGATCCAAATTCCAAAATTTTTAGACTAAAGCACCATCTTGATGAGCCTTATCAGCTGGTATCATCATATCTTCAATATTCCACCAACCATGGATTGCAATCCATGTTCCTCAAACCCCAATACAAGACGAATTTTCATAGTAGCATCCCTATGTGGCTAGGAACAACCTCCACTAGTTGAAATTTCCAAATGCTTCCCAACATGGATCACGATCCATGTACCTTTTTGTCTATTATCCTATGCCCTTGTGCCTATAGCAATTCTAGATGCACTGGTAAAATTTGGGGTAGTTTTGGCAAAGTTATACTCATTTTTTATTTTATGGTCAAAGTCTGCATTTTCATCAACTTTTTGATAGCTTTGATCAATTGCTAAATCCTATTTCCAATCTGAAACTGACCTCAGGATGCCTCAAAGGAAAGAACAAAGGGAGTGGGGAGCACCACCACATGAGATCACAGATATATCCTCGAATGAGAAGGCCCATATCACAGAACAGGTGCTCAAAGCAATACCAACCAATATATTCATTGGAAGATTTCAGGCAGTGGACAGAGAGATAGTAAAGACTACCATCTTTCCAAGGGAATTATGGACATTACACTAGAAATTAGAAGTGTAAACAGGGGCCAGGTGCCTACAGTTGGAAAACTTTCTACGATTACCGTCATGGGGGATGGATTTCTGAAGGGCTCATGAACTCATAAGCTCTATACAATACAATGGGGAAGCCATCCTGACGGACAAAGATGGAGCGACAGTTAAAGTGAAGATCACCGCAGGATATTCAATGAAGCTCTCCATCTGCAACAAGGGACACACAATCTATTGCAAAAGACAAAAGCAATAGATAATGACAAAGCCTTCTTGAAGCAAAGAGGACACAAGCTGACATATCAAGATTTAATCTACTTAGAAACAGAATTGCCATTGCACCTCATATTGCAACATTTCAAAGTTCAGAAGACACCGAGATACACTGAACTGGTGTTGCACATGGCAGTAGTAATGGTAATGGGATTAGCATTAGAAAGAAGAGTGGTCAGCTACAACTTTGGCAACTACCTCCGCGACAACATAGTAGAAGCAAATCTTAAGGGAAGCCAAAAGAGCAAGACCTACATGAACGCAAAACTAGTGCTAACTCGAATTGCCTATTTGGGGATGATTGCTGATCTACCACCAGCAAAAGCACAGATAGATTTGATCCACAAATCCAAAAGAGTAGTAAAAATAGTAGCAAGACCATCCACAAGGCCAAAACCAGAGGTTAAGTAAACAAGGCAGAGCGCAACAAGAACGGACACTGACAGTGGAAAGACAAAGTCAGATGCACAGAATAGCGAGGAAGCAAGGTCTAAGGAAAGAGATACCCCTTTAGAATACCAATCGTCAAATGAAGAGTAGGGGAGCAAGTTTTCCATGAGATATACACAATTAAAAAAGAGAACAACCTAGTCGACGGCAGAGGCCATCCCAATAACCCGAGCAAGAAAAACAATGGAAGAGGTGCAAGTGCTAAGAGAAAGAATCCAACAATGGAAGCACAAAGAGAAAAGTAGTAAGGGAACAGAAGCGGACAATGAAAGGGAAGAAGAAGAAGAAGAAGACATCCCTTCATTACACATGCAATCAAGAACTCTTAAACGGATCAAACAATGTAAAAGACAGGAAGCGGAGGAGGCTCTGAACATTGCCAGCAAAATGCGGCAACGGATTCAAAATGAGCTCAAATGAAAGATGGAGCAAAGAGAAAGAGAAGAGGCAAAGCGACCACGAATCAATGATCTCGAATCATCCGATGAATCAACGAAGGACAAGGAAGAAGAGGATAACCAGAATAGAAGGGAGAGAAGGACACGCTAGACCAGCAAGGTTATGACTTTGAATGTCCTAAAGACAAAGATGTACCTTCAGAGACTGGGATAGAAAAAAAGAAGAAGCTATAGACCTTCCAAAACAGGGGATAGATAAGGTGCCATCGCAAGAGAAGGTAGATCAAGAAAAAGAGATAGCACCGCCAGACACTACTACGATTCTACTTGCTACTGAAGTATTGCAAACAAGGAAAGAACGACAGAAGAGGCTGGAACCTCAAAACAGGGCCAAAGAAGCCAACAAAAACCATGATATCCTCGTTCTCAAGCTATAGTAGAGGAAGGAACAGAAATGATCAATTCATTTGACATTGATGCCTATTTAACGTGTATCAAGCTCCAATTCCAATGCCAAAGAGCTCTCTACAACTTGTGCGAGCTAGAGCTGGAAGACACCAAGAAGGAGGCATCTAAAGCAGCTGAAAACACTTTGTAGCTACAAGACAAAATAACCGAGTTGCAAAAATTTCAGCTACAACTCCAAGCAGAGTTGCAAAGAGAACAAGAAAATGCACCCTATTACTACAAAGAAGTCTAGAAATTCAATGATGCCAACACTACTCTGCAAGTCGAGCAGCAAAACTACTAGAGGAGGAGCTAACTAGAGAAAGAGAGAAAAACTACTAGAGGAGGAGCTAACTAGAGAAAGAGAGCATAGTGAAAAGCTGCAAGAGTTCTACACGGTGGTCAACAAGACTCTGACCCAGATTTTAGTCCTGCAAGAGACGCCAAGCTCCTCAAGCTTAACAGCTAGATCAACCTCGCTGAACAAAGAGGTCCAAGATCTAAAGGAGTCCCTTGCTCATGAAAAATATGACAGACAAATCATGAATTTTTTTTTGTTGTCCATGGGTCACAACAAGGTGAATAGGGACCCTCTATGCCACAAATACATGGGTACAATGTGACTTATTAAAATGACATTAACACATAGGTCATAACTAAGCAAAAAGGGGCCTTGGGGGATTCTCTAGGCCCCCTATTTGCCTAATTCTATTGACCCCCATCGCATGATCTTTAATGACTTCAACACATGGGTTAGAATCAAGTGAATATAAACCTTGGGGGAGGCTCCATGCTCCCTATTTGCTTGGTTCTGACACCCATTACCATTCAATATATAAGAGTAGTTTGGCTTGCTGTTTTTTTTGGACATGAAGAACATAGTCCTAGAGTCAAACGATGAAGGGGAAGAAACATGTGAAAAAAAACTATACAAGTTCTTATACAATGCTTGTGCTTCATTGTGCACCAAAGCTACCAGGAATGTTTAATGCAAAATTTTATATCCAGTAGATTATTGATTGCTTGATTGAGTACCTACAAACACATTTGCAACAGTATGAAGTGGTGATTTGGGACAATTCCTTGAGAATTGATGGCATGTAATATGTGCACCCTTGATCTTGCTCCTAAGAAGCATGCAACAAGGATACTAAATTTCTGGCTAGAAAGGTGTCCCTTGAATGCAGTGCTTGTCCAAGACGCATGCCCAAGACACTCTTAAAAGTGTCGCTTAGTGGAATTCAACCACGGATTGTCTGTTACTTGCACTTGTTGATGGATGGTGAGTCAGAGGCTTCCCAGTCATCAAAATTTTGCATTTGCCCATTGGCGCTAGAGGAAGAGGTAGAGGATATGGATGTAAAATTTGAACCCAAAGAAGAGCGGATAGAGGTATTAAAGGAAAAATTTTATGCAAACTTAACTCTCTCTTCTCTTGCAAATGCAGCGTCAGGAAGCAAGCAAGATAGCACAAATGAGGAAGGGTCTTTGCCTCTAAATTGCATTCCCACCTTTTTTATGGTGGGCAACATTCATTATATATAGGAGGACTACTTCCTAACTTCAATAAAGAAATTTTACAATGCAAAAATGGATTTGTGGAGGATAGAGTGGACCAACATCTCCTTGTTGAAACAACTATGTCCACGACACACAGTTCACTTCAGGGGGACAACTGCTCAAAGATACATTCCTAACTCCAACCAGGAGGACTACTTCCTAACTCCAATCAGGAAATTTTACAATGCAAACATGGATTTGTGGAGGATAGAGTGGACTAACATCTCCTTGTTGACACAATTGTGTCCATGACACACAATTCACTTCAGGGGGACAACTGCTCAAAGATACATTCAACGAAGCAAAGTTCAAAAAAGCCAAATTGCCGACAAAGGAGTAGTTTCAATCGACCACAAGAAAACATGGCTTGGAAAACATGGGCATCTTTGTGGTTCCTATAGCCCAAATAGTTGCTCTATTCACTTGTGGGGAAGGTCCAGGCTTGAAATGGACAAGAATAAGATGGTAATTAATTTTAAAGGAATTTGATGTTTTTGGAGATGGTAATGATGCAATATTGAGATCAATCTGCTTGTTGATAATGCTTGTGTATGATGATAGTTTCCTTATAAGAGTAGGAGGCTTAAAGCAAGGCCTTGCCAATGGAGTACAAGGCAAGGATGTGGCATTGTCTCATTACATCAGGCATTTCAACCACAAAAGGTTTGTAGAAACACTGTCAAAGACCTGACTCTATTGTATGCATCTCATTGTTAAGTATGGAGCCTGATTTACCCTTGTAATTTTCTGTGGTAAAAGTGCACGTTTGTAAGGCCCCCATTATGAGGAAAAGCCATCGTGCGTGAAGGAAAATCACTCACCGGAAACCAAAATTTTCACGGACAAGAATCAGGGGCAACTTTAGAGGCCTCGGGGCGGAGGCCCCCGAGATTTTTTTTCGCCGGAATATTCCTTTTTTCCGGAATATTATGGCCGGCCGGCGGCCGGAAAGTGGTCGGAAAACAACCGGTCGGTTGGCCGGTGGCCGGTAGTCAATGGCTGATGGCCGGTGGTCGTAAGTCAATGGCCGGTGGCCGGTGATCGGAAGTCAATGGCCGGTGGCCGAATTCAAAAGCGGACTTGTCTTCTCAAGGGCGGCCACACATGGGCGGATTCGAGGGTCTGATTTGGACTTATTCGCACAAGGGTGGCTACACATGGCTGTCTCTTATAAGAGAGGGCAGCCCTTTTGGCCTATAAAAGGAGGCCATTTCTACACACATTTCATAGTGTGAAGTTGATGCAACAAGGTGAGTGTGAGGTGGTGAGAGTGAAGCAAGGCCGGAGCTCCATTAAGGGTATAATCCCTTCGTAAACTACTTCTTGTTTTGAAGTACTAAAGCCATTGAGTGGCTGCTTTCCTATGGACGTAGCCCACATTGGGTGAACCACGTATATCGTGTGTACTCTCTCTCTCTCTCTACTCTATAATCTCGTGTATGTAAATCTTTCTCTCTCCATTAAGTAATCTACTCAATTATCTATTTAGCTACGTCTTATTTCCTAGCAACTGGTATCAGAGCAAGGTTTGCTCGTAGCTAAACTATCTCAAGGAAAGGATTCCTTGAATTGAGTGGGAGTTATGGCGGAGGAAGGGAAGCTCAAGATTGAGAAGTTCAACGGCAAAAACTACCAACATTGGAAGATGCAGATTGAAGACTATCTCTACCAGAAGGACCTCTATTTGCCACTAGGTGGTCTTGCGAAGAAGCCCGCAACAATGGCAGATGAAGCATGGATTGTCCTTGATCGAAAGGCACTGGGAACAATCCCGGACCGCCCCGGACCGCCTCACCGGTTAAGCTTGGCGTCAACGGTGGCCTTCAATGTTTCGGAGATGAAGACCACGGAGGACTTGATGAAGTCACTTGACGACTTCTACGAGAAACCATCGGCATCCAATAAGGTATTTCTAATGAAGCGCTTGTTCAATCTAAAGATGGCAGAGAATGGTTTAGTTGCAGAACACCTAAATGACTTTAACACAAACATAAGTCAACTTCGATCAGTGAAAATCAATTTCGATGACGAAGTGCGAGCTCTCCTTATACTATCATCTCTACCGGATACTTGGGACAGCCTTGTGATGGCTGTAAGTAATTCTATCTCTGGCACAAATACTCTTAAGTTTGATGATGTTGTGGGTGTTCTCCTAAGCGAGGAAATGCGAAGGAGAAGCACAGGAGAATCATCAAGTGCTGCACTATCAGTGGAAACAAGAGGAAGGCCTAAGGAGAGGTTCAAAAACCAAAAGGGTCGTGATCGCTCAAGGCGGAGCAAGTCACGCACAAAGTCAGTTCTTGAATGTTGGAACTGTGGCAAGAAGGGCCACGTCAAGAAGGATTGCTGGTCCAAGAAGAAGAAGGAGACAGAGTCTCAAGACAACAAGCCAACATCGGAGGCCAATGTGGCAGGTAAAGTAGAGCAAGATGCTCTAATTCTCTCATTAGACAATGTGTATAATTCCTGGATAGTAGATTCCGGGGCTTCATTCCATGCGACACCACACAAGAAACATTTCCAAGACTACACCAAAGGTAATTTTGGGTATGTATACTTGGGAGATGATGAAGCTTGTGAGATTGTCGACAAAGGTACAATTTCTGTCAAAACTGCTAACGGAAATGAATGGAAGCTTAAAGATGTTAGGCATGTTCCTTCTCTTCGCAAAAATTTGATCTCTACAGGACAATTGGACGATGAAGGTCACAACATTGCATTCAGAAACAAACGGTGGAAGATCTCAAAGGGATCTTTGGTGGTTGCCAAGGGTGAAAAAGTCGGTACACTTTACTTGTGTACTGTTAGCACGCAACCTTCAGCTAGCACTACAAAAAGCCAAAGAGAAGGAGTTTGAAGAATTGAGAAAGCAGTTGATAGAGGGCGGGGGAGATTTTGGAGACTCTAAGGGCAGCGCAAGCAAAGCTTGAACAAACAACCCCAGTGGAATTTGAGCAAACAGGAGGATTTGAGCATTCCACTTTTGAAGCTCACCAAGCAGATGTGCCAAGTACACGCACAGGGAAAGTAATGAAGGAATCTAAAGATCCAGCCATGACATCCATCTCGAAGATGGACAAGGAAGAAATTCAGTGCTGGATCTCAGAAGTTAAAGACTCCTCATACAAAGAATATCTGCAATATGAATTGAAAGTGTTGGAATCTGCTGCCTTGCTCATGATCAATCTAGATGAAGTGGTAAAAACTCTTACGCATGAGACGATCGCCCTACCACTGATGCTAGATTATGGAAAGAAAGAATGCTACCTATCCTAGAGCCAAACAACAGAGGGGATTACAGAGATGTTCCTGTCACAGCAATACAAATTCATACTATTATCGACAATCAACCCCTTTGGCGAAAGAAATGGTTTTCACAGTGACCCACATATGAAACCTACTATAGGAATGCTCCACAACATCTCAAGATCGACCCAACTTACTGTCCCATCAAAACAGACAAACATCCTAGGACAACTTTTACTCTTGGCAAAGCAAAAGACGACGGTATTGAACTACTCGGTTATAAGTTATAACAAAGCCAATCAATAACAACCTCCCACTAGAGAAGTATATGGTTCAGACGCTCGGAGGGGTCATCAACATGATGAAGGAGACCCCAGATCTTGCATGCCAAATGCTCCTAAATTTTGCAAGATGCTAATCACCTGCATAACGGCATTCAATGATATAGAGGCAGCAGAGCCTCCCTGGTAGATTTTTGTCGAAGGCACAAGAGGGCTCTGCTGGAATATGGAGACAGAAATCCCAAGAAAAAATGTCATCATGGGATTCTATGCGAGAGTCATGTTCCTACCTTCCCACTACTTGCAGACTTTCGAGGAGGCGTTCCTGACCGGATTCTTTGAGGTAGACTCCTTAATATTTAATCCCATGACTAAAGATCTGCAAGCCCGACATATAGCCTATCAAAGCACTCTCAGCAATAATCCTTTCAGAGAGCTGGTGACAAAATTGGAGATCATGGTGAGGGCACAAAAGTTCAAGCACCTCACTGCAACGCTAAAGATAAAGGTAAATCATGCAGGTTGTCCAAACATTTACAAATTTGTGGACCTCGTAAAAGGTTGATGAGCTCCCAATTTTTTATAATGGAAATGTTTGTTTTGAGCTTCCTCCAATTCGCCACAATAAAAGGATGCTCGATATGGAGCAGAAATACGACGGTCACCTTTGGTCTCGTCCAGCATCGACCAACATGGCCATAGATTGCACTGTGTGTTTGAGTTATTATCTTGGAAGTCTTCAATGAACTTGCAGAGTGAAATGCCCTTTTTACCTTGGTGAAAGGAGATACAATGATGCCTTCTTTCATGGACATCTAGACATACAAATCAGCATGGGCTATCCTGCTAGTGAAGGTAAATCTAAAATAACCTGCCACTATTGTGATAGAACAATCACTTTGTCAATTGTTTGCAAGTGTATGATTTATTATGTGATGCCAAAGGAAACAACAATAACACATTTGGTGATCCATTCGGGAGTGCATGACCACAATGTACAACCAGGTACTAGAAGGGCAGCTCTTGAAAAGGTGTGCAATCTTGTTAAGATAGTTTTAAAGATTGAGAAGGGGGGTCCTAGAAAAGTACAGATGTTAGTTGCTCATCAAATGCTATTCCAATCTTTGACTAAAGAAGATGATTTAGAAGCCACTGATGTAGAGCTTAACCATTTTCTTGAGGAAATGATGCCTCTTGTTCAAAATAGGGGATTCAAAAGTATTGTGGCAAATGAGAAAGCTAAACACGGTTAGGTTGCCGGTGAAGGATACGACAATATACTATTGCTACAAACACGATGTATTTTTCCATTCTTTCATGGAAGTCATTTTCCAGACCAGGGTGGACCTAACGATAAATGTTATATATTCAAAATTTTCACAAAAGGACCTGCTTTTGGGGTTGAACTAGTCAAAAGAATGAGGCAAGGAGGGACATGAGATTTGAGTAGTGCTTGGGTGCACTTTGATTATACTCATCGGATTGAAGGATGGGTAACTATTGAGGCAAGATTTTCTATGCATGGGAACCCCCCCATATATCTTTACCCTTTTACCAAAATATTTCCTATTATACAAGTTACTTTTGATTTGTTCTTCCTTTTTCACAAACGTTTTAGCCTTTATTAAATAAATAAGACTTATGCTAATCAATCACGATGTAGCATAAATAAGTAAGCTTTCTTTGTTGATCTCTCTTTTGACCTTAAATATTAAATATATATATTCTAAATTACATTATATATTTTAGTATTTTCTAATATATTTTTCATGTATGTATATTATTCCACCCTACCAAATATTTTATTCACTAGTTTTCATTTTCAAACCTCAACCCCACTTTCAAATTTCAATAATACCTCCATGTAGATGATTGCCAATCTTTTCAAAACTCTAGGTCATGTTTTCATACACATGAAGGAGCTTACACTTGAAGGCAAGAGAGAAGTCCACTCAAAGGGGTCCACCAAAAGACTTTTGCAGCCACAAATAATACATTATTTGGCTGAATTTTTTAAGTAAAGAAGAACCCCGAATCTGAAGGAGCGTTCAACATGAAAGATGTAGCTCGTGATCTCAACTTTTAGCTCAATTGTTTTCAGAATTTTTGGAGTTATGAACACGGAGATATGATTTTTGTAGTGGACCCCAGTTTTCTCGTGTAATGGTGACACAGGCCATCCCCAATTTTCTTCCCTCTAGAATGGCTATGGTTCTACAAGTCTTCAAGTATGATTACAAGAGACAAGGCTCTTTTAATGAGGTCTTGGCAAGTCTAGAGTGATTCTATCACCATTTTTGGAGGATCCATCCTCATCACCAACTATCCACCTTTGACAATCTCTCTTGTAAATTTCTTACCTCTCTCTTCTCTCCCTAATAAGCTTATGTCTAGCCAAAGCTAGACTAATGTAAATATATCCTATCCTCTACATCCTACCCACATTCTCTCATCTTCTCTCTCTATTGACTCTGGTATTTTAAATAATGAGGAGACAAGATGGGAGCCACAGTCACATGCACCCCATTTTCCTAGTCACCAAAGTGTGACACTCACCTCAAATAGAAATATTGCTAAATCCTCCCCTCCTTCCCTATATAAGGAGGCCATGACAGCTCACTTTGGGGGAGAGAAACACACACACACACACCTATCCATACACACTCTTGTGCTACATGCTTGTAGCATGAACCCTAATCACATAATCACAACACCATCATCATCACCATCACCATGCACAAAAGATGAGCACCACACCTCCACACCACTTGTAATTAAGGGTTGAAGGCACAATTTCAAGAAGAAGAAGGGTGGACACACTCATGATATTCCTCGCCATCAACTCCCATCTCTCCATTATGCCTCCTACGATCTTGTCCCTTTCTCATTTTCCTGCCATACGCTACCTATTGTATTCATCTTTTGCAAGCAATCAACACACTCCATCTTGGTGCCATACTTTGTGTCGCTTTGGATACATCTCATTGTGAGTATGGTATATGCTTGTTCCTTGCCTTTTTTTTTTTGCTTATGTAAAGGTGTGCGGATTCGCCACCATACACACACACTCTCTCTCTCTCTCCCTCTCATATTCCTATCATCTTGCTACTTCCATCTTGAGGTGTGCGGATTCGCCACCTCTTGTATGATAAGTGAGCATACTCGCAAGTTTCCCCTACCTGATTATCTTCCTTACTAATATGCACGAGTAGCAAGCCCATTCTCACTCATTCACCACTCCTCTCACCTTATTCTCCGACCACCCCATTCCACATTTGGACGTGGATCTTGAAATTGTTTTCCATGGCATGCTTCATTGTGTATATGTATGCGTCCTAGCCGCATATCTTGCTAGGTGGTGCTTCTATTGTGTATCCCCCATGATGAGGCCATTGTGCACAGTCTTGGTGTAGAGGCCACCGGGTCTATTTCTCACTTCCGCCTCTCACTATGTCCTGCTCGGTGTATGATCTTGGATAAGTGAATTTATAAAAATATGTTGGATAGCATGTTTTGATATAAGACACCTTATATTACTAATTTGTTCTATGTGTACAACATGTGAGCATTGCAGGTGATTGCAATATGTGAATGTGAATAAGAAGACAATTATGGAGAGGTGTGGGCATGAACCAACAGGCTTTGCTGGATTTATGTCTGATGAAGCCGGGGCTAATTGGCTGGCAATACGAGCTGTATACAATGGATGACGGCATAGTGTAATGGAGGGGAGGGAGCACTTGTGTCCGCAAGATAAAGCCTGTGGTGTAGTGAACCTAAACCTTAGAGAATGTCATGTAGAGTTATGCAATGAAGGAGATTTATCTTATGTATTAGCTGTGGAGTAGCTTTTCTAGACACATGAAACTTTATTTGAATTCCTTTTAGTTATAGGAGCATGCTTTGTGGTATCTATCTAGACAATTTTACAAGCTCAAAACTAGGGCTTTTGGAAACTTGTGCATGTTTTTGGTGTGTATCGTTAAAAGAGACTCAAAATCTTAAGCCAAGTTGTTGCAAGATGGTATATGTTTTTTGGTGTGTATCATATTTTGATGTCTTCATTTTAGATTAATTTTTTTGTGCCGTTAGAAAAACCCTCCAAAATCGACCCTCCCACCGAACCGTTTGGTAAATACCCCCTTTCAAGGTAGTACTACGATACTAGAAAACAATATTCCAATCATGTCAAACCAATAATACATTTCAAGAATTTGAAAGCAGCATGCAAACTGTTGCATACCCTTGCAAGAGTGCATAAATTAGGTCACTCTCACCTTTTTCCTTGTTTAGATATTTTACTTCCTTTTTCCTTTAGTATTATTAAATTTATATAGTATCTTTCAAGAAATCACATATACTTCTCCAGGCATATCCCTATCTTCGTCCCAAGACTCGGGTATCCTGTCTCCTTTGCCACGTGTGGAGACGGCACCTTTACACAATTTTCAATTCTTATTTTTCTATATCTTGTTTAGGAAAGGCTTACAAAATTAATCTACGTTAAGTTCCTTTTAAATAAATAATCCGAGAAGTCGAGAAAAGGTCTGGCTAATGAGACCAATTGTTGGATAGACCATTTAGGTTCCTAGCCTTTTCAAGGTTCATTTTCACCAAACAATTAGAGGAGTTTCTTAATTAAATCAAATATTCCTCCTTATCCGATCCCACTTTGGATTCATTTTCCTTCCTCCATTCCCGTTGGCATCAAGCCTACCCAGACTAGGCCGATTTCCAAACGTATCCCCCAAGGGATTCACTCTACATACAAAATGGGACACCACCTACGAGCGGACCACTTTGATAAAACCTCTATATATGACACATATTAGGGAATTAGACCCCCCTTTCTACGCTTATAAAATAATCAATGAAGTGATCTAGCTGAGCAAAACTAGTGAAAGAGTGTTTAGCATAGTGGCTGACAATGTACTAACGAACCACTTCTACTGATAACTAGATGTACCCTCAATATGTCTTAATTTGACTTTCAAACTATGTGCCTGATTAGCCTGCACTCTGGATACTCATCCAATTTTGCTCCATCCAAAGATGGTGTAAATCAACCCTTGACCTACTCCAAGTCAGCCCTTATCTATGACCGGCTTGATGCAAAATTTGATGTGTGACCTGATAAGAAAGTTCCCCTAAATTCATTTGAGTTCTAGTGCACATCGACGACCAATCATTACAAGTAATCAACCCGGATCAGGTCCCCCCCCCCCCCCAACCCATAAATATGATACCCCCCTCCTTTATTTTTAATCTTGGGAGATAAATTATTGGCGTCCTGTCGCTAACTTATACGCTTATGTAACTTGTAAAAAAAAAACCCTTCCCTGCACTTATGTGGTATGGTACATTTTCCATTGTGAATCGCTTGGGACGTATCCATGGGTCTCACCACTTGACTGGGACCCACTCCCATCCAATTCCATTTCTAGGACATTGAATGAACCGAGCTCAAAACATAGACCAATGATTATCAGTCTTAGCCAAAAAGGACCATCCCAGTTGCATCCCACAGGTAAACACTTGTGCTAGCCTTTTTCCAAACATGTAAGACAAAGTTTACACTTAAATCTTCTATGTTATATTTAGGGCTATCCACGTCAAATCTTTTCGGTAAAGTTTTAATCCTAGTTGAAATTTAGATTAGGTTCATTTGAATTAATAATACCTTAGTTACTATTTTCTTTTAATTTCTACTCAAAAAATACCTTAAGAAAACAACTAGTGTCTTGGAAGTTATTGTTTTGTCTCAACGTAAGTTTCAAGTTAGCCCCGTCTTGGACAAATCCCATTTGTTTTTTTGGCATCATTTATCATCCATGGGGAATCTCCATGGAAGCAATGGGAGTTTTATGTTCAAGCAGCACAATTGTCGCTTTCATGAAGCTATCCCCTTACTCCCCCACATCGCAACTGCAAAACAAATCCAAAAGAATACAAACTTGAAAGAAACAATCATATGCTCTTTAGGATGATCTTTGCTTTAGTGTGGACCATGAATTGCAAACATAGAACTTTAGAGTGAACCACCTTACAATCGTAAACTTATTTTGAGGAATTATGCAAGAGTCGATGCTTGATTGTGTACGAGTAGAACCCTTTAATGAATGGTAGTGATATAGTGAAAATGTGACATTCCTAAGAGTGGACATGTTAGTGTAGTGAGAAATGCACATGCAATGAAGTATGAATGATTAAAAATTGGAGCTTCAATAGCCTATCAAAAATGCGCATGAATGCATGTAATATACAAAAATGTACATTCAATAGAGGAAATGGAAAGATTGGATTCCAAAATGGAATGAGAGCTGGTCTCTTCAGACAACTATTCCAGTGTTAGAGTTCAGAGCTACTGATTATCTTCGCGATTCACTTAGTGAGGACTGGAATTAAGTAATGGACTGAAACAGAGAACTGAAATAATGTATTGAAATGGAAGACACAAATTAGAAGACTGGGAATGGTATTATAGATTCAGATCAGTAGTACAAAGATAATCGGTACAGTGTACAAGAGGCTTAAGCTCAAATGAAGTTTGAGGATTGAATACAGGAGTAAGTGATCACAAAGTTGAAAGCCAAAAGCTTATGAAGCTAAAATTCTAGAAGCAAGAGCCCGTAAGCCAAAAGTCTAAAAAGACACGGATACATTGTATCAGCTCCTATTTATAGGCTTATAGAGTTACTACAATAACTAATGTAATTACCACCACTGTAGCTGTTCCTGCTGGTCGGCCTTCTAAGGAGTAGTTCCCACCTGCTAGGATTGTCCTCGCCTTCTACACAAGCCTATTCCTTTTGTGCACGATCTGGGGAATTGAGCATGGGACATCTCAAAATAGACGCTTCCCATTCTCTACCTTCATCTCTGAAATCACGACAGTCCAACCCTTCTTCTCCATCCCTTGTCGTGGAAGCATTGAATCGCCCTTTGCAGAGTTCTTGTGTGCTTCTTTTTTGTTAGGTTTGTACCCTCGAGTGCAAAATGGACAAGGCATGAGAGAAGAAGTCCCTTGTTTGCAGTGAAGCAAACACTTTATGGTATTCAAGTCCCCACCTAGGTGCCAATCCAGATCAAAGCTACCAAAACTATCAACCTCCAACTTCTCACCTGTAGTTTGGGAGTGTATGACTTTTGTGATCCATGGAGTTCTCTCAAAAATCCTTGAAAGTACTCGGTTCGTCTCTTTGGGAACCTCAATAGCACCCAACCACCAAATTTATTTCTTTGATTGCAAACTAAAAGACGGGGTGGGAGATGGCTCGGCTAGATCCCTTTTCTTGGTTTGCAAAAGGGCCTCATTCATTAGAGTGACACTTAGCCTCTCTAACCTTCGGCCTTTCGCTATTTGAAACTCATCGAGTTTCATCACAAAATCAACCTTTGTGCCAAGCACTGCAAAATCAATAATGGCAAGACCTTAAACTTCAAAGTCTATGATAATAACACAACCAAAAGGAAGAAGTATAGTGCGTCACTTTCTTCAGGTAGCTCGTAGAATCTAAGCATGTCTTATTGAAGCCTTCTAAGGTCCACAAAAATATTGTTCCACATTGTGTAAGGGAAGCCCTTCTCTGAAGGTCTTATGGAGTGTTTCCTACCTTTATCCCTTGCCTTTGGTGTGCATGAAGAATAAAGCAAAGTTGGCATTGTGTCCTCAATGTGTAGGTATTCCCCAATGTGGGAGAACACATCTTTGTTTGTGGACTTCTTCGCAAGGTTGACCTTGTGCAGAATGGGAAATAGGTTTTCCACAATGCCATGCTCTTTGAGAACATCCTTTAGGAGTTGAAAAATAGCCTGGTAGGCTTTGGTGTTGATCCCAGCCTCATCACAAGCTTGTTGCACCACGTCATCTTTACTAACCACATTTCTCATTTTGTGCATAAGTTCCATGGTGACTGCATTCTTAATGTGCTTTCTCCCAGGTGATTGTAAGATATAAATCACATAATGGGTATTGAGATAACTAGTGAGAAGTTTGACTCGATCATCTTGGCTTGTTCCACCGCATGCCTCCTGGATGAAGTTTCTAGCAATCAATACGATAAATGCTAGAAAATAGTGAAGTAAATATGTATCTTGCAAGTAAAGAACAAATCACCTTGTGGATGTCACTCATCGTTTGCGTGATCCACCCGAATGAGCAAGGGTTTCAATCGATGAAAGTGTGCACTTGTGCTCCTTTGCACCAAGGGGTGTTTCTTTCAAATAAGTGATGGTGTTGGCAAGCTTCATAATGTGGGCATCCTTTTCCTGCATTTGTTGTTGAAGAGTTTTAACTTCCTCTCCAAAGAGGCAATACTTTTTTGTAGTGCCACCATCTTGAGTTGAAGATCTTGACATTTGTATATCCACAAATGCAAAGAAGCACTTGCACTCTTAGCGGGTTTCCACGACGGACGTCTGTAGCATAGCTTTTTGGTACTAACATAATGTCAATATATAAAGAAGCAACTCGGGATGGGGCACGAATACTTAATGAGAGTGTCAATCTCATCAAAGTGAACTCACAGAGCTATTCATACTACGACAAAAGAAAATCAAACACTTTTTAGTCAGAAAATCAGTATATGTCCGATCTCACCGCTCTAGGTTATCACGCCTTTTCGGCGTCCAAATGAATTTGGAATGCAACGAAACTTAAGGGAGGTATTACAACACCTAAGAGTACAATCCTACCAAGTTATTCAATCATCTAGGAAGATACATAAATCACGATTCATCACAAAAAATGTGCAAAAAGCTGAAATAGAACTATACGGAAAGGTTTCCCTTAAGCATAGAAACACATATCCAAGGTCAAAACATCAAAAAACAACCATTTAAGACCTCAAATCAATGCATTTAGATCACAAGAAAACTTTTCAAATTACAACAGAATCGAGAATGATTACACTTAGATTGTAGAGCAAGAGACAAGGAACACAATGTGCTATTTGGAAATGAATTCTGATTTACCACACAAGGAGAAAAGTGGATTACAAATTGTAGCAGCAAGAGGCTCTCATAGTGAACGTCCAATCCTCACCTTAGCTAATGATAATGTTTTTTAAAATACTAAGGGTTTTGATTTAAGAGCCAAGTGGACTTTCCCACGGCCATTCGTACACTTACAAGGGGTGTAGACTCAGAGAGGCTAAGAGGGCATGACAAAATATACTACAATTACGAATCCTCATTAGCTAAATTACATCGCTTGTTTCAAAAAAAACGAGCGAGTACTACAGGGTTTGGTGTACATCCTTCTTTTACGTGTCAGTCCGCTATGTCCAATAAACATTCCTCCCTTCCTATTCATTGCACGTCCTCGTGTAATCTGTCTTTGAGTGTCTTTCAGTAGTTGATCGGTCTTTTTTCTAGGGATGTATCCTTTGAATACTCTTGCCTTGTATGATCCACCCCATCTTGTGTGTCTAGAAAGGGTTATGGTGACTTGCTTAGTTCCACTATCTCCAAAACAATTGCATTTGTATCTTTATCAATACCAACATTGAAATGTGATGGAGTTGAGCTTTTGTTACATGGCGTAGCAAACACAGAAGCATCACTGACTTCTTCACTTGTTTCTAAACTTTTTGAGCCACATCAACATAGTCATTCAAATGTAGAATGTGGTAAGTTGAGGATAGAGTATAGTCAAGAAGGTATTGCTTCTGATCTTCATGATCCCATCTTGGCAACACATTGACCTTAGACTACTTAGAGCTCCCTATCTGAACGACTGCTTGCAAGCCTTCAAACTTAATAGAAGGAGGCAAATATTCACTAAGTAGAAGCTCTCCATCTTGTAATGAGACTCTATAATCCATTTGAGCACCATTAATAGTCCATGAAAGCATAGATGTAGATGTAGCTGTCATGTTTGAGACAGATAGAGAGAAATAATACTTGAGGGAAATAAAATGACAAAAAGAGAAGGAAGAAATGAAATGTCATATTAACGTCTTTAAAAGGCCAAACTGACCTATGAGACCAGAAAGTTACAATGTGGTGGATCTGATACAAATTCAGAGTAACAAAATAACAACATAGCAAAACAAAAACTATGGGATCCGAAGCTAGTTGATATGAACTAAGTAAAATGAGCAGCTGGCTTGGATAGCTAAATCACAGGAGATCCAGCATCAGTCGTTGGCGGATCTCGTCAATCTCGTCCATGGTCAATAGTCTAACCGGGCATCGTGCATGCCTGGCGAGAGTGCTCTGAATCTTTTGATGTAGCCTCCATTGATGTTGTGCAGTCCTCCATAGTCATGGGCGCCTAGATTTCCCCAGCTCAATCGCTTGGTTGATCAGTGTGCCTCTAGTGTGAGACGGATGTGAGCTCTGCTGTGGGAGTAGCTCCTGCGGCTGTCCAGTGTCTGCTATAAAGAAATTTGTGATCCATCTTTGAGACTAGCTAGCCTCTCCACTCATCAAGCTATCTCTGTGTTAGTGCAAGGCGGGCATATCTATCTCTAGGAAGTTCCCACATGTGGTGTATGAAGGAGAGTGATCTGGAAAGCGCCTCAACCACTAGTGGGGGGCCGCTAGCTCTTCTTGGATAATGGCACGTGGTATTGAGGCCTTGGCTCTAATGAGCCATGAGATCATAGAGAGGAGAGGTTTCTCCATGCTCCCGCTCCCCCATCCATCAGTGCAACCCGACCTCCCGTGATGATCCAATGAAGGTTTCCATATCTCAGCTTCATAGAGCAATGCAGAAGCCACCAAAGTGTCAAAGAGCCAGAGCTTCGTCCGAGGCTCTTGAAATTGAACCTGCGAACACATCCTCTCTAATCTACCCAATGCTGCATGGGCTCTAGTCAATCTGGTCTTTGCTGCTCTCCTTAGTGAGAATGCAGGTCTGCTAAAAACCACTCCAAGGTAAGTGTAAGCATCTATATACTCCACAATCTCCTGGCCGTATGTGAATGTAGGTGTTGACCTCCTGATCCACTGTGGGGTGGTATTAAACACCGTAACCTTGATTTTACCAAGGTTCAGAGACAAACCACTTTTGTGGGAAAACCTATGCAAAGCATCCAAGTGAAGTTGCATCCCCTCCGCAGATTTGGAGATCAACACAATATCATCAGCATATAACAAAAGTGGAATCTATGTCCCTACCAGTTGTGCACCTCTATCACCATCGGTCTCAATGTAGTCAGAAACCTCATCCACATACATACCGAATAGAGTGGGAGAGAACGAGCAACCCTACTTCACCCCAAAGTGGAGTGAATTGGTGTAGATAGGCCCTCAGAGGTGAGTACGTGCCCTACTACTGATTTGTACAATGCCATGATCCCCCAAATGAGCTCTATGGGTAATCAAACTTGGGAACAAGGTTTTTGGTAGCTATTAAATACACTCATCTTAGGGGAATACTTTAACGTTGTGATCAGCCATAACTGAGAAAAAAGCGTCAATAGGTGAACCAGAGAACACCTACCAGTTGGCCTTGGAAGGTTGAGTTCACATTTAGGCTGATGACTTTGACTAGAAATTTCAAATCCATAAGGAAATATATTTTGGGGTTAAAGGTTTTGTAAGAGAAAAGTGAATGTTATCACCCCCTTGAGTTGGCATCAAAGAGCCGGAGGAGTCCTCTCTTGGTGTTGGTCTGAAGCGAGAGGGATGTCAAGAATCATGGTGTATCCATTTGGAGATGGTGCAGCTGATGGTCCTTGGCATGGCCCTCACAAGTGGTATCAGACAATAGTTTTTATCCTTGGGCTAGACATATACTTTCAGTATGAATTTTTGAAGGAAGAGAGCGAGTTATTGACAAAAATGACATTAAAATACTAATAAGAGAAAGTTATCCACTTTGTGTAAGAATAAATGGAGAGAAAAAATGTAGAAAATAATGAAGAAAAGAAAGAGGAAATGATAAAGAACTTTGTCTACATCACCTTTTCTACCCAAAAAAAGAATTCGGAAATCTCAAAATATGGGAGACCCAATACAATATAGCTAGAATAATACCTTGGGGGCTATTAGTATGATTTGGATAATCTCTATCTAGAAACTGGAAGTAGGTCCCAAGTATTCTTGTTGGACCCTCGTTGAAAACAAATTGGCATCCTAATTTGGACTCACAATTCAACTTTTTTTAATCCAAGTTTAAAATCTTATATTTTGCATTACTATGAACCCTAGAGATTTAAGGACAATCCTTTAAAAAGCATGAAAAAGTATTCCTAATAGTTTCAAAAAAATTAAAAGGTATTCCTAATTCAAAGATTCCCTAGAAAACAACAAAAACAAAAACGATATTCTAGCCTATAGAACGTAGCAACGGGCAATGATGAAGCATGTAGATTTGCAACAATATCATTTGGGAAGGACGGATACAACATTGAGAGAGAGAGAGAGAGAGAGAGAGAGAGAGCAAGGAAATTTAAAAGAGAATTAAATTCTACGGAGAAAATAAAAGAAGAGAAACATAAATATACCAATGTGAAGTTGACTACCTCTTTATATGGACACAGAAGGTCTTTTGAGTTTCCACCTTCATCTTTCTTTTGACTTTCCACCTTCATATGTATTTTCATTTCCTAAACTCACCCTTCACTTACTCACTTAATATGTTTTGAAAGATTTTTTATTTTTTTGAGATTGGGGAGTTCTAATGGGAGAAACTTAGGATTAAAAAAAGGTTAAAGAAGAGCTTCCCTAATTATTCCTCAAATGTAAATTTTGGATGAAAAAAAGAGAGTCCACCTTTTGAAATGTCTAAGTTTTTATAAATCTAACCTTGAGTATTTGTGAATCTATCACTAAGAGAAGGTAGTTTTGTTTGCCACAACCATAAAATATGCCACGTAAACTCCCAAGAGATAGAGCTACTCGGGACTCGCCTGTAGCTCACTTTAGATTTGGTTCTTTCTGATACACAAGCATGACCACCACCTCAAGTTGTTCCTGTACCAAATTAGATTTCGCTTGCTACAACACTCATAAAATATTTTGGACATGACAGGATCTGAAGGCCCTACTCAACTCTGTGGGGGATTTTATTTTTGTGAGATTCAGTTTTGAGCTTTTACAATTAAAACTTGTTTTTTTCAAGATTTTGAACCCTCATTTTACACCAGTGATGTCTTTAAGTATCATCGTGTCGTGGAAAAACTCAAAACCTCATAGTAAAATCCTCAACTACCAAACACTTTTAAGAAATATGGAAGCATGCCTATGCTTATGCAAAATGAAACTTTATAAAAAGCACCATTTTTATTTATTTTTGAGCTTGTACATTAAACATGAATCTTAAAAATTTTACTAGAGTCTCCTTTGTATGGAGACCTCTTCATACAAAAAACCGTACACCCTTTCACTACAAGAGGTTGTGTGCTCTTGTGACGCTGTTAGCGACGAAAATACACTGGGTTTTTATAACCCCCGGCGTCGCTAATAGCGTCGCTATATAGAGACGCTCATAGCGATGGTCATAGCGACATTCATAGCGACGGTCATAGCGAAGTTTACACAGAAGTCTATAGCGACGCTCATAGCGACGCTACAGAGCCATAAATAGCGACGGTTATAGCGACGCCCGAGAGAATTTTTTTTTGGTGACAGGGCATTGAATGCCCTGCCACCCATCAACCATATTGTACTTGATTCACTTTTTAAAAAAAGTGCAAGGGTAGATAATAGACCCAAAATAGTCACCCACAAGACGCATTGTTTGCAAAATTGACAAGCGTAAAATTGACAATTGTACACATCATAGGCAAAATGAATTGATTGACAAATGTAATAATGACAATTGTACAACATCATAGGCATAAAGAATTGATTGGCAAAATGAACTGCGGTGACAAATGTAATAATATACATGGTTCAAAAAGATGTATAAAATCCGTCTCATGATACATAAGCTATGAGAAACCCTAAACTAATGCTCTATACTGACGTCGTCTAGTCAGACGTCTCATCGCGTCCAAGCGGCGTATCTGTCGGATTCTGCAAAAAAAGACAATAAGACAGCTTTCAGTAAGTATAAACATATAACGACATTTATAAAACAATACAAAAAATAGAAAAGAGTAAACCCTAATACTAACCATGCCGTCGCGAGAACTGAGAATGTCCATCAGGGCGTTTAAGCCCTTCCTGCCTGCGTACTCGCGCTCGTACGGTGTGGGATCACGTCTTGTCATCAACCACTGTCAAAACATAGAAAGAATTCATTATGTTAGAATTAAAAAACTCATAAACCCTAAATTATCGAACATAAAGAGCAATGCGAAAACACTTACAAAATCGGCCTCAAATGATGCCCATCCACCGCTCCCCAAGTGGTGTGAGCTCCCTGCCTCTACTCGCGCTCTGGCTGCATCCTTTTGTTGCTTCCACTTGTCGGGATTCTCGCGCGCTGCTTTCTTCGCATTCTTCTAATCTTCTTTGGCCAGCCAATCTGGCATGTTCCACCCATGCTTGATTGCTTTTTGCACTTCGGAACGCTTGTGTTTGCAGTATTCGCGCATTCGAATCTTCATCAGGTCTTCATTGAAGCGCTGATCCCGTGTTGGAACGGGAAACTCATCATGAAGTATGCTGATGACTCTGTTTTTTAAATCACTTGGTACTTCACTCCATTTGTTTAGTATGTAGTGTCTAAATAGCTGAGAGCAAAGACCACGCATGCGCGAGATCACCTTCTTGTCGTCATCATCCATGATGATGCCGCCGCTGAAGTCGACGGAGTAAGGCAAGCCCTCTGGCCGGTGACGCGTGAACCTGGGTGTCCCGGCAGGGGTCTCTAGCGGCGTGTCGATGGGGGTACGGACGTCAGGTGTCTCCACCGGCGTCTGGGCCCCGAAGCAAGGAGTGTCGAGTGGGGTGGCTCCTGGCGGAGTAGGTAGAGGTGTGTAGCTGCTAGGAACAGTCAGCCGTGCAAAACCTGGCGTAGATGGCGATGCTGTGGCTGGTGTGGGGGCGGGCAAAGAAGGGGAGGGTAAAGAGCCTCGTCGAACACGAAACGGTGTGGAGGCATCGGTGGCGGAATCCCCGCAACAACCGCCACCGCCACCACTAGAGCGCCGGTGTCTAGATGAGTGTGAAGCTCGTCTCGTCGACGCCGAAGCTTCGGAGCGCGCCGAATGCTCCGAAAGAGAGGGAGATGCGGATGGAGTAGGAACGCGCGATGATGCGCCTGAGCGATGACGCTCCACGCACCACTGTCTCTGCTGCGGTGACAAAGAAGAAAGAAACTCCTCATCATCCATACCTGCATTAAACACACGAATATTTAAACTTAATATTGAATGAATAGAGTAGACAATGACACAAAGACCATTAAATACAATGACGTAATGACGCATATAAATACAATGACGCAATGAACTGAGTGATAGAAGAGGCAAGTCGAAAACTCAGAATTTTCAATCAAAAGATGTGAGCACGAGTAGAAAAGAGCGTTATACACCATGGAAGGTACTTAGAGAGCCAGAGATTTTACAACACGGAGCAAAATTGTTCAAATACAATATTTGTGGCTTTAAGAGATCTCTCTCTCATCCTCGCATAACTCAGCATAACTTCCTATATCTATATAGAGCTCTCCGTTTAAACACATATCCTCTGTTTCATTTTGTAGCTCCTCTGCATGCACCCCATATAGAGTAGTAGCATCTTGATGCTCGTCTGGCACCACCGCAGCGGCTTCTGATTGAGCATCTTCTCTGATCTCCTCCATTGATGCCGTTGTGATTGGCACATGGTAGCCTTCATACGTCCTTGCACTACGAGGGGCTACCTCTATGATGTACCACCAGTTTGATGTAGACTTTGTAGGATGAAATATTACCTGCTGGAGCCACATAACTTACATGAGAGCTTTCAAGCACATAACTTGTAAAAGGGGGATGTTAACTATTTACATACTTACTTGTTCACAATGCTCGGGTAGTACGAAAGTGTCTCTTAGGTCAGTCCATTTCTTAGTAGAATCCACCTCAAGAAAACCAGACTCTCCTCTACGCATAGTAGCGTTGCGACCCTCCATGATTATCTTGAACCATTGCACGTCGAACAAGTCGACAAAAAAATCCTCTGTAATTGATCCTCAAAATCTCTTGCAGTGTGCCGAAGTAAGTGAGTTCCGCCACCACAGGATTTGCATCAGAGGAACGTCGTCGACTAGACTGTTCAAATTTTGCCATGATTCCACAATCTTGAGTAAAACGCTTTTTGTCGATTCGTTCCACCCTAAAATGTCGACCTTTACACCATGCTGCTGTGTATGACTTATACTACAACGAACAAAGATTATGAGTGGCTGTTCAAGCGTTTAGAAATAAAGTCACTAGCTAGTCGTACATTGCAAACTTACCTTGGTCGCGCAACCCCGAGAGTACTCCCACTCTTCCTCAGTCACTTCGTCACCGCATTGTTGTGCGCTTTTCAATTGGTTGTGCAACCATCTTAAGCTCATGAAGGTTGGTAGGCTCTCCAGAACCGTCGGATAGTGCATCGGTGGTCGTCTTCCCCGTCTCCACTCGATTCGTGCCCTTTGTCGCTCTTGCTTTGCATCCTCATATTGTGAAATCCACTTTTGCATCACTGGATTGTGAAGCATGCAAAATCGGTTGATTTTAGCCTCTAGATCTTCCGTCATCTTCTTCTCAACACCGAGATTGCACATGACAATCCCAGATATGCGCTCATCATCTATGGTTTGCCATAGCGTGTCCCGGGCTTTATCAAATCCGTCTAGCCACTCTCCAATGTACACTAGGGACTCTGATACCAACCAACCTTCTGCCATGCTACCCTCCGGACGTGCTTTTTGACGCACATATCCCTTAAGCGTTTTCATGAAACGTTCTAAGAAGAACATCCATCTGGAATGAACTGTGCCAGCTATTTCCACCTCATCAACTATGTGAACAAGAAGATGCACCTGAATGGTTAGCATGGTAGTAGGAAAATGTTTCTCAAACATGCACACAAGCTCCGCAGCATTTAGTTTGGCGAATGGTATGGAGTCTACGTTGATCTCCTTTTGTGAGATCCATTGCACCAACTTTGCAAGTTTGTAGATTGTGTTACGGATGTCGAGAGACAAACATCCCTCAATGGCAACCGGTAAAATTAAAGTCCACATTTTATGCAATGATATTAAAGTCCACTATGAACGTACTTGACACATTTTATGCCAATCGTGTGACTTCAAACCGGTAAGCTTTCCTTCTTTAGTAAAACACGTTCGGAGCGAGTGCATTACGCCAGTGGGGGTTCGCAAAGATCGAATGGTCTCTTTTACTTTGCGTTCTTGGGCTCCTGTGAAAATCCATGGTGCTTTAGGGAGTTTTATCGATCCATCAGACGCTGTTTGCGGCCAATATTGCTCCATACGATCCACATTTCTAAGGTCAACTCTGGCTCCCAAAGTATCTTTCTTGCCGGTCAGATGGTCCCATAGTAGATTACCCACATTCTTGAATATGTGCATTGGATCGAGCAAGTGATTGATCATGAGTCGGGGCCAGTATGGTAACTCGTACCATAGAGATAGTCTCTTCATCCCTGGAGGCAATCCGTCATCGCACATCTCCTTCTGCTCTAACCATGCTTGTGCAGACATCCTTGGTGGCTCTCTTCCCAAAAAGCCGTCGCGTAACATATGATTCTCTGGAAGATACGCTTGATGACCTTCGTAGATTTGCTTCTTCAGTGAGGGCGCCCTACGTGCATTCAGTCTAGGTCCACATGTGACACATGCTCTGTATCCGCTTGTTTGAAGCCCTGCATGTATACACATGATAATAGATCAACTATGGGAAAAAACAAGATTTACAGTGTCTGAGTGAGGAGTGTCAATAGATCACCTGAGCATTCTGTTATCCCGGGATAGTCATGTATGGTCCACATTAGAATGCCTTTGATCAAAGCATTCCGTCGTCCTGTGTGTCGGCTCATATCCACCACCTCTATGCCAATCCACAATTGTTGTAGCTCTTCCAATAGTGGACGAAGATACACATCCATATTCCCCACTTTCTATCGCCCTGGCACAATCAAGCTTAGCCATAGGTGCCCCTTCTTCGTAGTCAACCACGGGGGAATGTTGTAGTTGACGATGACAACGGGCCATACACTGTAAGATGTTGATCTTTGACCAAATGGATTTACGCCATCCATAGCCAGGCCTAAGCGCAAATTTCGAGCTTCCCTGGCAAAATCCGACCATGTTCCATCTATATGTTTCCAGGCTGCGCAATCTGCAGGAATTCGTAGCACACCATCCGAAGATTTATTCTCCTCATGCCATGATGCTAGGGCGGCCATGGACTTACATTCGAAGAAATGCTTGATGCGAGGAAGCAGAGGAAAATGTCGCAAAACCTTTTGTGGAATTTTTGTCCCGTGGAGATCTACTCGATATCTTTCGGAATCACATTTCGGACACTTCTCCATGTCTATGTATTCCCCTCTGAAAAGAATGCAGTCATTAGGACAAGCGTGGATAGAATTGTAATCCATCCCCAAGTTTCGTAAAATCTTTCTTGCTTCATCTCGGGAATCTGGCATCACATTGTCAGCTGGTAGTATGTGCTCTTTAAGCAATCTACACAACATAAAAATACGATACAGTCGTGTAAAAATCTATCAGATCATTATACATTTACTGTTTTATTAAAGTAAACTAATTGTAATAGATCACCTGAAAAGCGCTGTGACGCTAGTGTCACTCCATCCAAACTTTGCCTGCATGTTGAGAAGAACCAGGAGTGCTTTCAATCTAGACATACGTGCTCCATTATACAATGGCGTATCGGCTTCACTTTTCATATCATCATAGATAAGCCTTTCTGAATCCATGATCGTCTCGATCATTTCATCAATCTCGGGCTCAAACATTGCCTCGTTGGGAATGTGCTTTGCATGATCATCCCCCGAGCTGTCAGAGGCTACATCTTGTGGCCTCACATATGCTGCTTGACCAAAGCGCTTGCGAACACGTCTATTGGGTTGCAAGATTGCTGCTTGTTGGCCAGCGTCAGAGTCCGACGAGTTATAATTGGCAACAACTCGATCTATAATAGATGGATCGAACTCGCCAAATTCGCGAACGTGCTGCAAAGAAACACGTCTTGTCCGTCGCACAGCATGCTTGCATTGATTACAAGGACATAAGACCCTCGTTGAGAGATAGGTGTTTCGGTTGGACGGTCCCACATCCTCGTCACTACTCATAATGAGGATAAAAATCTTATAACCTGGACAAAAAATTTAATATTCTATTGGCATTCTTCGTCTTATCTCTCTCTCTCTCTCTCTCTCTCTCTCTCTCTCTCTCTCTTTACCTCACATTCTCTAGTCATGTCCAATCCCCGCACACCTCGGTCTAGAGGTGCACGGAGATCAGAACCACCGGGTTATAATCTCGTCTTTATTGGTCAATACCTATATTTGTGGGTACAAGAAATCTACAGACCCACGTCTACATGATACTGCATGTAGTGGACAAAACCCCTTTGCCTCTTCTCTAGCTGTAGCACTTCACAACATCTTAACATCTTTTCACAGTAGATCTTTTCACTGTTCGTCTAACTCTAAACCCTAAACCGTAAGTAATTCTTGCGTGGACTCGATCTAACGTAAATAAGCGTAAATCTAAATAAACGTAAATCTAACTAAAAATAAACCTAAATCTAATTTAACGTAAGTCTACATCTAACCTAATCTTTAACGTCTTTTGGGATAGTTTCCCACGACGTTAAAACTCTCTTCTTCTTGTGTGTGTGTGTGTGTGTGGGTAAACCTAAATAAACCTAAGTCTAATCTAATATAATATAAATCTAAATCTAAATCTAACGTAAATTATGTTATATTAAAAACAAAGAACTAAACTAACAGGGATTATAAGAACCTTAAAACTAATTTAACACATAATTTTTCACATAACTCGGCAAGAGTTGGCATTCTCATCACTAAAGATGTGAGAGTTAACTTCCGACGGTGACGCTGCCTCATCTCCATCCACATCTTACGACAGCAATTGGCCCTTTAGACCGTTCTTGCTCTTGTTACTAACTTTGAAGTTGCCGTTGAATGACTAGAGGTTGTCTAGATGGTCATTGTGTCGGGGATGTAGTGACTCTTGCCGCCCTGAAGATCCACCTTCTTCCCTATCTTCTGAAGACATTTCACCAGTACTTTTGGATCGACGGAGCCCACCATGAGTGAAGGCAGCAATACCCTATATTCCATTGAGGGCTTTCTTCACCCGCTTCATGCAGGCATCGCAGTCTATGGAGACCTAAATCTAATCTAATATAACGTAAATCTAAATCTAGCGTAAATAAACATAAATCTAATTAAAAATAAACCTAAATCTAATCTAATTTAACTTAAATAAACTTAAATCTAATTTAACGTAAGTCTACATCTAACCTAATCTTTAATGTCTTTTAGGATAGTTTCCTACGACGTTATAACTCTCTTCTTCTTGTGTGTGTGCGTGTGTGTGGATGTGTGTGCCAATAAAAAGAGATAAATGGTATAACCTTTCTATCACCCATGCCAAGTATGATAGATTGGTTATGCCATTTCCCTCTTGAATAATAGGTCTTGAGTTCAACTCCTCGTCGGCTAGATCTTTAGGTCTTTTAATTTTAATTAGTTTCCTACGACGTTAAATTAGTTTCTCTCTCTTTCTCTCTCAATGTGTGTGTGTTTTTTTGTTTATGCATGTTTTCTCTCTCTTTTCCTCTCTCAATGTGTGCGTTTTTTGTTTATGCATGTTCTCTCTCTCTTTTCCTCTCTCAATGTGTGCGTTTTTTGTTTATGCATGCTCTCTCTCTCTTTTCCTCTCTCAATGTGTGTGTGCATTCTTTGTTTATGTATGTGTGTGTGCGTTTTTGTTTATATTTGTACTCTTTCTCTCTCTCTCTCTCTCTCTCTCACACACACACACACACACACACACACACACACACACACACACACACACATAGTGTTTTTGAGAGAGAGAGAGAGAGAGAGAGAGAGAGAGAGAGAGAGAGAGAGGAAGGGAACATGAGAGTGAGGAGAGGGAAGGAGCATACCTGGCTCTCCTTCCTCTCCTCGTGTGTGTGTGTGTGTGTGTGTGTGTGTGTGTGGAGAAGAAAGAGAGAGAGAGAGAGAGAGAGAGAGAGAGAGAGAGAGAGAGAGGGAGAGTGTTACCTGCTCTTGCTTGAGGGCGCCGAAAAACTCAGATCTGAGATCTGAGTTTTTGGGCGCTCTCTGTTATTTTTTTAGCCCAGCCGGCGTCGCTATGAGCGTCGCAAATTTACTTGTAAATTTGCGACGCTCATAGCGACGCCGGGAATTTTTTTTTTGAGCGTCGTTGTGTGAGCGTCGCTAATATGAATAGCCTCTTGTAGTGTTTCTTGGGCTCCCACATGTGAATTCCTTCACATAAACTCTTATTTCCATCACTTTAACGATCTTGTTATCTCACAAGATTAAATACATTCTCAATAGTTTCAACATAATCTAGCTAAATAACCTCCAAGTGGCCATCATGTACAAACATACAAATGAAACATCCAAATGAAATGTATATAGAGAGTAGCATACCAAATCAGCTTAAGATCCCTCCAAACTAAGATCCCTCCAAACCAAACTACAGGTGCTAGTATGTGATACACCTCATACTAAAAAAACACCAAAATGCCATGTCAATGTCACATGGTTGCCATGTACATAAAACACATAGATCAAAACATCAAGATTTGTATTGTTAGTATAGAGTTTACTAAACAAAGTGTGCATCCACAATCAAGATTTCACATGTCCACATGCAATGTCAAACAAACATCTCTCATAGAGCACATCATCTAGCTCTAAACACATGCAATGCCTCATATCTTCCGCACAAGCTCTACCCAAACCATCACACCTTGCAAAAAAGTCCAAAACATAGTCATGAGGCTCAGTAAATGTTGCTAGAAACCACTTGACCATATAAAAATTAAATAGAAACCTAATGAAAACACACATATACTATAACATTCACTAGTATCATAATTTGAACTACTCTTACCAAAAGAACAAAGAAGACCGCTCTTCCCCAACTCTAAGAATAACACCATCAACCTCAATGGGGAAGACTACATCATCTATCATGTAGCTACAATCTGCTAGAAACAATCTCTCATAAATTTTCTCCCCTACATCTCTATCATAGTGTGGCACAGGATGGCCAACACGATACCAAAGACGCATAGTAAGATCAAGTACCTACATAAATAAATAACTCAAAGAATGAATGTCTTAGCTACAATGTTTTTAGTTAGGAAATTAAATTATGAAACTAAGTTTTTTATCTCACCACCTCTATAGTGCGTGGATACCGATATGCCTTCTTATTACACATGAGGGTCCATGCATGTAAGAGCACAAGTCCTACCCTAGTTGCATCTGCAATAAAATCAATAATATGCTTTGCCATGCACATGGTTACTAAAAACCCCTCATCGGTCAAAAACTCACAAGCAACATCCATGCACCCTGTCACTAGACCCCTGGAAAATATGTTCCACTTGGGAACATTCATGCCCTCTATAGAAGTGGATGATGACATGTATATAACCATAGTAAGCTATAGTTACTAGCCCAAAGAGTAGTTACTTACCCGATGGGATTGGTCCGAGACCATCCCCAAGTAAGCTGGCAGGAAAATTTGCAAAGATAAGCGTAGCAACCTCACAACACGACACACCATCTTTGCTATATAGATTTGTATTTTGTATCGCAAAAAAATTATCGATGATACAAGAAAACCAAACATGAATCATGTTCAAAATCATAGAACAATGCAAGAATAAAATGCAAATAAGTAACCATTATCCAAACCTACCTATCAAGGGCAAACCTTATCAATTTTTGATTTATCCACAAGTAAAACATCTACAACGGTTTGGTAATGGAACTCGCAAGCATTATCCAAATTAGCTTTGAATTAGAAAATATGGAGGATGTTACTTTAAAGAACGTGAAATAACGGAACTTGAAATAACATCGTAGTTATTGGTTAGCAACGTTGTTAGTTAGCAAAGAGAAAATTAGTATTTTGTCCTTCTAAGAAAGAGGAAAGTTTGCTTGTGTAAACGTGAGAGCTTAAACACGACTTAATATAGAATGAAGAGTAACCCAATGTTTAAAGTGTTCAATGGCATGAAGATGAGAAGAAAACATTACCTTGGTGTGTATATGGTAAAAGCCTTTTCCTTGATTTGGGTGATTGAAATAGCTTGTTGATGTAGTTGACTCTCCTTCTCTTCAAGACCACCAAGTACGCTACTTGGAAGGAGAGAATGGAAAGAGGCAAGAGAGATTCAAAATATGGAAATCTTAGGGGTTATGAGAGAGTGTATTGGGAAGAAGAAGATCAAGTTATAGGAAGCATGGTTATGGTTTTTGGCCATGAATTCTATTGGAGAGGAGGCGTGTGTGTGTGTTGCAAGGGCTTTGGCAAGCTTCTCGATAACTTACTCTCTAGTTGCATCCTAAAAATGGGGGAGAGAAGCAAAAAATGAGAAGAGAAGCCCTCTTTTTATGCACATTTTTGATAAGTGCTTTCACTTATCTTGATAGCTTGTCTTGCTTATCTTGATAACTTATTTTTCTTTGATAACTTATCTTACTTATCAAAACTTTCTCAACAAGTTACTTACTCACCTTATCCTTATCTTCTCTTTTTCTTCTTTAACTTTTTCTTTTTCCTTTTCCCTTATCTTATCTTTACCTTTATGCTATTTTTTCTCAAAATGAAAATCTAATTTTCTATGAATTGTTTATGTCCATGTTCCCATGGCATAAGCCGGAAGTGTCTTGTGAGTATACTTTGGTGCTTAAATTGAGCCCGAATTTTTCTCGAACATTTTTTAAATCGTTATTTTCTTTTTCTTTTTCATCTTTTAAGTCAATAACTTAGATGTGTTGGCATTGGAGAAGGCCCTTACAACAACTTTGTCAGCTACCTCCACATCCAAGCTGCATTCAAGTCCTGGAAAGAATTCATGAATGGTGTGTCACAAAAGAAGAGCTTGTGGTCAATCCTCATCTCCACAACCCCTCCACAATCAATTTCACATCTCTTGGTTTAGAGTTGGAAATGTTCTTAGGAAATAAGCCAATATAAAAGTATATGAAAGACATTAGGGCACATATTAAATAAGTATTGATCCAACTTCAGAGTGCCAAAAATATTTTGGACCATAAAGTGCAACTCCTTCTAGAAAACAATGCCACTTCTAGTAGAGGAATGGAACCAAAATGAGTCTGGGAGAACAGGAGAAGAGCTTATTTCACCTGGTAAGAATCAACAGGAAAATGATGCAGTAAGAGAACCAGGTGGTAATGAATTCTTTGGAGTTTGTCCCAAATTCTTGAACATTGCTATATGCTCTTCTGGCTAAAGAGTCTGATCTCCAAAGGTTGTTTTTAGTGCTATATCCAACATATCATGAACCTTCAAATTAGCAATGCTACATCAAGATTGTTGATGAGCTCAGAGAGTGATATGAGGAAGCCACCACCAAATAGACTTCCTGGAAGCAAGTGCTAATTGATGCCTTAAAAAAATATTTGGTCTCTGATCTCATTCAGGCAATTCAAAATTTCCAGATCAAGATGGGCCAATGGAAGGTGCAACTTTGACGACAAATCAAGACTACAAACAAACTCCTACAGCTAACAGCGGAAGCCTCTAAGTTTCTGAGAAGGAACTAGCGAACAAAGCATCCTCTAAACCCCAGTTCAGAGAGGTGGGTTGCTGAACTCTTGTTTGAGGTCAAAATCAAATGCAATTAGCCACTACCTCAAGGGTGGACTCATACTACCTCATATTGTCATAAGTTGGCCATAGTCCGCCTGGTTGGCCATAACCCGCCTGACCAGAGGCAAACCAGAGGCAAAAGAAATTTTTATGACACTGACACAAACATGTGGAATGCACTAATTCCATATGCAGCATTGTACCGCATGATCCATAAGGAGAACTTAAATCCTAGTCCGAGCGCTTCAGAACCATACAAGGTATTGTATAAACCTCCAAAGAAGAAGGCACCACACAAAAAGAAGCATGTTTGATGGACAGACACTGGTTGACTGCTCATTGGAAAATTTTGGTATACACAAAAATCTAATAAAGGGGAGAAGGAATGTAAACGGCAGGAATGGTTATGAGACTGGGATGCCTAGGCTGCTAGTTACCAGAATCAGTTCCTTGGGTAATTGACACAGGGAATAGTCAATCAGAGAGCCAATAGAGAGCTATAAATAGAACCCATTACTTCATTTGTGAGGACCAAGTACCAAATCCCTGATTCCCCAAATCTAAGCCTAGTGTTAGTGCACACTCTTAGCCAAGATCTATTCATACTTTGTAATTTCCATCAAGCTAAGGGCTTACTTGTCTCATTGACTACATTTATATTCAATCATCTAATCTAAATAATACAGCTCCAGTTTTAGTTCTGAGTTTCAGTGTCAATTTCTTTTCAATTCCAATCTTATCTTCCACTTACTGTCTGGTCTGATCTAAAGTCTTATGTCCCCTCGCCTCGTTCCTCCTCCACGCCACCTCACCCTTCTCCCTTTGCCGCTCCGGCCTCCCCCCTCCCTTCCTTCTCCTGCTAGCCCCGCTGCTTCTACATCTCCTCTCGCACCCCGCAGCTGACCTAGGGGACAGGACCATCCTCGGTTGCTAGGATATCTCTTGGCATACCTTTTTCCACAAGTCGCTTGGTGAGAGCGGGACATCCTTTCTTGCGACCCCCCTTCTGGTGCAGACATCTCCCTTTGCAGCAATTCCTCATGGACTGAAGAGCTTCGACATTCATCATCGGTGGGACTTTTTTGGCTATGAATTCACATGTTTTCTTGGTGACCCTTCACCGGACTTTGAGGAAACTTGCTTTAGAGTTCATGTATTGTTCCTTGTATCTAGAGGGATAGAGGCCTTAGACTCAACGATTGGCTTCTCTTTTCCCCTATGTGGCAGGGACCAACCTGAGTGGACTTTGGAGTGAGCGTTGGAGTGGTTGTAGGCACAGGCCCTTGAGTTATCTCACCACATGGGAGACCTAGGGGGTACAGACTCTATGGCCGTTGGCCAAGTTCTTAGTGACACCCCCAAACTCGGCAAGATGCAGACACATTGTGGTACACTTCTTTGCTGACACGTAGAGCCCTCCATGCTATATACACACATATGAGGTTCTTGTTGGGCCTAGGCTAGAAACTTTTACAGCCCCGCCTATCTTGGGGATGCTCGTATGCGGAGTATTCCCCATCCAAGCCAGTCTTAAAGATTACAGGGTTAGCGACTGCTACAACATCAACTCTCTCTCACTCTCCATGAGGATCATCTCATGGAATGTGCAAGGATTAGGTGGGCCCCAGTTTTAGTGCCAGCGAGTCCAATTACATGAAGATCTTCAGCGATGCCTTGTGGGAGGATAGATTGATCTTCTTATGCTACATGAGCATCATCTGTGTGAGAGCTTGGTTAGCTTTTACATGGGCGATATGAGACATTTTGGTCAGCTACATTTGGACCTGGTGGTATTTAGGGAGGGGTATGTATGACTATTGTGGATTCTTGGCAGCAGGCCATTGTGGACTCTTAGCAGGCCATTGTGGATAAAGGTATTATTGTGCCTGGAAGGGCTCATTGGTTTGATTTGCAGGTTCACGGTTGCCTCTTGGGCTTCTTGAACATTATGCGCCCAATGTGGTGAGTGCATGTGCAGAGTTTTGGTCTCACATTGTAGAGTCTCTGCCATAGGCAGAGCAATGGTGCATTGGGGGTGACTTCAACATGCTGGAGGACCCCTCTGACAAGATTGGAGGTAACCATGTTACTGTGCATGGAGCTGAGTTGGCAACCTGGGAGAGGCTATGTATGATTTTGAGGGTTTCAGATGTTTGGCAACACTCTGGTTTTGTGAGACCCCCATAGAGCCTAACCTTATTTCATTCGGATCGCAGAGTGGGAGGAGTGAATCTATCTTGGATAGATCGCTTCTACACTAGTGACCACTTCTGTGACTTGGGTGGGACAGTTTGCATTCTAGCTGGGACACCTTTTTTGGACCATGCACCAATGATCCTCATGTGGCAAATAGACAGAGGAGGAGGAGCACCCATAGACAGTTCTTGGTCGGAGAAGCAGTTACGACAGGCTCGCCAGGAGCTTGCTAGCATAGAGGAGAGGCGTCATGAGTTTGCTTTTCATCGACATGCATCTTAGTGGACCCAAGGTGGGTGAGAGAGTGACATGGGTGTTCTTTGAGACAGTGGGGCCCTGGCATGCGCACACTAGTGGCAACTAGTTGAGGAGGCATAAAGGGTCAATTGCCTCAGAGCCAAAGGACATGTGTGGAATTTCTAGTGACTTTTACCATGACATGTTGTCAACAGAGCCTCAATGAGAGCATCAAGATGCGTGCAGAGAACAACTTTGGTCATAGATGCCTTGTCTTGTGACCGAGGAGATGTACGAGAGAACTGTAGCCACAGGAGCTCCATGAGGACCTTAGAGAATGTCTTCGCGGTAGCTATCCAGGCGAGGATAGTTTGACTCCCAGTTTTTATTAGAGTATTGGGACTTGCTTGGCTTAGAACTATGTAGCACTTTTCAACAAATCTTCTTACACATAGGATATATGCCTGACAGCATGACTGATTGCTTGATATACCTCATTTGGTGGCTCCTTGGATAAGAATCGATAGTGGCGACCCATCACCATCCTCAACTCAGCCTATAAAATTCTTGCCAAGGGTCTGAGTTTGAGAATTCAACACTTCTAGAGAGCATAATACATGGGACCCAAGCAGGTTTTGTCAAGGAGCGTAGTATCCTTGATAACATCTTTACTTTTTGGGAGGCTTCTGCTCTCGTGCGCCTCCGTGGTGAGGATCTGGTGATACTTCTTCTCGATTTTGAGAAGGCCTACAATAGAGTTGACTCGGAATTTTTGGTGGGCACTCTACGCAAGAAGGACTTCTTCGATGCTTGGATCAGAGGTGTGTCAGCTCTCTATAGACATACACACAGTCAAATGCTTTTGGCAAGAGGTAGAAGAGACCGTTTCATGTTCACACGTTTAGTTAGACAAGGTTGCCCTCTTTCCCCCTTCCTCTTTCTGTTCTATGCTGAGGCAATGAGCAATTTTTTGGTTTCATATCTACGTGGTTTAGCGCTCCCTATTAACATAAGCCAGGTAGAGAGGCTGATCAAGAACTCCTTCGGTCAGGGTGCGATACTATGATAGTCTAGGCCAAAGTGGTCTGGCAGGTCATCACTCTACCTTGTTCTTAGGGGGGGGGGGGGGGGGTTGGGGATTATAGAATTGCATAGCAAAGCAAAGCCCTTCTTGGGAAGTTTGTTTTCAGAAGGCTGCTTCCAGGGGAGAAGCCCTGGAAGGAGTTTTTGCTTCAATGGCTTAGAGCTAGAGTGCCTTAGGCAGCAGGCCCTTGGAGACCTTCCATCAGATGGATTTTTGCAGAGATGCGCAGAGCTGTCTTGAGCAGGAGAATGGAGGATCATTTTACAGTGATCCTGCTTTGCTCCTGGTAGCAGCTACGGAGAGGTGTGGAGTAGCACCAGCCCACTTGCATGGAGGAGTGATTAAGATAGCCCCTTATTTGGAACCCCATGGTCAACACTCAGAGAGGCCACTTGGTTGGTAGTAGGCCTTGGCAGAGGGTCCAACACGCACTTTAGGTGACTAGCTACAGTTCTCAGGTTTGTCATAGGAGCTTCGGAGCATTCAGCTACTACAGGGCATGAGAGGAGAGGGGTGCAGAGCATGTGTTAGGAAATCATAGAGGTAGTACCAACTGAGTGGCTTACACCTCTCGAGTCAGCAACGCCCAGGTGGATGGGGGCCTTCAAGCGACTGGAGGTCCTCATCATAGTTCGGGCGGCTTGCTCAAAGACTGTACCCTCCATGTTTTTCGAGCTACAGGGCGAGGGTCAATTACACAGAGTATCAGTAGAGGCCCCACAAGTTGCAGAGTGTTGTTTTTAGAGGGTCCGAGTTGTGGGCATCTGTGGGAGGACTTGTGTCATAGATCCTGATCCAACAGCTCTTGAGATATGCCACTGGAGGTTGTAGGCTTGGGAGAGCTGTCCACTGGCACGAGTGCAGTGGGATCCTAGAGAGTGGTTTTGGAGGGACCCTCTCTCCTCAGCCGACCATCTAGGGGTCCCTTTCTTTCATTACATTGTTCGACTGGGATGTCACATACTGGCAGCATGGAGAGAGGCTCATCCTACTGTAGCACCTCATTGGCATGAGGAGGGTCCCAGGGCTGAGTTCTTGTCAGCTTTTTGTGCGAGGTTGTGGGATGCCAGACAACCGCGGCGAGTCACATTGTTCCAATGGATGGTTGCGTGTAGAGCTATAGCAGTGGGGAGTTGGCTTGTACATAGTGGCCTCTCGACAACATGTGCAGCTTGTGACCACCCTTTGGAGAGTCAACGTCATTATCTTTGGGACTGCCCTATCACAGCAGGTTTGGCTTCGGGTCCTTCGACGGCTGGTGCCAGCTATGTCCACAGCACGACAGTGCACTTGGGGGGCAACTCCTTGGTCCACTCTCACTGGCCATACATTACAGTTTGAGCTATCCTCCACCAGCAGGATGATAGTGATACAGGGGGGTCGACCTACACTCTAGCCTGCTACATAGCTTATTCCGCAGGAGTGGTGCAGTGAGAGAGAGGCGTGTTGGGAGCTCGTCTGTGGCCTGACACTTTGGTGCATCTGGCGGGCCCGTTGCTTCCGCATCTTTGAGGCTCGCCTTGTGCCACTAGCGGAGGCTGTTCTATAGTTTTGGCTGAAGCTAATCCATACTGTCAGGGACAGTTCGAGAGGCTTCAAAGCAGCTTCGACTGCATGCGGGAGTGTAGAGAGGTGTTCCTTCGACTTTGTCACCCTGGGCCTTTCTTCACCATGGTCGAGGGTGTGCTCAGATGGCACTACCGTCCACCTGTGTGGCTTTTCCCTCCTCCCATCTCTTGATTTAGCCCTCATTGTACATATGTTGTTTTTGCATTGGGAGAGTTTCCCCTTATGTTTGTTGTAGCCCTCTCTATAAGTAGAGGTGGTTGTAGCCCTATGGGCAGTTTCATTAATTAATAGAAGGATCTTTTTGTCGAAAAAAAATAAAATCTTAGTCTGGTCTGAACGAACTCTAACGACCAAGCTGGAATAGCTGTCTAAAAGTGCCTATCTCACTGCAAAGGGTGGGGGGGGGGGTGGGGGTGGGGGTGGTGTTAACCAACTCTAACCACTAACGTGGAATAGCTGTTTGAAAGTGTCTAGCTGTTTCCAAAAGGACGGGGGACTACCCGTGTATATGAAAGATTCTGAAAGAACTCCGCAAAAACCACTAGGTTTTATTTTAAGTATCATTTGATCAAGGTTCGGTATTGAAATAGATGTTCAGTTCTTTACTGCATTTGCTGAGGCGGCAGTGCCTTATAGATATCGTATAAGCTTCGTGAACTACAAAGGTAGCGCGCGTGCTGTCTCCCTTCCTTTGTCGCCCCATACGGGCGTCTGGATGCATTTGGATACAAAAGTGAAGAGATTCTTTTGCGAAGGCATGTTATAGCAGGGCTCAGCAAAAAATACGTGCTAAGGGTAGCTGGTGGTGCAACAAGCTTTCACATAGTTTTCTGTCTATACTCTGCGATCCTGATGGCACCGGCGCCTGCAACAAGGGGGCGGAAGGAGTTTCCAGGGACGCCACATGTGGTGGTATTACCATTGCCGAATGCGCAGGGCCACATGAACCCCATGATGGAGCTGGCCAAGCGGCTGGCGGGCCGGGGGGTGATGGTCACCTTCATCACCATCGAGCATGCGGTGGCGCGGCTGCTGCAGGCGGGCGCGGATCAGGTTGAGAATCAGGAGGGGATGATCAGGATGATCGGGGTTCCGGACGGCCTTCCAGCGGACGCCGAGCGCCGTGTGGTGAGCGAGGAGTATGTTCGAATGCTGGAGAGGGTGGGCCAGGAGACGGAGGCTCGCCTGCGCTCTCTACTGGCTGAGCCGCACGTGCCGCCCGTCACCTGCGTGCTGGCCGACGTCTTCCTCGACTCTGCCCGTTCCATGCTCACGCGCCTTCGCCTGCCACGCTGCGCCTTCTGGCCCATGTCCGCCACCATCCTCTCGATCCATCTGCTGCTCTCCACCTTTCGAGCCCAGGGCTTCGATCCACTCCAGCGCGAGGGTAAGTCCTCCTCCTCCTCCTCATCTGGATCCCCCTTTTTCCTTCCGCCTCCACACACGCACGCGCGCGCGCGCGCGCACACCCCTAGTGCTTCATTTTCTTAATTCTGTCATTTATAATGAGCTGCTTCTTCTCAAAACTTGCAGTCCCTCCCTTCTCGCCCATGGATACCTGGGAGAATTCTGCTTACTTGACCTGTGTCCCTGGGCTGCCGAAGCTCCACAAGCATTACCTTCCATACTACACGGGCCTCGGTGAGATGATCCTACAACCCACTTTGGAGTGGATACAAAACACAATCGACCACCTAAGTGAGGAGTGCATTTGTATACTCGCCAACAATGTGGAGGGGTTGGAGCCGGAGCAATGCCAAGCCCTAGGGGCCAAGTTCCGTCCCGTAGGGCCCTTGGTAGCGTCTGCTCATTTGGGCGATAGCTCGCAACAAGATGGCGGTGCCAGCATGAGCAGTAGTACAGCTACGTCGACGTCTAGCAGCAGCTTCTGGAAAGAGGACTACGCAGATTGCATGGAGTGGCTAGACCAGCAGCCGGAAGGCTCGGTGGTGTATGTGTCCTTTGGAAGCATTACACGGTTTTCGAAACAGCAAACGCTGGAGGTTGCGGAGGGATTGATGATTAGCAAACAGCGCTTCTTATGGGTAATACGCAAGGACGCGCTAATCATGAACGAAGAACCCAACATTAATATCTCCCACATCTCGGAAGCTCTCCCTCCCAACTTCTTGGAGATTACAAAGAAGCGAGGCAAGCTGGTGAGCTGGGCGCCCCAAATGGCCGTCTTGCGCCATAACGCTGTTGGTGCATTCTTCTCTCACTGCGGCTGGAATTCCGTGTTGGAAAGCATGGTGGCAGGCTTGCCCATGCTGGCCTGGCCCCAATTCTGTGATCAAGTGACCAATTGCTGGATGATCGTCCAGCAGTGGCAGATAGGGATCGAGCTCAAGCGGGACTTCACCAACAAACCCCAGTCCAAGGAGCTTGCACAAGCATTGCGCACTCTCATGGAAGGCCCCACGGCTGCTGCGTTCAGAGCCAAGGCTTCGCTTCTCAGGGATATATGCAAGGAAGGCATCTTGTCTGATAGCGGAATCTCAAAGCAAAACCTGGACATGTTTACGGATCTATTATACAAGATGGCATCCGAGTCAGCTAATTCCTCGGAGGAAACATAGGCACACCTACTCTACTGCATAGATCCACCCATGGTTCTCGTCCTACGTTTTTGACTTCTGATTAAGGTCTGTCTAATTCATATAGGGTCGACTCTCTACATTGTAAAACTAGCACATAACCTGCTGCCCTGGCAGCAAAATAATATTATATCTCTTGTGTCCTCTCTGAGCTCTCCCTCTCCCTCTCTTTTGCTATTTCTAAGCTTGCTCTCTAAGCCTTAATCTTATGCATCAGAATGTGCACTTGCATAGCTCGGTCTTGGAGTGCACCATGCTGTATGTAGTATATGATTCATCCATTGGACGGAGAAGAGAATTGAAGCATAGTAACTCTATTCAAGCCACACTTGGCCTATATGTAGGCCAAAGATTCACCAAGCTAGATGTTACTTTCGAACTGTACCCGCATATTAATCTCATCATGAAATTTTTTCCCCATCTCAACTTCTTGTATTGTGTCACATGTCTTCAAAATGCAAGTGAAGGTGATCACATGTGGGGAGAGGTCATGGCTCAGTGTACACTAAAAACATCCAAAGGTGCCTACCTTTAAACATAACTTACAAAATAACTACACTCCAAGAGGTGCCTTCACACATGGAAAGAAAGATCCTTGTGCTGGAAATTTGAGGCACCTCTCTCTCTCTCTCTCTCATTGTCTTGAGATAAGCTCTTGTACACCTTGAGCCTCTTCCACCTATACCCCCACTCCTATGAACTGATGTACATATGTATAAGATAATAGTCTCTAGCTTTCATCTCCCATACCCTGTTCACCATGTTTACTCTATTACTTTTCCCACCTGCCCATTGAGGTATGACATACCTAGATTTTAGATTTTCTTTTCATTTTCTATATTCATAGCTTTCTAAACAGATATTAGATTCTATTGAGATGCATGTAACTTTTGGTGTCAGGTAATTTTAGAATTTTGAAGACGTTTAATATAACATTTCATTTCATTTCTCTCTCACACAGGCTTAGTGAAAGCAATTACTTACAATTTTTTCCTTTGTTTTACATGCACCATCTATTTCATGTTTGCATAGTGGACATATATGAATTGTTGTATATGTGTTTGTACGGCATACATTTGGGTTCAGCTAGTGACGTGTGTGGATATGATTTAGTATATTCTTACCAGTGGACTTGAGAGAGAGAGAGAGAGAGAGAGAGAGAGAGAGAGAGAGAGAGAGAGAGAGAGAGATTACCAATCCTTTCGCCTTCACTTAACATAAGAGACTCAAAAGAGGAGGGGGCCACTATCTAGCTTGAAATCCTAGAGTTTACGGAGCATGGCCTGGTCCTGGTAGCAAGTCAAACTTGCCAATTTCTGATTTTTCATTTCTCATGCCCTCCAAAAGTAGTTGTCGTGTGACGTGTAATCATCACAAGTGGGTCTCCATGAGAATGTCAAGGGACCATCAATGATAATGATGGTGCTCTTCTTGCACTCCAAGGCTTGGCTTTGCACTTTTAATTAGCAATGGGCTTGCCTTGCACTAATTTGTTATACGACCATCTTTGGCCTAAGCAGCCCATTGATCAAGCGAGAGACTTGGGAGAGGAAAACCATTCAAATAGATCCAGAGGGGTGTCACGATGACATTTTCAACCTTCAAAATCTTCCTTGCATTTGAAGATATGTGCTTCTCTTTAGCCACCTCTGATCTTGAATGTTGAACACGGACATGGTGTCGAGCTTATCGTCGATTAGAAGCCGTGGAAGAGAATACAACTTGTGCAGAATGCCGTTTTAGAAATTAAGACTATTGACGAAGATGAAAGTGTAGCTGCTAGAGACGCGCATACCTCAGCACGGCTATGGCCCACATGGGGATGAGCCCGGGGAGGTCACCTAAGAAAAATGTAACCTATCATGTGAGTTAAACAGAAGGGTATTTAAAGTTCTTGAAACTTACACAAATATATATACAAAAGGACATTATTTTTTCAAATTTGAAAAAAAATTACAAATTTCAAAAGAAAAGGGTATATTTTATTCCTAACAAAATTCACAGATAAGGGGTTTTACAAACATGTCTTGAACGCATGTGATATGGTAGTTTTACACATAGTGAACCCCCTGAGGGGATGAGAGACATGCATTTCTCAATTGATATGGTTACAATGTTGTAGGTACTTTGCTGCCAAGTTTGATGCACCTAGATATTGAGCCTGATCATGTGTACGCATTGTACGCATGCACACACACACACACACACACACACACACACACACACACACACACACACAATTCCTCAAGAGATGTTTGCTTCTACCTGCACCTTCTCTATATGCACAACTGTACATCGCGTAACTCGTGCAGACGACAACAACGATTGGGCGTTTTTTTTATTTGGCTCTTTAAATTTTGTGAGTGTAGTATGACTCCATCATCCACATGGCACTTCCGCGAGCCCTTCTCTCCATTATAAGAGCTCGGATTTAAAAGGAATTCTTTGGAGCGGACGATGAGAGACAAAGTCTCCAATGAGTGAAGAGTGTCATCTGCATGAACGTGTTGGCAAACTCTTCCAAGGATTTGTTTGTAAAAGTGGCTTCCACAAGCAGGGATTTAATATTTACGTAATGACCAAAAAAATTTGTGTGACCACAAAGTCTTACTGACACATTTACTTAATCACACTTAACATGATAAGAAACAAGCCGGCTAAGAGCAACCTGAAAACCGACCAAAAGTCTACCGAGCTATTCCGTTTTCCCTGCGGGCCTGCCGGAAAAACCCAATAGCGCGATGAGGCCGCAAAATAATATATATAGGGCCCCGATCGAGCCCGCTGAGTGTTATTTCTTGAGCCATCTTGTGTGTGTATGTGTGTGTGTGTGTGTGTGTGTGTGTGTGTGTGTGAGAGAGAGAGAGAGAGAGAGAGAGAGAGAGAGAGAGAGAGAGAGAGAGAGAGAGAGAGAGACCGCCTTTGCAAGTACGTCAAGAGGAGAGAGGGAGAGAAGGGGTCGTGTTGGATCATGCTCTACGTCGCAGTGCACGGCAATAGCAGAGTATTTGACCACACGACTCGAGTATGTGTTGTTTGTGTGTGTATGCATTGTGTGGTAGCGTGCCTTTTATCGTATTGCACCGCATTTATAAGGTACCTTCCCACACAATGCGAGTGTGTGCGTAATTTTTTCTATGGAATAGTGCTTACCACGGGGACATCACCTCGGTGACGCGGGGAATATGGTGTCCTTGTCGTAAGTATTGGCTAACTGTTTGGGTACTACGTCGGTAACGCGACGATCCTAGTATCCTTATGGTGAGTCAACTTCCCTTCCCCTTTCCAAAAAAACATAGGGGAATTGGTCGGTAACGCGGCTATATGATGCTCGTATGCAAGCCCTTATTTCTCTTTACATTTGTGTGGCACTCGATCGATAACGCGGCTAATTGAGTGTCATTTGTTAGGAGCATCTATTTTTGCATGCATAAATGTGGCATTCAGGTCGTTAACCCAGCTGTATGAATGCCATACAGTTTGCATGTGCATGTGCAACTCATTTTTTCAATTATTAAGTATATGAAATACTTGGTTGATAACGCGATCGTGAAGAGTATTTCATATACAAATGTTTGAATTTTTCGATATTGTTGTTTTTAAGTGTTCTTATGAAAATATATACTAGCTAATCATATTCAAAAGAATGCTTTATTCATCAATCATCATCGCTATTTTTAATGCTACATTTACATAATTCTATCTAAAAAAGCATATGCACACAATTTGCATGTTAAATATTCATTTTTATCTTTTTAAGGAGCAAGATGTTCTTTGCAATTTATGATTGGTTTTTATACTTTCAATGTTTAAAAATGATCTAAGATAAAATTGGCAATATGTACATCACGATGCATGTATTTTCTAAGAGGCTTAACATGTTATGTTAGATTTGGACAATTTTATTAGGAGTTACTTAATTTTATTGCGTTTTACACAAGTAAACATACCATTTTAAAGTCAAAATGATTATCAACCTAAATAAATATAATCATACGCTATTGTTTGAAGTCTTTAAGTGAGTGTATGCTTTGTTTGAACTAGTGTGAGAGTGCACGGTGAAAAATATAAGTAATAAATTCACAATATGCTGAAATATTTCAGGTTTTTAATTGAATTGTTTGATCTGGATGAAGTTCTTAAAAACTAATTGTTTGCTCTGCATTTTACACGAGTAAACATTGCATTTTAAAGTGAGAATTGTTTCTAATGTGTATCAATATAATCTTGCATATTTCTCAAAGTCTTCAAGTCATGGTTATGGTTTGTCGGAACTAGTGTGAGAGTGTTAGTGTAGTGAGCACCTATGAAATTCTATTTGATATGTTGTTTTTTATTGTCCAATGTTAAAATGACACCAGATGATCAAAAGAAAAGTATTATGCGTGTCATTAAAAAAGAATGTATTTTGGCAATTCCTCATGTGCAGATGGTCGTATACAACAGATCAATGAAAGTGACGTCTTCATTAAAGACCTCACTAGCACTATATGGGAGAACACAAAGTGTAGGCTACAAGGTGAACTCCAATATGAGTTGCTGATTACAACAGGGATTCAAGAATTTGACCCCCCACCACAAGGTTAGGACAGTGTTGGGCAATGTGAAATTCTGTTGTAGAAACTTAAAGGAAGATATCCCTCCCACCTCGATATGGAAAAATTAGAGCTTTGGGAAAAATTATGGAAGGAATAGAAGGTCAAGATGAAGCATGTGGAAGCTCAAGATCAAGCTTCCATACCCAAGATTGAAGATGGCCCAAGATGTGCAAGCGGTTGTGGGTAGCCGATCAGATGCCAATGGCACTGGCACAATCATGAGCATGGCATTGAATGCCAAGTGCGCTCATCTGATTGGTATTTTCCATGAGGCCTTAGTAGAAGGTACAAGAGTTGAAGCAGGTTCTTTTGGTGTTTGCACATTATACACCATTAAAGACATCTCTTTCTTTCCAAGCACATTACATATGTTGGAAAATGATACAAGGGAGGGAGTGAGGCAAACTTTAATAGCTTCTAGATAAAGCAAGGAATGCAAACACTTCACCCCTCCATTCTAAGATGAATTGGGTTTACCACTAAAGCTCCTTGGATCACAATCTTTCATACTACAATGGGGCACCTTGGGGGACATGATATGCCGCTTGTCATTCACCAACGGAGCGTTCAGATGCCACATGAACAGGCTACAGCATGGCTGGAGGTCTATTTCCACTAGCAAATCATCACTTACCAGAGATAGAGACTACACAGATCAAAGCACTGATTGAGCAGATGCCAGCAATCTGTCACGCTTTAATTGATGGCGTTGCGGTTTCTCACTCGGTTGGTATAGTGCACAGCGACTTGCACCCTTTCAACATAATGTTGGACTTTACTCGTGCAAATAAACCCCGTTTTGGCATCATTGATTGCAGAATGATGCTTAGAATGCCAACTAAGCGTTTATCAAGTAATTATTTGCATCCAAGCGGATAGTCGAACCCTGCAATTTTGGAGGCAAAGAAAGCTGGGAAAGGAGAGATTGCAAAGAGACCATGGATTTCTCTAGAAGCATATGATCCATGATGTGCAGAAGCGACACAAAAGCAAGCAATATTTATGCATTAGGTTATCTATTCGATATGTTGATAGACTTTTGGAGTGCAACTAGGAAAGTTTATTTCCCAAAAGAAGTATTTTACCACCCCGATTAAGATGTCATGAGGACCATTTAGATAGAAGTAGACTGTTATATGAAGTTAAGAGAGTGGGAAACTAGAATAAACATATCAAATATTTTGATCTTTTTCAAAGAATATTTAAAGACAACCCCTAATCCTGTCCAACAAGAACTTGCACCATCTTTTTTTTTGGTTGTCCCGGTATTTCATTTGTATTGAAGTCTATTATTTGGGTTTGGGGTGGTTCACCTCATTGAGTCATGTCTTGTATTTCAATTGGATCAATTGTCTTGTATTTCAATCAGATCAATTATCTTTAGTCATTTGTCTTATGGTTCAATTGGTTCAGTCAGTTGTGATTTTGTTTTTTGCATCAATTGTGATTTGATATAAGGGGTCTGCAACGTATTATGTAGTGGATGATACTATTGTCTTTGTGTATCTATGAGACTCTTGAATCGTGAGATTGAATCTTTGTCTATTTGTCCATTACAGCCCTAAGATACTATGGGCAATGAAGAACAAGTTTGTGGTACCCAATCAATGCCTCATGATCAACAACAAGCGGTTGTTAATGCATTTCAGCGCATGAAATCTCTAGCGCATAGTATGTCGGCACAGAAAGCGATGCACACTGCTCGACGACTATCAAAATAGTCAAATCAAAACCACATGCAATGGAAAATATATCAGTAAAGAAGTGACCAAGGATATGATAAAAAAATATGGCTCTGTGAGGACGCGGAGATAAAGGAAGGACAATGGAAGGTATTAGAGTGCCTCCACGAAGCGATCAATGTAAACGCTGAGAGGATCTACTTGGAAGTTTATGGCCATCCACCACTGCACAATGCAGATTGTGCATTATATTTTGCAAAAATGTTGTATATTCATTTTGTGCAACAACGATCAGTATACTTTTCATCAAAGAAGACAACTGTTGCCACCCATGATATCAGGGAGAGTTGTGTAGCTTTCACCCGAGATGAGTAGGCATTGATAATTGAAGTGGCCGACCTACAGTTAAAAAAGAAGAAAGATATTTACATGACACAGCTGGCAGAGAAAGATGCAAAAATAACATGGCTTTCTATAGCCACCCAAACACCCCAACCATCACAGATCCGGATGGAGAAAAGTATTCATCGCTTAAGCCAAGATGTTCAAAATCTAACACAGCAAGTGAATCCTCCGCCTGTATAAGAGACACGACATTAGTTACCTTGTCCTGCATCTAGATTTGGTCCCCTCATCTACTTCAGATGCATCTTCATCTTCCCAATGTCCAGTTTGCTACAAGAATTTTGATGGATGGAATGGATACTATACATTGACATGTGGTCATTACTATCAATTCGTCTGTTTAATTCATTTAATGCAAAATAGTACCCGATGCACAATATTTTCACAAGATTTCCATGAGGAATATATTATAATTGTAGCATGGAAATGAATATAAATTCAAGAAAACTTGCCAAGATACCCGTAACACAATTATAAATTTTTTTGGTGACCAAGATGCAGGTTTTGAGCATAACAATTGAGATCGACAAACTATGTATAATTGCTACTATGAAGCATTGTATATGATCAAAACACATTGAATACAAACTCTTTCATAATGGTTTTTGACACAATCTTCATGCTACTCTCAACCTATATTGAATATGTGAAGTTGTTATCTGGTTCTAAGTCTGAATGTTGTGGGTCTTCTTGTAATTCAACTTCAACATCTACTAGATTCTCTTCTATTTTGTCTATAGTGCATTGAGATACACCGACATTGAACTCTTCTTCGTCTTCGTTTTGACAATTATACAACCAGGTTGACATTTCCTCCTCGTAGCTAGCACTTTCTATGTGATGCAATATCTTTTCGTTTTGCAAAACATATACACTAATTTTTCAGCTCTGTCTGCTAATAATTTGTTGCAAATAGTGCTATGAACATACTTGTACATACTCTAGTTTCTCTCTAAACTTGAGTTTGTTGCACATTGTGCCAGTACTTTCATTGCAAGGGGACGTAAGGTTGAGTAATTCTCTCCACCATTCATCATCCACCACTTCCATGCAGGTTGCTCTTTTGCCATTGACTGTACAAAATCATTCGTAAAGGGACCTTCTTTTAATCTAAATGCACTCATTTCTTTGATACAATCAATTTGGTCCTAAATGTTGGAGTAGAATGTGTTGACCACATGATAGAAATCATTCACCACCTCTTTATTGGACATTAGATCTCAATTTCAATACTCCGGATTGAACATGTAAGCCACACTATGGAGTGGACTATGAGCGCTCTTCCATCTTGTATGAAAATACTTGGCCAAAATTCTTTGTTGTTTGCCAGAGAATGGTAGTCATCACTCCTTCTCTACTACAGACTCTTTTAGCTCCTCATAATCTGTTGGATTGATCACCATGTCATCCACACTTTATTCATATTTGGTGACATTTGATCAAGGTTGCAAATTGCAAACATAACATGCATCATTACATAGTATGCATCCATTACACTCTTGCACCAAGCAGCCTTGTTTATAGAGCCGCGTAGACATGTAATTTTCAGTGTCACTTTTTCTTTCTGCTCAAGCTGCCATTCATCAAAGACTGTGCAATTGAAAGTGTCAATCAGAGCGCACTTATTACGGAGAAGTGATTCCAATGTATAAAAATGAGTGCAAAAACAAGTTTTATCAGGAAGTTTCAACATCACTAACATGCACGTTCTATACAAATCAAGCACTCTTTGTCGTTTCAAGATAAATTTCACAACTTGGTGCACTGTGTCAATTATTTTGGCGAACCATGTGGTTTCTTCACTAGTGTACCAATCCTTCAACACCAAGTTTAAGTTGTGTGTATTAAAACCATTGGTAAAAATGTGTGGAAATCAATACTTTATTAATTTCCTTTCATTTTTACAATTCTTTGCATTGTCCATGACTACTTGAACGACATCAAGACCTCAAAAATATATATGCCACTTTTAATTACACCAAAACTATCAATCGCCTTATGAACGTTTCTCCCCTTGGACAAACCAACATTACATTGATCACTGGTATTCTTTGAATATTTGACCAATCATCACTCACAATTGTGCATCCTGAAAGCAAATTAATATTCCCAAGTATTATTTTGGAAGCACGCTCTTTGACTAACATTTGTCCAAGAGAACATTTTGTACCGTGTGATAAAAAGGAGTTGAAAATCATGGGCCAAACTCATCAATTTTCTTTCAAGCGGCCTTCCAATGATTACTGTCTACCATGACCAGAGCACTTCCAGTGAGAAAATTGCTTGGTGAGTTCAATTTGTGTTTCTTCTAGAGACTGATCTGAAAGCTTTGATGCAATGATTTTTGACGCAATTGACCAAGTCCATCTCCATTGTGACGCTTAAAATGAATGCTTCTTGACATTTCCTCTCCCTGTGCAGGCTATTCTCCAAGGTTAGTTGGTGTCACCATAGGATCAACAGAGTTAATATTTGGTTGTGGCTACTCTTGACATGCATCCATAACAGAGCTATATATCTGATGTCTCCTTCCACCCTTTTTGGCAAGCTCTTCTCTCAAACGCTTTGCAATTGCACGTGCCTAAGGATGTTCACATTTTCTACAATTATTTTGTTACCATATACATGTGGTAGTGATGTGTGTGAACACACTAGGACCGCCGGGGCATTTTTTCCCTCTTTAGGAGGTTTTTTCCCCCGTGCATTGTATATACGCCCATCACTCTAGGGCTATCTATTTTTTTTTCCATTGCACACTAAGTAACACACTCTCTATTGTGTGCCTTGAGCTTCCTTCGTCTTCTCCAAGCTGTGTGTGTTTCTCTGCAACCCTAATTCCAACAATTGGTATCAGAGCAGGTCACGTCCTCCCGGGCTTAGTCGCCAGCTGCTCCAGCACACGCCTGCTCACTTTCTCCGATTTCAGTGAGCTTTGGCGAGCGTTCGCAGGTCTGCTCAGAATTTTGATTTGGGCTCATTTCGGCCTCCGTTTCCACTACGGGCAGTACTGCACAGGCTATTTCGTCATTTTGTGCAGATTTTCTGTCAGTGCCGTTTTCTGCATAACAGGTGCCTTATAGTCTTCTACGGTTTGTGCTATATAGCACAAGTTGTTCCCGCTCCATTTCTCCTATTTTCGGGTAGTTTTCACATCAGGTGCAGCATTTACCATGGCTGACAACAACAACACAGATGTGTTCAAGATGTTTGCTGCTGAGGACACGTTGGATGGGGACAACTACTCTATGTGGGCTTATATGATGCAACATGTTCTTGTGTCAAAAGGTGTCTGGAACATTGTGCAGGGCATTGATGTACGTCCTGGTTTTGAAGATGTAGGCGATGTTGAGGATGTTGCAGGTCTTGCTGCAAGGATTGCAGCTGTTAGAGTTGTTTTGCCTACGGCAGAACAAGCTCGTTGGGATGTTAAGGATGCGCAGGCTCATGCATTGATTGCGTTTTCTATGAAGCGCACCATTATTCCTCACATCCGTTCAGCAAAATCTGCAAAACAGGCTTGGGATATTCTAGCAGGTCTTTATGCAAGCCGCAATGAGGCTAAAATTGCTTTGCTGCGTAAAGAGCTAGAGTCGAAGATTATGCATGAGGAAGATGATATGGACACTTTCCTTGCTAGTGTCAAGGATATCAATGAGCAACTCATTTCTGCAGGTGAAGTCATTTCGGACAGTTCCCTTGTGCAGACTGTTCTTGATGCCTTACAAGATTCCTACCAGACTTTTGCTAGTACTTGGAGACTCATGACCCAAGGAAATCCTGAAGTTGTCAAGTTTGATGCATTATGCACATTGCTATTGCAAGAGTCACTTTCTAGAAAAAACAGGACTAGGCAGCGTGTAGTTGAACAGGCTTTTATTGCTTCTCAAAGAAAGGGTGGTAACAGTAATGCAGCCACTTCTTATGGTTCTGCTGCGAGTGGCAAAAATTCTGTTCCTAATGCTTCTTCTGGCAGCACTTCGTTTGGCAATTCTGGTGATAAGGGCAAAAAGAAGATGCGTTGCCATTATTGTAAAGCCAATGATCACTTGATCAAGTCGTGTCCTAATTTGAAGGCCAAAGAGGCTAAGAAGAAAGAGGGTGGTTCCACTGCAAATGCTAGTTCCACTACAAATGCAGCCATTGTTGAGTCTTCTGTGAAAGGAGATTGTGATGCTGATGTTGATGCAGAATGGGCTTTTAGCGCAGAGTGCACTTACAATCCTGCTGTCCATGATGCATGCTTGTCAGTTGCTGCAGATTCACATGTGTGGTATTTCGACAGTGGTGCTACAAAGCACATTACCTCACATCGTGAATTGTTTACCTCTCTCGAGTCTGTCCCTCATGGGAATTCAATCACTTGTGCCAACAACGCCTCTTATCCAGTTCAGGGAGTTGGAAAGATTGTGCTCACTGCTGCTAATGGCAGTTCCTTCACACTTGTTGATGCACTTTATGTACCTGGGATCAAGAAGAATCTCTTGTCTGTATCCGCACTTGCTAGACTTGGACTTGTAGTCAAATTTGTGGATGACAGATGTACAGTTCATGATCTCAGTTTTGGTGATGAAATTGTTGCATTTGGGCTTTTGTGCCGTGGGCTGTATAAGCTCACTTTTTATGACAAGTGTGGACAAAATTTTGCAAATGCTGTTGCAGATTCAAGGGCTATTTCAGATGCAAAACTTTGGCATGCACGTTTTGGTCATCTGAATTTTGCCAGTTTGCTGCGTTTGCAAAAATCTGATATGGTTGCTTCTTTGCCGCCTCTTGAAGCACCTGTCAAACATGTTTGTGAAGGCTGTATTCTGGGTAAAATGCAGCGTTCTAAGTTTCCAAAGGATGGTTCAGTTAGGGCCACATGCAGGTTGCAGCTTGTGCATAGTGATGTTTGTGGGCCCATGCAAACTCCGTCCTTGGGCAATTACCTGTACTTCGTGACTTTCATTGATGATTACTCCAGGCATGCATGGGTATTTCCGCTTAAAGCGAAGTCCGAAGTTTTTATGTGCTTCAAACAATTTCTGGCTATGGCTGAAAATGTCTCAAAATGTACTATGGGCACCCTCCGTTCCGATCGAGGGGGGGAGTATATGTCTCATGAATTTAATGCATTTCTGGCTAGTCGTGGGATAAAACACCAATGTACAGTGCCTTATACACCTCAGCAAAATGGTGTTGCTGAGAGGAAAAACAGGTCACTAACGGAAATGGCACGATGTATGGTCAAAAGTCAAGCTTTGCCGAATTCTTTTTGGCTTGAGGCCATCATGTGTGCCACTTATGTACTTAACAGGTGTCCTACGAAAGCTTTGCAGTCTATTACTCCATATGAAGCATGGCATGATAGAAAGCCTTCTATTGAGCACATGCGTGTTTTTGGCTGTTTGGCATATGCTTTGGTGCCACAAGTGCAGCACAGAAAATTGGATGATAAGGCTGTCAAATGTATTTTTGTTGGTTATAGTGCTGAAAGCAAAGGTTACAGGTTGTATCATCCGCAAACAAAACATATTCTGGTTTCACGGGATGTAGTGTTTGTGGAAGATTCTGTTCAGCCCTTGCTGTCATGTACTAGAGACAGTAATGTAAGCTCACAGGACATTTATGACACTTTGTTGCCTCTTTTCAGTGGTGGAAATACGAATGTAAGTTCCAATGAGGCAAATGTACAGCCTATGGGGGTTTCTGAAAATGTTTTAGAACAGCCTATTACTGATGCAGATGTACATGATGTACTTGATGAGGAAAGGGCTGAAAATGAGCAGGCTAGAGGTATGCCAAAATGGCTGGTGCACACTTTGCGTGACAGTAAATTGGATGCACCTTTATCTAGTCGTACTCGTTCAGGCTCTCGCCATGCATCTTATGCATCAGATTGTTATGCTTTGGCTGTGTCTAGTTTACATGATGTTGAGGAGCCTCTGTCTTTTGATGAAGCACAAAATTCAGAAAATTGGATTGCTGCCATGAAATCAGAATATGATGCACTTATAGAGAATGACACATGGACTTTATGTGATTTGCCTCCTGGCAAAAAGGCCATTGGTACGAAGTGGGTTTACAAGTTGAAACGCAAGCCGGATGGTGAGATCGATCGCCATAAGGCTCAACTTGTTGCAAAGGGTTATGCACAACAAAAAGGCATAGATTATGAAGAGACTTTTGCTCCCACTTGTCGTATGACTACTGTGCGTTTTCTATGTGCATTGGCAGCTCATTTTGGTTGGGATGTACATCAATCAGACATTGTTACTGCTTTCTTGAATGGTGACATATTTGAGAAAGTTTATGTAACGCAGCCTTGCGGTTTTGTCATAAAAGGACAAGAGGACAAAGTGTGCAAATGTAAGAAGGCTTTGTATGGGTTGAAGCAATCTCCTCGTGCTTGGTATGAGAAAGCTGACACTCATTTGACTAAACGAGGCTTTCGTAACAGTCCAACAGAAACCACATTGTATGTAAAGCGTGAGGATGATGTATTTCTCATTGTGGTTCTTTATGTTGATGATTTGCTGATCACTGGACCAAATGAGAGACATATTGCTGAATTTAAGGCTGATTTGAATGCTACTTTCAAGATGAAAGATTTGGGGCTGTTGCATCATTACTTGGGTATACAGTTTAAGCAGTGTGATGGTGGTATTGCCTTGTGTCAGAAAAGTTACATAGAGACATTGCTATGTAAGTTTGGACTTGAGGATTGCAAACCTATTGCCACTCCCATGGAAACAGGTTTGAAGTTGAGTCTACATGATGCTGGCGATCCTGCTGATGTCACTCTTTACCAAACTGCTGTTGGCTGCCTCATTTATGTATGCAACAAGAGGCCAGATATTCAGTTTGCAGTCTCGCAGGTCAGCAGATTTATGCATAGCCCAGGGTCTAAGCATTGGCAGGCTGTCAAGAGGATTTTCCGCTACCTTAGTGGCACTTTACATCTTGGCTTGTTTTATCCCAAGGGGGGATCATTGCCGCCAGACATACATGCTTTTTCGGACTCAGATTGGGCTGGTTGTTTTGACACGCGAGTGTCCACAAGTGGTTTTTGTTTCATGCTTGGCAGTTCATGTATATCATGGTTGAGCAAGAAGCAACCTACTGTGGCCACTTCGAGTTGTGAGGCTGAGTACAGGGCAGTCTTCACAGCTACGGTTGAGTGTGTATGGCTCAGACGCCTTATGGCTGACTTGGGTGTTGGACAGGACACTGCCAACACTATCTACACTGACAGTCAGAGCACATTGGCAGTTGCGAGGAACCCAGTTTTTCATGCTCGCACAAAGCACATTGAGGTGCATTACCACTATGTCAGGGAGAGGCTCTCAGCAGGAGAGATCAGCTTGGCTTATGTGCCAACACAGGACAACCTTGCAGATCTTTTCACAAAGGCATTGTCTCGTGAGAAGCTTGAAGCTTTCCGCAAAGCTTTGGGCTTACTCCCCTTTGTGGACTGATCCTGTCCTCAGGGCATGGCACTTCCCTTTACTCATGTGCCAGCTCTCGTTCACCGCATCACTCTAGGGGGGATTTGTTACCATATACATGTGGTAGTGATGTGTGTGAACACACTAGGACCGCCGGGGCATTTTTTCCCTCTTTAGGAGGTTTTTTCCCCCGTGCATTGTATATACGCCCATCACTCTAGGGCTATCTATTTTTTTTTTCCATTGCACACTAAGTAACACACTCTCTATTGTGTGCCTTGAGCTTCCTTCGTCTTCTCCAAGCTGCGTGTGTTTCTCTGCAACCCTAATTCCAACATATTTTTAATGCTACCCAAAAAATGGTCCTTAATACGTGGCACATCGCCTGATTTGTTGTCAAGCAAAATTTACATTGCCAATCTATATATCGACCGCATATGTTGTGAGCATAATCCCACTCTTTGCCAGGAGCTTTTTTATTCTTTGGCTTCTTCGTATCACTTGTGCCGACATTTGCTTATGATTGGCTTTAATTTAAAATTGAAGACATAAGAACTAGATGTTCAATTTTTAAAACATGTTTCTTCTTTTTAATATATATTAAAAAACCAATCACTAAGAAAGTAATCAAATTTGCACAATATAAGATTTGCAATGCAGTCTAGTCAATCCACCTATCAATCACCTATGTTGTGAGCGAGCAAACACATTGCAATGCACTCTCTGTACGAAATTATAAATACAACAATGCTATGAGTTTCTCAATGTAATTATTATTATTATGATGATTATTTATACATCCTCTTCGATTTGCAAACAATAAAACACATCTAATTTCAAATGCGACAAAGAATAATCAACTTCTACAATAAAATGATGTCAATTATTTGCAAAACACATGAAAGCAATAATATCTATGACTGGTCATGTCATGCACTAACAATCATTTATAATACATAAATATATAAAAGCTATTTTCAACTTAATTAAGGATTATATCTCTTATATTGTGCAGTGACAATGCATAACAACTCAAATATATGATGGTGAAAAATGCGAGACTTCAATATCTTTATATGCCCAATGCACTAGTACAAGACATCCGACCCTTGACTATCAACTCGTTTTTTACATATGCTCATCTTGTAAAACCAACTGCATCCCTTATATGGACCAATGGCTTTGTCTCGTAATGAGCATGACTCTCCAAATTCTCAATTGTTTTGGTTTTGCACCTTTATGTTTGGTGAAGGATTTAAATATTTTTAAAAGTGGTTATCAAATTAAGAATCACGTTCGGCCCAAAAAAAGGACCTATGACTCTATAACTTTAGGTCAATTCACAAGGAGATGATTGTACCTGGCACTTTGATACACTCCCAAGGGATTTTCCCAGTCAAAGCACCACAGTAAGCACGAGATTTACTTTATATAATTACGCTCGTCAGGTTTTTTTTTCTCGGTCATTGCCCGCCGGGCAATGTCTTTTTCTTGATGGCGGACACGCAAGGAAAATAAAAACACACGGCGAACCCGTAGGGAATATGATTTTACCCGGCAGGCTATGTGGCTCTATGGGTTTTTGCAGGTCATCAAAGTCACGTTAACAATTAATGGGATCACGTCTTTTTTTTGTGTAATTACTAGAGTTATTAACATAATTACACGATCGTGATCATGTCAATGAAATCCATGTTCGCCAGTGTTAGGAAATATGACGTAGCTAAATAGATATTTGAGTAGATTACTTAATGGAGAGAGATAGATTTCACACACAAGAGATTATAGAGTAGAGAGAGAGAGAGAGAGAGAGAGAGAGAGAGAGAGAGAGAGAGAGAGAGAGAGAGAGAGAGAGAGAGAGAGAGAGAGAGAGAGAGAGAGAGAGAGTACACACGATATACGTGGTTCACCCAATGTGGGCTACGTCCACGGGAAAGCATCCACTCAATGGCTTTATTACTTCAAAAAAGGAAGTAGTTTACAAAGGGATTATACCCTTAATGGAGCTCCCGCCTTGCTTCACTCTCACCACCTCACACTCACCTTGTTGCATCAACTTCACACTATGAAATGTGTGTAGAAATGGCCTCCTTTTATAGGCCAAAAGGGTTACCCTCTCTTATGAGAGGCAGCCATGTGTAGCCTCCCTTGTGCAAATAAGTCCAAATCGGACCCTCCAATCCGCCCAAGTGTGGCCGCCCTTGAGAAGACAAGTCCGCTTTTGAATTCAGCCACCGACCATTGATTTCGGCCACCGGCCACTGACCATTGACTTCCGACCACCGGCCACCGGCCACCGGCCAACCGACGGTTGTTTTCCGACCACTTTTCGGCCGTCGTCCACCGGCCATAATATTCCGACAAAAAGGAATATTCCGGCGAGGGAAAAAAAAGTCTCGGGGGCTTCCATCCCCGAGGCCCCTAAAGTTGCCCCTGATTCTTGGCCCTGAAAATTTTAGTTTCCGGTGAGTGATTTTCCTTCACGCACGATGGCTTCTCCTCATAATGGGGGCCTTACAAATGTGTGCTTTTACCACAGAAAATTACAAGGGTAAATCAGGCTCCATACTTAACAATCTCCCACTTGGAGATTGATCTCCAAACCAAACCTGTGACTGCTTTCCATTCTAGCTTCTTATCCTTGAATGCCGATTGAAGATGAGCAAAAGCTCAACTTCTCCTTGTTGACCACCTTTGTAAACATGTCTGCAGGATTTTCACTTGTATGCACCTTTCCTAGCTTTAGCTGTCCCTCTTCCAAAAGAGTGCGTATAAAGTGATATCTCACCTCAATGTGCTTTGTCCTTGAATGAAAGGCTGAGTTCTTCGCAAGATGGATAGCGCTTTGGCTATCACTGTACAAGACACAATTGTCTTGTTTGAATCCAAGCTCTTCTAAGAATCTGTGAAGCCACAGAATTTCTTTGCTTGCCTCCGTCATTGCTACATACTCTGCTTCCGTGGTAGAAAGTGAAACCACTTTCTGCAGCTTTGAAGCCCAGCTTACTGCTGTGCCTCCAACTGTGAACACATAGCCAGTAGTGCTCCATCGAGTATCTTTGTCACTTGCCATATCTGCATCAGCATACCCTTCTAGAAAAATATCAGTTCCTCCAAAATAAAAAGCATTTGTTGTTGTCCCTTTTAGATACCTAAGTATCCACTTCACAGCTTGCCAATGCTCTTTACCTGGGTTGTCCATGAACCTACTCACAACTCCCACTGCATGTGCAATGTCTGGCCTTGTCCAGACCATAGCATACATTAGAGAACCTACCGCTGCATCATATGGAACTTTAGACATATAGGCTATCTCCTCTTGTGTCTTTGTACACATATCCTTCGTTAGTTTAAAATGACCAGCCAAAGGTGTAGAAACTGGTTTTGCATTTTGCATTGCAAACCTTTCTAGTACCTTCTTGATGTAATCTTCTTGAGATAGATTTATTGTCTTCTTCGTCCTATCCCTTGATATTTTCATACCAAGTATCCTCTTTGCAGCACCTAAATCTTTCATTGAAAAAGATTTAGATAGCTCCTCTTTTAGGTCTTTGATGTCCTGCATGTTAGCACTTGCGATCAGCATGTCATCAACATACAACATTAGGATGATGAACTTCCCATCTCACAAATTCTTCATGTAGACACAGTGATCCGAGTTGCATCTTGTGAATCCATGATCCAACATCCATCGATCAAACTTCAAGTACCATTGTCTTGATGCTTGCTTTAAACCATACAAGCTCTTCTTTAATCTGCAAACCATTTTCTCCTTACCTTTTACTTCATACCCCTTTGGTTGAAGCATGTAGATTTCCTCCTCTAAGTCACCGTGAGGGAATGCCGTATTTACATCCATTTGCTCGAGATTTAGATCATGAGCAGCCACAAGGCTTAAGACAAGCCTAATTGAGTTCATTTTTACAACAGGAGAAAATATTTCATTGAAGTCAATACCTTTCTTTTGAGAAAACCCTTTTACCACAAGCCTAGACTTGTACCTTTTCTTCCCACCTTCTTCTTCCTTCAGCTTGTACACCCATTTGTTTTGAAGTGCCCGCTTACCTTTAGGCAACTCAACCAACTCCCATGTTTGGTTGCGATGTAGTGAGTCCATCGCCACTTGCATGCTCTTCGTCCATTCTTCTTTGGATTCTTGTTGCATAGCTTCTTCGTATGATTCCGGCTCTCTAGAATCTGAGATCAAGAGATGGTTGAAGGAAGGAACGAACCTTTCTGGAGGTCTACTTGCTCTTGTAGATCTTCGGGGAATAGGTTGAGGCTCCTCATTTGGTTGACGTTGTTGCACATTGTCACCGTTTGCAGTCCTTGAGTCTTCACCGTCCTTAAGCTCCATGTACTCATCACCTGTTTCTTTTGTTTGTTTTCTTTCCAAGTAATCTTTGTACATATTTTGTTCGTTAACACTAGAATGGTAACATGACACTTTTATGTCCTTGGACACTTTTGTGTCCTATTAAGTGACCATTTTTCTTGAATTATTTGAAGAGTATGAAAATGAATTTCTAGGTGCTATATATCCACAAAGTTGTCTTATGAGTTGAAAAAAACTTAGTTTTTTTTTTTTTGAGTATCGATCTCACCATTAACCTTACTCTTGCACAACATTTTTGAACCTAAACTATGTGAAAAAACGGGTCCTGTTTTTGGCCTTTTTTCAATTTTTGGCAACTATACCACTCTAAACTTCATGTTTGTGAGGTTTAGATGGCTAGAGGTTAGGACTTCATAGTTCTCAACATGTTTTGAGGCTTGTAGGGAGAGCTAAGTGTTAAAATTGAAAGTTATGACCAATTTATAAGAATTGCATAATCCTATTTTTTGGGCAAAATTAGCACTTTTATGATTTTTTTTGGTGGCTTTCTTGATATCCAAATTCAATTTTGATTGTGCAAGTGTAATGTATAACATAAAGCTAATCTTCCTTGAGTTTTGGGGGACCTAATATGCTATATAGCATAGTATATGATGATGGTTGAGTTTTTTGATTGCTGAAGAATACGATACATTTTAGAGTAGCAAGTATAAATTTCTCAATATTTCTAGTTCTTAGTCCAATTGTGTGTATTTTGTAGGTAGTAACCATATCTAGTCATAGACTACAAACTTGGCTAGATATTGAGTAGTTTTTATGGGTTTCTAGAGGTCATAATGCTAAACCTAGTTTTTTCATGTTTGCTATATTTAGCTTTGCCCCCAAGGTTCCAATTGTAAGAGATCCATTATCCTTTTGACATGCTCCATGGATCCTTTTGAATCCAAAGGCCTAAAGGAAACTAAGAAAATATGTATATAGTATCTGTATTGAGCGTGACTATAGAAACTTTGATGATAGGTCCGCAGAATGGCAAAAATGCAACTTTTTTGTACCTATTTTTTTGACAAAAAAAAAATTTAATGAGGTAAAAGCAACCATATGTTTTGGTCACCAACCCATTGAAGTTAACGGGGCATTTTATCTCATGTCCTACAAAAATCCCCAGTCTTATTTATATGCAATCAACCATAAGAAATTGTTTTTTTGGGCAAAATGCACTGGTCCATCAACTTTGGAGGCTTGTAGTGACCAAGGGATGAGAAAAATTACAATTTTCTCATTTTTTCCATATGTAGTAGTTAATGAACTATAAGCTCATGAAAGGATTTTTCAAAATGAGTGGATCTACTATGGTTTTGGAATTTTTTCCCAAAACCCTGAAAGGACACTTTTATGTCCTGTTAGGTTACCATTCTAGTGTTAAAAATTACATCCCTACTCCTTAAGATTTTACTATCTTCAGGATTCCATAGGCGATACCCAAAGTCACCTTCTCCATAGCCAATGAAGAAACACTTTTTGGACTTTCCGCATCTAGCTTTGATCTTAGGCTTCTATCTATGTGCATGAAAGCCTCACACCCAAACACTTTGAGAAATGCATAATTCACCGGTTTACCTGTCCACTCCTCTTCTATAACTCCCCCATCCAATGCCATTGAGGGTGACTGGTTGATTAAGTACACAAACGTACTTACGGCTTCCGCCCAAAGCTCAAGCGGTAGGCCTGCATGTAGCCGCATGCTTCGTGCTCTCTCCATGATTGTGCTGTTCATCCTTTCCGAAATCCCATTTTGTTGAGGTGTCCTTGGGGTTTTCCTTTGCCTCCAAATGCCATTGCTAGCACAAAAGGTTTCAAAAGCTTGGCTGCAATATTTGCCTCCATTGTCGGATCTGAGGCATTTAACCTTGGTACCTGTTTCATTCTCCACAAAGGCTTTCCACCTTTGAAATATGGAAAATACATCAGATTTATTCTTTATGACATAAGCCCATGTTTTTCTAGTCGCATCGTCTATGAATGTTATATAGTACAATGAGCCACCAAGTGATGGTGTACTTGCAGGACCCCAAACATCAGAATGAACCAACTCAAGTTTTTATTTTTTCTTTCATTTCCTGATTTTTGAAATTTTACCCTCTTTTGTTTACCATAAACACAATCTTCATAGAACTCTAAGTCCACTTCTTTCAAACCTGGTAGAAGCTTCTTTGTTTGAAGGATTTGCATTACTTTGGCACTCATATGCCCAAGTCGGTAGTGCCACACCACACTGTCAACTTCTGTAGTTGCTGCACAAGCTGAAGGTTGCGTGCTAACAATACACAAGTAAAGTGTACCGACTTTTTCACCCTTGGCAACCACCAAAGATCCCTTTGAGATCTTCCACCGTTTGTTTCCGAATGCAATGTTGTGACCTTCATCGTCCAATTGTCCTGTAGAGATCAAATTTTTGCGAAGAGAAGGAAAATTCCTAACATCTTTAAGCTTCCATTCATTTCCGTTAGCAGTTTTGACAGAAATTGTACCTTTGTCGACAATCTCACAAGCTTCATCATCTCCCAAGTATACATACCCAAAATTACCTTTGGTGTAGTCTTGGAAATGTTGCTTGTGTGGTGTCGCATGGAATGAAGCCCCGGAATCTACTATCCAGGAATTAGACACATTGTCTAATGAGAGAATTAGAGCATATTGCTCTACTTTACCTGCCACATTGGCCTCTAATGTTGGCTTGTTGTCTTGAGACTCTGTCTTCTTCTTCTTCTTGGACCAGCAATCCTTCTTGAAGTGGCCCTTCTTGCCGCAGTTCCAACATTCAAGAACTGATTTTGTGCGTGACTTGCTCCGCCTTGAGCGATCATGACCCTTTTGGTTTTTGAACCTCTCCTTAGGCCTTCCTCTTGTTTCCACTGATAGTGCAGCACTTGATGATTCTCCTGTGCTTCTCCTTCGCATTTCCTCGCTTAGGAGAACACCCACAACATCATCAAACTTACGAGTATTTGTGCCAGAGATAGAATTACTTACACCCATCACAAGGCTGTCCCAACTATCCGGTAGAGATGATAGTATAAGGAGAGCTCGCACTTCGTCATCGAAATTGATTTTCACTTATCGAAGTTGACTTATGTTTGTGTTAAAGTCATTTAGGTGTTCTGCAACTGAACCATTCTCTGCCATCTTTAGATTGAACAAGCGCTTCATAAGAAATACCTTATTGGATGCCGATGGTTTCTTGTAGAAGTCATCAAGTGACTTCATGAAGTCCTCCGTGGTCTTCATCTCCGAAACATTGAAGGCCACCGTTGACACTAAGCTTAACCGGATTGTTCCTAGTGCCTTTCGATCAAGGACAATCCATGCTTCATCTGCCATCGTTGCGGGCTTCTTTGGAAGACCGCTTAGTGGAAAATAGAGGTCCTTCTGGTAGAGATAGTCTTCAATCTGCATCTTCCAATGTTGGTAGTTTTTGCCGTTGAACTTCTCAATCTTGAGATTCCCTTCCTCCGCCATAACTCCCACTCAATTCAAGGAATCCTTTCCTTGAGATAACTTAGCTACTAGGAAACCTTGCTCTGATACCAGTTGTTAGGAAATATGACGTAGCTAAATAGATATTTGAGTAGATTACTTAATGGAGAGAGATAGATTTCACACACAAGAGATTATAGAGTAGAGAGAGAGAGAGAGAGAGAGAGAGAGAGAGAGAGAGAGAGAGAGAGAGAGAGAGAGAGAGAGAGAGAACACACGATATACGTGGTTCACCCAATGTGGGCTACGTCCACAGGAAAGTGGCCACTCAATGACTTTAGTACTTCAAAACAAGAAGTAGTTTACAAAGGGATTATACCCTTAATGGAGCTCCCGCCTTGATTCACACTCACCTTGTTGCATCAACTTCACACTATGAAATGTGTGTAGAAATGGCCTCCTTTTGTAGGCCAAAAGGGCTGCCCTCTCTTATGAGAGGCAGCCATGTGTAGCCGCCCTTGTGCAAATAAGTCCAAATCGGACCCTCCAATCCGCCCATGTGTGGCCGCCCTTGAGAAGACAAGTCCGCTTTTGAATTCGGCCACCAGCCACCGGCCATTGACTTCTGACCACCGGCCACCGGCCATTGACTACCGGCCACTGGCCAACCGACGGTTGTTTTCCGACCACTTTTCGGCTGCCGTCCGGCCATAATATTTCGGCCCCTGATTCTTGGCCGTGAAAATTTTGGTTTCCGGTGAGTGATTTTCCTTCACGCACGATGGATTCTCCTCATAATGGGGTCCTTACAAATGTGCGCTTTTAACACAGAAAATTACAAGGGTAAATCAGGCTCCATACTTAACAGCCAGTGTTGAGGCGTGTGGTCTTTTCAGGACGTGTTGAAGGCTGGGAACTTGCTTGTGCACTGTGTGCGAGCCTCAAAAGGTTGCAAGCACACAACTAGACAGTCCTAGCAAGCTCAAAGAAACAATGATGTGTCACTCACCGCTCAATGCTTCCGTCATGAAGGATCTTGTGATGCGAAGAAGAAGGAGCCACCGTCGATGCCGTACACAACTGCCTCACCGCTGCAATGCTCTCTCTCTCTCTCTCTCTCTCTCTCTCTCAAGCATATACACACACACACATACACACTTGAGCACATGAAGGAGAAGGAGACAGAGATGGAGCAAGAGCGCTACTTAGCTTGCACCTCTAAGAATGAGGATTATTACGTTAAATGGACCTTTTATAAGAGTTTGACCCATTCACACATGGGCACCCATAGTGTTCGGTCGTTGCAAAACTACTATAAAAATAAGATAAGTGGTGCACCTCTCATCAGTAATCACCTACACACCTATTGAACCTACAAGGCCGGTCCATGACTCAATCAAATAAACAATAAAGAGTCCATCAAATGTGATAGGGTGTCCGTGAGGGTTAACATGCCCCCCTTCTTGATGTAGATTCCTTCCTCGGAAGCTATTGAGATGAAGCTCGTTCGTTGAGGTGGAAGAGCATCCGATATTGAATGTCCTTAACCTTCTTCAATCACTACAAAATCTACCAAAATTAGCACAGTAATTGCATTCTCATATACAATAAAAAGAATTTGTAGTTGTAGGCACACAAATTGATTGGTAACAAAATCCTAAACAATTTGTCAGCAGTAAACATTAAACTGTAATATAATCAAACACATAAGTAGTTGTAAAGGTTAAAAACTAAACAAGTATGGGGTTGCTAATTAACGGTTGAGAGGCACTAGAGGTGATCAACTATTAATACCATGGGAAAGCTTCTCAATTCTCTCTGGTCAATTAAGCTGTTTAATCGCGTGAGAGCCAAGTATTTCATGTCCGAGGGCTGACTAGAGGCTATACCTAGAAGACCTTGTAGTTAAGCTATGATAAAAGGAATTGCTCATGAAATTATCGCATGACTTATTCCCTTTTCTTTGATCCCCCAAAGTTTTTTCACATTGATTCAATTTTGATGTGTGTGCTTATTTTGTATGCCTTGGGCTTTTTTCTTTTTAAGGAAAAGTGCCACATTAGGAACCTTTAGGGATCTAGTACCATAGGAAATACATGTGAGTGAAGTACCAAATCAAGCTGGGATTTCTCTTCCAGCTTAAGATTTTACATTGTGGCACTTTTGATTTTTCGTTATTCGTTTTCAGCATTTCAATTCTGATCTTTGGGGGGTCATATGACATTGTTTCCTTCCCCATGCTCATCACACTAGTAAACTTCCTTTATAATACTTAAGGTAAAGGTCAATATGGACTAAGCCCACTAGAAAGCCATAGTATATTGCACACAATGCTGCCTAAATCAAATTAAGAACCTAGAGTAACCGTTGATTATTAGGAAGGCATTCCTCATGGTACTAAGAGAAGATCTCTAACTCCTAACTTGGTCAAACTAGCTTAGTTAAATTGCTTGATTCATAAACCTAGACATGGGATTATGAAAAAAAATAAATAGAATCTAATGTTTAATCTAAGAAAATTTGCTAAATATTGTGCTACCAATCACATTTAAAGCAGACAAACATTGATGCTAAAAAGAAGACAAGAGTCAATTCTAATGGATAGGAAACACCTATTCTTGTTGATGATCGTGCTCACTTCTAAGAGTGAACGATAGCAAGATTCCATGAAGTTCAAAATACTAACAATAGCAACGTGTTCCTGTACATACTAAAAAAACAAGGAATACCTCTAGGAGGCACATCACTGGGAAGAGGCACCAACCTTTATTGGATACAATTAAATAGCATAAGAAACCCTAACCTAATTATTTGCACCCCTAGAGAGTCAAGGGAACACGATATTGAAGAATATGGGTGGGTAGCCCTAGGTCTAAACCCCTACCCTTGTCATCATCGAGAAAAACAAATTCATCATCTGTGAGATCATATCCGTGTAATCATGTAGCTCTTCCTCATCATCATTAGAGGCACAAATGTTCATTACGAACGTCACTAGGCTTCTATAGTCATCTTGGACAAGAGGATAATCTTGTGCAATCGGAGAGATGTCCTCTACTAAGTATGAATCAATCGTTGTCAAGAGACGTATCAGCCATTCTAACTCCTCAAAATTCCTCTCACATGCTAGCGCATCTACCAAATACTATTCACATGCAAGCACCGGGTAGACTATGTGAAGCACTTGTGAAAAGTAAAGAGGGTACCTCTCACCCAAGGTAGAAGTGGACGACTCTAGTGTACTAGCCATATCTATACACACAAATAGATAATAGTTAGTGTGCAAATTTATAAGGGTCATGTCAAAAGGTCATTTTCTTGTGCATAATGTGTTTTCATGATTTTGGGTCATGTACTAGAACTTGTACGTTTCCAGCTTTTTATTTGGTGGCTCTCGCTCTTTTACTTTTTTACTTTTTGTTTTTTTAGTATAGGGCTATATATATACCCCATATATACATTCCCTCATATTGGAAGATTGAGAGGTCGGGGAGAAAGGTTAAGAGGGGAGCAAGTGAATGATGGATGTCAACAAACACTCCTCCCTTCCTTGGGTAGATCATATCTTTTGGAATGATGTCATCACCTTTTGAAACCAATTGTCCCAAGTTGTCATGGGTGAAGACTTTGACCAATAGTTATTGACCGACCTAGGCATTTCATCTAGTTGCAAGGGTGGTAAGGTACTCTCCCATGATTTTATTTGCAACGTTGTTGTAGGTGGTGAACTTACAATAGAAGGTGCAAATCTTTCTTTTTTGTATGGATATGTACAATGGTAGGTGGAGGTTGTGTTGAACCTAGTTACATTTTTGTATATGAACTACATGAAGAGCAAGAAGCTTCATTTGCTTTTTTATTTTTGAGCTGAGCGGAACAAGCCTTTCTTGCTTGGGTACCCATACTAGCTTTGGATCCGGTGTATAGTGTTTTGTGGCCTTTCCCTTCCCACGATCTTCAATCGGCTTTATCATTATAGGATTTGTTTCACATGGGTCAGGTGACAGGTAAGAACACAATTTATATTTTGGCACCCAGATTTGATCATTTTCTTGATAGTAACCTTGGGCTTTCAATAGTTGTTTAGGAATCCAACACAATGTATTCTTACATTTCTTGGAGCGAGTGGGGTGTTTCTTACAAGGTTCCTCTTTTTTAGCATAAAAAATTGGTGTTAAAGAAGCTTTCGGGACCCATTTGTATGTTTTCTTTGTTATATTAGGATGTGTGTTGTGTATCTCAAGCTTTGTTTCAACCACAAAAGCTGAAGCTCTAGAGAGTTGGGCTATAGGGACATATGGTTCAACCTCCTGGACATGAACGGTTTTGGGTTTTATATCCTCAAGAGGTAATATCTCAGGGACTATGGCTTGAGTGGCAGGGCTAAGAGTTGGTTTCTGCTTTGTGACACTCCCAGTCCCTTAATAAATAGTGCATTTGGTTGCTATCATCCACGTGCATCCTAGGTTTATATTACCTTCCATAGTTCCAGTAGGCATGACTAAAAAGTCTTGAGGGACAACCCCGTTATCATAACTAAGAGAAGTGTGTCAGATTCCAAAAACCATAGTTTTTTTCTTGTTGACACCCTTGACTTGGATAATCTCTCAGATAGAGATGGATTTTCCAATTGACACCACACTCCATATGACAACAGATTATATTTAGCACTTGTGTCCAATAAGGAATTATATAGCACTTTCCCATAGGTGCTATTTTTTCCCATAGGTGCTATTTAACTCAATAGGGCTTTATAGAGGTGTGTCAGAGTCCAACCAATCATCCTATCTTTCAATGCAAAATGGATGTGTAACTCCAAGGTTGGCCTCTCGTTGGTGCCTTATACGTTGTTGTTGCTCCTTAGCCTCAGTTTGAGCTTGTATCTTTTTTAACTATGCTTGTGTCTTGGTAGTCTTTTTTTAATGGATGGTATGTAGCTCCTCTTGGCTTAAAGGATCATAGTATCTTTTAAATTTTCTTCCATTGAGGAATCCAATGGTTTCAACTCCATCAAGAGTTTCCACACGAATGGTACCTTGTGGGGTGATTTCGCATACTCTATATGGTCCTTTCCCCACATATTTCAACTTTTTCTTTTCATTACGCACTCTATACATAAGGACTTTATCACCAACATGATATTTTGGTTATTTAGATGATGGTAAAACGATTTCTTTCTCCTATCTTTCTCCACAAGTGCATTTTACACAGCCAATTGCCTTTCTTCGTCTAACCTCTCTAACCTCTCAACAAGGATATATAAACGCTCAACTAAAGGGTTACCATCCCAACCTTCTTGTGAAGCTACCTGTAGACTAGGAATTACAAACTCCCATGCTATAACTGCTTCTTGTCCATATACCATTTTGAATGTGTACAACTAATAGCCACTTTGTAAGAAGTATTATAAGCCCATAGAGTTAATGTCAGCTTCTAATCCCAATATGTGCGATGAGCTTCCAATGTTTTGGTAAAGATAGAAATTAAGGTCTTCTTAGTTCTCTCAGCTTGGCCATTTGCTTGTGGATAATAAGGCGTGGACTTATGGTGGGCTATCATGAATTTTGTTGTGAGTTCCTTTATCACTTCATTTACAAAACGAGTACCATTGTCACTCACAATCTCAAAGGGACAACCAAATCGTGTAATAATGTTCTCAAAGAGAAACTTGGTCATTGACCTTGCATCGGCCTCGCATGTCACCCTAGCTTTACACCCACTTTGTCACATAGTCAGTGGCAACAATAATACATCGAGATTGAGTGTTATGAGTTGTCGGACTAATTGGGCCTACAAAGTCTAAACCCCACTTTTGAAATGGTTGAGTCACTTTAATAGGATGTAAGGACATCTTATCCTTTCATTTTGTGATCTTGTAACGTTGGCATTCATCAGATCCTTTTGCAGAAAGCGACGCATTTTTGAATAAGGTAGGCCACCAATAGCTTGATGGCAACACCTTTCTATCAGTTAGCTCCCCTGAGAAATGTCCTTAGGCTATACCCATGTGGGCTTCTTGCAGTATGTATAAATACTCATCCTCACAAGCACAACGTCTAAGAATATCATCCTTCCCTATCTTGTAGAGAGTTCTTGCAATTAGAGAATAAGGTTCACATTCTTTTCATAGTTTCTGAGCTATATCCTTTTGAAGCTCCTTCGGTGGAAAACCATTAACTAGAAAGTTCACAATATTGTCACTCCATTTAGGCATGGACTTGACTAAGAACAGGGACGTATTGGGCAATTCATCATCAATTCCAATAGGGGCATTACCATTGGGTATGCAAGATAAATGATCTACCATGACATGTCTTTTATCAGGTCTCACCACAACAGTAAAATCAAACTCAAGAAGAATTAGCAACCATCGTGTAATTCTTCCCGTGGAACAAGGTTTATTTACTACATACAACAATGCCTGATGATCAACATAGAAAAAAACCTTGTTGGCAAGAAAGTAGTAGTGAAATTTCTTCACTGCATAAATTATAGCTAAACCTTCCCTCTTTGTAGTGGTGTAGTTTCTCTCAGCATCATTTAATTCACGACTTGCAAAGCTAATGGGGTAGTCCAATTTATGTTCTCCTGGTTGAGCTAGAACACACCGAATAGAAAAGTTTGATGCATGAATATGCACATGAAAAATTACATTTCCAATCGGGCACACATAAAATGGGAGCGCTTGTCAAGGTCTTTTTCAATGACTCATAAGCATGGTCACCCTCCGTAGTTTAGTGGAACTCAATAAGAAGTTTGTACAATGGACGAGCTATCTTGACAAAGTTTAAAATAAACTGCCAGTAATAACCAACATGGCCCATGAACCTTTGAACTCCTTTATAGTTTTTAGGTGGTGGCAAATCAGCAATGGCCTTAATTTTTCTCTCATTTACAGAATCCCATTTTTGGACACTATATGGCCTAAAATGACTCCATGTTTAACCCAAAATTGACATTTGAAAAAGGGTTTAAGGAGATGCGATACAATCTGCACTTCTCAAACACTTTTGGTAAACATGATAGATGTTCCTTCCAAGATGAATAAACACTAAAAGTAGTGATTATCAATATTTAGAAGGTAGCAGGAGCATTGGTTAAGCCAAAAACGATAACGCAAAATGCGGATAGTCAAAATTTGGTTCTAAAAGTCGTTTTTAACTTGGTCCTCTAGTGCAATTATGATTTGATTGTATCCAGAGTACCCATCTAAAAAGCTATAAGCTTCCTTTCTTGCAACTCTTTCAAGCACATGTTTTGAATATGGAAAGGGGTAATGGTCTCTCCAAGTGGCGGCATTGACCTTCTTGAGATCTACGCACACTCTGAGTTTCCCATTGTTTTTTGGCACAATAACTATTGGAGACACCCATTCTAAGTACTCAATAGGGTATATGAATCGACATTTGACAAGATTTTCAATCTCTTCTTGAAAAATCTTTGCATACTTAGGATTCATTGGATAGGGTTGTTGCTAAACTGGTTTAGCTATGCTGTTCATGGGGATCATGTGTTGCACCATGGAAGGTGGAACACCTTTCATATCATGATATGTCCAAGCAAATATATCCTTCAATTCCTTGAGAAGTCCTTGAAGTACATATTCCTTAGTCTCTGTCAGATCTTGGGCAATGAAAACACGTTTAGACTCCTCACATGGGTCTGCTAACTCTATTTCTTTAACTATCACTGGACTCCATTGCTTCCATCAATAAAATTCCTCTGTGCCTTTGTATACACAACCTTACGTTCCTCTATGGTGTAGGATTTGAAATGTTCAGGTGTAGGATGTAAGTCTATGGGGTCTTGTCATTCTGTGGACTGTGATTTCTCATCCGCTTCCTTTTGTTTTCAAGCTAACTCTCAATTTTGTTGTCTCCTTACGGTAGGGCTCAACTTTGTCTTCTCTATAGCCTCTAGCTAGGCAATGTCAATGGGTTGTGGACTACACCACATAACGCTTTGAAGGTATTCACCCCAGTTATCTACCAACTTTCGATGAGAATCACATGCCCCTATATAATTAAGCCATTCTTTGGTAAAATTCTTCTCGTTTATTCTAGCAGGCATATTTTCTCGATATCGTCGCCTCTTATATCTCTTACTCTTCTTGTCTAATTTTCAATTACGGTCGATCTCTAGTGAAGAGTCACTAGATGAATCACTACTTGTGTCTTTGCGCTCTTGGATAGATTGTCATCTAGGGTACCATTGGGCCCTGAATGGTTTGTCCTCACATTTGTACCAAGATTTAAGTCAAATTCTTTGTCTTCAGAGTCATATTCAATTGATGATTTTGACTCCAAATCATGTGGGCTATAGTGAGACGCTACTGGTTCCAATGTTAGTCGAGCCTTCATCTTGTAGGTCATCAAAAGCTATATGCATTGCTCCTACCATATTGAAGGGTACGAGTTGTGGCATTTCATCCCCCTCAGGTGTTACCGAGTTCGTCCCCCTATTTCCCCAAGTGTCTATGCTTGCGCTAGGTGGACACAATCCACATTGTCAAACTCAATCATCCAAGGTACAACATCCATATAAGGATAATCTTCCCCAACATTAGTGTCCATTTTACACGTATATTAATACTGCAATGGGGACGAGTAAACCGTGGTGTCAGATCTATGATCAATCATAAATATGTTTCCTAGAGGATGTGCCCGACCAGTTACAAGATCAACTTGAATGACAAAATCTTGGAACTACAAGTAGCCACGGTTTTTAGGCTAGTCAAGCACCATTTTTGCTTCCCTCATGAAAGGATGTCCTAAGATCATCTCAGATGACATAGTGTGCGTGGAAAAATCTATAACAATGAAGGTATTCCTTATTTTTTGTCCAAAGACCTTGATCTTGAGATATTCTAGCATCCCAATAGGTTTAAGATTAGTCCCATTGGCCATCTTTACCATTATGTTTGTAGTCCCAAGGTGAGGTCTTCCCATAGTTTCCCAGCAATTTTTAGTCAGAATGCTAACCGCAGTGCCACCATCAAGGATTCCCTTCACAGTTAATCCCTTGGTAGTGATTGGTATGGTCGCATTGGATTCATCGCCTTCAAAGTATTGTCCCAACTTATTAATAGGTATTTCAACAACAGAGTTCTCATCTAGGTTGGGTTGTGGATCTAAGTTGTTCCTCCTCTATTGCTATATCCCTAGCTCCATCCATCTGTGAAAATTGTGGTAGCCCAACTTTAAGATCTCCATTAACCAAAGCTTGAAGAGCTAAGAATATCTCTGGGTCTCCATATAGTTTGGATATGATTGTGGTTCTAACTTTTGAAGCCATGAAATCCATTAATTTGGCAATATTTAACGGTAGGTTGTGGGCTTCAGCCCTTTGACGTGGGGAAGATGGGATCTCCATTTCTTTGATAGGGTGAGGTAATCCCTATGTAAACATTCTCTCCAACAAGAAGGGAGTAGGTCCACTTTCCCATGACTTAAAGTCACTTTCTTCTTGGATGACACTAGGTATGGCTAGTGGTCTATGGACTTTGTGAGGTTGCTTTTGCATAGGGAACACTATGCCGGTAATCTAGATCTGCCTAGGTGATGGCTCTAGATCCCTTTGGGTCTCTTCTACCAAACCCATTAATTGCTTGACTCGCTCAATCTCCTCTATAGGGTTTGGGTAAGTTCTTATCTTCTTCTTGGGTCCTAGCCATTGTGGCTCATGACGATCTTCCTTGTTTATTTCTTTCCTAGTGGTCGTTTTAGTCTCCATGGTTTCACGTGAATCAAAATCCTCTTTAGCGTCATTCATATATACGGGGTCGTCACCAGCCCCTATGTTGGTCTTTGAACTGGGGTCTGACTTTTGTGATCTCTTCCTTCATGTTTTCTTCTTCTTCTCAGATTGGGCAATTGATGCTGTGTCTCTTTCTTCAATAATATAATTTTGGTTTTGGAGCATCAATTGTGTGACTACATTTACTGGTACCACAATTGTACTTTGTGTTGGCTGCTCAATAACCTGAATTAAATTCAATGGAATTATCTTTGGTGCATTTGATTTATTTGGACATTGGGCAATCAAATGATCTATGGCACATCAATTATACATGAGTATCGGCATTGTAGATGTGCTCACTTGATTGATTTGCATCACTGTGGAATTCTTTTGTAATCTAATAGGACATTCATCTATACGATGTGAACCTCCACACTCACACCATTGAAGAGGCAGTCTCTTGGCAGTGTGATTGATATTTTGGCCTCTTGCCGCAAGAGCAACTACTTGATAGATATGTTTGACTTGTCCCCAATAGTCCCCATGTAGTATTGTGGACTTTCTTCAAGTGCATCAATCCCATAGGCAATATTAGGGTCTATATTTTCCTCACAGCCTTCCAAACCATCAATAGATGTCTCACAATCCACTTAATTCACAGAAGTGATTCTCTTTGTAGAAGACTTTCTCTTATAGTAGAGGATGAGGGATCCATCTAGAGGTAAGGTCACCCTTGGTTGCAGTTGGGTGTCTTGTGCTGAATGACTACTGTCAATGATTCTGTGATAAGCTTCTACTTTAGGTAGCCATATTTTAGAGTTGCCCTCATAGAATCCATATTTTCCACATGTCTTATTTCTTTGACGGTCTTTCCTTGTGCCTGTTGTGGTCGTTCTTTCTCCCAACTGAAGTGTTTTTCTTTGCCTCGATAGATCGGATTGCTATTTGTGTGAGTATATATAAGCTACTACCTTGGGTATTTTGGCCCAAACATTAGTGTTTCTTTGAAAATAGACTTGAAAAATGATTGACTCATAAGGTGCTACCCACCCTATTACCTTTGGTTGTTGAGGTTGTTCTTGTGATTGTATCCAAAAGGATCTTTGACTTTAATGTGCTCTTTGGATACCAATGTCTGGTTGGTTCTTTTAAAATTGTTCTAGAGGCTTTGTTGTGATGAAAATTTTGGTGCATACACTTTTTACTTAGGTTTCCATTACATTTTCAATTATTTGGTATTTTGATGTAGAGGCTTTGTATAGGGTTTGATGAAGACTTCTTGAAGGTAAAAAAGACTTGCCAGGCTAATCTACTTTAGTATTTGAATTAGCATTACATTTTCTACCATAGATGGCTGTCTTTTTTGCATGAGCTTGAGATGCTTCTAGTGTTGGGATGTCAAGCTCAACATGTATGCCTCATGGATGACTACCATAGATAGTCATCATCTCTAGAGTGCCTTGGTGGATACACTTATCTTTGTCAGTGATACTACATTTGTAATACACCAAGTTGTTCTACCTACCAGAGTGATGAAACACTTATCCACTCATCTCACTCACTAGCGGTTCACACTAGACGGTTGTACTAGTCACCTTTTTATGTTTTATTTTTCCTTATGTTTTGTAGACCTCTTATCTTGAGCTAATGAAGATGAAGAAGTACAGTCTTTTGCCTCCATCTTTGTGTGTGTGCATGCGCGCGTTCATGCGTGCACTTGCAAGACCTCAAGCTCTCTCCTTCTCTCTCTCTTAACATGGTATCAGAGCTTGGTTGTGTTTGAGGAGCTTGGAGCAGCAAGTAGGAGCACTCTAGGAAGCGGCTCAGTATTTATGGGATCCATCTTCAAACGATCTCCAATTGAGGTGGTTTCTGTTGGAGATTGTGCATTTTAGGGTTCTATAGAGTCCTTTGGACTAAAATTATACAGCCAAATCTCCATTTCGAACACGTTTTGATCCCCGTTTTGGAGTTATAGTGTGTTATCATGTAGAATTGCTAAGGTTTGTGATTCTCCAGATCTACACATTGGTGGTGCAAAAAGCTTTGATCTGGCTATAGTGTGCAAAAATACTTTCTGGCAAAGTGAAACAGGTGTATGTACGTAGATTGTGGTTACAAGTGATAATTGACTATTTTTAGCAGGCCACTCAGAGACTTGGTGAAGGGCCTACGGCATCCACTAGGAAATATGTAAGATAGCACATGCAAACAAAATAAGGGATGTACATTTACAAAAAAATGTACTTACATAAAGGGTTTTTTAAGTGAGAGAGTGAAATTTTCATACATAAGGGCTAGGTTTTTTACAAACTGCATACATAAGGGGTACACATGATACTTGAAAATACACATGTAAGAGAGTATTTAAATACCTCTTTTTGCACATGCTGTATGAAATTTTCACATAGTGGACTCCCTGGGGTGAAAGGTTGGAAACATGTCGTCCCCAACAATGATGGCCCTAACCAGATTTTTAGTGAGAAGCTAGACAAGAGTAGATTTCATGCTTGGAAGTTCAGAATTACAAATTTCCTTATGGTTAAAGGTTATTGGGACTACATTGATGGAGAGAACAAGATAGCACCATCGTTACCAGAGGAAGATGCAAGTGTTGCACAAATAAACATGTTTAAAGATTGGAACCAGGGACCTTGGAAGGTCAAGTAGTGGCTTTTTGTGAGTGTCCAAGACAAAGGCAAGGAGTCTGCAATTCAAGAGTGATCTGAGTACTATATAAAAGAAAAATATGTCCATCAATGACTATTCATTGGAGAGAAAGAACATATATGAGTCACCTGCATTGATTGGTGTTATAGTCAATGATGATGATAAGGTAGAAGTCTATTATTAGGTTTGGGTCTAGAATACAAATAGTTGAAACTCATATCCATCTTCAAGAGAACATTCCCTCATTTATAGATTTGGTTTCTTTATTGACTGTGCAAGAGAAAAAACTTGAGGAAGATTCCTCTACGCAGGGTGGAAACAATTCTAAATAGGTTCTTTTTAACAATAGAGGAAGAGGTAGAGGATGTGGTATAGGTCATGGACGAGGCCGAGGAAGAGGAAACCACCAAGCACAACAAAGAAATAACAATCACGGTCAGACCACAGGTGGTTCAAGAAACTGTTGAGGCATGAGGAGTCCAAGAGGCTGTGGAAATGTCCAGCACAATAATTCAGGTCATCACAAAAATGTAGTATGTTGGGATTGTGGAAGACATTATCACTTTGAACATGATTTTCTAGATAGGGGGTAGCAAAACAATTAGATGATGCAAAATAATTATTTCAACAATTAGTCCAGCAAGAATGTAGATGAGCCTGAGAGTCTATTTGTGATGTAGCACATGCTGAACACTATGTTCGCAAATGTGGAAAAATCCAATGATAATGTTTGGTATGTGGATTTTGGTGCATCAAATCACATGACCAATCATGGTGAGTGGTTCAAGGAAATGCAGGCTTTACAAAGTTCTAGTTATGAAGAAAATGTGGATGATACTACACATCTCATTATGCATACAAGAAATGTGCCATTGTCTATGATAAATGATAAAGTGAAGTACATGGCTAATGTATGGTGTGTACCCAACACGACAAAGAATCTAGTATCTATTGGGAAAATGGTTAAGCAGGGTTTGCAAATCAGGTGTAACTCCAATGGTCTCTTTGTCAAAGAACATAAGAAGAATGGAAGGTTGGTTGCGCAAGGAAAGAAAGTGGGCATACTGTTTACTTTTTGATGTAAATGTGCTCGAGGTGAATGATGCCATGTTTGCACAAGGTGCAACTATTGTTCTAAATATTGAGATTTTGCACAAATGTATCGGTCATGTAAATTTTCATAGGCTAAAGATGATGCAAAATAATGAGATGGTTACAGGTTTGCCAACATTTAAGGTTGTTGAAATGCACAAATTCTGAAGCTTGTCAATTTGGAAAGCATGCAAAAGCATCCTTTTCTCATAATAAGCATGTAAGAAGGAATGAATTGGATTTAGTGCATGCATATGCATAAGGTTTGACAAAGACTACATCTATGGGTGGATGTAGATAATGCTTAAGTGTCATTGATGACCATAAGAGGAATGTATGGGTCTATTTCATGAAGCAAAAAAGTGAGGTGTTTATGCTCTTGTAGAATTTCAAATTTATGGTTGAAAAATAGAGTGGGAAACATGTAAAGTGCCTGAGGTCAGATAGAGGGGGAGAATTCTTCTCCAATGAATTCAATGATTTTTTGAAAAAAGAATGGAATTCAGGGGCAATTTTCATGCAAGTATACTCCACGGCAAAATGGTGTTGCTGATCTAAAGAACATGCACATTGCAGAAGTTGCTAGAGTGTTGATGAATGGAAGAACATGCCTCATTGTTATTGGGTTATTGTTGTTGTTATAGGTGTTTACATTATGAACATGACCCCTACTGATGCACTACTGATCAAAAACCAGATGTATGAGATTTTTGCATGTTTGGATGTATTGCTTATGTGTGTGTGTTGAATGAGCTAAGAAATAAGCTTGATCCAAAAGAAAACCAATGTGTGTTCATTGGCTATTCCCTTGAGGAAAAAGGGTACAAGTGTTACAATCCTATCATGTGTAAACTGAGGGTGAGCAAGGATGTTGTTTTTAATGAAATGTGAAGTTGGTATGTTGATATAAAAGATGATTTGGGTGTTGTTCTAAGAGAGATTGTGGCTGCAAAAAACCAGATGCACAATTACAAGTCTTGAGTAGGCCGCAAGGGTCATCTAGTGCACGTCATAGTGAGAATCCATTGAGTGGCAGGAGAGTGGCAAGTTGTGTGAAAGAGTGAGTCCTACTAACTCTTCAAATGTATCAACAAGGAAAGAGAAGAAAAAAATTGATGATGCCCCTAAGTTTCTAAATTTGAGTGCTGGTGATGATGATGGTAATAGTAGTGGATTTGATCAGAGTTTGGATGAGAAGTTTGGCATACCCTCTATGAGGACTCCGAGTGCAAGAAGGATTCAAGTAGGGAACAAGGCACCTAGAAGTGATCCTAGACCACGCAAGTCTGAAAGAGAAAGAAATCATGTGCCAAGATTGACTTATGATAGCTATGTAGCTTGTCATTGTCCACATATGGCAAAGACTAAAGAGGAGGTAGAACCCACATTTTTTGAGGATGCTATCAAAGATGAGAAATGGTGGCAAGCTAGGGATGTGTAGATGGCTACAGTCGATGCAAATGGAACATGGGAATTGGTGCCATTACCTTGAAAAGATGAAAAGGCAATTGGATGTAAATGGGTTTACAAACTAAATCATAGTGTTGATGGAAATGTGAGCAGGTACAAGGCTAGGCTTATGGCCAAAGGTTATGCACAAACTTATGGGATTGATTATGAAGAGACATTCATAACCGTTCATGTGTTTATTGCATTGTCTATCGCGTTAAAATGGGTGGTGAAGCAAATGGATGTAAAGAATGTGTTTCTTAATGAAGATTTGGAGGAAATTTTCTATATGAAGCAACCACAATGTTATGAAAATATGAGGCTACGTGACCTTGTATGCAGGTTAAAGAAAGAATTGTATGGTCTTAAGCAAGCACCTACATCTTGGTATGAGAGGATTATGGCATTCCTCATTTCATCAGGCTTTGGAATGTCTGATGCAGATTGTTCACAAAAGAATGAGGTAGGAATTGTGGTGATAATGCATTTATGTGGATGATTGGAGGTGATAATGTGGCTGAAGAAGAGGGCATGCAAGCTCTACTTATGCAAGAGTTTGAGATGAAAGACTCGAGAGACTTGCGGTATTTCTTGGGCATTGAAATTATTTGCACTAAAGAGGGTGTATGGTTATCATAAAGACAATATTCTTTGAGCATGTTGAAAACGTATGGTTTGGTTGATTGTAAGCCAATTGCAATGACCTTAGATGAGAATTTGAAGTTGGTAAATGAGGGGGTAAATGTTGTAGGTCGAGTGCTTGAGAATGCTACCATGTATAGGAAGCTTGTAGGCATCTTGATCTACTTGACTATCTCACTTCTAGACTTGAGTTACAGAGTTGGATTTGTGAGTCGGTTTATGTAGTCTCCTAGGACACCCCACATGGATGCCGTGAGGTGCACTTTTCACTATGTGAGTGCTACCTTGGATTGTGAAATCTTTTATAGGGCTGATGTGGAGTTGTAGCTCTATTAATACACAAATGTGGATTGGGTTGGTAGCTCATACAATTGTAGGTCTACCAACGGATTCATGTTTTCACTTGGGAGTGTTGCTATCACATGGAGCAACAAGAATCAACCTACGATTTCTCTTTCAAGTAAAAATGCGAAGTACAGGGGTGCTGTAGTGGCAACATGTGAGGTAGCATGGCTAGGATTTTTACTTCAGGAATTTGAAGTACAGGTACAGAGCCCGGTTGTCATCCATTGTGACAGTCTCAACAATATACAATAGGCATGAAATCTAGTGTTTCATGCCAATACACAGCACATTGAGGTGCACTACCACTTCATGAGGGAGAGGGTCTTAGTAGGTGACATGAACCTTGAGTACATGGCAATGAATGAGCAGGTTGTAGATATCTTCACAAAGGCCCTTGGAGCTGAGAAGCTACATTGATTTTGAGCGATGCTTTGTATACAAGAGATGGAGCTGAGCTTGAGGGGGAGCATTGAGATGTCAGTCTCAACATGTCAGTGTCTCCTATAGATGACTACCATTGACAATCATCATCATTGGTGCGCCTTGGTGGATATGAATATCTTTGTCAGTGATACTACAGTTGTACTACACCAAGCCGGTCTACCTCCTGGAGTGATGGAAAACTTATCCACTCACCTCACTCATTAGTGGTCTACACAAGAGCATTACACTAGTTACCTTTTTATTTTGTATTTCCCCTTGTGTTATGTAATCCTCTTATCTTGCGTTAGTGAAGAAGAAGAAGAAGTACAGTCTTTTGCCTCCATCTTTGTGTGTGTGTGTGTGTGTGTGTGTGTTCCAATAACATTATAAAATGTACATCAAAGATTCCTATCAAATTACAAAAGACACTAGAAACTATGTCAATGAAAAGGTGGTATAATTCCCATTCATAGTACATAATAGTCTTTATACACTAGTACTAAAATCAAGAGCCTGAAATTATAAAAGTCTGCCATCTTCAAGCCAAGGAAAATTCAAAACCATAGTTGAGAAGGTAACCCTCACCTGCACCCATGGAAACAACACAACTTTTAGTAAGCATTGGCATCGTATGTAGGTGATGCATGGGTATCCCACATGTTATAGATGTCACCCAACTAAATTACTTTCAAAGATAAATAATAAGAAAGGTAAAGCTACTCAAATATTTAGAGATAGTTTCATTTACAAGGAAAAAATCCTATGGAGCTTATTTTGATTTGCAATCTCTCATGAGATAAGTCTGGAGACGAGTTTTATGAGGCAATTTAGCCTCGAAGTGGGCCACATATACCTGTTTCTTGACTTTACTGAGTTTGGCTATTTTTTTAGGGTCAGGGATAGTGCTCATACGTGAAGTCAATCTATACTTTGGAGTCACCTGTAACATAAAAAGATGTTAGTAAGTAAGTCCTACACATCCCTAGATGGATTAAGCCACCATATTTAGCTATATGAGTAGCCATAAGGGACCATGCACAACCATACTTGGTAACCATATTCACAACCATATTTAGCCACAACCTATTTTGACTATATTCACACCCACTTGGCCATATGAGCATCCATATCTAGACGTAGCAACCATATTCAGCGAAATGGGCAGGCTTCAGGTAGCATCCACAACTATATTTGGCCACATTTCACACCCTTCACCACCATAATCATAACCATATTTGGCCACAACCATTCTTAACCATATTCTCAACCAATCATTTACAACTATATTTGGCTACATGAGTAGCTTTGCCCATGAAGTAGCTAGCATTCCCATAACAGTCATACTCAAGAGCATGCATGAGTTCTATATTGCTATATTGTTATACCGATACTGGTGTACTGGTAGTGCTATAATGCAATACTGGTATGTTCATACTAGTATATTGGTATTGGTCTTAAATTTGTAGTGTTGGTACTACTACTAGTAGTACTGGTACTGGCACTACTGGTATTGGCCAATACTTGTATTGGCAGTACTGGTATAACTGGCAGTACTAGTACTGATAGTACTGGTATAATTGATAGTACTTGTACTAGTAGTACTGGTATATTGATAGTACTGGTATATGGGAGTACTGGTATACTGGTAATGGTATATTGATATTGATACACCAAATAATCCTTTCAAATTACAAAAGACACTAGAAACTATGTCAATGAAACGGTGGCATAATTCCCCTTCATAGTACAGAACAGTCTTTATATACAAGTATTAAATCAAGAGGCTGAAGATATAAAAGTCCACCCTCTTCAAGTCAAGGAACATTGAAAAACATAGTTGATTAGGGTAACCCTCACCAAAGGGTCAAAAGAAGTAGCCAACTATTCCCATAACAGTCATACATTGACTTAATATAGTTAAGAACATACATGAGTTCTACTACCATATCAAAGGTGAATCACAACACAACCAAGCAGCTTGGAGAAGAGTCCATATTGGAGACAAATTCACCCGATATTGAGTCGGAGCAGCTAGCTCCACAATAGCTTGTTTGTCTTTGCCTTTTGCCATAGATCCAACAACACACCCCCCCTTGCGAGTTAAATCCTCACAATCTTAAGGTACAAACAACTTTTCACTTGAGATGGAGCGGAAAACTCTGCAATAGCATGCTTATCCTTACCTTTATCCATATAGCCAATTACTAAACCCAACACCCTTGCGGGAAAAAAACCTCACACTCTCAAAGCACCCAAGTACTCACACGCTCACACAAGCAACACAGTACCAATGCTAAGTGAGCAAAAAACCGCTCTCCTTTATAGTGATGAGAGCTCATGGCCATTTCCCTTTACAGTAGTGTGGCAAGGCAACTTCAAGATGAAGATGATACAGCAACACCACATCATTAAGTGGCCGCATTCCTTCTGAGTTAGTGTGGCGGGCCCAGTTTCTACAACAACCTCATCTCGTACAAAGAACATGGGGTGAGAGAGATAGAGAGATAAGAGTGGGGAAAGAGAGAAGGGGAAAGAGGAAGGTAATGTGCAGTATTGCAAACTTGTAGTAGGCCATAGAAGAGGGCAAAAAATTCAGAGCGATCCCACCTGCCTTCCTTCATAGCACTTTAGTTAGCGACTATTGGTTCGGTGTTTATCAAAGGCACATCTAAAAATATTCCTATTGATTTTATTCCACTAATTTAACCAAGGCTCCTTAGGTTAAATGGTCCTCAATTAAAAAACACCACAAGGATATTAACACACAATCCCTAGCAATATGTGTGTGTGTGTGTGCGCACGCGTCTACCCGTCCTATCCCAAGCTCCATACACAATAGGTTGGCAACAAGCCCATTGTGTATGGGCCAACTTCCTCATCAAGTAGATGAGAGTAACAAAAGAGTCTGAGTATGAAGCTTTACTAGAGATGTGCCAAGTCATAGTGTCTCTAAAGAGAGTAAAGTTAGTTTTATCAACACAATATCTGATATAGTCTTCAAGGAAGACATTACTCCTATAGGAGTTTTAAGGCTTTGATAGTCAGTTTGAAAAAAGTATGGTTGTCATTCATTCTTTAGAATATATATTCCATACTTTTGCTCCTGTTGTCAGTTAAGATGCCATAGGGTCATGAATGCATCTAAGTACCTGAAGGCGAGGCTTTAGAAAGAGGCTCCGTAGGAAGCTCTAACATTTGAGATAGTGCTAAGTTTCGCGTAGTCCATAAAACATTATTTAGAGAAATTGTTAGCAGCAAGCTAACTTGAATAACCTTTTCGGAGCTTTTATCGTAAAAACACTATTATTTTGATGAATCAGGAATTTTGTAACTCCTACTTTTCAGATAAACAGTGTAATTGATGAGCTAGGGCTACAAGCTTCCAGATTGTATCAACCTGTCTTTAGTTAGAGCTCCCAAATTATTAGTCTTGACCGCAAAAACCTTGGCTAAGGTATAAAAGCCAATTTTTGTAGGTATTTTATAAGTTTTGGATAATAGAAACACAGTGTGAGCTAACAACGTTCACTTCTCTCCTTCTTGTGCTTTCTACTCCCTTCCATGTTGTCATATTGTAGTGTCGTCTGTTGCGTTGCAACTGCAGGTAAGAGCTCTATGCATTGACGTAAACATTTCATGGTAATCCGTAGCTTTTGGCATCGTTGATCCACAGTCTAATTTCATCATAAGTAGGAATTTAAGCTTCAAAATAATAAAAGAAGTACATGCAGGTCTTGGGGCATCATTGCTAAGCATTTAGATGCATTCTAGGTCAAAAATAACTAGGTCAAAAACTCACTGCTGTTGATAATCACGATTTTTACACTTGACCTAAAGTGAGATTTGAGACCATAAGAATGTGTGCTAAGGTCTTATAAACATGGCCTAGAAGTTTCAAAATGTTTGGATGTTATTTGATATTGTAATGGTTATGATTTGTTTGCCGATTAGCAACTAGCTTTTGGTGATTTATGTCATTTGAGTGTAGCTTAAGTTAGATGCGAGTTGTCTGTTGTTTTCTCGCTACGTCTGCAATAAGATAGGAGTGAGGTTAGACACCCGTGCCACATTTGGCACCGCTGCCAAGGATCGAAGAAACCTAAACTAGGAAAAAACACGAGCGTCTTGTGAAGTTGTCCTTTAACTTCCTCTAGGATCACCTAGAGTCAAAACTTTATAGCTTAAGATTGTCGTCTTTTGATGTGTAGAGGTAGCTTGGAAGTAAGCATACTTGCTACTTGCTAAGTACCTTATGGGATTGTAGGATTAGATTAGGGTTGAGAATGATTGATGGACGAGACAAGTCTTAAGATCAAGACTTAGAAAACCATAAAAAACAAGAAAATGAGTGTTTGTGGACACTTTCCACAACTACATTGCAATAGAACCTAGGAGTAGGGTAAGTAGAATCCCGAGGTGGGATCTCATGACATTGCTCTATCCAAAAGAATCAATTGTGAGTTGTTTATGTGAAGTTGCAGAATTTCAGGTCTACGGCTTGAAACAGTACCAAAAGACTGTCAACCATTCATTCCGTATGGAGATTATGCTTTAGAAGTTGTATGAACTAGTGGGTAAGCTTAACGATGCATTTGAGGTAAATTTTCAAGAGTTTGCAAAAACTCAGATTATTTACTTTTTCTTGACATTTTGGGCCAAATTAAGTTTTGAATTGACTCAGAGGCTTAAAATAAATCGTAAAAAGACTATTCACTGAAAAAGTTGAAAAATGTGTTCATTTTGGGCCAAAAGTAAATAATCACGATTATTTACTTTCAACTCAAAAGTGACCAAGGTTGATACCAAAGACTATATGCATGTATACAAACATCTTTTGTAAAAGGCCATATAATTTGTAACACCAAACTGACCAAAACCTTGGTAAAAACTGAAATCTGTACTGCCTGACGAGAACTTGAGTGTAAATTGGAAAACTCTTGTTCAAACTCAGTGAAACTTGACTCATAGGCTTATATTGATGTGTTAAACAAGTGTACATGCTCAATTGACCAAAAAGATGCAAAAATTTGCCAGAAGTAAATAATCGCGGTTATTTACTTTTGTCCCATTTTTCAACATTTTTGACCAACCCAACATACCACTAGTTTTAGCATGTTATATTAAGACACAAATCAAATTTGGTAAGATTTGGATCATTGAAGTGAAAATTATGGCCAAATTTGTAAAGTCAGTCTGTGGACACAAAACTATTGACCATTTGAACAAGGATTATCCAAACTTGATCAAACTTGGCTAAGGATCTTAAATTGAGCTGCATAACCATTCTGTGTCAACATTGTGGCAAAACATTGTATAAAAATACCAGATGTAAATATTGTGATTATTTACATCTACTACAAATTTAGATATTTTTGCACATTTGAGTATACCCCAGGGTCAAGCATCTTAAGTAGACCACACAAATCAAATTCGGTGAAATTTGGATCACAAAAGTGAGACTTAAGCCAGATTTTTAAAAACTGAGTCTATGAACATGAAACAGTTAATAACTCAAAAACAAATTGTTCAAACTCAGTGAAACTTTCCCAGAGACTTTAACAAGTTGAATACTCGGCAAATCAAGCTAAAAATTGTAAAAATTTGAGAAAAGTAAATAATCGTGATTATTTACTTCTGATACACGGGGACATAATTTTGAGCTTGTACAGTGTTAGAACAACATAATACAAGGCCACCGGTCGATTTTGGGTTCAATCGGATGCAAATTAGTACATGTTCACTTAGCTTCGAGGTTGCAGATTAGTCCTTCGGCTTTTTGCAAAAGTAGAATCTGAAAGTCTCAATTGCTGACTCACTTAGCTCAAATTGAAGTGATACACATAGACTAGTCACAATAGCTAGCAAAAATTGTACAGTCTTTGTGAAAGAATAGCTAACTTGAATAAAATTGATACTACAAGAATCAAGTTGCAGACAAGGAATTGAAAGCTTCACAGAAGTTGAAATCAAGTCAAGCGAAAGAAACTGATAGCAAGTCAATTCGATGATAAGTACTCTATCCAAGGCTTCACAAGTTTATATGAACCTTAGATCTGGTTGTGTACTAGCAAAGGAAGGCATATTTGGAGAGATCGCTAGTAGTGTATCCACCAAAGAGTGTGAATCAAGGCGATCACTTGGACACTATCTTTGAAGAAGTCCCAGACACTTTTTCAGAATCAACATCTAAATTGTTTTCCTATTTGACTCATTCAAGAACTGGAACGACAGGTTTACCTGGATCCTAATGAAGAGTATTCTATTCGCATTGATGACCATGACATAGAGTTTGAAGAGGAAATCAAGGCAAATAAACAAGGAAAAATGTACATGGATACAAATGGAACTCAATATTTATAAGTTGAAAACCCTGATGTGATAGACAAATGGGGGTTAGAAGTGAATTTTAGATATGGCAGCAAAAGAAGGATTACTGACTTTAGACTTCGAGGGATAGGATCAAGTTTATTTGAAGCATTTGAAATGGATGAGCATGGATAATCCTAGGATCGAATTCTATTGTTGGAAGGATAGAAATGTCAAAGATCTTTTATAGACTTCTCATGCCAAATTAGGACAATTAACACCCATGAAGATCATCTATATCTTCAAAATCAAAGACAAGGGTTCAATAGATCTACCAACATACCTATTTAGGGATTATTATAACAATAATTTTGTTATGATGAGTCCTAAGAAGGTGGAAAAAACCAAATACCAAGGGTACTCCATAAGGTATTAGTTATTGGACCAAGTACAAGAAACTATTCCAAGAGAGGAACCCACGAGAGATATTTTGGGAGCAATGTTAAAAAACCCAAAACTATCTCATCACAAAGAAGATCGGGTGACACTAAAGCCAATCCAGGGCTATATGAGTCACTATTTCCAACAGGCTGGTTTGAAGGACTCGCAACAGGGCCAATTGTGAGGAGATCGAGAGTTGAACCAAATAGACGTGTCAGACCAGCTGATTTCAAAAATGGGTTAGAAAATACAGTGGATCTGGGGATCAATATGACCACTTAGCAAGCTTTAAACAAGTGCTAAGAGCAGAACGCATATTTGATTTCCATACTCAGTTTGAGGGATTTGGAATGACATTAGAAGGAAAAGAACTAACATGGTTCCAAAACATTCCACCAAGGTCAATCATGGACTTAAATACATTAGCTCAAGGATTTCTAGCTGCAAGTTCCGAAACGGGGATCAAACATAATACGGTAGCTCAAATCTATAGCTTCAAACAGAAACAAGGTGAGTGTGTTGGGGATTTTGCAACTAGAATGAAACAATACATTGCAAGATTCCTAGAACTAGAAATACATGCGGAAGAAAGATTAGTATCATTGTTTCTAGAGGGACTACTAAACAAAGAACTTCATGCTATATTGTATAGCAAGAAACATATGACCCTAGAAGAGTGTGTGTCAGATGCTATTGACTTAGGAGAAAATTGTGATATTTTCAATAAAGAAGATGTCCCTAAGGATAATCAAAGTGAGAAGATAGCATCCACCAAACTAGCACAAGTGGGAATGGCTGCTGCAGTACCCCTTACAGCCATAGAAGACATGCTCAAAAGGATGAATGAAATGATGAATAACATTCAAAAAGCACCTATGAGGGTACCAGGGCAAGGGATACCTCAATAGGGACAACCAATTAGGGCACAAAAATGGTGTGCAATCGAGGGTAAATGGACCAACCATGAGACCAATGAATGCTTTTACCGACCAAGTATGATGGAAATGTTCAATACGTGCCTATGAGGCTACGAGGACAACCCATGTACAGATGTCAGCCTAATATGGCCCCAGCTCAAAGAACACCAATGGGTATGGAAAGACCTCAATCTATGTTGGGTCAACAACCTCCATATACTAGACCTACTGAAGTACTTGTAAAGTACATATTTCACATCCACCACCAATGGAAGAACATGTGACTTATACTACACCAGAACTTGCAGCGATGTATTATGTAGCTAATCAAGGTGTTAGACCTCTGATGGTAAGACCCACGATTAAGCCAAGAATTGGAAACTGTCATAACTGTGGTGTAGATGATCACTGGAAAAATAAATGCCCAAAGCCTGATAAGAACATTAAGCCAGTTGAAGCTTTCTGTATACAATGCTACAAAAAGAGAGGACACTTCCCTGAAGATTGTCCAAAAAATCCTTTAAACAAGGGTAAAGCAGTAGTGAAAGTAGTCTAAGTGATACCTAGTAGCTCATCGTAGAGTGAACCCATTTTTCAAATCAAGGTAATCACGAGAGCCCGCTGCTAAGAAAAATAAGCATAACTCCTCTGATGATTCAGAGAATACTAAAATTTCCTCTCAAAAGACCAAGGGAAGCAGAAGAAAAAGGTATAAGATGAGAAAATAGAAACAAAGGGCTGAAATCGAGGAAAAATCCAAGAAACTATTCCAGGAAAAAGTGAAAGAAATTGGAAGTGAAATCAAAGAAACCACAGTGAAATCTAGAGGGTCAATTTTGGTAGACAAAATTTTTGAGCCAATCAATGTAGCCTTAGAAGCTTACCAAGCGGGACTTAAAGCAGTCCAAAACATGGAAAACAAATGGAAAAACTATCCTTCTCCTGATATGGAAGCAGCTAAGCTTGAAGCTTATCAAAATTTGGTAAGAATTACTCAAGAGATGCTGGAAAAACAAAAACCCAAGCTCGAGAGTATAGCAAAACCTGAGGAGCTTGTGGTACGAACCAGTAAAGAGAAATCCGAAGTGGTGGTAGAACCCCACCTTCAAACTAAAGACCCAGAACTCATAGTGGCTGACAGTGAAGATACCTTACATGGAATTCCGTTCTTGGAAGAAGACTCGCCATGACACTTATGGGTAAAATTTAGAGAGATTAATGATGGGAGCTTAACTTTGAAGTCAGCTCCTATAGAGGAAGTTTGGTTAGGCAATCTACCTTCTGATATGGACATGGATGTACAATCCTTGTGTGGGGATTGCGGCTCTGAATCTTCAGGAATGTCTAAACCAATGACTCTGAAAACTACCCTCTTACTTGGGAGATAACAAAGATGAATCCATAGTGTGTAAAACCACTCAGATAAAAAGAGCAGAACAAACCCTAGAGGTAGACAACATCCATTCAATCATATCTACACCCATTCAATCATGTCTACACCCATTCAATGCACTCTTACTTTAGGAGAACTATTAAAAATCAGACCATATTTATGGAATGATCTACAGAAAACTCTAGAGAAGGTGGGGATAACAGGGCTTATCGCAAAAAAATTGGAAAAAAACATGAATTGGATAACAAAGAGATTAGATCCGTTCCAATGAACAAAGTTGGAAAATACTACGAAGGGGAAGAAGGAAACACAACCCTTCCAGGGAGATATAATGATATAGAAACCATGGCAATATTGGAAAGTGGGGCAGGCATATCCATAGCCACAAAAGCAGTATGAGAATCATGGGGAAAACCAGCCATTAGACAAACTCGAATTCAAGTTGGCTTTTATTATGGGAGGTTCAAGTTTATTTCCCATGACATCATATGTTAATATAAGTCAAAGATACGAGCCTTCATACACTAAGTTCTAGGTTTCTAGGTCTTGAGAGACTCGAACTTAAGTTTGAGATTCACATCTATAAGTTAATGTAGAACTATCATCTGAGGCTTGCCTAATGAGCTCATTATAGTTAGTTATGTGGGCATATTACTTGTGTGCACATCCTAACGACCCTAAATCTTCTTTTGCTAGAAAACATTTTGTTAAAATCCTAATGCACAAAGGACGAGATAAATTTGACACTAGTCAAGTAGCACAATAACTTGTACTGCCCTTTGCTTAAGATTAGTGTTAGGATTCCAAACAAAAGATGTGATGCATGTGGGGCACAAATGGATTCTTGTTGGGAAAGCCTTTATAGATATCTCAAGATAAATCATTATATGTCTTCAATGAGAATCATGAGAAGTATTGACGTAGTGAAAACCTTTAAAAGTCCTTTGCAAATAAGGAGTTACAAGAGAAATTGGCAAAGAGATATGAAGGATTGTAGATTATACAAAGATATGAAAGGCTTTTTTTGAGCCTATGGGTGGAACAATGGTTGGGTTCTTGCATATCCAATTCCAACATAGTTGGAATCAAATGTGATTGCAAGTCGATAACTATCCAATGAGGTTTAAGAAACCATTGTGATTCATTGAGCCTTTAATGTAACTTGTCATGGTAATTGTGAATAATTTTGAGGCCCCATTTTACTAAGAAGACGAAGAGGTGTATTTGTATCCAAAAAAATCAATGTTTCTAACTAAAGTAGTGATGCTTTGGATTCATTTCCTTTAGCATAAAGATTACTAAACCAATGTAATGTTAAATCCCTTTGCATCTATGTGTATGAAGTCATGAATTGCATCTCATTCTTAGTATTTTCCAAGGCTACATCACTTTGATTGATTAAAAATAGTCACATCTAGTAATCAAGGTGTATGCATATCTTATTTATCATGCATGAGCTAGATTTTATTAAATACAATGTGCATTTTTTGAATATGTACGTTTATTGATGTGTGTGTGTGTGTGTGTGTGTGTGTGTGTGTGTGTGTGTGTGAGAGAGAGAGAGAGAGAGAGAGAGAGAGAGAGAGAGAGAGAGAGAGAGAGAGAGAGAGAGGGAGAGCCTTCTATTTGGAGTTGTAAGTTTATGAGAATATTAAATCAAATTGTCAATATGACTAGCATTAGCCTTTGGTATGGTGCTAATTATCTTTGGGAGTGGCACTTAGTGTCGTGGTTTCATTCCTCCAGAGTTTTGTAATTACAAAACATAAGCCTTTTTAAGAAGGAAAATCATGACATGGTTATTTGGATGAGCTTATGTAAAAGGAAATCATGATTTACTTGAATTATTATGGTGAATCTATCTAACAATAGTGAAATAGATTACACATTGGATCACTTCAAATATTTTCATGAATGAGAATATGATGGCATTTGGTCAGTTACCTAAAGCAAGAAATAAATGATAATATTGGGTTCACACTTATTTCATCTATTTTAGATACCCCCAATTCCTATATTACCTTTAAAGTTTTTTTGACACAACCATTGACAATCGAATTTTTTTGTGATTTATTAATTTCTTGAAATATGCGATGTCTTTATTTCTAGTATTGTTAGACTTGTTTGGTTTGATAATACATTACCATTATATTAGTTCCACTTGTTATCTTGGCGTTTTTTAGCACCACATTATTTTGGGATCCCATCAATTCTATTTAATGCAATCCTATCAATGTTGCAATGAAAATCTCTTTATTTTATGTATTTTTATCACATGGGAAGGTGATAGTGCAAGATAAATTTAAAGTGAATGCTTCCAATGTTCTCACATTTGATTTATGTATTCATATAATTTTATGCAAAAACACTCATTAAGTGTTGAACGAGGGATACATTTCAATGCCATAACCAAGTGATCACAAAAATGCTAGCTAAAACTACACAAGTGTATCACTTAGATTTCAAGTATCCTCTAAAGAAATGGGACTTGAATAATTCCCAAAATTCATAAATATGTCTTAACACACTTTTTCAATAGTGGACTTTGGAAAGAAACTCAATTATGAAATCATCTTGGGAAGACCTTTCATGCGACAAGTACAACTCATCCAGGATTGGGGAAACAATTATCTGTACCTGAAGTTAGTGGGATCAATGACAAGGGTTTATCTAAAAGATCACACTTATAGAGATGTCATGAAAACATCCATACAAGAGTTTGACTCAGTCTCTTCGGCTGAAACTAAGCTTCCATCTTGGTTGAACAAGGAGACACCTATGTGGATTGTGGAGCTTTAGAAAACGGGAGCTTAAAACGAGAAGAATGTATCTTAGAAAGGGATTTCAAAGATGAAGCTTATGTACCTAACCTTTTTCGGAGCATTTGTTTGAGCCATTTGAGTGGACCCAAATTTTGGCAACAATGGATGTGTGTATAAATACGTATATGCCTACTCAATTTTGCAATGAGGATCGCTATGACATAATTCTCATGCAAATGATCTCAACCCTTCGCATTGAAGATGAAATTCCAGAATCCAAGGACTTAATGAAATCTCGAAAAGTCTTTTTACACCTCTACTATGATGCAATAGACGGACCAGAAGAACATTCAGCTACCTTAGATGATTCGAGGTCGAACTAGGCTTAATGAAAGCTCGAGAAGTCTTTTCAGACCTCTACTATGATGCAATAGACGAACTAGGCTTAATTTTAACTAGCTTGAGATTCTACCTCAAAGGAGGCTCGAACTTAAGTTTGAGCCTCTAAGAAGCCTCCAAGGGAGACATTAGGAGATTTATACTTGAAATTCAAGGTTTTAGCAAGTGATTCTTGTGTAGCATTGGAGTGTGAGTCTAGCCTCATGAGCTGAATGTAGCCTACTATAACACATGTAGGTGAGCTTCAGATCACTAAAGCTTTGAGCCTCACCTCCCTATAGTGGAATAGAATATGCAAGTTGGATTTTATTATGGGAGGTTCAAGTTTATTTCCCATGACATCATATGTTAATATAAGTCAAATATACGAGCCTTCATACACTGAGTTCTAGGTTTCTAGGTCTTTAGACTCAAACTTAAGTTTGAGATTAACATCTATAAGTTAATGTAGAACTATCATGTGAGGCGAGCCTAACGAGATCATTATAGTTAGTTATGTGGGCATATTACTTGTGTGCACGACCTAACGACCCTAAATCTTCTTTTGCTAGAAATCGTTTTGTTAAAAGCCTAATGCACAAAGGAAGAGATGGATTTGACACTAGTCAAGTAGCACAATAACTTGTACTGCCCTTTGCTTAAGATTAGTGTTAGGATTCCAAACAAAAGATGTGATGCATGTGGGGCACAAATGGATTCTTGTTGGGAAAGCCTTTACAGATATCTCAAGATAAATCATTATATGTCTTCAATGAGAATCATGAGAAGTATTGACGTAGTGAAAACCTTTAAAAGTCCTTTGCAAATAAGGAGTTACAAGAGAAATTGGCAAAGAGATATGAAGGATTGTAGACTAACATCTTTTTATGTTATAGGTGACTACAAAGTATAGATTGGCTGCACATATGAGCATTGTCACTGACCCTAAAAAAATAGCGGCAATTAAAACTCTGTAAAGTCAAGAAACAGGTATATGTGGTCCACTTCAAGGATAAATTGCCTCATAAACTCATCTCCGGCCTTATCTCATGAGAGCTTGCAAAGCAAAAGGAGCTCCATAGTTTTTTTTCCTTGTCAATGAAACCATCTTTGAATATTTGGGTACTTCATCTTTCTTATTATTTATCTTTGAAAGAAATTTAGTTGGGTGACATCCATGACATGTGGGATACCCATGCATCACCTGCATACGGTGCCAATGCTAACTAAAAGTTGTGTTGTTTCCATGGGTGCATGTGAGGGTTACCTTCTCAACTATGGTTTTCAAAGTTCCTTGGCTTGAAGATGACAAATTTTTATATCTTCAGGCTCTTGATTTTAGTACTAGTGTGTAAAGACTATTCTGTACTATGAATGGGAATTATACCACCTTTTTATTGACATAGTTTCTGGTGTCTTTTGTAATTTGAAAGGATTCTTTGGTGTATATATATATATATAACACATAGACCTAACACCAAGAATAGTATTGATACTATTCAAAGATTTGAAGACACACACGCACCTAACACCAAGGATAGTATTGATATTATTCAAAGACCTAGTTACTATATTTAATCCCTCTATGTGTGTCCTCGATAACTTACCTTGGACTGATCCTTGAGGGATGGGGCTCTCTTCACATGGCCCTTATAGATTCTCTTGGTTGTTTGAAGGTTGAAGAGGCTACCAGTTCTTACCTTTGGTGGTATATTACTGTGGGACGGGTGTCTAATCTCACTTCTATCTTATTGCAGACGTAGCAAGAACCATGAATATAACTGTCAATGCATGGGATGAAGCTGACTCGACTAGTGCATAGAAATTACAAGAGGTTGTAAATCTCTTAGAAAACAACAAACAACTCACATCTAACTCAAGCTACACTCAAATGATAGAAATCACCAAAAGCTAGTTGCTAATATGTAAAGAAAACATAATTGTTACAACATTAAATGACATCCAAACGTTACAAAACTTCTAGGACATGTTTATATGAACTAAGCACACATGCTTATGGACTCAAATCTCGCTTTAGGTCAAAGTGCAAAAATCGCGATTATTAATAGCAGTGAGTTTTTGACCATATCAGGAGAGATAACAATGTTTTCGACCCATAATGCATGTATAAATGCTTGGCTATGATGCCCCAATACCCTGCCTATACTTTTTTTATGATTTTGAAGCTTAAATTCCTACTTATAATGAAATTATGCCGCGGGTCAGCGACGACAAAAGCTATGGATTACCATAAAATACTTACGTCAATGCGTAGAGCAAAAACCAGCAGTTCCAACGCAACAAACGGCACTGCAATGTGACAATCAGGAAGGAATGAGGAATCACGAGAAGGAGAGAAGTGAGCGTCGTTAGCTCACATTGTGTTTCTATTTTCCAAAACTTATAAAATACTTACAAAATATGGCTTTTAGACCTTAGCCAAGGTTTTTGTGGTCAAAACTAATAATTTGAGATCTCTAACTAAAGATAGGTTGATACAATCTGGAAGCTTGTAGCCCCGGCTCATCAATTACACTATTTATCTGGAAAGTAGGAGTTACAATATTCTCGATTCATCAAAATAATAAGTGTTTTTACAATAAAAGCTCCAAAACAAGTTATCCAAGTTAGCTTTCTGCTAAAATTTCCCCCCTCCTTGACTATGTCGTCCCTTGACAAAACTTCATGGATTGAAGTACCTTTTGGGTTGAGGAACTACGAGGCGGTCTTTAAGCGCATGTAGGGATTTTTCATATGTGATTATTCTTTCTTTGTCAGGAACTTGTAAGGACTGTATGGTTTGGAGTTGTGTATTGTGGCGGTCTCTTTGATAAGAAGTGGAAGTGTTGAAGGTTTAGGCGAGCTGGTTCTTCCACTTGCCTTTGGATGAGATTAGAAAAGGTGGTCACAACAATATCTTTGGTAAAATTACATGTTGTCTTTCTGTCTCTGGCCTGCATCATCATACCTTCAGTTGGCAGATTTAGTACCTCGGCCACTATCTCTTTAGTGATTACCACTTTACCTTCTGCCCTTGTTGATCGATGATTTAGGCTGACCCATATTCTTTGATTGTGGATAGTAATTCATATGCCTTCTGAAAATCCACACCGCATGGTTCTTGGTCGGAGAAATATCTTAGTCCTAGCCTTTTGTTGGCTTCCTTAGTGTCTGGCTTGGCAGCTACATCATAAATCTCCTTTGGTAGCATTTGTAGTCCTACTTGGTGTCCTTCTTCACTCTTGAATTTGCTAGTGAAAATAGTTGTGTTGTTTTCTTCGAGTTGTTCCTTAGAGAAGTAAGTTGTTGTAGGACTAACCTCACTCCTATCTTATTGCAGACATAGCACAAACCACGAATATAATTTTCAATCCATGGGATGAAGCTGAATTGACTAGTGCATAGAGGCTACAAGAGGTTGTTAATCTCTTGGAAAACAACAAACAACTTGCATCTAACTCGCATCTAACTCAAGCTACACTCAAATGACTTAAATCATCTAAAGCTAATCGCTCATTCGCAAACAAATCACATATGTTATAGCATCAAAGGACATCCAAACATCACAAAACTTATAGGACATGTTTATAAGACCTAAGCACACATGCTTATGGTCTCAAAACTCACTTTAGGTCAAGTACGAAAATTGCGATTATTAACAACAGTGAGTTTTTGACCTAGTCTTTTTCAACCTAGAATGCATCTAAAGGCTTAGCAATGATCCCCAGTACCTCGCCTATAATTATTTTATGAGTTCAAAGCTTAAATACCTACTTATGATGAAATTAGGCCGACCAAAAACTATGGATTACCATGAGATGCTTACGTCAATGCACAGAGCTCTTAACTACGGTTGCAACACAATAGAGTGCATTGCAATGTGACAACCGGGGAGGGAGTAGGAAGCGCGAGAAGGAGAGAATTGAGCATTGTTTCTCACGCTGTGTTTCTTTTATCCAAAGCTTTTTAAAAAACTTACAAAAATTGGCTTTTATACCTTAGCCAAGGCTTTTGTGGTCAAAACTAATAATTTGGGAGCTCTACCTGAAGATAGGTTGATACAATCTAGAAGCTTGTAGCCCCGACTCATCAATTACACTATTTATCTGGAAAGTAGCAGCTATAATATTCCCGATTCATCAAAATAATAAGTGTTTTTACATAGTAAGTGTTTTTACAATAATAGTTTAGCCATGTAGGCCGCTTCTTTCTCAATGCTTCAAATTCTTGCCATGTCCTTACCCTTGGTACATGAAAAAATGTTGGGTCTTTCTGTAGTGCGGAAGGTGCTCTTGTGAATAGAATTAGATATCTAGGATTCTTGTTCAACCAGCTCTATCTCCACTTGGGTGGACATCCTCTGTGCCTTCTGCCTACATATCTTTGCATAGTCTTTCTTTTACCTGTAATAGATCTACTTTGATCAAAGGGTATGGCAATGATTGCTGATGCCATTGTGCATTGATTTGGTTGGGAGTGATTTGAGTGACATTGACTGAGTGGAGAACTCTCACCTCCAAATACATCCCTGCTTTCCATTCAACATTTGTGTCATGAGTGACCTGTTCCTTTAGTGCATCTTCCTCAGCTTTAGGCAGTTGGACCATAGACACTTGCTCAGCTTCAGTGAGGGATACCTGAAAATCTTCTTCTTCTCCTAGCTCTTCTGTCGGCTGTGTTTCTATCTCAGCAAAAGAGACTAATGGATTGGTTGCTCCGAGAGACCTGTTTCTACCTGGGTCTCTGGTTGTCCCTCTCTCAATAGCTGATTGACTTGTTTTAACTCTGCTATTTCTTTGAGCAGTTGCTCCTCTCTTTGGACCCGCAAAAGTGCAAGGTATCTTCTTTGTGATTGCTCTAACTTCAGCTCTAACTTGAGATGCCTATTTTTCTTTTCCAAATTATTATAGACTTCATATGTACCTTTGATCGAGGCAAAGCCAAACTTTCTCTTATTTGTCTCAAAAAAGCTGCCTGATCATTGATCCTTTGCTCTGAGTATTGCAGAGAAGCGTTTGCTACATTGAGCTACACTTGGATCTTCTGTACTGATAGAGTAGTGGTTAAGAGTTCATTTGTTACCTCTGTTAGCTCAAGATCTCTAGCCTTAGCACTACGGATAAGTGCTACTATTCGCGTTTTTTTGGTCATCATCTGCATGTGCTTGGTTTATTTATTTACTTGCATGATGACCTCATTGTTTGTTTTCCAATCTTTAGGCTCTTCATGAGTCTATTGAGAGGTTTCAACCGCCTCAGTGTGTGGCTCTTTGGGTGGTGCTGTGATGGCTGCTTGTGGTTGCGATAGGGGTTGTTCTTCACCTTTTGAGGCGTTCCTGTGCCTCAGCTGCTTCTGTTGCTTGACGCTTTGTGGATGCCTCTGTTGTTTCTTGTTGGGTGGTTGTAGAAGGGTATTTCTCAGTTTGCTCTATTGGTTTTGGTTGTTCAAAATTTGTTGCTACCTATTCCTGGTGTTCAGGATCTTTTTCTTTGGCTTCCTCGCCCTCATTGGGTTTAGATGTTGGTGAAGGGCGAGGACTTGGCATTGGATGGTCTGCCTACTTTGTAGCGGGTGAGGTGGGCTTTGGAGACATCTCTTCCTGATAGTGCCGTGTCTCGGTTTGTTTCGTAGCCTCCGCTTGTCTTTGTTGTTCGGTGGCTTCTTCCCTTGCTTTCCTCTCTGCTTCTTGAGCTTCTTTTAACTTGAGGGCTTCTGCCTCTGCATACATTCATTCAAGGTAGCACGTGGGATCCTCTACTTATTTCCTTGCAGGTTTCTTGGTCCTGGGTCCCCTTATTTCTCTTGGAACCCATCTTCTTGGGTCCTCACCTGCAGCTTGGCGGCTTCTTTCATAAGTTTGCTTCTCTCTTTCAAACCTCGCCTTCTTTTGCTGAGGTTCTTCTGGATGTGTAGCTACTGCTTTCTTCTTCATCTCTTCAATTTTGGCCCTTCTCTCTTCATTGTCCAAGCTCTCACTGCTATGAGATTTGTGGGAGCTTTTGATAGATTCTTCATCTGACTTATAAACTCTTTTTGATGAACGGGTGGTTCTGGGAGAAGGTTGTGCAGACACAATCCATGTGTTCTGATCTGGGACCGGTGGCACATTGTCAGCCATGCCAATAGCATGATATGCTATTCTCATCAAAAGTTAAGGCGCACCGAAATAGGTGATTTTACCTTCTTTCTTGGTGCCCTTCAGTGTTGAAAGCACATACTGTGCATGGTCAATTGGCTACCTGGTTCTCAACTTCAAGACTTGGGTGAAGGTAGTCGCAACCACATGGTTCGGGGTTGTGTAGCATGGCGGTATTTTTTCTAAAAAGTGCAAGTGCTAATGATATAGGTGTGCTGGTTCTTCCACTTGCCTTTGGATGAGGTTGGAAAAAGTTGTAGCAGTAGTCTTCTTGGTGAATGTGCCTATTGTCTTTCTATCTCGGGCCTAAATGTCATCCCTTCAGTCGGCAACTTCAATGCCTCAGTCACAATCTCTTTTATGATCCCTACTTTGACTTTTTTCCCTTGTTGGTCGATGATTTGGGCTGATACATCCTCTTTGATAGTAGACAATAACTCATAGGATTTCTTGAAATCTACGCCGCATGGTTCTTGGTTTAGAAGTCCCTGAGGCCCAGCCTTTTGTTGGCTTCTTTTGTGTCTGTCTTGGCAGCTACATCATATATTTCTTTTGGTAGCATCTACAACTCTATTTGGTGTCCTTATTTGCTCTTGAACCTGCCTGTGAAAACTGTGGTGTTGTTTTCTTCAAGCTGTTCTGTTGACAAGTATGGTGCCTTGGCCGTCTTCCTCACTGAAATTGGGTCTAGCTGGTAGGGTGGCAACTCTAGTAGCTTTTCTTTTTCGCACACCATTTTCTTGGACTTCTCAACTGCTTGCATTGCTCCTGTTAAGTGAATACAGTGCCAAAGTTAATTTTTTTTGTAAATTCCGCTCTGGAATGCCTTTGAGTTTGAATTGTTGACAAATTGAGTCCAATTTGCTTCAAATCAATTTTGGAGCATGCATAGATGCATAAAAATATGTAAAGATCAAAACCATAAATTTCAAGCAAAATTTGTAACAAAAGTAAATAATCGTGATTATTTACAGCTGGGGATTTTTTCCAACTTTTTGCATTTTTGACATGATAGGTTTGAAGTATATAGCATTTAGGTGCTCTGAGTGAAGTGTGTGCTCAATTGAGTACATTGGGTGGAAATGGTGCCAGATTTAGGCTTGGAGTCTTTGAAACAGTAGATATAAAGGTATTTTGAATTTTTGAGATTCAAATTTGCTCAAATTTGATCAGTGAACTTGAGACATCATGTGCTTTGGTCCCATAAGGTCAAAGTTGCAATTTTCTCCCATTTTGGCAAGAAAGTAATTAATCACGATTGTTTACTTTTTCATCAAAATGTACATTTTTTGGTGCAACTTGGTTCTAGGCATGATGTAGACTCTGTGTATGAGATATGGGGTGATTTGGATAAAAAATGTGACTCAAAAATTGGCTTGAAAAGACTTTGGTGCGTTTTTTTGACAATTTCGAAGTTCTTCTTGATCATTTGGCTCAAACTTGAAATGTGGCATGTAATAGGTATGGACAAGTGACAGGTGAAGTGAAGGTACCATTTTCAAGCCAAAAAGTACAAAAGTAAGTAATCACGATTATTTACAATAATCCATTTGTTTGCTAAACTTGAAATTTTTTTTGACTTAAACATATTCAATACATCTAAAACAAGTCCTAGATTGAATTTGGTCAAGTTTTTGTCGTGTCGGAATCCGTGAAATCTATGTTAGACTTTAGCATTTTTGCAAGAAAATTTGCGAAAGTAGGTCTTGGAAGCCTAATTTAGGCTTCCCGCTTTCATCTGTCGATTCGATTGAAATCTTTTGTGCCTGTCCACCTTGTCCTTTTGATTATCAGTGTATCTTCTGTTGCTCCATCTGAGCTCGTTTGCTATTTATTATTAATTTTTGACCTATTTATTGAAAAAATCAAAGAATTAAATAAAATGCGCTAAAAATGCAAAGTGAAAAATCAATAATTAAGAAAATCCATTGAGAAACACTACTTTATTGTTTTTTGGTGGATTTCTCCATTTTTAAGTCTCAATATCAAGAAAAATAATGAAAATAAGCAAAAAAGACTATTTTTTTAATGATTTTTTGATATTATATACACTATTTACACCCATCACAGAGATGTCATCAGCTATATTTTCCTTGTAAATGATTTTGTAAGGGTATTATTAGGTAATTTTGTAAAAAATCACACGTTAATATCCAATTTTTTCCTCCCTCCTCAAACATTGCCCTTAATTACTTAGTTCCCTTCCACCTCTCCTAGATGGTGTACTCCGAGACGATTGTGTACATGGGTTGAAAAATCGTGTCTATGCATACCCATGGTTGGCTCTACCATGCGCTAAAGTTCAATGCAATTCAAACCCTTATGTTGTGCAAGAGTCGGGTCTTGAGTAATTAGCTCAAGTGTCCTGAGGTCCAGGTTTTCGTTTGCTGTTTCTTAAAGAGAAAATCTTGTACCTTGTGTGCCCTTCTCTTTATTGTACCGTCAGGATGCTTTGGCATGCTGATTCCTTGAGCTGTTGGTATCAATGGTGATGGTTGTTGAGCTTTAACTCATCATTGGTGTCTTGGTTTTTCTTCGATAAAATGTTCTGATTGAGTATTTTGAGACTTAACTCTCCATTGCTTCATTGGTTTTACAGTTTGCGAAGAAGATAAGTGATGCCTTAGCCTCTACCCATTTGGTCAAATAGTCCGTAGCTACAATGATATATTCAGCTTGGGTCCTATAAGCAAGTGGTTGTATTGGCCCAACAAAGTCTATACCCCAGTTTGCAAAATCTCTAGCCCCTATCATTGGTCTTAAAGACATGCTATCTACATGGGTTGGTGTTTTTGCTCGTTGACATGCATCACACCTTCGAACATATTCTTTGGCATTTGTAAGAAGTCACTGACCACCCTATGATTACCATTTAGATTGCTGTTGTGGTGGTTTCACTAGAAAAGTGACCTCAAGCTAATCCAGCATGTGCTTGTTCTATAATGGGAATATATTCGTCTTCATTTGCACAAAGATGCAGATGTTGATCCTTTCCTCTTCAATATAATTGGTTTCCAATAAGAGCATAGTCTCTTGCTTCAGTTTCAATTGCTCTTTGGCGGCATTTTGTCATATCCTGTGGGAATGTTCGACTTGACAAGCTAGTAACTAGATAGTTAATCCACTTAGGAACGAGTGATATTTGGAACAATGTCACATGAAATATGGGTACTTGTTTCTAGCATTGAGGATATTTTTTAACAAATGAGTGAACATCACTCCTCATAGTTGGCCAAAATACTCCAAGTCTCAAGATCCATTGCATAGCTTGGTCTTCCGCAAAGTGAAGTCCCCTATGGTAATATGTGTTTGACTTAGGTATTGGGTTTTATCCTCAGGATTAATACACAAAATAAATATTCCATCTTGATTTCTTTTGTATAGCCTTCCAGCTAGTAATTGATACATAGCCGATTGCTCACTTAATCCAATTGTAATAGGAAGTGGTATTTGCGAATCCACTTGAGCTATGATCATCAATGATACCATATTTTTTGACCATTTGGGTATCATTTCCACGGAAAATAGATATGAATCTAGTAGATCATTGTCCACTCTCTTTGGTGGTTCACATGAAATAATCCTTAATTAATGATTTGCTCTTTGGTGAGTGGTGCCCTTTTTCACAACTACAGTGAAATCAAATTCCAAAAGAATGATGAACCATCTCATTATCCTGTGTTGCATGGCTTGTTAACCAAGTAAGATAGGGCTTGGTGGTCCACAAAGAACACAAATTTGTCTAATACGTAATGTCTATACTTTTTTACGTCATAGATTATTCCTAATCCTTCCCTTTTGGTAGTTGTATAGTTTCTGTGTACCATATTCAACTGTCTACCAACATAAGAAATAGGAAAAAACAAATTTTTTGTCTCCTGATTGAGCTAGTATACACCCAACGGCAAAATTGGAAGCATCAACATGTATGTGGAATATCTTATTCCAATCTGGTGCTTTCAATATTGGAGCTGAAGTGAGAGCTTTCTTAAGCTTCATGAAGAATTCTTCACACTCATTAGTCCATTCAAAGAGTGTGATCAAGCTATACATGGGTTTTGCAATCATAGCATACATGTAAAAGAATCATCTGTAATATCCACAATGTCCCACGAAAGCTTGAACCCCCTTGACTGTTGTCAGTCTAGGAAATTCAAAAATAACATGAATTTTATCTATATTAGTAGTAGCTATGCTATTCTTAGACACTATATGTCCAAGAATTTTCCTTGTCTACCCATAAATGTGCACTTTTTAGGATTTAGGCAAATCCTATAAAGTCTACATTGTTTGAAGACCTTTTCGAAGTGTTCAAAATGATCAGCTCGAATTGATGAATGTACACATAGATCATCCATATATACTTCCAAGAAATTCTGAAGATATTCCTGAAAAGCATGGCTCATCAATCTTTGAAAGGTGGCAGGAGCATGAGTTAACCCAATAGGCAAAAATACCCCATTCAGTTGCAAAGGCAGTTTTATGCTGATCTTTGGGATCAACCAAAAGTTGACTGTATCCCGAAAAGCCATCTAAAAATCTGTAAGCTTCTTTCCTGCAACTCGTTCTAAAACATGCTCAATGATTGGAAGAGGAAATTTTTCTCTAATGGTAGCTGCATTCACTTTCTTGAGATTGACACACACCCTTTATTTTCCATTTTTCTTGGGTACTACCACAATTGGAGACACCCAATCTGTATTCAATTTTATAAATGAATTTCGATTTCTAAAGTTTTTTTATCTCCTTCTTGATCTTTCTGGCAAATGTTTCATTATATGTATATGGCCTCTGTCTGCTTGGTTTCACATCATCTCTCATAGCTATGGTATGTTGACAGATTTTTGGATCAACACCCTTGAGATCTTTATAAGACCAAGCAAAGATATCTCTATATTCTTTCAGTAATCTTAACAAAAGATCTTCTTCTTCTTTTGCCAGGTCGTTTGCAATGTAGGTAGGTCTAGGCTCTTCTCCTGGTTCGGCCAGATATCTTTTTTGCGTTTTCAAGTCCTTCGTAAAACTCGCCCTGTTTTCTTAGTTCCCTGATAGGTTGTCCGACTATGATCTTTCGGTCTTGGAGAGTATATTTATTGTAATGGGATGGAACACTCATTGCAACTTTACCTTCCTCCTCTATGGTTTCCATTTCAGTTGTATATATCTCCTTTAGAGCTTTTTTCAAATCTTGATACTTCTTTCTCCGTTCAACTTGTGTCATGGTTGAGTACTTGTCCTGGTATTTAGTTTTTTCTTGAGTTTTCTTTCTCATTTTTCTCAACATTTTTATATTTCTTGCTTTTCATTTCAAGGATATCTACCTGTGATTTTGTCTTTTGATATAATCATGTGCATCTATTTGCATTAGAAACTTTGTTTTACTAGGTTTGGATTTTAAGTTTCTGGTGTCTCTTTTTCTTCTATACCATTTTTGTCTTCTCGATTTCTGGTTTGGAAAGTAAAAAACCTTTTTCTCACCTCATTTTATGAGTAGTTTAGCTCTCACATGTTCTTTTTCCGACCTCGAATCACCTAAGGTAGCTGAATGTTCTTCTAACTAGTCTAATGCATCATAGTAGAGGTCTGAAAAGACTTGTCGAGCTTTCAATAAGTCCTTGGATTCTTGAATTTCATCTTCAATGAGAAGGGTAGAGATCATTTACATGAGAATTATGTCATAGCCGTCCTTATTGCAAAATTGAGTAGGCATAGATGTATTTACACACACATCCATTGTTGCCAAAATTTGGGTCCACTCAAATGGCTCAAAAAAATGCTCCGAAAAAGGTCAAGTACATAAGCTTCATCTGTGCAATCCCTTTCTAAGATACATTCTTCTCGTTTTAAGCTCCCGTTTTCTGAAGCTCCACACATCCAAATAGGTGTGTCCTTGTTCAACCAAGATGGCCGAAGCTTAGTTTCAGCCAAAGAGACTGAGTCAAACTCTTGTATGGGTGTTTTCATGACATCTCTATAAGTGTGATCTTTTAGATTAACCCTTGTTATTGATCCCACTTACTTCAGGTACAGATAATTGTTTCCCCAATCCTGGATGAGTTGTACTTGTCGCATGAAAGGTCTTCCCAAGATGATTTCATAATTGAGTTTCTTTTCCAAAGTCCACTATTGAAAAAGTGTGTTAAGACATATTTATGAATTTTGGGAATTATTCAAGTCCCATTTCTTTAGAGGATACTTGAAATCTAAGTGATACACTTGTGTAGTTTTAGCTAGCATTTTTGTGATCACTTGGTTATGGCATTGAAATGTATCCCTCGTTCAATCATTAATGAGTATTTTTGCATAAAATTATATGAATACATAAATCAAATGTGAGAACATTGGAAGCATTCACTTTAAATTTATCTTGCACTATCACTTTTCCATGTGATAAAAATACATAAAATGAAGAGATTTTCATTGCAACATTGATAGGATTGCATTAAATAGAATTGATGGAATCCCAACATAATGTGGTGCTCCAAAACGCCAAGATAACAAGTGGAACTATTATAATGGTAATGTATTATCAAAACAAACAAGTCTAACAATACTAGAAATAAAGACATCGCATATTTCAAGAAATTAATAAATCACAAAAAAAATCGATTGTCAATGGTTGTGTCAAAAAAACTTTAAAGGTAATATAGGAATTGATGGTATCTAAAATAGATGAAATAAGTGTGAACCCAATATTATCATTTATTTCTTGCTTTAGATAACTGACCAAATGCTATCATATTTCATTCACGAAAATGTTTGACATTTTTCTCTCTTTTATTGCTCCAATGTGTAATGTATTTCACTATTGTTAGATTGATACACCATAATAATTCAAGTAAATCATGATTTCCTTTTACATAAGCTCATCCAAATAACCATGTCATGATTATTCTTCTTAAAACGGCTTATGTTTTTTAATTACAAAACTCTGGAGGAATGAAACCACCACACTAAGTGCCAGTCCCAAAGATAATTAGCACCATACCAAAGGCTAATGCTAGTCATATTGAAAATTTGATTTAATATTCTCATAAACTTACAACTCCAAATAGAAGGCTCTCTCTCTCTCTCTCTCTCTCTCTCTCTCTCTCTCTCTCTCTCTCTCACACACACACACACACACACACACACACACACACACACACACACACACACACACACACACATCAATAAACGTACATTCAAAAAATGCACATTGTATTTAATAAAATCTAGCTCATGCATGATAAATAAGACATGCATACACCTTGATTACTAGATGTGACTATTTTTAACCAATCAAAGTGATGTAGCCTTGGAAAATACTAAGAATGAGATGCAATTCACGACTTCATACACATAGACACAAAGGGATTTAGCTTTACATTGGTTTAGTAATCTTTATGCTAAAGGAAATGAATCCAAAGCATCACTACCTTAGTTAGAAACATTGATTTTTTTGGATAAAAATACACCTCTTCATCTTCTTAGTAAAATGGGGCCTCAAAAGTATTCACAATTACCATGACAAGTTACATTAAGGGTTCAATGAATCACATTGGTTGCTTAGACCTCATTGGATAGTTATCGACTTGCAATTACATTTGATTCCAACTATGTTGGAATTGGATATGCAAAAACCCAACCATTGTTCCACCCATAGGCTCAAAAAAAGCCTTTCATATCTTTGTATAACCTACAATCCTTCATATCTCTTTGCCAATTTCTCTTGTAACTCCTTATTTGCAAAGGACTTTTAAAGGTTTTCACTACGTCAATACTTCTCATGATTCTCATTGAAGACATATAAAGATTTATCTTGAGATATCTGTAAAGGCTTTCCCAACAAGAATCCATTTTTGCCCCACATGCATGACATCTTTTGTTTGGAATCCTAAAACTAGTCTTCAGAAAAGGGCACTACAAGTTATTGTGCTACTTGACTAGTGTCAAATCCATCTCTTCCTTTGTGCATTAGGCTTTTAACAAAACGATTTCTAGCAAAAGAAGATTTAGGGTCATTAGGATGTGCACACAAGTAATATGCCCACATAACTAACTATAATGAGCTCATTAGGCAAGCCTCACATGATAGTTCTACGTTAACTTATAGATGTGAATCTCAAACTTAAGTTTGAGTCTCAAGACCTAGAAACCTGGAACTTAGTGTATGAAGGCTAGTATCTTTGACTTATATTAACATATGATATCACGGGCAAATAAACTTGAACCTCCCATAATAAAATCCAACTTGCATATTCTATTCCACTATAGGGAAGTGAGGCTCAAAGATTTAGTGATCTGAAGCTCACCTACATGTGTTATAGTAGGCTACATTCAGCTCATGAGGCTAGACTCACACTCTAATGCTACACAAGAATCACTTGCTAAAACCTTGAATTTTAAGTATAAATCTCCAAAAGGTTATTCTAAATCAACATATGAATGTGAGTCTTGGACCCAAGAAGAAGACTGAAATTCAAGTACAAATCCGCACATGATTGTCCTAAAGTAGAATACAAATATGAGTCTTCACTCAATAAGAAGGTTGAACTTTACTTCAAATCTCCATATCAAAGATTTCTCAAAGAATCATATTCAAGTTTCAACCTCCACCAATCAAGACCCATGAGCCACTTAAATTCAAGACTCTTTCTCTCATGAGGTAGAGCCTCAAACTTAAGTCCAAGCATCTACCTTAGAGACACCTTTGAAGATTGGACATAAGTTCCAACCTCCACTAATGTGGAGGCTCAAAGTGTTTCAATTTGAGCCTGTACAAAAGCACAAATTTAGCCCTTTGCTAAGTTCAAGCCTCTCTCTTTGAGGCTACTTAGAGACTCGATATTAAGTTCGAGCCTCCTCTAAGTTGAATCTCAAGCTACTTAAAGTTTAGCATGTACTAAAGCACAATTCATGCCATTATTAAGGTTAGTTTCTAATGTCTCCCTTGGAGGCTTCTTAGAGGCTCAAACTTAAGTTCGAGTCTCCTTTGAGGTAGAATCTCAAGCTAGTTAAAATTAAGCCTCTACTACAAAAGGACATGTTCAATTATTTACTGATGTTAAGTTCAAGCCTCTACCATCAAAGTTTCTTAGAGGCTCGAACTTAAGTTGGAACCTCCTGATCTAAGGTACATGTTCAAGCTATTTAATTTTGATCCTCTAGTAAAACATAGGTTTAGACCCTATTTACGGTTAAGCTTAAGCCTATCTTTGAGACTATTTAGAGGCTGGAACTTAAGTTCGAGCCTCCTCTCGAGTAGAGCAACAAGTTGCTTAAATTGAGCCTATTTAAGGTTAAGTTCAAGCCTCTCTTTGAGGCTGCTTAAAGGCTCAAACTAAATTTCAAACCTCTTCTCATCTAGAGGCATAAGTTGCTTTTATTTGAGCCTCTACTGTAGCAAATATTTTGGCCTTTATTAAAGTTAAGTCCAAGCCTTTCTCTTTGAGGCTCAATTCGAACATCCTCTAACATAGAGGATCAAGGTACTTAAATTTGAATCTCCATAAATAAAATGTTCGAATTGAGCCTCTTTGAGGCTCAATTTGAACATCCTCGAACATAGATGATCAAGGTACTTAAATTTGAATCTCCATAAAGAAAAGGTTCAGACCTTTACTGAGGTTAAGCTCAAACCTCTCCCTTTGAGTATGCTTAGAGAGGCTCCAACTTAAGTTTGAGCCTCCTCTAAATTAGAGGCTCAAGATTCTTAAATTGGAGCCTCTAACTAGCCTATTGAAATACAAGTTCGGGATTCTACATCAACTGCACCTGATTACCCCCACACTCTAATTTTTAAAGCATATGCATATCGGACGGGTCATTGGCTCACATAGGCATAGTCACCCATTGTCACGAACATGAGAAGAGGGCCAGAGTTGGCAAGGTTGCTCATCCCATGTCTCGACATGGTTGCCTTTTGGTGATCCTTATTGGTGGCAGGCATCAAAAAACCCATCATGCCACATCACTCATGTGGTCATAGCTTTAGGATGAAACTAGAGGGTGATCAGTGGCTACCTAGCAAACTCGCCATGCCATGCCACTCATGTGGTCATAGCTTAAGGATGAAACTAGAGGGTGATCGGGGTGCAATAGGTGATGGTTTTTGCCAGCAAGTGGGAGCCTTGGAAGTTAAAGGAGTAGCAAGAGGGAGCTCTAGCAGCCAACTCGGGTAGATAGGTAGCACATATAGGACCAATTAGAGGGCCCTTTAGGTCATTGGTCGAGTCCCCCATAGTTTTGCATTTGTTCAGAAAGCAGTAAAGGTGCTTACCAACACTTGCTACTTCCATTTGGGGAGCTTCACGACCCTTTTTCTATCCTTGTGTCATGGGTCTATCCTCTGCTGAAGCTAGAGGCTTGCATAATTCAGAGGAGAAGGCCGTTGTCGTGCTGTGACACGTACATAGTGGGAACGCATGCTTTAAGATCTATCTTGTAATTTTTTAGATACATAATTATCTTTCCTATAATGTACATATGCATATTTAAGTATAATAATAAGCCTTCTATCTCATCCTATTATTTTTCTCAAGGGTAACCTATTCTTACTTTACCATCAGAAAATACTATGGGAAAAGCATCAATAGCTGCGCCTCTTTAACTTGGGGCAAAAAGCATTGATTCTTTATTTCTACTATCTCATTATCATCTCACACCCTAGCTAGATCCTATATCTAGGGTAAACTCCAATATATATATATTCTATGTATTTTTCATATTTTTCTTATATTTCTTTTTAAATAGCTACCAGAAGGGAATTAAATCCTAGTGGGACACTAGGTGGCATGATTTCAAAGATACACTTATTTTAATGCATTATTGCAAGCATGATTACAAAAATTTGTCAAGGAGCAATGTCATGCTTTCATATGGCATGAGGTGTCCTTTGGAATCAAATGAAAGTCTAGGCTAAGGGACCACAGGAAGACTTTTGCTGCCAGAAATGAACCCTATTTTGATGAATTTTTTACACAAGGTTCCAATCCGAATTGGAAAACGATTTTAAACTAAAAATCGTAGCTAATGAGATGAATTTTTTGCCCATATTTTTACTTTTTTATTTGGAGCCACGGTTGAGGAGATATGATAAAAATACTGGACCCCAGTCTACCCACATCATGCAGGGACAACTCATTTCCAACTTTTCCAATTCATGTTCACACTGGCTCCTCTCTTCTTGTAAACCCTTGGGGGTTCCCTTCACCTATAAAAGGGGACCTTTTCTTCCTTGAAAACCACTCAAGCATTCAAGCCATTGATGAGAGTAATTCTTGAGGGAGTGAGTAGTAATGCCTAATTGTACTTAGCCATTAACATAAGCCTGAGCCTACACTTTCTCCTAGAGGAAGACTAGCCATCCTTGCATGCTATCCTTGAAAGATCAACTCTAATCAAAGAAGGGCGTGGACTTGGCGTATCAATCAAAGTTGAATTCTCCCCTCTTCTTCTCTCTCCATCAATAATGGTGCCGAAGGGTTTGTCAAGTAAGATGTGTTCTACATTGATGTTTTCTTGATTTCTTGTTGTTTTCTTTTTCATCTCTAACCCAACATATATATATATCGAATCTCATCTCCTTAACCAAACCTATCTCTCTCACTCTTAGTAATTCATCCTCTCTACAAATTTTAGGTTCTCCTTGCTACTACAGGTACATCTCTCCCCGCAGTATCCTTATTGCCTACGGGCAAGAATAGGGCTTAGGAGGGAAACTTCTCATCTCTTCATTTCTCTCATATCTACATTTCTCACATACTATCCTAGATGAATAACTCACATGATGATCATTTCTATCGCTTTCACTCTGTACGATCTATTAGAATTAACGTATGGATTAGCCATAAAATACACTTTCAACAACGTATAGTGTTTCTCTTGGACCCAAAAAGGCTTAATGAAATACTTCTATCACCGGATCCCATCATACTACCTCTCATAGACTATAACTTTTCTTTTGACATAAGCGTAGTTATCTTGCTATGAACCAAGAGGATTTGTACACACAATTAATCCCAATCACTAGACAAAATATATATATTATGGTAAGCACAAAACTACAATTCCAAAGAACAATTCGTAGCCTATTTGGTCAGCCAAGATTGAATGCCATTAACTCATCTATCAACTCTTTCATATTACCCATGATACGATATGACCATAGCCTTGATGTTTTCATCTTCATATTGTTTTGACATTATCTTTTGTGTTCTTTCTTTGTGTGTGTGAGTGGAAGAGAGCAAGAGTGAGTCTTCTTTGATTGCACTTCTTTCCAAACCCTAGTCTTCATGGCATCTATGGTTTAACTCCTTCATATAGTTTTTGTTGAGTTCTCTCACAAACTCTCACAGCCATAAGCCCGGTGCTTTCCTGGCAAGACTGCAAATTTTTTGACATATTTTTGGTGAACCTGACGCGAAACTGCCAGGGTGAGAATTTGTGGGTACCCATGGGTGATCATGTTGAGCAACAGGGTATGCATTTTGACCCATCAACAATGAAAATGTTTCAAGAATTTGAAATGTTCATGCAACAACAACATGCCACTCAAAGAAGGGAGATTTCAGCAACAAAGGCCATACAAGTGGTCGTCAACAGAATGGATCAATTCAATGGAAAAGATGTAACCAAGTACTTATGCGAGTATGTGAAGGAGATGGAGCTGCATCACGTGTCAGAAGGTGAGATGATATAAATATTTGAGCTAGTTGTTGCTCCAGAAATTAGGGAGCATGTTAGGGCAATTAAAGATGGGCATGGGAGAAATTGGGAAGAACTCAAAGTAGCTTTAAAGGAGGAATATTTCATGGAGGACTCGAAGAGAGTGACCAAAAGGACATTCTTAGAATGGGTAGTCAAGCCAAAGCAAGGGCTATCAATAACAGAACTACTTAGGGAATTTGAGCGACGCTATGCACAACTCACAAGGACAGAAAGGGCCACACTAGATGCAGAGAAGACAGATCTTTTCTTACAAGCTGCAGGTAAAGAGTTTCAAGAAAATTTGGAGCTTCTTCTTGAAGATAAAGATGCTGAGCAAGGACTAAAGACCGACTGGAATGAGGTTGAAGGTGCTGTCTCACTGCTTGCCAAACGACAAAGAAGAAGGGACAAGATGGTACTAAACACTACAAGTCCTTCCACCTCAACTCCTGACAAAATGGTAAAGCCTACTTTTATCACTCCTAAGTTTGATGAGTCCATGCTAGATGAGCTTGTGAAGGGAATGCGTGACTTGAAGGTGAAACTTGCAAAGCTTGAACAAAAAGGCCAACCATCATGGCCACTTCCTAGGCAAAGACAAGAAGGGTTTGTTAATAGATGTATTTGGTGTGATAGTACAGACCATGTAAGAAGAGATTGTGATGATTTTAGTGATGCTTTGTCAAAAGATGTTGTCTTTTTTAAGGATGGTAAAATCCACTAAAGAGAGACAGGTCTACCCTTGAGAACTAACTTTGGGAAGGGGGGAATGCAAACCTTAGTTGAAGATATGGAAACTAAGCATGCCACCTCTTCAGTTGAGGCAGCTACTTATGGAGTAAAAATTGAACATTTTTGTGATGAAGAGGTGAGTGACCATCATGGTCAAATTTGGCCAAATGTCATGCAAATGGCTAAAAAGGGAAATCTTACAAAAGAGATTCTACATGAAGCAGGTGATTACGTCTAGAAACAGGATGGAATGATCCAGTGGACTCATTGTCAGTGCATGCCTACATTACAAAATGCCAACAAAATGAGGCAATTAAGCACAGACGTGAGAATGCTGATGAAGGACCATCAAAAAGAGCTTCTAGAAGTGGGGGAAGAAGCGACTCAATTCCTTCTCAAACACCCTCAACACAAGGAGCATCTCCACCTGAAGTACTCATGGAGGAGTCTACAACAGGAAAGAAGAAAAAGCCAACAAAAGGTAAGACAAAAGGCCCAACTTATAAACTACAATCTGATATTGAGGTTGCTACAGATTTAAAGAAAGTCTTGGAGGAAAGGATCTTGAATAGCAAGATTGAGTTTACTCTAGGAGAAGTTCTTAGCATTGCAAAGCGTGAATTCTATGAGATCATTGACATCATCAAGAGGAAGAGGCAAACCCTTGCTGAAGTTTCTCGTCCACAGGTTGAAGGGGAAACCTCGAAGACACAAGGGATGCAACTGCAAAATAAGGAGAATGATGGATCTGTGGTAGGATGCTACCAATCTAGTGGGAGAGTGAAGCAAGTGCATTTCTCAAATGATGATGAAGAAGTTGAAGATATTCCTAGGAGTTACTATTCACGAAGTCATTGGGCAAGGGCTACTACAGAAACTTTGGTCAAGGTAGGTGATCTTGAAGAGCCATCTGTTTCCTTGATTGACCATGGTTCAAAAATAAACATAATGTCAAAGAGTCTCTACAACAAGTGCAAATGGCCGATGGACACAGATCATGGATGGATGGTAAAAGTGGCAAACAATTCATCCGGTGAATTGTATGCACCATGTCCAGGTGTGAAGGTAACAATAGGTGATGTAAAGATTGAACAAAACTTCTTTGTACAGGATACATCTTCATATCATCTCATCCTTGGACAACCCTACATTGTGGGAGTTCGAATGGAAACAAAGGTAATGGATGATGGTTCAACATATGCTAGGATACGTAGCAAAGATGGTAAACGAGCTGTCCAATTTCTCACAGTTTGTGTAAACCATGAAAGAAATCGTGACAACCTCAGAGAACATCCTCTACCAAAGGTGAGAAAAGAGTTTCATGATCATAGAGAAATGATGGGTTTTGGCCAAGTACCATTGTAAAGCGGGATTGCAGTGGTGCAGAAAGAAAAAGGGTCTTGCCTGATTCAACGAGCTCCTTGGTAACAAAGAATGGATCAGTATGTTTTACAAAACTTGAAGATTTGAAGAGATATGAGAGGCAATATGTGCATAATGTACAAATAGGCATGAAAAAGAGTGGGTTGCTAGAGCCTACTGAAAATGTTTTGGGTTTGTGTGAACAAGTTTCTTTTGTAGATACTATGGGTGAGCTTGATGCTATAATGGGGTCTAGTTTGCATCTTAAAAATGAAGTTGTGGAAGTTTGCTCTATGGAAATGTATCAAGTAATAGAAGCCTTTAAAGAAAACAAAACAGTTGGCCCAGAAGTCCATGTGAAACTAAATACAAGAGTGTAGCAAAGAAGGTGAAACTAGTAGCTTCACCCTTACCACCCAACAATAGGGAAAATATTGAGCAGGCTTCTTTACAACCAAGTTTGAGGAATCCTAAAAAGATTGGGCATACCTTCACAAAGGATTCTTTCCAAGAGTTGCACATTGGTCGCGAGGAGTTTCTAACACAGGAGGAGACAAAGTGCTTCAAAGAAATATGGTAAGGCTTTTGTATTTGATCCACATGAGATAGGATGTGTTAATCCTTCTATTGTAGCTCCTATGGTAATTTTCACAATACCTCATGTGCCTTGGAATCTGCGGCCTATTCCGGTTCCAAAGGCTCATTTGCCAAAGTTAGTAGAGCTACTGAATGAGAAAATCAAAATGGGAATCTTGAAGCCTTCTTGTGCTCCATACTCAAACAGGTGGTTCACAGTTCCGAAGAAAAATGGTTCTCTACGCTTCATCCAAGATATGCAACTAGCGAAGAAGGTGACAATTCGAAATGTAGGTACAGGTCCAATTGTGGATGAGTTTGCAGAGGCATTTGCAGGGAGGGCAATCTACTCAATGGGGGATCTCTACTCAGGGTATGATCAATTTCAGCTTGCAATCGAAAGCAGAGACTTGACAACCATGAGGACACCTTTGGGTTTGGTAAGGATGTGTACCTTGCCAGAGGGAGCAACCAACTCGGTTGCACATATGATGAATCGGATGAATAAGGTCTTACGTGACTTTATTCCTCAAATCACAATGCCTTTCATTGATGATTTGCCTATCAAAGGATGTGAAGAAAGTGACAAAGATGAAGCTTTGGATCTCCAGGGATGCCGCAGGTTTGTGGTAAATCACATAAATGATTGTGATAAAATTTTGTCTAGGTTGGAAGAAGTGAATCTTACATTGTCAGGGAAAAAGTCTATGTTTGGTGTCAATGAAGTGCTTATTGTGGGGCACATGTGCGGGCCATATGGTAGGAAACCTTGTCCATCAAAGGTAGATGCCATCCAGAGAATGAAAGAAACATGCACTAGCATCACTGAGGTTAGAAGGTTTCTGGGAGCTTGTGTATTCTATGTTATTTGGATTCCACATTATGCACATGTAGCTGATCCTCTTTATCAGCTGCTTAGAAAGAATCAGAAGTTTAAATGGACAGAAGCACATGTAAAATCCATGAAAAACCTAAAGGAGTTGCTCCAGTCAGCAACAACTTTGAGAAAGGTAGACTATGAGTGTCAAAGGCCAGTAATTGTGACATTAGACACCAGTCCTACAGGGATTGGATGGGCAATAGGGCAAGATGACAAAGAAGGACACAGGTATGTGGTAAGATTTGGAGCAAAGGTGCTAAGTGCTCGCCAAAGAAACTATCCACAGATAAAGAGAGAGTTATGGGGTATGGTTATAGCCTTGAAAAGTGGGAAAGAGTACCTAATTGGTGCATGTGTGGTTGTAGAAACAGATTGTCTACCACTTCTTGGGATGATTACAAGCTACTCAACACCAGACATTGCGATGTTGCGGTGGATTGCCTACATTAAGTCCTTAAATCCTGAGTTTAAGCACATTGCAGGTAAAGACAATACAGTGGCAGATATGCTATCAAGGGCAAGGTATGAAGATGAGTCACAAATGATTGGGGAGGGAGATGATGTAGGCACAAAGTTCTATTCTATCTCTCATGTCAAAGGTAACAATGTCTGCATGACTAATCTATTTGAATCATTCTTGAAAGAGCTTTATGAAGGTGATTGGCTTCTTATTGGAAGCTACTTGAGTACTCTAACAAAACAGGATGATTGGTCTGAACAAGAATTCAAGAGGATACGCAGGAAAGCATATGGGTACTTTTTGAGGGTGGTTACTTGTGGAAGCATCCTAAACAAAAGGGTGCTACACCACAACGGGTTATATGTAAAAAAGAGACTCAAGTAAAGCTCATGAAAGAGTTTCATGAGATTCTATGGGCTGGACACAGGGGTGTGTGGGCAACCTTCTCCAAGTTGAAAGAAAAATATTGGTGGAAGGGTATGTATAAAGATGTATCTCAATTTGTAGAGTCATGTGTAACTTGTCAAATGTATTCAAATGTTCGACATCGTGATGGATTGCACCCTACATATCCACTAGCCATGCACTATAAATGGGTTGTGGATCTAGTCACAATGCCTTTAGGACTTTGGAAGATGAGATACTTGGTTCTTGCACGAGAAGACCTAACTAATCAGGTTGAAGGAAGAGCATTAAGAGCTAAAACCACAGAAGCTGTGTGCAAATTCCTTCTTGATGAGGCGATTTGCCGTTATGGTTGTGTGGGAAAAATCACTGCAGATAGAGGTGAACTGGATGCCGAAGAATCAAGGGAGTTCTTTTCTAGATTAGGAATCAAGCTTTCTCTTACTACAGCTTACAACCCTGAAGGCAATGGAAAGAGTGAAAGAGGGCATCCTCCTATCATCAAAGCTTTGGCCAAGGCTTGTGAAGGAAGAGTTGGTGAGTGGCCAAAACTGTTACCATATGCTTTATGGACTGATCGTACAACACATAGCTCAGTAACTGGCTACATGCCTGCGGAGCTAATGTATGGTCAAAAGCCAGTGATGCCAATTGAAGATACAATTCCCACATGGAATGTACTACCTTGGCAAGAGGGGCTTAGCAAGGAAGATCTCCTTGCACTGCGTATAAGGCAGCTAGAGAGAAGTGCTGGAGACATTGAAGCTGCAAAGGAACGACTCAAAAATGCAAGGTTGAAAAACAAGGACTACTTTGATAAGCGACATTGACTCAGGAGCAAAGCAATTGACAAAGGTGACTGTGTTTTGGTGTATGATAGTAGCCTTGATAACCAGCACACAGTCATGCGTAAGTTTTCAAAAAGATGGTTTGGACCGTATGTTGTAAAGCATATGCTTGTCTGAACTAGATGGTACAGAAGTAAAGATTCCCATTGCAGGAAAAAGCATCAAAATGTTTAAGAGAAGAGGAGACAATGATCCAGAAGATGTTGATGAGGAAGAAGAGCAAACCATAGGTAAAGATCAAAGTGAAGATGAAGCTTTAGAATCATCCAGTGAAGAAGAAAGCAAGGAAGATGTACAAGAGGGCTGATCTTACAAAGAAATAATGTGGCACATACCGGAGGATGTTCAGGTTTAGAGGGTTGGATGTCGTGTTGTGACACGTACATAGTGGGAATGCATGCTACAAGATCTATCTTGTAATTTTTTAGATACATAATTATCTTTCCTATAATGTACATATGCATATTTAAGTATAATAATAAGCCTTCTATCTCATCCTATTATTTTTCTCAAGGGTAACCTATTCTTACTTTACCATCAAAAAATACTATGGGAAAAGCATCAATAGCTGCGCCTCTTTAACTTGGTGCAAAAAGCATTGATTCTTTATTTCTACTATCTCATTATCATCTCACACCCTAGCTACATCCTATATCTAGGGTAAACTCCAATATATATATATATTCTATGTATTTTTCATATTTTTCTTATATTTCTTTTTAAATAGCTACTAGGAGGGAATCAAATCCTAGTGGGACACTAGGTGGCATGATTTCAAAGATACACTTATTTTAACACTAGGTTGGTAACCTAACAGGACATAAAAGTGTCCTTTCAGGGTTTTGAAAAAAACCTCCAAAACCATAGTAGATCCACTCATTTTGTAAAATCCTTTCATGAGGTTATAGTTCAAGGCCTACTACACATGGAAAAAATAAGAAACTTGTAAAATTTCTCATCTTTTGGTCACACCAAGCCTCCAAAGTTGATGGACCAGTGCATTTTCATCAAAACGGTAATTTCTTACATTTTGTTGCATAAAAATAAGATTAGGGATTTTTGTAGGACTTGAGATAAATTCCCTAGTTAACTTCAACGGGTTGGAGATCAGAACAGATGATTGCTTCTCACTCACTATTTTTTGTTTTGCCAAAATAAATAGGTACAAAAAAGTTGAATTTTTACCATTCTACAAACCTATCATCAAAGTTTCTATAGCCACGCTCAATACAAATAATATATGCATGTTTTCTTAGTTCCCTATTGTCCTTTATGTTCATAAGGAGCCATGGAGCATGTCAAAAGAATAATACATCTCTTACCAAGGGGAATCTTGGGGACAAAGATGAAGTGCTAAATACAGCAAACATGAAAAACCTGGGTTCAACATTATGAGTTGTAGAATCCCATAGAAACTATTCAATATCTAGCCAAATTTGATCCTTTACTACCTACAAAATGCATATAGTTGTCACAAGAAACTAACAATATTGAAAAAGTTATACTTGATATACTAGAATGTTTCGTTTTCTTCTATAATTGAAAAAATCAACCATCGTTGTATACTATGCAAAATAGGGTATTAGGTGTCCCAAAACTGAAGGAATATTAGCTTTATGTTACAATATGCGACATAGAAAATAAAAAATGCATTTGGATATCATGAAATCCACCAAAAAAATCATAGAAGGGCTAAAATTGGCTAAAAAACAGGATTTGATAATTTTTGTAATTTGGTCATAACTTACAACTTTAATATTTATTTCTCGCTAGAAGCATCAGGACATGTTGAGGCCTACTAAAGATAGTTCTCTAGCATTATAGACCTCACAAAAATGAATTCTAGAGTGGTATAATTGCAAAAAGTTGAAAAAAGCCAAAAACAGGACCCGTTTTTTCACATAGTTTAGGTTGTGAAATGTTGTGCAAGGACAAGGTTAAAGATGGAATTGATATTCCAAAAAATGTCGAGCTTTTTTCAGCTCATGAGACAACTTTATAGATAGATAGCACGTCAAAATCCATTTTGAAACTCTTGACATAATTCAAGGAAAATGGTCACTTAACAGGACATAAAAGTATCCCAGGACATAAAAGTGTCTCATTACCAACCTAGTGTTAATGCATTATTGCAAGCATGATTACAAAACTTTTTCAAGGAGAAATGTCATGCTTTCATATGGCATGATGTGTCCTTTGGAATCAAATGAAAGTTTAGGCTAAGGGGACCACAAGAAGACTTTTGCTGCCAGAAATGGACCCTATTTTGATGAATTTTTTACACAAAGTTCCAATCCGAATTGGAAAACGATTTAAGAATGAAAATCGTAGCTAATGAGCTGAATTTTTTGCCCATATTTTTACTTTTTTATTTGGAGCCACGGTTGAGGAGATATGATCAAAATACTGGACCCCAGTCTGCCCACATCATGCAGGGACAGCTCATTTCCAACTTTTCCAATTCCTGCTCACACTGGCTCCTCTCTTCTTGTGTAAACCCTTAGGGATTCCCTTCACCTATAAAAGGGGAACTTTTCTTCCTTAAAAACCACTCAAGCATTCAAGCCATTGATGAGAGGAATTCTTGAGGGAGTGAGTAGTAATGCCTAATTGTACTTAGCCATTAACATAAGCCTGAGCCTACACTTTCTCCTAGAGGAAGCCTAGCCATCCTTGCATGCTATCCTTGGAAGATCAACTCTAATCAAAGAAGGGCGTGGACTTGGCGTATCAATCAAAGTTGAATTCTCCTCTCTTCTTCTCTCTCCATCAATAATGGTGCCGAAGGGTTTGTCAAGTAAGATGTGTTCTACATTGATGTTTTCTTGATTTCTTGTTGTTTTCTTTTTCATCTCTAACCCAACATATATATATATCTAATCTCATCTCCTTAACCAAACCTATCTCTCTCACTCTTAGTAATTCATCCTCTCTACAAATTTTAGGTTCTCCTTGCTCCTACAGGTACATCTCTCCCCGCAGTATCCTTATTGCCTACGGGCAATAATAGGGCTTGGGAGGGAAACTTCTCATCTCTTCATTTCTCTCATATCTACATTTCTCACATACTATCCTAGATGAATAACCCACATGATGATCATTTCTATCGCTTTCACTCTGTATGATCTATTAGAATTAACGTATGGATTAGCCGTAAAATACACTTTCAACAACGTATAGTGTTTCTCTTTGGCCCAGAAAGGCTTAATGAAATACTTCTATCACCGGATCCCATCATACTACCTCTCATAGACTATAACTTTTCTTTTGACGTAAGCGTAGTTATCTTGCTATGAACCAAGAGGATTTGTACACACAATTAATCCCAATCACTAGACAAAATATATATATTATGGTAAACACAAAACTACAATTCCAAAGAACAATTCGTAGCCTATTTGGTCAGCCAAGATTGAATGCCATTAACTCATCTATTAACTCTTTCATATTACCCATGATACGATATGACCATAGCCTTGATGTTTTCATCTTCGTATTGTTTTGACATTCTCTTTTGTGTTCTTTCTTTGTGTGTGTGAGTGCAAGAGAGAAAGAGTGAGTCTTCTTTGATTGCACTTCTTTCCAAACCCTAGTCTTCATGGCATCTATGGTTTAACTCCTTCATATAGTTTTTGTTGAGTTCTCTCACAAACTCTCACAGCCATAAGCCCGGTGCTTTCCTGGCAAGACCGCAAATTTCTCGACACTGCGCTACAAAACTCCACGAAAAGGGCACCAGAGTCTTGGAAAGAAGCTCAACCCCTACAAGAGGCGCTGGAGAAGTCCTCACCTTCAGATGCTTCTAAAGCTCCCATGCCTCTCCTAACCAAATTGTGTGGGTTGGCTTCGACAATCCCTTCACCATCTCTGCCAACGTGCGCTACCTCAAAAGCCTGCATCTCGGCAGCATCGGTGGAGATACCAACAGCATTCGCTAGATATAGAGTTTCCCTCATACAGAGGGGCCGTGGGCCTAGCAGCATACGTCTACGCATGGTACCTTGCAGCACGGGTAAAGTTCGCCTTCAAGCGGCATTGCAAAAGTCCCAGAAATTTGTTGCAGTAAACAATGGATCCTGCGCTCATGACAGAGTCACGCGGTCCACCTATTGCTTCTGGATCTCCCCTGTCTATCCTAACCAAAGGCCCCCGAAATGGAACGACCAGCTTTACAGGGTCTGTGGGGGAGCCCTCATACAAGCATGCAGGTCTTGGAAGCGATGGCTAGCTCTAGAGATGACGATGACGCAAGGTGTGACATAAGGAGTGGTGTGGTTTAATTTGAATTCAAGTATAACGTTTCTCTAACGCTTGTCGTCAAGCCCTGTCAAAACTAACGCCACCTTGAGTTGAACCTTGTAACCGTCTGCTCAAACTTAATTTCGTAGGTTTGAATCTACATCTCAAGCCATGATCTACAAGTATACCTTAAGGTTGAACTTTGTAACCGTCTGCTCGAACTTAAGTTCGTAGGTTTGAACTTAAGTTTGTAGGTTTGAAGCTGCATCTCAAGCACCACGATCTACAAGTACACAAGAAGTTTTATAGGGCTTCTACATGAGACGTTTGGAAATAGTTCAAGGATCGCTTAGGGGGTACCCAATTGGACAGAATCCCACAAGATCCGTTTTGAAACTGAACATAGGAGGTGTTGTCGTGAGGCATCAAAGTTTGCAGAGGAACATTTGAGCAAGGGGCGAGATGCGAGGCGATTCGGCAAGGGCAACTATTGCGCAGGGAACTCGCAGCTATGGGGATGCGTCACATAGGAGGTTTAGGCTTTTTTTTATATGTAGAGGATGCTTGAGGTTGCAACGTCGGCTGCTTGCTTGGCTCTGTGAGCTTCGTGTGAAGTCACTTCATACTTGTGTTGCGCGTTTGAATTTATCATCCTCCTTTTATAATGAAACACATCTCAACTCAATCCTAGCATTGGGATGAAAGGATGGAATCTGGAGGAGTATTAGATGAATATAATATCAATAGAGCGAGTAGAGAGTATTGACTGGAGTTAATTCAAAAAATAATGAGAATCAAGCAAGATCTCTTTTGAAGGGGAATGGAGATTGTGGGGGCGATGAAGCACGCAGAGAGCACGAGAAGAGAGGACGAGTAGTTGCGAGCAAGGCGATGGTGGATGAGCACGATGCACATAGAGATTGAGGGCGACAAGTAGAGTAGCAACAGACGTGCAAGTGTTTTTTAATATTGCATGGTGTACACTTTGTCAAGAGTTGAGCAAGTTTTCTTGCATGGTTAGAGGAGACACTTGAAGAATCATTTTGGCTAGAGTTAATGTGAAAAAACTTAATGGGAATCAAGCAAGATCCCTTTTAAAGGGGAATGGAAATTGTGAGGTGATGCAACATGCAAAGAGCAAGAGAAGAGAGAACAAGCAGGTGTGGGCTAGGCGATGGTGGATGAGCACCATGTGTGTAGAGGTTGAGGGTGATGGGTTGAGTAGAAGCAGATGCACAGGTGTTTTTCTAATATTGCATGGCATACGCTTTGTCAACAACTGATCATTGTTGCTTGCGTGGTTAGAGGAGACGCTTGAAGAATCGTTTCATCAACAATATGGGTTTGAATCCTGTCCTCCCTTCTGGAATTGCAATGAATCCTGGGTTTGAATCCTGTCCTCCCTTTTGGAATTGCAATGAATCCTGCTACCTAACAGGAAAATTGAGATTCTTGAGGAATCTCAGCATGAATTGAACGAACTGGAAGAACTCTCAGTGTAAGTGTTGCACTTGATTTTAACTCTTAGATTTAGCAATGGTCGTTCTAGAGTTTGGTGGCATGCTAGCATGTGCAATTATTGAGCCTTTTTGTGTGTATTGTTCTTCAACTCCATTCTTCACTAGCCACAAGCTTTGATCCCACAGCGAGCTAGGGATTTGCACCATCTCATTGTTGTTGCGACAAACGTTTCCCAGCCAAAATATGCAAGCGAAGTTTGTACATGCATTTCTAACATTCATAGAGGGAAGGTGAGTTGGGCTTGGTTTGGAAACCCACAATGCCTTGTTCAAAAGACCTCTTAGACACTTTTTTGGATGCGAAAGGGACTCTTTTTTCATCTATAGGCCTTTACCGCTCAACATGATGAGCTACTGCTAGAAATGAATCACATACCTAGATAGTTGTGGTTGGGGTAGGGATAATAGCTCATGGTATTGTGGTAATCCATGTAGTGGAAAGTATAGTGGGAATGCACCAAAAACTTGATGCGGATCGAACTTTAGAGCTTGCTCCCATTGTATTCGCGGGGACCAAGATGTGATTAATTGGGGATAGGGATAGAGACTCATGAAATTGTGGTAATCCACAACGGGAATGCATCAAAAAAAAATTGTGGTGGTATGAATGATCATTAGAGTGATCCCAAGTATCCAACCGAGGTAGCTCAAGCTATGTCCACCTTTAATTGCAACATGATATTGTCCAAGACATTTATGTTTCAAAGTGATAAACCTTTGCTTTATATCTTAAATTGTTGTAACATTTTTAAAAACTCTTGCAAGTTGTGAAGTACCCATTTCTTTTTAATGGGAATCACTTAGAGATTTTCATAAAAAGGAAATGGGTTGAGGTGAAATGAAAGGCGATCTATGATGTGGCGGGTAATACAAAGCAGACACAGTGCAAGCCAAAGCAGGAAATACGGGGCCGACACTTGCTGATTGAAGGTAGAGGGGGCCAAGGTGTTTTTTATGTTTTCTCTCGCAGGTGTTCCATGGAGCTACGCGAGGTGGACTGGCTTAGAGTGGACGGTTCCTTGTTGGTTCTAGGTCGTGAGCTTGATTGTCAATTTGGAAATAGCCTCTTGTGGGATTTTTGTAGTGAAAGTTTAACGGGTCATGGGAATTTGGAGAGATCTGGTCTAATGAAACAGAGTGGATCCAATAGGTTTTTGCTTAATCTTTCAATTTGAGTTTTATGCTCCCAAACTATCTTGCATCACTTCACCAAGGTGATGGAGCTTGATCTTATTGTTCAATGTCAACATAGCTCCAAAAACCATCATGACTCCATTAGTTTTTGTTGATTGAGTACAAGATGAGGTCTAAAATCTGTCTATCTCAATTTTCTCTCTCCTGCATACAAGCTAGAACCAATGCATATCTAGCTTAGTTCTTCTCATGATGGATGTTAATCTCTCTATTTTTTTCCTCAAGGCTATGTATGAATGAAACATAGCTATTTACTTTGGAGAGTTAGCCTTTCTATTATTTGTTCCCCAACACTCAAAACTATGACCACATTGATTCTCCTATAGTCTCCTTTTGAATGTCTACAATATGATACTTTAACCTTGATCAAACACCACTTCTTTTTTTTCTTTCACATCTGGTTTGTACATGGATAACGCTCCACTCATACATGTCAACACAGTCTACAAATCACATCTCCAACCATGCTAGCAAAATATCACATAGTGTGCTCTAGTGTTGAGATGAACACAATAAAAAAATTTCCCCGATCCTAAGTTGGTTTCTTTTTTTCAAAACTCACAATTTGTGAGTGGATTGTATTAAGTACATCATAAAATTACAAAACGGCCTCAAGCTCAAGCCGAGCCTTGAGGTGATGAACATTACATGTTGGATATCTATTGCCTCTCATTGAGGCTTATTATCACCAACTTAACAAAGTAGGTGAACTCTAGTTCAAAACACCGCCTTCCGGCTATGAGCAACACCAAAGGAGCCACCCGCAATTCCTTCACCATGGCCAGGACCTTGGAGCTCTCTCCTATCCATTCATCTAAGTTAGTGTTTTAGTATTCTAAACACTTCTGTTGACAATATCTTATAAGAGAACCTTTAAAAACCTTACCATATACTAAAGGATGCTCCACACCTTTCCTATGTGCAACAACATAGCACATATATTCTCTCCTCGAGAACAAACTTGTGATACAAAGAATTGTCCCAAATGTCCCAAATTTTTATCTTTGGTACCCAGATGTGCCTGACTCCTTGCATGCTACTTGTAGCATTTTCTTGTCGAGAGGATGGAGAAGATTGATTGCTTTTTGGCTTTTTCTGCTAGTAATCTCTTTTCCATTCTTCTTTCCATTGAAAAATGAGTTGTCCTCCTTTAGGTGATAGCTTGAGATGATTGGTATCCCAATTTGGTACTGCCTTGTACGTCCACATCCATGAGATTCCAAAAATCATTATTTCATTCATGTGTTCATCTAGTAAGCATACAAATTGATGAGGGCATGAACATCCATGTACTATCACATTTGAGTTGACTACTCCCAGTGCCGATGTTGGGTTCTTGTTGGATCCTTTAATAGTCGATATTCCTAAAGTCAAAGACTGATTTGTTGCTTTCTTGTATGTGGAATAACTAACTGCATTTACACGAGCTCCTGTATCGACCAATGCAAGTGTCCTATGATTATTCAATTGTACTTTGATGCGAAGGTCCATTCCATCTAACCATTCATCATCCGTTGACACTACATCCTTCTGCAATTCCCATAGTCGTTCATCTAGTTCTAGAGAGTTGATGGGAATAGGTATTTGTTGATTTTTGACAGCAGCTTTCCTTTTGAGTACTCAAAGCCGAGCTTCCCTCCAGGGCTTCATCAATGACCTACTGTTGTTTTATCTTTCTTTTCTTTGCTCCATGCAACTTTTCTAGCAATTCATTGGTTGACAAATTGTACTTCTTTAAACGGCCTCCACTAATCCAGTTAGCCATTGGTTCACCATCTAGGGTGGACAACTTAACTGCTTCACTTGGAGATACATCTTCAATGTTAAACGGTCCATTTTTCTTTTTCTTAAACTTAGGAATGTGTTGCTTGAGGAAATAGACTAAGACTAAGTCCCCTTTTTTGAAGATTTTTGTAACTAGATGGGAATCAAAAAGTGTTTTTGTTTCCGTTTTTGTGCATAGATGTGAGCTACATCTGCTAGCCTTTGCTCATCAAGCTTTTCTAAATCTTCAAGCCTCTCTGACAATTCATGTCCAGTCCACTCAAGATCCTTAGCTACCCTCAATGTTGACAATAGAAATTGTATCGGTAGTATGGCATCAAGACCATAAACAAGGTTAAAGGGTGTAGCATTTAAAGTTGTCTTGAATGAAACTCTATAAGCCCATAGAGCGGCATGGAGATACATTTTCCAATCTTTCCGTCCTGAACTAACCACTTTAGTCAATATCGAGCTAAGAATTTTATTCGTATGCTCAGCTTGTCCATTTGCTTGTGGGTGATAGGGAGCCGATTTGTTATGGATGACCATAAATTCATTAAGCAGATACTCAATTACCTCATTGAGAAAATGAGTTCCCCCATAACTGACAATTTCCATTGGCAATCCATATCTTGTGAACACATTCTCATACAAGAATGGGGCTGTGGTTCTGGAATCATTATTTTTGGCTGCCTTAGCTACAATGATATATTCAGCTTGGGTCCTATAAGCAAGTGGTTGTATTGGCCCAACAAAATCTATACCCTAGTTTGCAAAATCTCTAGCCCCTATCATTGGTCTTAAAGACATGCTATCTACATGGGTTGGTCTTTTTGCTCGTTGACATGCATCACACCTTCGAACATAATCTTTGGAATCTGTAAGAAGTCACTGACCACCCTATGCTTACCATTTAGATTGTGGTGGTTTCACTAGAAAAGTGACCTCCAGCTAATCCAGCATGTGTTTGTTCTATAATGGGAATATATTCGTCTTCATTTGCACAAAGATGCAAATGTTGATCCTTTCCTCTTCAATATAATTGGTTTCCAATAAGAGCATAGTCTCTTGCTTCAGTTTCAATTTCTCGTTGGCGGCATTTTTTCATATCCTCTGAATATGTTCGACTTGATAAGCTAGTAACTAGATAGTTAATCCACTTAGGAACGAGTGATATTTGGAACAATGTCACATGAAATATGGGTGCTTGTTTCTGGCATTGAGGATATTTTTTAACAAATGAGTGAACATCACTCCTCATAGTTGGCCAAAATACTCCAAGTCTCAAGATCCGTTGCATAGCTTGGTCTTCCGCAAAGTGAAGTCCCCTATGGTAATATGTGCTTGACTTAGGTATTGGGTTTTATCCTCAGGATTAATACACAAAATAAATATTCCATCTTGATTTCTTTTGTATAGCCTTCTAGCTAGTAATTGATACATAGCCGATTGCTCAATTAATCCAATTGTAATAGGAAGTGGTATTTGCGAATCCACTTGAGCTATGATCATCAATGATACCATATTTTTTGACCATTGGGGTATCATTTCCACGAAAAATAGATATGAATCTAGTAGATCATTGTCCACTCCCTTTGGTGGTTCACATGAAATAATCCTTAATTAATTATTTTCTCTTTGGTGAGTGGTGCCCTTTTTCACAACTACAGTGAAATCAAATTCCAAAAGAATGATGAACCATCTCACTATTCTTCTTGTGTTGCATGGCTTGTTAACCAAGTAAAATAGGGCTTGGTGGTCCACAAAGAACACAAATTTGTCTGATACGTAATGTCTATACTTTTTTACGGCATAGATTATTCCTAATCCTTCCCTTTTGGTAGCTGTATAGTTTCTCTCTACCATATTCAACTGTCTACCAGCATAAGAAATAGGAAAAATCAAATTTTTTGTCTCCTGATTGAGCTAGTATACACCCAATGGCAAAATTGGAAGCATCAACATGTATGTGGAATATCTTATTCCAATCTGGTGCTTTCAATATTGGAGCTGAAGTGAGAGCTTGCTTAAGCTTCATGAAGAATTATTCACACTCATTAGTCCATTCAAAGAGTGTGATCAAGCTATACATGGGTTTTGCAATTATAGCATACATGTAAAAGAATCATCTGTAATATCCACAATGTCCCACGAAATCTTGAACCCCCTTGACTGTTGTCAGTCTAGGCAATTCAAAAATAGCAAGAATCTTATCTATATTAGTAGTAGCTATGCCATTCTTAGACACTATATGTCCAAGAATTTTCCTTGTCTACCCATAAATGTGCACTTTTTAGGATTTAGGCAAATCCTATAAAGTCTACATTGTTTGAAGACCTTTTCGAAGTGTTCAAAATGATCAGCGCGAATTGATGAATGTACACATAGATCATCCATATATACTTCCAAGAAATTCTGAAGATATTCCTGAAAAGTATGGCTCATCAATCTTTGAAAGGTGGCAGGAGCATTAGTTAACCCAATAGGCAAAAATACCCCATTCAGTTGCAAAGGCAGTTTTATGCTGATCTTTGGGATCAACCAAAAGTTGACTGTATCCCGAAAACCCATCTAAAAAGATGTAAGCTTCTTTCCTGCAACTTGTTCTAAAACACGCTTAGTGATTGGAAGCGGAAGTTTGTCTCTAATGGTAGCTGCATTCACTTTCTTGAGATTGACACACACCCTTAATTTTCCATTTTTCTTGGGTACTACCACAATTGGAGACACCCAATCTGTATTCAATTTTATAAATGAATTTGGATTTCTACAGTTTTTTTATCTCCTTCTTGATATTTTTGGAAAATGTTTCATTATATGTATATGGCCTCTGTCTGCTTGGTTTCACATCATCTCTCATAGTTATGGTATGTTGACAGATTTTTGGATCAACACCCTTGAGATCTTTATAAGACCAAGCAAAGATATCTCTATATTCTTTCAGTAAGCTTAAGAAAAGCTCTTCTTATTCTTTTGTCCGGTCGTTTGCAATGTAGGCCGGTCTAGGCTCTTCTCCTGGTTTGGCCAGATATCTTTTTTGCATGTTCAGGTCCTTCGTAGGACTCGCCCTATTTTCTTAGTTCCCTGACAGGTTGTCCGACTATGATCTTTCAGTCTTGGAGAGTATATTTATTGTAATGGAATGGAACACTCATTGCAACTTTACCTCCTTCTTGATGGTTTCCATTTCAGTTGTATATATCTCCTTTAGAGCTTTTTTCAACTCTTGATACTTCTTTCTCCGTTCAACTCGTGTCATGGTTGAGTACTTGTCCTGGTATTCAGTTTTTTCTTGAGTTTTCTTTCTCAGTTTTCTCAACATTTTTATATTTCTTGCTTTTCATTTAAAGGATATCTACCTGTGATTTTGTCTTTTGACATAATCATGTGCATCTATTTGCATTAGAAACTTTGTTTTACTAGGTTTGGATTTTAAGTTTCTGGTGTCTCTTTTTCTTCTATACCATTTTTGTCTTCTCGGTTTCTGGTTTGGAAAGTAAAAAACCTTTTTCTCACCTCATTTTATGAGTAGTTTAGCTCTCACATGTTGTTTTTCCGACCTCGAATCATCTAAGGTAGCTGAATGTTCTTCTAACTAGTCTAATGCATCATAGTAGAGGTCTGAAAAGACTTGTCGAGCTTTCATTAAGTCCTTGGATTCTTGAATTTCATCTTCAATGAGAAGGGTAGAGATCATTTACATGAGAATTATGTCATAGCCGTCCTTATTGCAAAATTGAGTAGGCATAGATGTATTTACACACACATCCATTGTTGCCAAAATTTGGGTCCACTCAAATGGCTCAAAAAAATGCTCCGAAAAAGGTCAAGTACATAAGCTTCATCTGTGCAATCCCTTTCTAAGATACATTCTTCTCGTTTTAAGCTCCCGTTTTCTGAAGCTCCACACATCCAAATAGGTGTGTCCTTGTTCAACCAAGATGGCCGAAGCTTAGTTTCAGCCAAAGAGACTGAGTCAAACTCTTGTATGGGTGTTTTCATGACATCTCTATAAGTGTGATCTTTTAGATTAACCCTTGTTATTGATCCCACTTACTTCAGGTACAGATAATTGTTTCCCCAATCCTGGATGAGTTGTACTTGTCGCATGAAAGGTCTTCCCAAGATGATTTCATAATTGAGTTTCTTTTCCAAAGTCCACTATTGAAAAAGTGTGTTAAGACATATTTATGAATTTTGGGAATTATTCAAGTCCCATTTCTTTAGAGGATACTTGAAATCTAAGTGATACACTTGTGTAGTTTTAGCTAGCATTTTTGTGATCACTTGGTTATGGCATTGAAATGTATCCCTCGTTCAATCATTAATGAGTATTTTTGCATAAAATTATATGAATACATAAATCAAATGTGAGAACATTGGAAGCATTCACTTTAAATTTATCTTGCACTATCACTTTTCCATGTGATAAAAATACATAAAATGAAGAGATTTTCATTGCAACATTGATAGGATTGCATTAAAGAGAATTGATGGAATCCCAAAATAATGTGGTGCTAAAAAACGCCAAGATAACAAGTGGAACTATTATAATGGTAATGTATTATCAAAACAAACAAGTCTAACAATACTAGAAATAAAGACATCGTATATTTCAAGAAATTAATAAATCACAAAAAAAATCGATTGTCAATGGTTGTGTCATAAAAAATTTAAAGGTAATATAGGAATTGATGGTATCTAAAATAGATGAAATAAGTGTGAACCCAAAATTATCATTTATTTCTTGCTTTAGATAACTGACCAAATGCCATCATATTTCATTCATGAAAATGTTTGACATTTTTCTCTCTTTTATTGATCCAATGTGTAATCTATTTCACTATTGTTAGATTGATACACCATAATAATTCAAGTAAATCATGATTTCCTTTTACATCAGCTCATCCAAATAACCATGTCATATTTTCCTTCTGAAAAAGTCTTATGTTTTTTAATTACACAACTCTGGAGGAATGAAACCACGACACTAAGTGCCACTCCCAGAGATAATTAGCACCATACCAAAGGCTAATGCTAGTCAGATTAAAAATTTGATTTAATATTCTCATAAACTTACAACTCCAAATAGAAGGCTCTCTCTCTCTCTCTCTCTCTCTCTCTCTCTCTCTCTCTCTCTCTCACACACACACACACACACACACACACACACACACACACACACACACACACACACACACACACATCAATAAACGTACATATTCAAAAAATGCACATTGTATTTCATAAAATCTAGCTCATGCATGATAAATAAGATATCCATACACCTTGATTACTAGATGTGACTATTTTTAATCAATCAAAGTGATGTAGACTTGGAAAATACTAAGAATGAGATGCAATTCATGACTTCATACACATAGATGCAAAGGGATTTAACATTACATTGGTTTAGTAATCTTTATGCTAAAGGAAATGAATCCAAAGCAGCACTACTTTAGTTCAAAACATTGATTTTTTTGGATAAAAATACACCTCTTCGTCTTCTTAGTAAAATGGGGCCTCAAAATTATTCACAATTACCATGACAAGTCTACACCTTATTAGATGGAATAAGACGCCATATTTGGCTATATGAGCAGCCATACGATACCATGCACAACCATTCTTTGCAACCATATTCACGACCATATTCAGGTACAACCCATTTTGACCATAATCATAGCCACTTAGCCATATGAGTAGACATCTCTAGATGTAGCAACCATATTCAGCCACATGGGTAGCCTTAAGGTACCATGCACAACCATATTTGGCCACATTTCACACCCTTCACCATAACCATATTCGGCCACAACCATTTTTAACCATATTCTCAACCAATCATTCGCAATTGTATTCGGCTACATGAGCAGTTTTTCCCATGAAGTAGACAACTTTCCCATAACAATCATAGTCAAGAGCCTGCATGAGTTCTATATTGCTATATTGTTATATCGGTACTGGTGCACTGATACTGCTATACTCCAATACTATTATTTATATACTGGTATGTTGGTAATGGTCTTAGATTTGTAGTGTTAGTACTAGTACTGACACTTCTGGTACTGGCAAGTACTGGCACTAGCAGTACTGGTATAACTTGCAGTACTAGTATAGCTTGCAGTACTAGTACTGGCAGTACTTGTACTGGCCAGTACTGGTATACTGACAGTACAAGTATACTAGTAGTATTGGTATACAGGACCTGGTATATTGGTACTAATACACCAAACAATCCTTTCAAATTACAAAAGGCACTAGAAACTATGTCAATCAAATGGTGGTATAATCCCCCTTCATAGTACAGAACAGTCTTTATACACAAGTATTAAAATCAAGAGGCTGAAGATATAAAAAGTTCGCCCTCTTCAAGTCAAGGAACATTGAAAATCATAGTTGATAAGGTAACCTCACCAAAGGGTCAAAAGAAGTAGCCAACTATTCCCAGAGAGAGATGGCAGGACTCTGAGTCTGTCTAAAATTGTGAAGAAAGGGGTCATATTTATAGGTTTTTGGGCACTCACAGGCTGGAAATGGTAGTAGCTTGCATCCCAAGGTAGCCCTACAACTCCCCTAGTGCCCCCTGCAGCTTTTACTGTCCATCAGAGGTCAATGATGACCCCTCCCAGCACCTGTCATCTTTAAAAATCAAGTATGTTATATTTTGCCCTATTTTTTGCTTAATTGGTAATATCTGTAAACTATCTGTGAGGCCTTAGTAAAAGTATATATTTAAATGATTACTACAACCATTCAATTTTTCTTGGCAATTTAATTCACATTGAATCTTGTGCAGGGACTACCGGGGTCAATTTTGGTCCGAACTTAAATTTTAAAATTTATAGCCCAGGGTTTGTTGTGCTTAAGATTCCAAAAATACAATTTTATACTGCTTTTGAGATAGTGCTTTACTTGTTTGTGTGCCCAATACTTTTCCCTAAAGCTTTAAGTAGATTCCTTTGCAGTTAGAAAGGTGGAGACCTTACAATGATGCATGCCAATTTGATTGAAAATGGTAAAAACTTTGTTGATTTGTGCATTTGAAAATTCCCTAATCAAGTAGTCATACAAACCAACATGACAAACCTAAACGGCTTGGACGATTATAGCTATTTGATACTTGTGAGAAATTCAAGTTGTTTGCAATAATGAATACATGGGATTGAATTTGCAGTTCTGAGGAAATCATGCATTAATCAGACATGTGTGCATCACCCAATTGACTACAAATTTTTCCGGAATTTCTTGTGCATTCCAACCCATTTTTATGTGTGTGGTAAAGGAATAATCAATTTGAAGCAAGATGGACAAGAAATTAAAGAGCTTTTAATTATGATTGAATGGATTTGTATGTCAATTGTTTTGAGAATAATTTGGATTTTTTGGGATTAATTTGTGTGCATCATTTATCCACTACTTTAGAACAATGATGCAATTTCGAGATGGATTTGAAATATATCAATTGCAAACTTTTTTTGACTACCAAGAGGGACTGTGCATCAAGTTTTTCCATAACTTTTGATTGCGGTTTTGATCATCATGGGTGCAAAGGATTGTGATTTTGGTTAAGGAATGCATTTTTTTTTTTAATGTTTGATACCTCTGAAACTAGCAACCGTCAACTACATGCACGCCGTAGCTCTCTTCATGATTGAATCTCAGCTTCAAAAACACACACGATCGCTCCGTGAGAATCCTCCCCTAACGGAACCTTTAACAACAAAGAAATAAAATTGGGTGGCATTGTAGATTGCCATAACGTCTCCTGCATGCCTTTTTCAAAACGCCGCAAAACTTTTGACAGCTCTTCCCCACCCCATGTGACCCACTTGCCCAGTTTGGCTTCATACACACACACACACACACACACACACACACACACACACACACACACACACACACACACACACACACACACACACACACACACACACACACACACATGGTGTTGATCTTGTGCCATTAGTGCTCTGTTGGCCCGCAACTCCAAGTAACCCTGGCATTCTCCCCTTTTCCTTAAAAACAACACACACACACGTGCGCGCTATGGGGCCCTCCTACCTTCAAGACGTAACAACAGACTCTAGCTACTACTCAGCGATTCGGCACAACTGGCCTTTGGAATCGCATACACACACACACACCCATTTTTTAGCAACACACACGTACTTCTCTGCCCTATCCCCACCCCATACACACACATACATAGTTGTGCATGTTCTCGCTCTCGTGCTGTTCTCAACGACCCCCTGGGCTTGCAAATTTACAATGCCCCTGGCCCCGGATTACCCGCATGCAACGTGCACTATAGCCTGGCCCCGCTCATAAATATGCTCCTTGTTGGTTGCGCAATGCTCGCATATGGAAAAATTAACATTAACAATATACCCTGGCTCGCAAAAAACTTGCCCGCTTCGCCCATGCTCTCCTGCTTTAACCACGGTCCACACCCACATATTGAGACTTGCAAGAGTTGGCAGCAGCATGACCCAGGCTCCAGAGTCTAGTCGCTCACATCTAGGCTCACAATTTAAGCCACACACTTCCCTACCAACTCCACTCTCGTCATTTATTGGTCTTAACAAATGCATCAAGTTGATGCACGAATTTGGCCAAGCTGCATCGTAGTGCATCTTCATTGCATACTTGCAACTCACGCCGAGATTGGCGCTAGAACACAACCCCCCCCCCCCCCCCCCCCCAACACACACACACTGAGAGGCGGAAGTGAAAAATAGACACGGTGGCCTCTACACCAAGACTATGCACAATGGCCTTATCATAGGGGATACACAATAGGGGCACCACCTAGCAAGGTATGCGGCTTCGACGCATACATATACACAATGAAGCATGCCATGGAAAACAATTTCAAGATCCACGCCCAAATGTGGAATGGGGTGGTCAGAGAATAAGGTGAGAGGAGTGGTGAATGAGTGAGAATGGGCTCGCTACTCGTGCATGTTAGTAAGGAAGATAATGAGGTAGGGGAAACTTGCGAGTATGCTCACTTATCATACAAGAGGTGGCGAATCCGCACACCTCAAGATGGAAGTAGCAAGATGATAGGAATATGAGAGGGAGAGAGAGTGTGTGTGTGTGTATGGTGGCGAATCCGCACACCTTTACATAAGCAGAAAAAAGGGCAAGGAACAAGCATATACCATACTCACAATGAGATGTATCCAAAGCGACACAAAGTATGGCACCAAGATGGAGTGTGTTGATTGCTCGCAAAAGATGAATACAATAGGTAGCATATGGCAGAAAAATGAGAAGGGGACAAGATGGTAGGAGGCATAATGGAGAGATGGGAGTTGATGGCGAGGAATATCATGAGTGTGTCCACCCTTCTTCTTCTTGAAATTGTGCCTTCAACCCTTAATTACAAGTGGTGTGGAGGTGTGGTGCTCATCTTTTGTGCATGGTGATGGTGATGATGATGGTGTTGTGATTATGTGATTAGGGTTCATGCTACAAACATGTAGCACAAGAGTGTGTATGGATAGGTGTGTGTGTGTGTCTCTCCCAAAGTGAGCTCTCATGGCCTCCTTATATAGGGAAGGAGGAGAGGATTTAGCAATATTTGTATTTGAGGTGAGTGTCCCACTTTGGTGACTAGGAAAATGGGGTGCATGTGACTGTGGCTCCCATCTTGTCTCCTCATTATTTAAAATACCAGAGTCAATAGAGAGAGAAGATGAGAGAATGTGGGTAGGATGTAGAGGATAGGAGATATTTACAATAGTCTAGCTTTGTCTAGACATAAGCTTATTAGGGAGAGAAGAGGGAGGTAATAAATTTACATGAGAGATTGTCAAAGGTGGATAGTTGTTGATGAGGATGGATCCTCCAAAAATGGTGATAGAATCACTCTAGACTTGCCAAGACCTCATTAAAAGAGCCTTGTCTCTTGTAATCATGCTTGAAGACTTGTAGAACCATAGCCATTCTAGAGGGAAGAAAATTGGGGATGGCCTGTGTCACCATTACACGAGAAAACTGGGGTCCACTACAAAAATCATATCTCCGTGTTCATAACTCCAAAAATTCTGAAAACAATTGAGCTAAAAGTTGAGATCACGAGCTACATCTTTCATGTTGAGCGCTCCTTTGGATTCGGGGTTCTTCTCTACTTAAAAAATTCAGCCAAATAATGTATTATTTGTGGCTGCAAAAGTCTTTTGGTGGTCCCCTTTGAGTGGACTTCTCTCTTGCCTTCAAGTGTAAGCTCCTTCATGTGTATGAAAACATGACCTAGAGTTTTGAAAAGATTGACAATCATCTAGATAGAGGTATTATTGAAATTTGAAAGTGGGGTTGAGGTTTGAAAATGAAAACTAGTGAATAAAATATTTGGTAGGGTGGAATAATATACATACATGAAAAATATATTAGAAAATACTAAAATATATAATGTAATTTAGAACATATATATTTAATATTTAAGGTCAAAAGAGATATCAACAAAGAAAGCTTACTTATTTAAGCTACATCGTGATTGATTAGCATAAGTCTTATTTATTTAATAAAGGCTAAAACTTTTGTGAAAAAGGAAAGAAAAATCAAAAGTAACTTATATAATAGGAAATATTTTGGTAAAAGGGCAAAGATATATGGGGGGGTTCCCATGCATGGAAAAGCTTGCCTCAACACATACACATTCTCGCACCTTCTCATAAACCTATGAAAGGCGCCTTTTTAAGAAAGATCTCCTAAAACTTGGATGCCCTTTGGAAAGGTGCAGTGGTCTCATAGCCAGTAGGCTTCATCCCAATCCACTGAGTGATATCTTATTGGGAGTGTTCATTGTGCGCACATTACAATTCTAAAAATAGACCTATAAATGGTGGAGAAACTTGCTATAGCCAGTCAAGCTGCAAGAGGTCGATTTAGAGGGTGGTTCAACCTCCCTCTATCCGAACAGCGAATCAAACGTGGGAGGTAGTTTTGGCAGGCACATGGGGGCTTCACTTTTTGCAAAAGGCCTTCTGAGCGGCACCATTGGTAGGATTATGAGAAGGCGCTCTAAGTCAATGATCCAGTGGGGGCAGATTGTGTAAACACAAACCCTCACACAGACACACGCTGCTCTAGGTATGCTGGAAACTGGATTCCCTCTATCTTTCTATTGTCGTCAAATCCTAACGTCTCCATATGTGCCGCTGCCCTCTCAGTGGCTTTGCGCCTTTAATACCTCACCTCCAGACACTCACAAGCACACCCATCATCCTCTATACACGCTATCGTTCTCTCTCTCTTTCTCTTTGATGTCTGCGCAGCTGCAAGAAGCTGCCATCAGAAAAAAAAGAGACAGTCCATTGGATCTTTTTGAAATTAATTGGAAAATAAAAAAAATTAAGCAAATGTTCCCACACATCTCACCTCCCCTCCATTCAAAAAAAAAACTAATAAACAGCTTGCATGATATCAATTGTTCAACAACAAGGGAATGAGGTTGAAGATGATTCGAAGTGAAAATTTGCCTTTTGTCGCATTGAAGAATTGTTAAAAGGGGTGACAATTAACCATTGAAAACGGTTATTTGAAATCTTGAGGGCGTCTTTGTGCAAAGAGATATTGAGATTCTTGAAAACAATGCTGTGAGAAACTCATTTGATGTTAAGAGAGATCTCTGCATGTCCGTACTACTTGAGTGGTGATGATTTCCTGGATCTCCCTTGTTTACGATGCCCTCTATCTTTTCTCCCTTCTCTCCCCGACTTTCTTCTTCTAAGTAAACTCTAGACTACCCCAGGGGAGAGGTCACTATGTCGTTTCATGAAGCCTTAGTGAATGGGTTGCATGTTCTTTTCCCCAAAAACACTTTTGTGGCTATGGAGGGCCCAAGGGTTAACTCCCAAGGTAATAGTAATCGTATCCAGGCTCAAATTAGCATTATTTGTGTCCATGGAGGCTTACAGACAGGTCCAGTGCTCACTCAGTCGCCAACCAACTTGCTACTTCCTGCACATCCAAGGATCTCTCTAGAGGAAGGTGCGTGCCCTTTTATGAGTGGAAATGCTCTTCACCCTCAATACTCCCTCTCAAATATCAGCGAGGCTCCCTCTCTATCTTATGATGATGCTATCAGAGGTCATGTAGAAAGGTTTGATGACCCGCTCTTTCGGCCAAACATACACTCTGAACAAGGTATGGTCTTTATGCCTTCTTTTGTGCTTAACAATTATTGTAAGGTGAATACCTTTGCTGGTAATCAATTCCCTAATGTTCCTAGACCTCTGGAAGCTGATAATTATGTTTCTCCCTCTTCCCCCAAAAATGCCCCTTCTCCTATTGACTATGCTGTTGATCACCAGCATACTTCTTCAATAAAGCAATTTGAAACTAAATCTAATTCTCTAAGTGAAGACGAGGAATGTGTCACCATTAGAAAAAGAGAGTTGGACTCTTGGCATAATCAACTGGTTGACAGGGTGGTGATAGGTCTGTACGAAGAGCTGGGCTCTTGGTATAATCAACTGGTTGACAGGCTGGTGATAGGTCTATACCATGGTCCCATACCTTCTCTCAAAGTGCTCAAAAGCTGGGTTGCTATCAACTAAGAAAATAGAAACGTCTTTCCCTTGCAGATACAATATCTTCCCAATAAGTATTATCTTTTTTTTTTTGAGAGGATGCTAATAATACTCCCATTTCTTTTTTTAAATGGTTTAATAGATTTAACCCCAAACGAGATAAGCATATTAAAGCTCCTGTGTGGGTCAACTTCCCTGATTTGCTAGTTGAGTTCTATCCTTGGCTAAGAAAAAATTGGGGCTTATGTGGGCAAGGTCCTTGGACAAAAAGCTTGAGGGGGAATTAACCCCAAGTGGGATCCTCAACTTCTCATTGAAGTTGACCTATGCAAAGCTAGCTCCTAAGTTGAATGTTCCTATCAAAGATTGTGAAGGCAACCTTCTGCATGAATAGAGAGTGTTGTATAGAAATATGCGTAACTCTTGCTTTCACTGCTTCAAGCAGGTTCATCTTATAAAATACTGTCCTGCCCTTGCTCAAGCCAAAGTGCAAGTCAGTCATCTAAGGATCACAAACCCACTCCTCAAAAGTCCTTTCAACTTGTGAATAAGAGAAACAATAACAAAAGGAAAAGGAGAAGAGGAGTTAATTATACTAACTATAACTACTTTGATGTGCTTTTGGAAGATGTTTTTGACTCTTCTTTTGCCCAAGAATCCTCTACTTCTGATGGGGAAGGTAAACCTGCACAGGAGGAAAAAGATGAAGCCATCTCACCCAAGATGCCCCTCCCCTCCCAGATTCCTCTTGTTAGCCCTAATGAAAATGCAAGGGGACTGTCAGAATCTAGTAGTGAACTTGAGGAATTTATCCAGAGCACTCAGTTAACTAATAAGGAAGCTTCAATGGAAGTGTTACAATTTGCTAAAGAGCTGAATGCCAAAGACATTCTAACAAAGGCTTCCTTGGCAAACTCCCCAACTCCTTCGGTGGACATTGTCATGACTCAAGCTGAGTAGGAGTCCCTTCTTAATATGCAGGTAATAAAAAGCAACAAAAAAGTGGAGAAGTCAAATGATCCCAATAGGGCTTCTGTCTCTATGGTCAAACCTAACAAAACCAATAAGAAATGATTTTCCCTAATCTTTCTGGTTTTTCCTTCAATTGTAAAGGGTTATCAAACCCTTCAAGAGCTATGGTTGTCAAAAAATGGATGCAGGATCTTTCACTGCATCCTGATTATATTTGTCTTTAGGAGGTCAAGCATAAAGCTAAAGAATTGGAGTAAAACTTGAACAGAATTGGCTCTCATTTTCATGGTATGCCACTAATCATACTGTAGGTTATAGGTATATCTTGCAAATGGTCTAACTTGGTTTCAAAAGTGAAATCTTCAATAAAGTCTTCTGGGTGGCCATCACCTTGGCATATCCTATTAACTATACTCTAGTCGGTGTATATGCTCCTAACTCTGTGACAAAAATAGCTCATTGCTAGCAATAATTATTCACTCTCTCAAAGAGTGTGGTATTGACAGGTGACTTTAACATGGTGGACAAAATTGCTGACAGGTCAAGGTCTATGGGATAGGTAATTTCTGGTAATGAAAAAGTTCACTAGACTGACCTGATTGACTCCTTGAATTTATTAGATGTATTTGAATATCTTGGATTCACTTGGAACAACAAAAAAATTGGTAAATGCTTCAGGTCAGCCAGACTAGACAGGGTATACATGTTTGCAAATGTTTTAGAGGATCACTGGTTAGTACAGTGCAGCTCTGATGCTTTCATTCTTTTATCTGATCACAAGCCTATCTTGTTTGAGTTAATGAGAGCTGAGAACAACTTTAAAACCGACTGGCATCACCTTGATCACTCTTTGTTTGACATAGACTTCATTTAAAAAAATATGCAAGACATTATGAGGGAGTCCTTTGCTCTTTACCCCTCTCCTGCCAAGGTGTGGGAGGTTGCTATATAAAAAAGTAGCTAAGGACATTAGGGATCATAGAAGGATGATGATCTCAAAGGAAATTCTTCTACTTGAATAATCTCTCTCCAATACTGATCCTCCCGCTCCTAGGCTTCTAGAACTTAGAGTGTCTCTCAAGCAGGAAGAGCTCCTTAATGCTAGCAGTGCCCTTGCTTTCACTAGAGATTTTTGGGCAGGAAAAATTGACAAGCCCTCTAAAAGCATGTTTAATCTTTTGAAAAAGATAAAATCTAAGGATTTCATACCTTTGTTGATAAGGATGGGACTCATACCAAGTCTCATAAGGACAATGTTACTTCAGTCCATGAGTTCTTTGCTAATATTTTCTATGGTCCTCCTAAGAGAGATAGAAATATACAAGAGGCTAGGAGTGTCATAGCCCAGTCCAGAAGTAAGTCTATTGCTCCCAATCAAGCCCACTTCTTAAACCAACCTATCTCTCTTGACGAAATCAAAGAAACTATTAGCAACCTCAAGATTGGCAAAACCCCTGGCATTGATGGTTTACCTAATGAGTTCTACATTCAATTCAAGGAATTTGTTCCACCTTATTTGATCTTAGTGTGGCAAGAAGTCATTAGATTGGGATCTCTTCCCGCTTGTGTTAACACTGGAGTAGTTAAACTCATCCATAAAAAAGGAGGTAGGGAGGATCTCAACAATTGGAGACCCATTACATGTCAGGCTTCTATATATAAAGTGTTTGCCGTATCCTTAGCTAGGAGACTCGGTCCTCTCATGACCAGCTTCATATTGCAAGAGAAAAAGGGTTTTATCAAGGGTAAATTCATTTTAGATGCTATCATCACCCTCAGGGAGGGAATGGAACATGCTATGGAAAATGAGCAGGACTTCTTCTTCTTCAAAGTAGATTTTGACAAGGCCTATGATAGAATGGATATTAAATTTATCCTACACTCATTATTTGATATGGGTCTAGGCAAAAGGTTTATTTAATTTTTTCATGTGTTGATTGGAAATGCTTTTGCCATAATTTCAATAAGTGGGAGCTGATAGAAGTCATAAGATTGATGAGATCTATAGGGCAGGGTTGCCCTCTTGCACCTCTTCTATCCTCCATAAACTTCAGATGCTTTGGGTTGGCTTGTTAAGAGAAGGATGCAAGAAGGGAAGTTGAAGGGTATCAAAATTGATGGTTCCTCAAATGATCTCTGTTTGCAAATGTTTGCAGATGACACTAATGCCCTTACAAATGTAGATTCTGAATCAGATGATGTTTTCATGGAGTGCCTAAAGACTTTTTGTCTTGCCAGTGGATCCCAAATTAACCATCAAAAAACTTGCTTCAAATCCTCCAATGGGTTTAATTCCCCCTTGTGTCCATGAAGTTGGTTGTAAAGTGATACTAGATTGTCAGATGATTGTTGGGGATACCTATGGGATTCAAAGTAACCATGGAATAAAGGTGGGAATGGATTATGGATTAGAAGGAAGATCTTTTTGTGGCATGATTCTCAACCTTCTTTGGCTTCCAGAACCTTTGTGCTGAACCATTTTTTTCTTCCATCATTGGTTTATTTCATGTCTTGTTGGAAGCCTACCAATTCCCAGCTAAAACAGGTAATATCTTTGGATAGAAGATTTCCTTGGGGAGGAATAAAGGACAATAATAAAATTCCCAAGGTAGCTTGGAGTACTTGCTGCCTTCACCCAAAACTAGAGGAGGTCTAGGTATATTGGATGTGGATAGTATGGTTGTTAAGATGGCAGGCAAATGAATAGTTAGAGCTGCTATAGATAGTGAAGACTTCTGGGCTTGCTTGATAAAAAGAAATATATCTAAGTTCTATGTGCAGGACTACAAAGCTTGGAGGGATCTCTCTCTCTGGGATGTGATATCCTCTAGTTGGAAATTCAAACCAGCAGGCTCTAAAATCAAAGAGTACCTCCACCTTCCTCATCGATTTTTTTCTGATAGTACTGTTCTTACATAGGATTCTATATGGATGGGATGGATTGCAAGCAAGCTTGGAAAAAAACTAACAATCAAAGCCCATAAGTGTTTCAAAGCAGGAATCAGAACCTGGGGTGATCTACAGGAAAATGGATATTGGCTTTTCCCTTATCAAATATCTAATCAATTTAATGTTGGATGTCTTGTAGAAGTAATAAACAGACTAGAGGAGTTGAAAGATCATCTCCAGAACAATATAGTGTACAGGCATAGCAAGTTCTTCAGACTACAATAGTATGCATGGAAGGCTTACAAAAAGTCCTCTTGCATCCTAGATTTTGAAGAGAAACTGAGAAAGAAACTAAACTACAAATGGGGTCTCAATTGGAGCTTAAAGCAGTGGATATATAGATTTAAATGCATGTGAAGCTTTGCTATTCCAATAAAGCACAACTTCCTTGGATGGCTGGTTTTGCTCAGGGCATCTAGATTGGTCAAAGAGATCTTTAAGCTGGAAAAGGAGATGGGAAATGTCAGAGATGCAATTTCCTAGAAGAACTTCAACACATCTTTGTAAGTTGTCCTGCCAATTCCTCCAAACTTTTGGCACTAGGCTTGAGCTGCAAAGAGGTCCATCCACTTCAATTCTGAGCTCATGAGTTAGTGATAGAAGACTGTATAAGAATGGATATTCCACTATGGAATATGTGGAGAATGACTTATTGTGGACTCGCTGGGCTCAGAGAAAATTAAAGAAAATTTATCCCTCTCGTCTTGGTAAATGAAGCATTTGGGAAGTGACCCTTTGCATCTCATCCAAAGAGAACACAGATGGCAGATTTGGAAGGAACTTATGCTGAGGTCCTACTCAAGAGAAATAATGTTTATGGCTTTTGCCTGTCTTGATTTGTTGTAGATTGTTTAAGGTATGCCTCTCTCCCTACCTGTGAGGCATTGTTGTATCTCTTTTTATTTTTAATATATTTCCTGTTATCTCAAAAAAATCATTCGATGTTTGCTTGAAAATAGTGGAGTTTCATATTTGACTTCCCATTCTTGAGTTTTTGTTTTTAAAGGGTATTGGAAGCATAATGTAAACTAACCCACAAATGCCACAATTCATGAGTAAGTTGCTCTAGCTTTGCATCTATGCAATATTCACTTAGCTAAGAGCCCAATATATCCCCTTGCACCATGTGAAATTTGGTTGTACAAGATCCAATGCATCATTGCCATTTATCTCTCCTTTGTTTCTTTGTATGTTAAACTTGTTTTGCGTCATGAGTTGAGATTCTTGAATGGACTACATTGAAACCTGAGAGATATGATTGAGCATAAATTTTTTGTGATGCTTGAGGTATATGCAAAATGCTTTTTTGAACTAGCATATTTCTAAAGAGATGGTGGCTTATGACAGGTTTCGGTGCCTTGAGGGATCTTGACAAATGCCTTCATCTTATGCTCTCTTTCTCTTTGCTATATATGCCCTGTGGGAGCTAGAATGCGGGCATCATATGTGTACCATGATTGTGTGATCATTTCCATGCATCAACAAACTTCATTGTCCATATTTATTTGGCTTGTGGATGATTAAGTGCTCGATCTCACAATCTTCATTTTGGAGAGATACGTTGATGATTTTTTCATGCTTGGTTGAGACTGTGCACTGAAATTTGGGCTTGGCATTGCTTGAAGAATGATTATTGCTTGATTTTATTTCAAAATCCTTGCATAGCACTAGCCATTGAGCTCCTTCAAAGGGCCATAAAACAACACTTTTGGTTTATGATTGAGCAAGAACTTGACGTGTATGCAAAACTCTTTGGCACTAACGATTGAATTTTTTTTTTAAGGATTGGCAAATGAAATTCCATTGCAAATGTGGGGTGGTGGCATTACTATAACTTGCAAAATTTGGCTATTAAGAGCCATTAACTTTCATTCCATTAAAAGTAGTCATCTCTAGCTCATAGCTTGCTCTAAAATTGTAAAATTTCATTTGAGCTAGTTGTTAGTAGCCAGCTTTTAAAAGCTTTAAAAATGTAAAATTTGGCTTTTAGAGCCACTTCCTTTTATTTAAAGTTTCATTATTTCTAGCTCATGGCTTGTTTTAAATCTTCACTTTCATTTGAGCTAGAAATTAATCAACTTTTGAATCATGCATAATAGGTTTTAACATTGCAAAATGTGCTTTTATAGAAGCATTTTCTCTCTTAGTTTTGATGTGTATGCATACACTTGCTACTAAAGAGCATCATGTGCATAACCAAAGGCACGTTTTTCCCCTAGGGTTGTTTCCCTTTGATATATTTAAGTATTTGAGACCCTATCATTAGATTTCATTTAATGTTTTTTTGTTTGTTTGTCTTAGCTTTCAATAAATGGTTTTTAGAGCTTTTGTTTGTTAACACTTATCTTCTAGAAGCTTGGCTTGCAATTAAAAAGAATCAAGGGCTTTGACTAAAGTGGTTGAGCTTGCTCAAGGATTCTCAAAAGAGCACAAATAGGTGAAATCCTTCCATGGCATTGCTCTTTTGCTTATCTTTACACTTCTTGCTTGGTTGTATTAAGTGCATTTTCTTCTAAGCTATGTTTCTTTTCATTTTCAAAAGCTAACCATACATGAAAATTTCAACACTTTGAATTGTGAATATTAAACTCATTAAATTTTTTATTTTATGTGTGCTAATCATGGGTAATTGGCTTGGACCTTAGGTTAATGTAGGATCATTGCTTGTTAGTCCTAGAATCTTAGTGATTGACTTAATGCTCCACTCACTTTTGACATGACCTAGGGCTATGATTAGGCTTTAGCCCTTAGTTCATTTTCCATAAACATATCATAATGGAAGCAGTAAAAAAGAGCTAAAAGGTGAAACAATGAAGCAAAAAAGTGTCCAAACAAAGTGGCACAAATGCTACTAGACACACGAAAATTAAATTTCTATGTTATGTTGTGTCTATGTGAGGCCTAGTGCCTTATTGGCACTTGGAAGGCGAGGGGAATCACCTTGGCTAGCTTGCTCAAGGCCCTAAACCGATGCCATGGGCTGATATGGGTTAGCCGTTGCCTTGGTAGGCTAGTAGATTCTTGGAACACCTCCTTCAGGGTTCAAGGAGCCGAGATTCATAGCTAGACTTGCCTTAGCCTTGTATTGTGCTTTACTTTTTTCCATGAAATACCAAAAGAAAATCTTCCATGAGCTTCAAAAATCTGTGACAATGTACTAATAGATTATGAGCTTTTTAATAGCCCATAGACATGATAGAGTTGGATGCTTTATTAAGATTGATCATATAGTTGTTAGGCTAGTAGTTTTATGAACTTGCATTAGCCTAGGGCCTTAATTAATTTCTTGTGTTACATCCATAAAATCTTAATTTTTAGTGGTTTAATCTTCATGATCTGTTAGGTGTTTTTTTTCTTTATGTTGTTAAGGTTTTGACTATAATTGACCCATCTTATCTAAGCAAAAATTCACTTTGCATGATTATTCATTGTACTTAATGTTTTATTCATCATTGTTGTCCTTTGATACTCATCACTTGTTTTATAGTTTGTAGCTTAACATTCCTCCATGGACGTGCATTCTACCATGTTTTTGTGATTTGCTTTCGCGGCACACGAGGACGTGTGCCAAATTAGGAGGGGGGGATGTTAGCAGTGGCTAACAGATGCTACATTGATTAAGCTTGCATCAAGATAGAGATGTTCTATGGATGTGCACAATATTTCCTATTCATATTGTATAAAGTCTTGGGCTCATTTGGAAGTTTCAAATTGTATATGTTAGAGGGCTCAACTTAATCCCATGGTAGAAAGGTTTGTGGTGCATGCCTTTATAAGAAAAACTTTTATGCAAAGAGGTTTCATTCTTGAGTAGTCATTATTGAGAGCTCTCTCTTGAGTAGACTTGGATGGCTTAGCCTTTGAGCTTAATGCCCATGATTAGAAGTCTAGTTCTAATCCTTTATAATTAGAGAAGCAACACTTCTTGATTGATTTAATCTCCACTTTCTTCATTAGTCTTAATTCTTTGATATTACCATTATGTCATGAAGTAGTTTCACCTTCTCATTATTCTAGATTTGAGTGTGTGGTGATGACTTCTTGCTTATTGACCAGTCCTATCATTCTATGAGTACTCAATTTGTGATATTGAGCATTTCTAATTAGGTTGATTAAGTGGGTTCTTGTGATTAGAGTATGTGCCCTATTGTTTGCTCATGTGTGGATGGGTTTAATGAGACTCAAGCACCATTCATCCTTGTGTGTGTAGCTTTTGATTAAGTACGTTGATTGGCATGTGGTGATTGGAGAGGCCAACACCAATGCAATTAGTGGGTGCTTGTCAAGAGAGTGCTTTGAGATTCAAGTATATGGCAAGTTGGACTTTGATGGGCTTAATATGTGTAGGTGATTCTTGATTGATGATTATGGTGTGATTAGAGTTAGTGATTCATGGCTAATCTCTATTGCACTGAAAGAACATTCTATTGAATCCTCTCATTCAATACATCCAATGATGCTCATGCCTCCAAGCTCTAGCCAGGTTGTCGATCCACGGATTGGTAATTTTGTTGGTCTTGGGTTGTGATTAGGTGATGCTACAATGACCCCCAACACCAAGTTTCAGAGTTCTGGTATGTGGTTAAGGGTTAATAAAAAGTTGAGTTCGGTACAACCAGCATATGGGAAAGATGATGTCCTTTTGGGATGAAATCATGTTAATGTGTCATGATTTTTTCTGTCCCGAACAGTGCTCATTAGCACAATTTTGGCATATGCTAACTAGTATAATAACACAAGCTAGATCTCTAAGATCTATGACATATGATATATCAATAAAAAGCTCTTGAAACAAGGAATCCAAATGTACAAACTTCGACAATTTTTTATATTATTTGTGAAAATTTTATCGTGTGTTCAAATTTTTTTAGATATGCTAACTAGCACAAAAACCATGTCACATTAACATGCTTTTACCCTTTAATCTTGGGTTTGAGTTTTGGTATGCTCTCCAAATTTGGTATTTGTTTGAGATTAACATGATTGTTCAAATATCAACTCATATGTTTTTGTGCTCCATAGAGATGTTGGTACAATGGTAGTCTTAGTACTCGTAAATATATGGATGATAAGTCTCTGCATTGTATGACTTAAGGTTTGAATTGTATGGCATAAGGTAATGTGGGGCTCCCCAAATGCCAAGCCTTGCTATCTTATTGTATTGACATTCAGAACCATGAACATAAATGTCATACCATTGGACAGAATCAATTGGACTAGTACATGGAGGCTACGAGAGATTTTGAGTATCTTGGAAAACACACTCAATCTTATCTAACTCAAATCGACACTCTATTGAATGTCAAGCAACAAAAGCTAACTATGACACCACAAGAAAATATCTTCAGTTCATTTTAACTACTCACATTGCTTTTTTGTAGCTTGACTCAAAAAGTGACCTATAGATTAGACAATCAAAAGGCAGCAGTACAACATTGCAAGTGCAAACAAGGCAAAACTTGTAGGACGGGTAGACAAAATCTAAAAACACATGCCTATGCCCTCAAACCCTCCTTTTGACCACTTGCCAAAATTGCATTTTTTTATTATCTACAGGGCAGATTTGACCTAACCATTTTCAACCCCAAATACATCCTAGAGCTTATCAATGATGTTCCTACACACCCTCCAATACATAAAATGCACTTTTGTTAAGTAAATATTTAATTATGAGTAGATTAAGGAGTACATGAACAACAATAAAAACACAATTTTACCATAAGAAAAGCACAATGTCACAAATAGCTTTCATTTGTGAATTCTTTGAAGTATACAACACTTGAAATAGACACTTCACGATGGGGAGCTATGAGCTTGAGAAGAAAGCAGGAGAGTACACAGTGCTCAATAATCAATTGAACCACTTATTATCAGAAAATTCTCCTCTAGGTTCTACAAAAAATGGCTTCTATACCTTAGCCTAAGGTTCACGGTTCAAAAATGAGAAAATACTCTAACTCTTTGCAGCCTAGGATTTCATTGATACAAACTAGAAGCATTTAGCCCTAGTTTATTTGGCTCACAATCACATAATGGTTACAAATTAACTCCAATAATAAATTAAATATAGCGGCTTAGGGCTATGGATGTCTAGAATGATCAAAAAGGTGAAAAACTACATCATAGGATGAGTATGTAGGCTACAGCTATGTGTGTTAACATTTCTCCCCCTCCTAGACTGGGTCGTCCACGACACAGCTTTAGGGAATTGAATGTGTTCCAGCTTGCATGCCTTCCTTTCCTTCTTGAGAGCTGCCAAGGCATCATAATATAGCTTCTTACCTGCTTTTCCTAGGAGCTACAAGTCAATAGGAGTGTTGAGATCCATTGTTATGTAGCCCACGAACTAGCTCAAAGGTTCTCCACCACAGGGCCAAAGATCTTAGATCTTAAAATAAAGAATCCTATGTATGTATGCATGTAGTATGAGGGCAACAACATGATTTGAGCGTAGAATCCATAAAGCGCTTTGTCGGGTGGTTGATATATTAAATCATAGCAAAGACCATACTTGCCTCAAGAAATGCCATCCATGGTGCATTGGTCTGCTTTACTTGGTGGAAAGTCTATATTCATGTGAGAAGCATCTTATCAATTTTGATAAACATAACACAGGCCAGATCCAAGATCGTTTTGAAATAGCTTTAGACAAGGTCTTGATCATATAGTCTTCAGTAAATTTTCCTTTTGGCGGACTTGGCCTTGGATAGTTGAGCCATGTAGGATACTTCTTTAAACTCAAATGATGGCTACCCCAGCTCCTCACTCTTGGCATTGGGTAGAATGTTGGGGGTCCTTTTTGATGTTGGATGGTGCTTGTGTGTAGAGAACGAGATACTTGGAATGCTTCCTTAGCCAATACCCCTGGGGAGGTTACCTAATGAAAGTGTAACCTATCACGTGAGTTCAACAGAAGGGTATTTAAAGTTCTTGAAACTTACAAAAATATTTATACAGAAGGGCATTATTTTTACAAATTTGAAAAAAAATTACAGAATTTTAAAGAAAAGGGTACATTATATTCTTAACAAAATTCACAAATAAGGGATTTTACAAACATGTTTTGAATGCACATGATATGGTAGTTTTACACATAGTGAACCTCCCAAGGCCAATACATTGGTGTGCCGATCGACATTATCTATAGCTTGATCCTTAATAAGTCTCTTCTTTACTTAGACATAACTAAATTAAGCGACCTCCTCAACAATGCTGAAAATATTGGCCATTTAATCCATATTGGGGGCTCTAGCTTGATGTTTGATATTTAATCATAAATGACTGGAAGCAATACTCTACTTTCTCTAGTTGTCTCTTCCAAGCGTGCCTTTCCCCTTGGTTCCATGGAAGTTGGTTTTGATGTATCAACTGACCATAAAGTCTTCCTTTGCAAACTAGCAATTTATGAATTGGGTTTTGGTAGCAACATATTGTAGGTCTATCATAACAAGTTGTGTGGCATTTGGGCCGTATCGCACACGAAGTACTTGCATTTTTTCCCCCATGGCACCAATTGGTACTATTTCATACTTGATGAGTGGGTATGGGAGAGACTGTTAATGCCATGTTTTTGTGATCTGATTGGAAGTGAGCTAGGCTACATTGGCGGAGTGGAGAATGTGCTTCTCCCACACCATAGCCTCTTTCTAGATGTATGTTGTTTCTGACTCTATGTTGACCTTAAGTGCTTTCTCAGCCTTAGTGGTGGTAAAATTGTATATTGGTCCTTACTCAATCTCCAGCTCAAGGGCCAATAATTTTGGGGCCACTGTTGTTGGATTTGCATCTTCTAACTGTAAGAATTCAAGTGTCCCTTTCTTCTTTGGCAATGTGTTGGGCACCCCTTCTTCTTTGGATTTTTGCATCCTTTTCAGTTTCTCTTGATCTATAGATACTGTTACTTGTAGTTCAAGTACTTGCTTTTGATAATGTTCATCCTTGGTCATAAATGAGAGAGAGAACTCTTGTCATTGCATTTGTTCAAGATTCAGCAATGTCTCCAAGACTTTGGTCCTCTTTTCCAGTGCTTGGTAGGTTAGGTTGGAGACGTGCAGTGTAAGCACTTGTGGATTAGCTTTCAGATTATCTAAGAGCTTGTTCTAATCTTTCACTTTGGCTTTGGCTTGGGTAGCTTGAATATTTTTTGCTTCCAATTGGGTTTGCAGTCACTAATCATGTGTGTTTGTTTCAAGTATAGTAGCATTATCTTCTTAGAGCCTCTTCACTTGGGCTTCACTAGTAGTTGTAAGTTGTTCTACTAGCTTTGTCATAGTCTTTAACTCCACCACATGTTAAGCATTTGTCTCCTTTAAGCTAGCTATCTTGGCCTAGGATTGCTTATGTAGAGTGCTATACTCTTCCACAAAGGCATCGGCAACTTCAATTCTTTCCATGAGGTGTGTGCTAGCGGTCTCAACTTGTTTTACTCTCTCTTCCTTGGCATATATCACTGCTTTCATCTTTTCTACAATATGGTGCGAAAATGGAGCATAGTTCTCAATATCTTGTAGGCGGGGCGGCTGAGATGTGTTGGCGGTCGAGAAGTGCCCACCAATTCTTGTTGCTCTTGCTCTTTGGTGTACTACTCCACCTTTTCTTCTTCAGTAGATGTGTCTGTTTTGGGAATGTCCTCTCTTATTTCTTTTGGAGTGTCCTCTTGTGATGCAAGCTCTTGTTTAACTTCATCCATTTTTAAATCCTCTTGCATCTCCATCTGTGTGTCTTCTGTTTGTGATTTAGTGGTGTCTATGGTTCCTGGCAAGCACTGGAACTTCCTTGAACTCTTTTCTTGGTCCGTCTTGTGTTGTCTCTCCACGTGGGGTGGAGAGGATACTTCTGCAGTTGCTAGAGAGGGTGGTAGATCATCATGCTATGCAGTGGGCTAGTCAGAGGTTCCAATTGCCTCCTTGACTCTTTTCAACTCCTCTTCTCATTAGATCTTTTCCATCTATGCAAGGGGATCTTTCCATAAAAAGGGTTCTTTTTTTTTAGCTTTGTTTTAGGGTTTGGATGCCAAAAATCCTCGGGATCCCCTTACAAACCTCTTTCTCAATCAAAGGCTTCTTTTTCTCTTTTAAGCGTGGAGAGGTAATGTCAAAATAATCAATATCTAATTCTCCTAAATGATTTTCTCATATTAAACTGATCATTTAATGTGGGGAAGGCCAGGGGAGAAAAAGCTAGAATATTGGTTAAGCTAGCAGACCGGCCACAGTAGGGATCCAAAGGAGGGAAAATAGGGATCCAAAGGGGGGGCCATCTGCAAAAGAGCCATGTGCAACAATGGGCTAAAAACACCCTAAGGTTCAGCCCATTAAGACTTCCAAAATGCTAGGTTCCAAAATTCAAAGGTTGTGTCCAAAGGCCAACCCCAGGGAAAATTGGATGCTTTGTGTATGCCCTAAAAGTCTTTGCACATCCCTACATGGGAGGGGGCGAGCCCTAAAGGTAGGGGATGAGAGAGAAAGCCACACACACACACACAGGCTCCCTTTACACAAAGGGAATGAGGGACACATGTCAGCTCCCTAGCCCAGATGCCACAAGGTGTGCCCAATTTCTATAGGATGACCCTTGAAGTGGACCAATGAGAATTAAGCTAGAGTAAATCTAGTTTAATTAATTTAAAAACATTTAATAAAAGAAACCAATGAGAATTAAGTCTCCTAGAAGACTATTGGGCAGTCTCCCAAGGGGTCCAATGAGCATTCAGGAGCCCCATGGCTTGCCTGATGCCTATTGGCCAGGAGGAAAAGGGGTCCAATGAGAGTTTAGTTTAATTATTTAATTACCTAAAGCTCTCACAAAAGGGGAAAGGGGGACACATGTCAGAAGGCTATCACTTATGCTGCTTAATTGTAATTGGCTTGACTTGGGGAGGGCCAATGAGGCTTCAGCAAGAGCAATTAGCAAGAGGGCTCGCCCAAGAGAGAGAGGGGGCTGATTTTTGCAAGGATTATCACACACACACACACAAGCTCATGTGTGAAGAAAGAATACTCTATCTCCTCCCAAGCTTTAATGGAGAGCTCATCACCTACTCCAAGCTTGTGAGATAGAAGCCTACATCAACACTCTCTTGGGATGTGGATGCAAATCCAACCAAGAGACAAGCTTCAATGCATGCTCATCTTCTCTACCAAGCTAATTACTAAGCTAAGCTATGCTAATATGAGTGATTATGTGAGGAGATGTACATATTTCTCGTAAGATACTCCTTCTTTCTCTCAATCTACTCTCATACCCTGCTAGCTCTCACCATCTTCGAAGGTGTGTGAAGTCTTGGGTCTGAGAACGGGGATAATTCAAGTTGTGTTTGATTAAGTGTTTTGCTTAGTGCATGAAGCTTCCATCTTCATTGCACTAGCTAGTCTTGAAGGAACACAAAGAATTGTATTGTACAATGTCTCTCTTGATGGGAGAAAGCATAATACAAAGCCTTTTGGAGGGGGGACCGGCTCCATGAAAATCCGGTCCTCAACTGTTGTCAATAGCTTAATTTCTCTCTCTTTTGAAAGTATTGTTGATGCTATCTAACTAGGTGTTATGCTTTTTGTTGCTCTCTCTCCACCCAAGCACTCTTGTAATTCTCATTAGGAATCTATTCTAATGAAATGCCCACTATGTTCATGCTAATTTCCGCTACACATAAATTATTAGGCTATTTAATGTTACATTGGTATCAGAGCTCAAGGTTTCTCTTTTCTTGCTCAAGAAGGGAGGTCCTCAAGCTAGCTACAAATGGTTGGTATTATTAATTTCCTGTGAGTAAGTAGAATAGGGATTGTTCAGCCTTGCAGTGCTCCTGCCTTCGTGCAGTTAACGGGGCATCACCGTCGGGAGCTATGGTCTTAATAGTGGAGTCCTATGGGGCTTGCCTACGGCTTAACCACTATTGAGCTATTAGAAGCTTGACAGGAGCCGGTGCTGTTTTGGTGTCGAAAGACCCTCTCTTCTATTCCTTGCAATTAATGGTATTCGAGCCGCGGGTACAGTAGCTTGAGTGCTTTTTCTAAAGGGGTAAAGAGGAGTAGAAACTAGGGCTTGAAGTGCCAAAGTACACCTAAAAAGTTTACACCTAAAAGTTGCTAGAATGGCTGACAATAGTAAAGAGAGTGAAATTAATGTTGATAACTTTGATTTTGCTCATGAGCAAGCTACTAATGATGCTTCAATGCTTGTTAACTATCTTGTTTCTAGGCTTCAACAAGCCATGGGCAATCCATCTCTCCAAAGTGAAGTGCAACGGCAGCTTCGTGCTCATGGGATTCTCCAAGCTCATCACCATGACGAGAGAACACCTAGGAAGCCTCCTTGTGAGACTACCAAAATAGGTCTCTCTCCGATTCGGGAAGAAGAAGAGAATCCATATGAAGGGCTCAAGAATTTACTTCTTGATGATGCATCTCCTTCCCAGAGGAGAACTCAAGAGCCTCCACCGACGGAACGAGAAAGAAGCGAGTCTCCCGCCACCTCGGCGGAGATGGCTCCACGAAGACGGCGGGCTAAACGCTCTCCATCACCACCAAAGCGGAGAAGACCATCATATTCTTCTCCCCACCACAATTCAAAGAGGGATGATAAAAAGCAAGAGAAGAAAAAGGCGAGAAAGAGGACACCCTCTTCTCCATCTTGTTCATCCTCTTCCTCTTATGAAAACTATGGTGAAGATGACAAAGATCAAGACAAGAAAAAGGCGAGAAAGAGGTCACCCTCTTCTTCACCTTCTTCAAATTCTTCACCCTCTGAAGAAAGTGATGGGCAACCTTTGAACCATCAAAAAGAAGAGGCCATAGGAAATCCTATGCCGCATGGAAGAGGTCGTCCAAGTTGAAGAAATTCAAAGAGGGAGGGAAGAGCATCTCTTTCCTTACCTATGATGGTACCTTTGGTGCTACGGACAAAGTCTTTGCCTTTATCTAGCAATTCGATGCGGCGATTGGAGATGAGGTCTTCACGGAGTCCTCTAAGCTACGCCATGTAGCTATGCACTTTCAAAAGCCCGCCAGACAATGGTGGTCTAGCCTACGAGCCAACGGTGAAGCTCCACGAACATGGAAAGCTTTAACAGCTGCCATTATGAAGCAGTTTTTGGCCACCGATGCCAAAGACAAAGTACTCACCGAATGGCGAAGCTTAAAGCTCTATCCCAATGAATCCATCCACAAATATGTAGACAAGTTTTGAGACCTACAACTCAAAGCCACTGTCTTCAAAAGGTTGGATTTTGGAGAGCAAAAGCAACAATTTTGTGCGGGCTTAACCGAAGAAATGGCGGAGTATGTCAACTCCCAAAGACCACGTACCATATCGGCGGTAATACACCACACTATGGTCGCCTCTCGAATCAATTTCCAAATGGGAGCAAACAGAAATAATAAGCCCCCGGAAAACAAGGGTTCCAATGAGCCTAAGGGGAAGGAAAATTTCCAAAAGTTTTCTAAGGGCAACTCCGACAAAGCTAAAGAGAAGGGAGTTTACAAAGGTAAGAATAAACTCTCTCGTGAAGAGCTTGAGCGTTATCGTAAGGATAACCGGTGTTTCAAGTGCGGTGAACAAGGGCATGTGTACCGCGCTTGTCCCCAAAATAACAACCGCCAAGATCCTCCTAGAGCTTCCTTGGTTGAAATCCAAGAGGAGGAGACTCACCAAACTCACCACAAAGGATCTCCTCTATGCCATGCTTGGGGAAAGGTAAGAGAACATGATGCTTTTATTCTCTTTGACCCTGGTCCTACTCACAATTTTATATCTATGGAGTTAGCCACCAAGCTAGGCATACAATCCTACAAGATGGGAGATGTCCTACCCGCAGACAGTTCCTTCAAGGGGCAAGAAGCTTTAGTCACTCCCTTAATTGGGAAATTGAGGCTTCATGTCCAAGGCTATGTGGACAAAGAGGACTTCTTTATCTCTCCTCTCAAGCATGAGGATGTAATCCTAGGGGCACCATGGTTTGACCGCCTGGCTGCCGATGTTAAATTTCCTGAAAGGAGAATCTCCTTTAAGTTCAGGGAAAAAGACATGTATATAGATGCTAAGGAAATGGGTAACACCATCCCCATTGTACATACACCAGCTTTCAACAAGTCAATAAAGAGCTCTATTTCCGTGTACATGATTTTTGTTAAAGACTCTCAAAATGAACCTAATGCTTTAGCAAAAGAAAATAAAAGCAACTAAAAGGAATTAGAGTTATCCAATTTTCTCAAGGGGTTTCAAGATGTTTTTATTGACGACATCCCTTGTGAGCTACCTCCTAAACGAGGTAATGATGACCATGCAATTTAACTTCTTCCAAGAAGTTCACCGCCCAATAAACCTCCTTATAGAGTTTCTCAAGCTCAACAAGAGGAGATTATGCGGCAAGTGCATGAGTTAGTTGAGAAGGGTATGGTTAGGCCAAGCTCATCTCCGTTTTGCTCACTTGTGCTATTAGTGCAAAAGAAAGACGGCACATATCGTATGTGTGTCGACTATAGAGCACTAAATAGGATCACTATCAAGAATAGGTTTCCCATTCCACGGGTAGAAGACCTATTGGATAAGCTACAAGGATCGACCTACTTCAGTAGGGTTGACCTAAAAAGTGGCTATCATCAAATAAGGATAGTTGATCAAGACATTGTAAAGACCGCATTTCGTACTACATTTGGTCTTTACGAATACATTGTCATGCCTTTTGGCTTGACCAATGCACCAGCCACATTCAACCCCTTGATGGAGAAGCTGTCTAGGCCTCCTTGAACCTTCACTGGAGTGTTCTTTGATGATATTATCATCTACTCTAATTCATTGGAGGAACACAAGCAACACCTCCAGGTAATATTTCAAGTTTTAAGAGAGAATAAACTTTATGTTAATCGAAAGAAAAGTGAAGTTTTCTTGCAAGAGATTCAGTATTTAGGTCACATTATCTCTCAAGATGGCATCCAAATGGATCCATCCAAGTTAGAGGTAATAAAAGGATGGCCTAAACCAAGTAATCTTCATGAACTAAGAAGCTTCATAGGTATGTGTGCATACTATAGACGCTTCATAGAAAAGTTCTCACAAATTGCGCGACCATTACATGACCTAACAAAGAAAAGCATTAGGTATACATGGTCTTCTAAGGAGAACAATGCTTTCGAAAAGCTTATCTCTCAACCTCTGCTTACACTATCGGATCTCTCAAAACCATTTGAGGTCCAATGTGATTCTTGTGGTGATTGCCTTGGAGCTGTTTTGCTCCAAGAAGGGCACGCCATAGGCAATGAGAGTCGAAGGCTCGACCCTGTTGAGCAAGCTCTAGGCATATACGAAAAGGAACTCCTTGCAGTTCTACATGCCTTAGACTCATGGAAGCACTATTTATTGGGGACTCCTTTCATTCTACGAACGGATCACCAAAGTCTTAAGTACTTCATGACACAGACCAAGCTCTCCGACAAACAAATGAGGTGGGCAAATTTCCTTTCACAATTTCATTTTCATATTGCTCACATTGCTGGCAAGCATAATCAAGTAGCTGATGCACTCTCAAGAGGGCCGAGAGTGAATGCGGTTTCCATAGCAACTCACAATGATCTATCTTCAATGATAGATGAGTATGCTATTGATCCCGATTTTAGAGATGTGATTTCAGCCCTTGCATTAGGGAAGAAAGAAGAACCATTTACTTTACAAGATGGTTATCTTCTCTTTGGCAATAGACTATGCATTACTAACTCACTACGTGAGAAAGTAATGTATGAATCTCATGCTCCACCTTATGCAGGGCATAGAGGGATTCAGTCTACCTTAAAGGGAATTGAAACATATTTCTATTGGCCTCCCATGAAAGTGAGCATACAAGAGTATGTTTCCAAATGTGTGGTATGCCAAAAGACAAAATTTGATAGAGGGAAGCAACCTGGATTGCTTCAACCCTTGCCAATCCCTAATTCACCATGGGAGAGCATATCCATGGATTTTATTTTTGGATTGCCTAAGTCTATCCATGGGAATATGGGAATATGGACGATAGTAGACAGGTTCAGTAAACAAGCTCATTTTATACCTGTCAAAAAGACTATCAAAGCCCATCAAATGGCAACCCTCTTCATTTCACAAATTTTCAAATACCATGGCTTGCCAATGTCCATAGTGTCGGATAGGGATCCTAGAATGACCAGTAATTTCTGGAAGGGTCTCTATGAGAATTTAGGGACAAGGCTAAACTTGTCTTCGGGCTATCATCCACAAACGGATGGCCAAAGTGAAATAGCTAACCTAACCATTCTCGATCTACTAAAAGCCTATGTAACGGAAGTAGATCAAAGATCCCAATGGGAGAAGTACTTACCCTTAGTGGAGTATGCTTACAATAACACTGTACATACTTCCACGAGAAAAGCACCTTTCGAGGTAATTGAGGGAAGATCAAAAAGTCCTTTTCTACTTAAAGTACATGGGAAGATCTTCGCTGCAGATGAGTATAGCCGAGACCTACAAGAATCTTTCCAAAAGATTAAGGATGATATCTCTATCTCAGAGCAAAGGCAAAAGGCTGCTGCTCACAAGCACACAAGAGCCCAAGCCTTTAAAGAAAACGATTGGGTCTTGTTAAAGTTTCCCAAGGCTCGATTAAGGCACACGATGGGCAAGAATCCTACGGGCCACCAAAAGTACTATGCTAAACTAGCAAAAAGGTACTATGGTCCCTTCTAGATTCTTAGGCTAATCAATGACATGGCCTATCAACTTAGGTTGCCCAATCATTGGCTCATACACAATGCTTTTCATGTGAGCCTATTAAAGCCTTACAAAGGAGAGCCACCTCAAGAACCAACTATTGAAGACCCACCGGAGATCGAGGACCAAGAGAAGGTGCTGCAGCCCGAGTCCATTCTCCGACATGAAGACAAGGTATTAAGAGGCGGTAAGACTATCCGACGATATCTTATTAAGTTTAAGAATTATCCTTTTGAAGATGCTAGATGGATGCAAGGCATACAATTAAAGGATAACCTAAACCTTGTCAATGCTTACAATGCTTCCCAAGAGTAAGCAAATGTACAAAATGTTAAAAATGAACAAATTTTTTGTCTTATAAGACTCTCTCTTTTTCTTATTTGTGCACAAAAATGAAGTAGTATGCATGCTTAGATCAAGTTTGCGGAGACGACGTCTCCCAAACACCAAGTAGAGCTTGTCACTCTACTATGGAAGACTGATAGGACTGATGTGCAGACATGCTTGCGGCAGCCTCAGGCTCTCAAGCGCCAAATGGACTAGTCATCCATTGTGGAATGATGTCGTAGGGTAACATAGGGATCCTCTACCCACTAAGTCGTAGGGTAACATAGGGATTCTCTACACCATAGTCGAGGACGACTATGATTTCAAGAGAGAGGTAATGTCAAAATAATCAATATCTAATTCTCCTAAATGATTTTCTCATATTAAAGTGATCATTTAATGTGGGGAAGGCCAGGGGAGAAAAAGCTAGAATATTGGTTAAGCTAGCAGACCCTCCACAGTAGGGATCCAAAGGAGGGAAAATAGGGATCCAAAGGGGGGGCCATCTGCAAAAGAGCCATGTGCAACAATGGGCTAAAAAGACCCTAAGGTTCAGCCCATTAAGACTTCCAAAATGCTAAGGTTCCAGAATTCAAAGGTTGTGTCCAAAGGTCAACCCTAGGGAAAATTGGATGCTTTGTGTGTGCCCTAAAAGTCTTTGCACATCCCTACATGGGAGGGGGCGAGCCCTAAAGGTAGGGGATGAGAGAGAAAGCCACACACACACACACACAGGCTCCCTTTACACAAAGGGAATGAGGGATACATGTCAGCTCCCTAGGCCAGATGCCCACAAGGTGTGCCCAATTTCTATAGGATGACCCTTGAAGTGGACCAATGAGAATTAAGCTAGAGTAAATCTAGTTTAATTAATTTAAAAACATTTAATAAAAGAAACCAATGAGAATTAAGTCTCCTAGAAGACTATTGGGCAGTCTCCCAAGGGGTCCAATGAGCATTCAGGAGCCCCATGGCTTGCCTGATTCCTATTGGCCAGGAGGCAAAGGGGTCCAATGAGAGTTTAGTTTAATTGTTTAATTACCTAAAGCTCTCACAAAAGGGGAAAGGGGGACACATGTCAGAAGTCTATCACTTATGCTGCTTAATTGTAATTGGCTTGACTTGGGGAGGGCCAATGAGGCTTCAGCAAGAGCAATTAGCAAGAGGGCTCGCCCAAGAGAGAGAGGGGGCTGATTTTTGCAAGGATTATCACACACACACACACAAGCTCATGTGTGAAGAAAGAATACTCTATCTCCTCCCAAGCTTTAATGGAGAGCTCATCACCTACTCCAAGCTTGTGAGATAGAAGCCTACATCAACACTCTCTTGGCATGTGGATGCAAATCCAACCAAGCGCCAAGCTTCAATGCATGCTCATCTTCTCTACCAAGCTAATTACTAAGCTAAGCTATGCTAATATGAGTGATTATGTGAGGAGATGTACATCTTTCTCGTAAGATACTCCTTCTTCCTCTCAATCTACTCTCATACCCTGCTAGCTCTCACCATCTTCGAAGGTGTGTGAGGTCTTGGGTCTGAGAACGGGGATAATTCAAGTTGTGTTTGATTAAGTGTTTTGCTTAGTGCATGAAGCTTCCATCTTCATTGCACTAGCTAGTCTTGAAGGAACACAAAGAATTGTATTGTACAATGTCTCTCTTGATGGGAGAAAGCATAATACAAAGCCTTTTGGAGGGGGGACCGGCTCCATGAAAATCCGGTCCTCAACTGTTGTCAATAGCTTAATTTCTCTCTCTTTTGAAAGTATTGTTGATGCTATCTAACTAGGTGTTATGCTTTTTGTTGCTCTCTCTCCACCCAAGCACTCTTGTAATTCTCATTAGGAATCTATTCTAATGAAATGCCCACTATGTTCATGCTAATTTCCGCTACACATAAATTATTAGACCATTTAATGTTACAGCTCTCTTTAGTGGTCTATCTTCCACTTTTTCCTTGCCTTTTTCATCCTTTTCTTTTTCTGGATCTAGATCATCCTCTAGGTCCTCCATTGGCCCTTCATCACTCTCCTCTTCACTTTCCATCGGAGTGGACTTGGGTTTCTTTCTCTTTAATCTTTTGAGCAGTGGTGGTGGCTCATCTTCTTTTCCTTTCTTAGCTCTTCCTGTTCCTCGTTCTTCAAATTTGCCTCTAGCCATAGATTTTTCTTAGGAGCTTGTGGCAAGTTATCTGGCATTCCCACCACATGGTATGAAATTTTGGTCAAAACTTAAAGGGCTCCCAGGTATTTTAACCCTTTGGTTTTCTTTGTGCTCTTGAGGGTGTTTAACACATAAGCAGCATGATATTTGGGCATGGGAAGGTGGGTATTTATGGCGGCTGTGAATGCAAAGGCTACTACATGATTTGGACAAGTGTAGCGAGGTGGCCACTTTGTAGAGAAGTGGAAGTGTTGATGGAACAACCTTGTAGGCTCCTCTGCCGGCTTGTGAATCATACCTTGAAAAGTTGCGGTGGTAGTGTTTTTGGTGAAAATGTATATTTTTTCTTCTCTTTAGAGTGCATGGATTCTCCTTTTGGAGGCAATTTGAGTGCCTCGGCCACAATTTCTTTGGATATATTAACCTCTACTGGTTGGCTAGCCACATCTGAAATCTGTGTAGTGCCATCTTCTTGGATTGAGTTGAGCAACTCATATGCTCTTTGTAGGTCCACTCCACATGGTTCAATTTGGTAAAAATCCTAGATTCCTAGCAATATGTGAGCCGCTTGTAGCTCCTGTGATTGGGAAACATTATGAATCTCTTTTGGGAGCATTTGTAGCTTGACTACTCGATTATGTGATGTCCTAAGTCTCCCTTGGAAAATTGCCTCATGGTTTATCTCTATGAGGTCTTGAGAAAAATTCTTTCTTGCCTCCCTGATGGACTCTTCCTCTAGCTCGTACTCTGAAAGATCTAGCAACCTTTGCTTCTAAGTTTTCTTCTTAGGGATGGAGGGTTGGTGCTGCATTGATCCAGGGATAGACACACCATATAAAAGCATTAGGTGCATTAGAGTAAAAAATCATTTGCTAAGCATGAATTTAACTTTTGCAGATAAATTCACAATTATAGACAAATAATTATCACATTGACCCATAAAAGCAAAGGATAAACACCAAAAAGCTGATTTGACCAAAAAAATTCACCAGAGATAATAAGCTCGTTGATTATCTAGGGCATCATTTTGGAAACAAAACTAGACTTTGTGTATGCACATGGGTTATAGGCTTTAAAAATAGATAGGATTTGAAGGTTGGTTGGATTTGGATGCATGGATGTCTGGTTAGGATCACCTTTTGGTTGGAAGGCTCTAAAAATGACTAAGTGGTGGTGCAAAAACATTTAGTGTCCAAATTGAACCAAAATTGGAGTGCAAGCTTCTGAGAGCATGATAAAGCTGATGGAAATAAGAATGTTTAGTTTTAGACTCATCTAGCCATAATAGATAATAAGCGCATTGATTATCTACTATGGTATTTTTCAACTTTTTTTCCACTTTTTGGATTTGGAAGTGGAAGTATGCCCTTTTAAGAAAATAAGACGTAGCTAAATAGATAATTGAGTAGATTACTTAATGGAGAGAGACAGATTTATATACACGAGATTATAGATTAGAGAGAGAGAGAGAAAGAGAGAGTATACACGATATACGTGGTTCACCCAATGTGGGCTACGTCCACGGGAAAGCAGCCACTCAATGGCTTTAGTACTTCAAAACAAGAAGTAGTTTACAAAGGGATTATACCCTTAATGAAGCTCCCGCCTTGCTTCACTCTCACCACCTCACACTCACCTTGTTGCATCAACTTCACACTATGAAATGTGTGTAGAAATGGCCTCCTTTTATAGGCCAAAAGGGCTGCCCTCTCTAATGAGAGACAACCATGTGTAGCCGCCCTTGTGCGAATAAGTCCAAATCGGACCCTCCAATCCGCCCATGTGTGGCCACCCTTGAGAAGACAAGTCCGCTTTTGAATTCGGCCATCGGCCACCGGCCAACCGACCAGTTGTTTTCCGACCACTTTCCGGCCGCCGTCCGGCCATAATATTCCGACGAAAAGGAATATTTGGGTGAAAAAAAGTCTCGGGGGCCTCCGCCCCCGAGGCCTTTAAAGTTGCCCCTGATTCTTGTCCGTGAAAATTTTGGTTTCCGGTGAGTGATTTTCCTTCACGCACGATGGCTTCTCCTCATAATGGCAGCCTTACAAATGTGCGCTTTTACCACAGAAAATTACAAGGGTAAATCAGGCTCCATACTTAACAATCTCCCACTTGGAGACTGATCTCCAAACCAAACCTGTGACTGCTTTCCATTCTGGCTTTTTATCCTTGAATGCCGATTGAAGATGATCAAAAGCTCAACTTCTCCTTGTTGACCACCTTTGTAAACATGTCTGCAGGATTTTCACTTGTATGCACCTTTCCTAGCTTTAGTTGTCCCTCTTCAAAAGAGTGCGTATGAAGTGTTATCTCACCTCAATGTGCTTTGTCCTTGAATGAAAAGCTGAGTTCTTCGCAAGATGGATAGCGCTTTGGCTATCACTGTACAAGACACAATTGTCTTGTTTGAATCCAAGCTCTTCTAAGAATCTGTGAAGCCACAGAATTTCTTTGCTTGCCTCCGTCATTGCTACATACTCTACTTCCGTGGTAGAAAGTGAAACCACTTTCTGCAGCTTTGAAGCCCAGCTTACTGCTGTGTCTCCAACTGTGAACACATAGCCAGTAGTGCTCCTTCGAGTATCTTTGTCACCTACCATATCTGCATCAGCATACCCTTCTAGAAAAATATCAGTTCCTCCAAAATACAAAGCATTTGTTGTTGTCCCTTTTAGATACCTAAGTATCCACTTCACAGCTTGCCAATGCTCTTTACCTGGGTTGTCCATGAACCTACTCACAACTCCCATTGCATGTGCAATGTCTGGCCTTGTCTAGACCATAGCATACATTAGAGAACCTACCGCTGCAGCATATGGAACTTTAGACATATAGGCTATCTCCTCTTGTGTCTTTGGACACATATCCTTCATTAGTTTAAAATGACCAGCCAAAGGTGTAGAAACTGGTTTTGCATTTTGCATTGCAAACCTTTCTAGTACCTTCTTGATGTAATCTTCTTGAGATAGCTTTATTGTCTTCTTCGTCCTGTCCCTTGATATTTTCATACCAAGTATCCTCTTTGCAGTACCTAAATCTTTCATTGAAAAAGATTTAGAAAACTCCTCTTTTAGGTCTTTGATGTCTTGCATGTTAGCACTTGCAATCAACATGTCATCAACATACAACATTAGGATGATGAATTTCCCATCTCCCAAATTCTTCGTGTAGACGCAGTGATCGGAGTTGCATCTTGTGAATCCATGATCCAACATCCATCGATCAAACTTCAAGTACCATTGTCTTGATGCTTGCTTTAAACCATACAAGCTCTTCTTTAATCTGCAAACCATTTTCTCCTTACCTTTTACTTCATACCCCTTTGGTTGAAGCATGTAGATTTCCTCCTCTAAGTCACCGTGAGGGAATGCCGTATTTACATCCATTTGCTCGAGATTTAGATCATGAGCAGTCACAAGGCTTAAGACAAGCCTAATTGAGTTCATTTTTACAACAAGAGAAAATATTTCATTGAAGTCAATACCTTTCTTTTGAGAAAACCCTTTTACCACAAGCCTAGACTTGTACCTTTTCTTCCCACCTTCTTCTTCCTTCAGCTTGTACACCCATTTGTTTTGAAGTGCCTGCTTACCTTTAGGCAACTCAACCAATAGAAGAGGCCATAGGAAATCCTATGCCACATGAAAGAGGTCATCCAAGCTGAATAAGTTCAAAGAGGGAGGGAAGAGCATCTCTTTCCTTACCTATGATGGCACCTTTGGTGCTACGGACAAAGTCTTTGCCTTTATCCAACAGTTTGATGCGGCGTTTGGAGATGAGGCCTTCACGGAATCCTCTAAGCTATGCCATGTAGCTATGAACTTTCAAAACTCCGCCAGACAATGGTGATCTAGCCTACGAGCCAATGGTGAAGCTCCACGAACATGGAAAGCTTTAAGAGCTTCCATTATGAAGCAGTTTTTGGCCACCGATGCCAAAGACAAAGTACTCACCGAATGGCGAAGCTTAAAGCTCTCTCCCTATGAATCCATCCACAAATATGTAGACAAGTTTTGGGACTTACAACTCAAAGCCACTGTCTTCAAAAAGTTGGATTTTGGAGAGCAAAAGCAACAATTTTGTGCGGGCTTAACCGAAGAAATAGCGGAGTATGTCAACTCCCAAAGGCCACGTACCATATCCGAGGTAATACACCATACTATGGTGGCCTCTCGAATCAATTTCCAAACGGTGCTAAAAGAAATAATAAGCCCACAGAAAACAAGGGTTCCAACGAGCCTAAGGGGAAGGACAATGTCCAAAAGTCTCCTACGGGCAACTCCAACAAAGCTAAAGAGAAGGAAGTTTACAAATGTAAGAACAAACTCTCTCCTGAAGAGCTTGAGTATTATCGCAAGGATAACCAGTGTTTCAAGTGCGGTGAACAAGGGCATGCGTACCGCGCTTGTCCCCAAAAGAACAACCGCCAAGATCCTCCTAGAGCTTCCTTGGTTGAAATCCAAGAGGAGGAGACTCACCAAACTCACCACAAAGAATCTCCTCTATGCCATGCTTGGGGAAAGGTAAGAGAACATGATGCTTTTATTCTCTTTGACCCTGGTTCTACTCACAATTTTATATCTATAGAGTTGGCCACCAAGCTAGGCATACAAGCCTATGAGATGGGAGATGTCCTACCCGCAGACAGTGCTTTCAAGGAGCAAGAAGCTTCAGTCACTCCCTTAATCGGGAAATTGAGGTTTCATGTTCAAAGCTATGTGGACAAAGAGGACTTCTTTATCTCTCCTCTCAAGCATGAGGATGTAATCCTACGGGCACCATGGTTTTATCGCCTGGCTACCAATGTTAAATTCCCTGAAAGGAGAATCTCCTTTAAGTTTAGGGAAAAAGACATGTATATAGATGCTAAGGAAATGGGTAACCTTATCCCCATTGTACATACACCAGCTTTGAACAAGTCAATAAAGAGCTCTATTTTTGTGTACATGATTTTTGTTAAAGATTCTCAAAATGAACCTAATGCTTTAGCAAAAAAAAATAAAAGCAACCAAAAGGAATTAGAGTTATCCAATTTTCTCAAGGGGTTTCAAGATGTTTTAATTGACAACATCCCTTGTGAGCTACCTCCTAAATGCGTTAATGATGACCATGCAATTGAACTTCTTCCAGGAAGTTCACCGCCTAACAAACCTCGTTATAGAGTTTCTCAAGCTCAACAAGAGGAGATTATGCGGCAAGTGCATGAGTTAGTTGAAAAGGGCATGGTTAGGCCTAGCTCGTCTCCATTTTTCTCACATGTGCTATTAGTGCAAAAGAAAGACGGCACATATCGTATGTGTGTTGACTATAGAGCACTAAATAGGATCACTATCAAGAATAGGTTTCCTGTTCCACGGGTAGAAGGCCTATTTGATAAGCTACAAGGATTGCCCTACTTCAGTAGGATTGACCTAAAAAGTGGCTATCATCAAATAAGGATAGTTGATCAAGACATTGTAAAGAGTGCATTTCGCACCACATTTGGTCTTTACGAATACATTGTCATGCCTTTTGGCTTGACCAATGCACCAGCCACATTCAACTGCTTGATGGAGAAGCTGTTCAGGCCTCATCGAACCTTCACTGGAGTGTTCTTTGATGATATTATCATCTACTCTAATTCATTAGACGAACACAAGCAACACCTCCAGGTAATATTTCAAGTTTTAAGAGAGAATAAACTTTATGTTAATCGAAAGAAAAGTGAATTTTTCTTGCAAGAGATTCAGTATTTAGGTCACATTATCTCTCAAGATGGCATCCAAATGGATCCATCCAAGTTAGAGGTAATAAAAGGATGGCCTAAACAAAGCTATCTTCATGAACTAAGAAGCTTTATATGTATGTGTGCATACTATAGACGCTTCACAGAAAAGTTCTCACAAATTGCGGGACCATTACATGACCTAACAAAGAAAAGCGTTAGGTATACATGGTCTGCTAAGGAGAACAATGCTTTCGAAAAGCTTAAAGAAAAGATTATCTCTCAACCTATGCTTACACTAACGGATCTTTCAAAACCATTTGAGGTCCAATGTGATGCTTGTGGTGATTGCCTTGGAGCTGTTTTGCTCCAAGAAGGGCACGTCATAGGCTATGAGAGTCGAAGGCTCGACCCTGTTGAGCAAGCTCTAGGCATATATGAAAAGGAACTCCTTGCAGTTCTACATGCCTTAGACTCATGGAAGCACTATTTATTGGGGACTCCTTTCATTTTGTGAACGGATCACCAAAGTCTTAAGTACTTCATGACGTAGACCAAGCTCTCCGACAAACAAATGAGGTAGGAAAATTTCCTTTTGCAATTTCATTTTCATATTGCTCAGATTGGTGGAAAGCATAATCAAGTAGTTGATGCACTCTCAAGATGGCCGAGAGTGAATGCGGTTTCCATAGCAACTCACAATGATCTATCTTCAATGATAGATGAGTATGCTATTGATCCCGATTTTAGAGATGTGATTTCAGCCCTTGCATTAGGGAAGAAAGAAGAACCATTTACTTTACAAGATGTTTATCTTCTCTATGGCAATAGAAAGTAATGTATGAATCTCATGCTCCACCTTATGCGGGGAATAGAGGGATTCAGTCTACCTTAAAGGGAATTGAAACATATTTCTATTGGCCTACCATGAAAGTGAACATACAAGAGTATGTTTCTAAATGTGTGGTATGCCAAAAGACAAAATTTTATAGAGGGAAGCAACTTGGATTGCTTCAACCCTTGCCAGTCCCTAATTCACCATGGGAGAGCATATCCATGGATTTTAATTTTGGATTGCCTAAGTCTAACTATCCATGGGAATATGGGAATATGGACGATAGTAGACAGGTTCAGTAAACAAGCTCATTTTATACCTGTCAAAAAGACTATCAAAGCCCATCAAATGGCAACCCTCTTCATTTCACAAATTTTCAAGTACCATGGCTTGCCAATGTCCATAGTGTCAGATAGGGATCCTAGAATGACCAGTAATTTCTGGAAGGGTCTCTTTGAGAATTTAGGGACAAGGCTAAACTTATCTTCGGCCTATCATCCACAAACGGATGGACAAAGTGAAATAGCTAACCTAACCATTCTCGATCTACTAAAAGCCTATGTAACGGAAGTAGATCAAAGATCCCAATGGGAGAAGTACTTACCCTTAGTGGAGTATGCTTACAATAACACTGTACATACTTCCACGAGAAAAGCACCTTTCGAGGTAATTGAGGGAAGATCAAAAAGTCCCTTGCTACTTAAGGTACATGGGAAGATCTTCGCTGCAGATGAGTATAGCCGAGACCTACAAGAATCTTTTCAAAAGATTATGGATGCTATCTCTATCTCACAGCAAAGGCAAAAGGCTGTTGCTGACAAGCACAAAAGATTCCAAGCCTTTAAATAAAATGATTGGGTCTTATTAAATTTTCCCAAGGCTCGATTAAGGCACACGATGGGCAAGAATCCTATGGGACACCAAAAGTACTATGCTAAGCTAGAAAAAAGGTACTATGGTCCCTTCCACATTCTTAGGCCAATCAATGAGATGGCCTATCAACTCAGGTTGCCCAATCATTGGCTCATACACAATGATTTCCATGTGAGCCTATTAAAGCCTTACAAAGGAGAGCGACCTCAAGAACCAACTATTGAAGACCCACCGGAGATCGAGGACCAAGAGGAGGTGCTGCAGCCCGAGTGCATTCTCCGACATGAAGACAAGGTATTAAGAGGCGGTAAGACTATCCGACGATATCTTATTAAGGTTAAGAATATCCTTTTGAAGATGCTAGATGGATGCAAGGCATACAATTAAAGGATAACCTAAACCTTGTCAATGCTTACAATGCTTCCCAAGAGTAAGAAAATGTACAAAATGTTAAAAATGAACAAAGTTTTTTGTCTTATAAGACTCTCTTTTTCTTTATTGTGCACAAAAATGAAGTAGTTTGCATGCTTAGATCAAGTTTGCGGAGACTACGTCTCCCAAACACCAAGTAGAGCTTGTCACTCTACTATGGAAGACTGATAGGACTAATGTGCAGACAGACATGCTTGCGGCAACCTCAGGCTCTCAAGTGCCAAATGGACTAGTCGTCCATTGTGGAATGATTTCGTAGGGTAACATAGGGATCCTCTACCCGCTAAGAAAAGGAGTCATGAATATGCTTTATCTTCTCTACACCATAGTTGAGGATGACTATGATTTCAAGAGAGAGGTAATGTCATAGTAATCAATATCTAATTCTCCTAAATGATTTTCTCATGTTAAACTGATCATTTAATATGGGGAAGTGCCAGGGGAGAAAAAGCTAGAATATTGGTTAAGCTAGAAGACTTGCCACAATAGGGATCCAAAGGAGGGAAAATAGGGATCCAAAGGGGGGGCCATCTGCAAAAGATCCATGTGCAACAATGGGCTAAAAAGACCCTAAGGTTCAGCCCATTAAGACTTCCAAAATGCTAAGGTTCCAAAATTCAAAGGTTGTGTCCAAAGGTCAACCTTAAGGGAATTGGATGCTTTGTGTGTGTACAAAAAAGTCTTTGCAATCCCTACTTGGGAGGGGGCAAGCCTTGCATGTAGGGGATGAAAGCCACACACACACACACACACACACAAGCTCCCTTTACACAAAGGGAATGAGGGACACATGTCAGCTCCCTGGGCCAGATGCCCACAAGGTGTACCCAATTCCTATTGGATGGCCTTGGAGGTGGACCAATGAGAATTAGGCTAGAGTAAATCTAGTTTAATTAATTTAAAAACACTTAATAAAAGAACCAATGAGAATTAATTCCTCTAGAAGACTATTGGACAGTCTCCCAAGGGGTTCAATGAGCATTCAGCAGCCCAATGGCTTGCCTGATTCCTATTGGCCAGGAGGCAAACGGGTCCAATGAGAGTTTAGTTGAATTATTAAATTATCTAAAGCTCTCACAAAAGGGGAAAGGGGGACACATGTCAGAAGGCTATCACTTATGCTGCTTAATAGTCATTGGCTTGACATGGGGAGGTCCAATGAGGGTAAAGCAAGAGGGCTCGCCCAAGAGAGAGAGGGGGCTGATTTTTGCAAGGGATTATCACACACACACTCACACAATCTCATGTGTGCAGAAAAGAAGACTATCTCTTCCCAAGCTTTAATGGAGAGCTCATCACCTACTCCAAGCTTGCGAGATAGAAGCCTACATTGACACACTCTTGGCATGTGGATGCAAATCCATTCAAGATTCAATATTCAATGCATGATCATCTCTTCTACCATGCTAATTACTAAGCTAATCTATGCTAATATGAGTGATTATGTGAGGATATGTACATCTTTCTCGTAAGATACTCCTTCTTTCTCTCAATCTACTCTCATACCCTACTAGCTCTCACCATCTTCGAAGGTGTGTGAGGTCTTGGGTTTGAGAGCGGGGATAATTAATGTTGTGTTTGCTAAGTGTTTTGCTTAGTTCATGAAGCTTTCATCTTCATTGCACTAGCTAGTCTTGAAGGAACACAAAGAATTGTATTGTACAATGTCTCTCTTTATGGGAGAAACCATAATACAAAGCCTTTTGGAGGGGGGACCGGCTCCATGCAAATCCGGTCCTCAATTGTTGTCAATATCTTAATTTATCTCTCTTTTGAAAGTATTGCTCATGCTATCTAGCTAGGTGTTATACTTTTTGTTGCTCTCTCCACCCAAGCACTCTTGTAATTCTCATTAGGAATCTATTCTTATGAAATGCCCACTATGTTCATGCTAATTTCCGCTACACACAAGTTTTTAGGCCATTAAATTTTACATATCCCATCTTTAAGGCAATCGGTTGCTTCAACCAACCTTAACACTAGAATGGTAACCTAACAGGACATAAAAGTGTCCTTTCAGGGTTTTGGGAAAAAATTCCAAAACGATAGTAGATCCACTCATTTTGAAAAATCCTTTCATGAGCTTATAGTTCAATAACTACTACATATGGAAAAAATGAGAAACTTGTAATTTTTCTCATCCCTTGGTCACTACAAGCCTCCAAACTTGATAGACCGGTGCATTTTGCCCGAAACAGCAATTTCTTACGGTTGATTGCATATAAATAAGAGTGGAGATTTTTGTAGGACATGAGATAAAATGCCCCGTTAACTTCAATGGGTTGGTGACCAAAACATATGGTTTCTTTTACCTCACTAATGTTTTTTTGGGCAAAAAAAATAGGTACAAAAAAGCTGCAGTTTTGCCATTCTGCAGACCTATCATCAAAGTTTTTATAGCCATGCTCAATATAGATACTATATACATGTTTTCTTAGTTCCGTTTGGGCCTCTGGCTTCAAAAGGATCCATGGAGCATGTAAAAAGGATAATGGATCTCTTACAATTGGAACCTTGGGGGCAATGATAAAGTGCTAAATACAGCAAACATGAAAAAATTGGGTTTAGCATTATGACCTACAGAAACCCATAGAAACTACTCAATATCTAGCCAAGTTTGTAGTCTATGATTATATACGGTCACTACCTACAAAATACACACAATTGGCCTAAGAAACTAGCAATATTGAGAAAGTTATACTTGCTACTCTAAAATATATCATATTCTTTAGCAATCAAAAAACTCAACCATCATCATATACTATGCTATATAGCATATTAGGTCCCCCAAAACTCAAGTAAGATTAGCTTTATGTTATACATTACACTTACACAATCAAAATTGAATTTGGATATCAAGAAAGCCACCAAAAAAATCATAAAAGTGCTAATTTTGGCCAAAAAACAAGATTATGCAATTCTTGTAAATTGGTCATAACTTTCAATTTTAACACTTAGCTCTCCCTACAAGCATCAAAACATGTAGAGAACTATGAAGTCCTAACCTCTAGCCATCTAAACCTCACAAACATGAAGTTTAGAGTGGTATAGTTGCCAAAAATTGAAAAAAAGCCAAAAACAGGACCCGTTTTTTCACACAGTTTAGGTTCAAAAATGTTGTGCAAGAGTAAGGTTAATGGTGAGATCGATACTCAAAAAAAAAGGCTAAGTTTTTTTCATCTCATAAGGCAACTTTGTGGATATATAGCACCTAGAAATTCATTTTCATACTCTTCAAATAATTCATACTCTTCAAATAATTCAAGCAAAATGGTCACTTAACAGGACACAAAAGTGTCCAAGGACATAAAAGTGTCCTGTTGCCATTCTAGTGTTAAGTATTGTTTTTTGTCAGTTAACAGAGGTACTGAGTATTTTTTCGTCTTGTTTTTTTTGTTTGTATGTTTATTCCGATATCTACGCTGTCTTTGAGGATTTTGCTTCAAAAAATCATAGTAGATCACTTTTCGATCCTTCCGTTTGAGATTCTAATCTTAGCTACTAGAAAGCTCTTTTTCTGCGTTGTCCTCTAACAGCTTATCAGTGGAGTCCTAGAATGCTTCTTCATACGTTTGGTCAAGGTCCTTACTGAGATCTCATCGACTATGTGTCAACAATCTGCAACTTCTTCCCTATCAAGGACTTCCAATTTTGATTTTGGATTTAGGTTGACACTCATCATTTGGAATGGAATGATATCATACCCTTCCTCATCATAGAATTTGGTCAAGGTCATCTGATTCATGCATACATCAAGAGTGGCTAGTATCTGTTGCCATCAAAAAGGTTCTAACATCTCTTCTAGAAAAGGCTCTGGTACATATGCCTCGTCTTGCGTTGACCTATCATGAATGCAATCCTCTTTTTTTAGACTATCACCTTCATAAGCTTCACCTGTCCAATTGTGAGCTTTGTTTTGCAGCCAAGCTGATATTTCTCCTTCTTGGTCAGTTGTGGAGTTTGGTTCCTCTCTTGGGGTTCGTTCCACATCTCTATATCTATGGACCATGACACTGATCTTTGTAGTGACATCCTTGTTTCTTAGATAGAGGTAGTCATAGCCCCATTCTTGTACCGTTTTGAGTTGTTGTATAAATGGTATGCCCAATATGATATCAAAAGTGTTACTCTCATTGAAATTCATAATGGCAACCGTGTGTTCATATGCAATTCCACAAGAGGTTACTACGATTTGCTCCAAAATGCGAATAGGTCTCTCTAGATACCCATATGCTAATTGAAGTTTCATTCTAGTTTTGCAAAGAGCAGGTTTTCTCCATTTTTTCCACATTGCTTTGGTGGCTATGGCTATTCCAGCTCCACTATCCAATATTTCTATCAACTTCACGTCTTTGTACTCCACAAGCAGGGTAGTATTTTCTTCTTCTCCTTTACAATAATCTCCTACCTTGTTCACTGGCATTGGCTCAAGTTTAGCCTACTTCAAGGCTTGGGTATTCAGTGTTTTTGAAGAAGCATTTGGTGGCAGAATTACCAGCCCTATTTTCTCCAAAAACAAATTTCACCTCTGTCCAAAGATGAGGTCTTATATGCAGTAACTCTGATAGAGTTAGCATACGACGGATTGGGAATGACATCAACTCATGAGAGTTTTGGTATCCATCATCTTAGAATTAGCCTTCCATTGAGATGGTACTTTCTTTACCTCTGATCTGGTTTCATGGTTGCCAATAAATGAAGGTAAAGTCTTCAATGACTGAGGTTTGATGTCTTCTTTTCAATATCTCTGTACCTGCATCACCATACAATGATTGGATATCATTTGGGTAGATCTCATGCTCAAGGTGGATCTCCGTGATCGGTGTTGACTGAAGTTTTGCACTTACATATTTTTTGTTCCTGATATGCTCCCACAAATCTTGTGGCCATTGTTCTTTCACCTTAGGAATTGGCAGAGGTGCTTGCCAATTACATTCCATCTATTGTATTGGCGGCTATCCTCGTATCCAAGGGCGTTTCCTTCACAGAATCTGTTTGGTCTCCATCTTTGATTCCACGCTCCTTTAACTCTTGAATTTTTTTGTAGATTAACACAGATTTTGGAGCAATCGGAACTGGTGGTTCCATAAGCACTTGAGCGGCTTGGATGAGCTCCTTTCACATTTTTAACCTCTCTTTTTCATACCCTGGGTGAGGGTACGTTAGCCAACTATCCTTATGGGTTTGGTTAGGCTTTAACCTAGCATCGTAAGCTTTTGAGACGCGTCCAAGGGCTCGATGGCTTTGCTACATTGCCTTTTTCCTTAAGGTCTCTTTCCATCCTCAAATGTTCCTTTGTTTGTAGTAATTGGTTTCCAAAGCCGCTTTTTCTTTGTCTCTTTTGGATTTTATATTGTCTTGTTTTGCCTTCCAAGATTTCTTGGGGGTTCTAACAGACAAACTATGGGAAACAGGACGACGAACCCAAACACACAACAACCATCGAACCCCCTCTGAAGCATATGCATTCTTAGGTCTTTGATTCACGCTACCTTCAATTGAGTGATTGCTCACTTGGTGATCGCAAATTCATGAAGAATTGGTATTGCAAAATCCAAACCAGATTACCTCATTAGCTAGCCTGAATTCCCCTTTTTTATCTTACTTGTTGGGTAGTATTTTCTAGTACCTGCAATCTATCAAAAAATTCTTGATAGCTGTAAGTTTACAGTCGTTTCTTGTTAGTTCTAGCTTTCAATTGACAAAATTCAACGAGGCTTTTCAATAGCACAAAATTTTACTCACAACATCAACAATTCAGGTCCAATTTCAATTTTGAAAAAGCCACTAGGTTCCTCTAGACTACCTCTCTGTGTGGTTAAATTTTGCTTTTATTCTAACTCAGAGAAATATGGATCACGATCCATGTTGGGAAGCCAAATTGACTTTTCTTGGTGTCATCAGATTCAGCATGATTAGTAGGTACTATGGCAACAAAAATTTTGGAAATGGACCTCTGGATTGAAAATTAGGTCAAGTCCGACACTTTGCCAGAGTTCTTAGTAGTTTTGGGCTTTTGGTATGGTTTTTTATATCCAAATTCAGTTTTGAAAAGGCAACTAGACTCTCTGTGATGTTCTCTAGCAATGGTGAGAAATTTTGTATCAAATTGTGTCAGAGAAACATAGATTACGATCCATGTACCTCAGTGCTAGAATGTATTGAAACTTGACACACAGCTAGTCCTTGGTCTATTGATGCTGGCTATATGGTTTTTGAGTGTTTTGGAGTTTTTTAGGTCCACCAAAAATCAATTTTAGGGTCTGTTTTAGTGGTTTTCCTCTTTATATATTTCTTGCCATTTTGGCCTACCTTTTTTATAAGATTTCTTTGGGAGAAAGTACTTCAAACACACTTTTCTACCTGTCAAATATCATAAGACCATATTAGGTATTTTGGTAAAAATCTCACATTATGGGAATCTCCAAATCGACTAAATTCATGTAATTTGGGAATTTTCCACTTAAAGTGGGAAAAATTGAGGTGTGTGGTTAGTAAATAAAGTGAAAATCTCATAGGATTGTGGTGTTGATAAACACCAAAAGTCAAGAGGATGTACAACACATGGATTTGAATAATAACTATAAATTAAATAAAACAAAGGAAGATACAAAAAAGATTTTGTTTACAAACTGACTAGTATAGTCACAATAGAAGCTCCACATAATTCTACTCCACATTTGATACCATATCTGAACTTTGATCCAAGTGTGGTTGATGTGCACGAGTGAGGCCTTCTTTGGCTTTTAGAGCATGCCTTTCTGGAATCTTTATTCTAGAAAATGGTCCTTCTTTGTTGGGTCTCCAGGACCAAACAATTGCATCTACAGTTTCCCACACTTGTGGGTCCTTATAGTTGACAGCCCAATAACCCTTCCAACAATTGTTGTAAGCTTGACTATCTGTCATCCCACTTTTTCTCGCGCAAGGTGCCCAATATTGAATCAAGAGTTTTCTGTAGTTTGGTGATGTAGGCTCATTATCAATGTCAGATAAAGCCATTGCAAGCCACACTGCATAGATTTCTGTGTCACTCGGAACAAGCATAAGAAAGTCACCTTGGTGCACATCAGACATAGGGTCAAACTCTTCCCTTGGCCTATCTCGTTGAGGCCCACGAAAATGATCGTTCAACTCTTCAAGGCCTAGGAATCTTTCTGCTCCTTGTTGCAAATTCATTGTAGTGCTTTGTAGGTGAGAATATTCTTGAGTTTTTGGCCAAAACATTTCATACAAGACTCCCTCTGATATGATTGCTTTTCCAATCTCTTCAATTACCTTACTCCAATAATCTATCACGGGTCTATAATATCGCGGAATACTTGAACCATTCCCTAAATTTTTCCAAAATTTTATATAGTTCTTTAGCCCCAAAATGACTTCTTCGTGGGCCTTGACATACTCCGCCATTTGTACTAGAGGTGGATCTCGATGTGGTAACATTGGCTTGCCTTCTGTATCTGTTTTCCAAAGGCGAATACTTCCACTCCAACTTGATACACCTACATGTGCCTTATATTGCATCATTGGTGTCTCATCCTGCATAAGAACCTGAACTGAAGCGGTTTGGAATGTCCAACAAGTATGTCTTGTCCATCACAAAGATAGCCATCACAATATTGCTTGAAATCGGGGATCTTTGTGAGAAAAAATGGAGTTGGAGATGAAGATGAGCTGTTTCGTAATGTATCCATCAAATGTGGCAAAGTATAGGTTTGTGTAACTCTCAGCTTCTCTGAAAACCTACTAAACATGGCGTCTATGTCCTCATGTGTATGCCCAACCATTAAAAATCCCAGCTGGATGGTTTTGAAAACACCCCTTGCAACAAGCATTGACAAATAGGCAAATAAGTATCGATTTTTGTTTTCCCCTGCACAATTATCCAATTGTAGCAACAAGTTCTCTGGCAATCTGCGAAATGTTGACCCCAATTCCTCTTCTGCAATTTCTGACGACTGCACAATGGGCTCTTTTCCATCACTCAAGTTATGGTAGTCCAAAGCATCCCTTGAGTTCAAAGCATGTAGTAGTGAAATATTGCTCCTTGGAAGTCCATTTGTTACTAGATCACCAAGAGGATGCTTATCTATCCTCTCTAGGTTATGTAAACAATTAGCAATTGAGCCAATTGTAAGATTTGGATCAGCTGGCCACAAACCATTCAAGACAAAGTGTCCGTAATGACCTTCTCCATGTCCATGAGTGATCATGCCAATCAATGCCACCTGCAGATTATATCCTGAATCCACACCCTTGGGAAAAATGCGTAATCTAGGAATGGCAGTTTTCTTTTGATCCATCTTGTCATGGATTATGCATACATATTTTTGTGGTTGAGTTTCTGAATTTGTGCGCCATGCATAATATAGGCTTCTGCAACTCTTTTGTTGTGCCATGTGAACTTCTCTCTCCCTCAAGAGAAGAGCTCTCTCTTCAAGAGAAGGTTTAGCTTCTAACCTTGCCTTGATTGAGCTACAAATATTGCACTTAGAGAACTCACTCGTCTTTGTTAAAGTGACATGTGGGTAATCTTTGTTCCAAATTCTACCAAAAGAAGATTGGGATAGCTTCTTCTCATAGCCCATTTGGTCAAGTGTCGTGTTGATTTCACATAAAATATCCACTTGTTTGTATGTTGATGGAATCACCAATTGAGTCTCTCTTGAGCCATCTAGCAGTGTTCTACTTCTATGTGGCATCTTCTCAGATTTGTTTTCCACAAACTCATTTAGTAGTGCTCTTGCTAAACTAGTATGTTGAAGTCCCCTTCTCAATGTACATGCGTTCCCATGTACATATTGGCGCACACCATTTTCAAAGTTCTCCTTGTATCAATAAAATGATGTCTTTGGTATTCCATGTAGCTCATACCATGCTCTACAACAAACAATAGAGCCATTTAGCCTAAATTGGTATCGTGACTTCTCATCTTTCTGATAACATATAGAAAGAACATCATAAACATAATTAGTGCGTGATTTTTGAGACTCTCCCCAAAACTGTTGTCGTAACCTTGTCACCATATCACGATCTGCAAACTGGCAACATTTTTGTGCACAACAATCAATGCATGATACCCTTTGAATTGATTTGTTTGAAAGGTAAAAAGTCGAAGCTGGTGCTGCTTTTGATTTTTGAGTCCTGTTCATGAAAGTGTATCGTCTCTTCCTTGACAACTGGACAACATTACTCCCATCAAGTTTTTTTCCAACATTGTCATCGTTGGATACATCCTCATATGTAGCATGCATGCCATCAACAAGAACAAATCGTTGTAATGGGCTCCCATTCAACATTTTTGTCTGCTTGATGGGCCACTTTAGCAAAGTGATGCTACCCACTTCAACCACATCATCAATGCTTGCATTTTCTCTTTCAATACCCACACCCACACAATCAGGACCAAGTTCCTGAAAGTTGACATAATCATGTGGAAATACATATAAGATGGTCCCTTCATTCATGGTTTGCATCATTGTGTCATCTTTTAAAAGGACCCTCTGATTTCTCCAAGACTCTCGAATCATTGCTTCAAATTCTGGGCTTGTCATAGGTATTGCATCTGTAACTAGAGGATCAGAATGATCATGTTCTTCATCACCATTGTAGCTTGCCTGTGGATCAATTAAGTTCCCATTTAACACAAAAGATTGCAAAAGAAGCTTTGACCATCGAACAACACTCCATAATGAGCCTTGGAGAGATGAAGTATCCATTGTAGGAAAAGGTAGGACCACATCCTTCAAGCATTCCTCCACTAGTATGGAGACATTTCTGTGCCCTATCTTTGTACCACCACAAGTGGAATTTGGATCTGTTCTACACACACAGCCAATACCACCAATTTCATTGTCAAGTATCATATGTACTTTCTCCCCAGATTCAAAGTCCATCCTGTAAGTGAAAAAGATTACATTGTTAAATCCATAGTTATAGAAAAATACTCTTCAAACAAAAAATCATGCTACAACATGGAAAAGGTTTGCATAGGTTGGACAAGTGGTGAACCTTGAGACCAAATCCTCCTTGCTATATTAATGGAAGCAAGGTTGGAAATTATGGTGGATCTTGAAACCAAAGCATCCTTGCTATATTAGAGCATAGGTTGGACAAGTGGTGGACCTAGTTGTAATACCCACTGCCACCTATCAACTACTATAGGACTATGCTTTCCAATGTCCAAGTATCCCTTGAGGCTTTCAAGGTTGAACACGTGGTGGACCTTGAAACGAAAATCCCCTTTCTATATCAGAGCATAGCTTGGACAAGTGGTGGACCTAGTTAATGCCCAATATCCAAGGTGAAATACCTTAGGACCTTTCTACCTTGCTTGCCAATGTTTACGTAGCCCCTCATTTCTTTAATGGAAGCAAGGTTGGACAAGTGGTGGACCTTGAAACCAAAGCCTCTTTGCTATATGAGAGCATAGGTTGGACCTAGTTGTTATACCCACTGCCACCTATCAACTACTATAGGACTATGCTTTCCAATGTTCAAGTATCCCTTGAGTCTTGCAAGGTTGAACACGTGGTGGATTATTGAAACCAAAATCCCCTTTCTATATCAGAGCATATCTTGGACAATTGGTGGACCTAGTTATAATTCCCCTCCTTTCTTTAATGGAAGAAAGGTTGGAAAAGTGGTGAATCTTGAAACCCAAACCCTTTGGCTATATATAGAGGATAGCTTGGACAAGTGGTGGGCTTAGTTGTAGTATCCAATGTCCAAGGTCCAAGGTGAACTATGTAAAGACCTTACTTCCAAAAACAAAGTCGTACAAGTGGTTCTTCTTCAAACCAAAACGTCCTTAGTGTATTAGAACATAGCTTGGAGAAGTCGTGGACTTAGTTGTAATGGTGAATGTCCAAAGCAAACTATTATAGGACCTTGCTTCCCAAATCAAGTTTGGACAAGTGGTGGATCTTGAAACCAAAACCCCCTTACTGTATTAGAGCATAGCTTAGATAAGTGGTGGACCTAGCTGCCATGGAAAATGTTCAATGTGAACTGCTACAGGACCTTGCTATTAAATGTCTAAGTAGAGCTAGCTTCTTTAATGGAATCAAGGTTGGGAAAGTGGTGCATCTTGAAACCAAAAGCCCTTTATTGTATTAGAGCATAGCTTGGACAAGTGAGGGACCTAGTTTTAATGTGTGATGTCCAAAGAAAAGTATTACAAGACCTTGCTTTCCAATATTTGAATTGGTCAAGTGGTTAAAACTAAGTATAAAACTTTGACCATTTTCTTCTCGAATTGCCAAAAATCTAGTTTTAGACACCCCTAAATGAAAATGGTTTAGGGTGGCCTTAAGCAACGTTTTTTCAAAGACTTGAACAAAAGGGTTGCCGAAGAGTAATGAAAATTTATTATGGCTTGAAGTGCCTGAGTATGTGAAAACAAGCCTAGGTTTTCCACGAGGCAAAAGGTGACATAATAAGAACATTGGAAACTTAGGATTGACCATGTGGCCTAAACTTTGGCAAGTGAAGTGGTGGCCAAGTTTTGTGGCACAGTGTGCACTTGGTCCTATATGTGTTGACCACTTGGCTAAATCTAGGACCATAAGGCCAAACCTTTGGCACCTTAAATATAGTATGGGACATAATCTAGAACTGCTATAGTAAATTAGTAGTATAGTTAATATGTTAATATTTGTATTATATTTAAGTATATGCTAAATATAATTTATGTTCAAAATTTCACTAATGAAGAATGTTCCCATTTAGCACTCCAGATGCGGGGTCTTAGGGCAATGCCACAATGGGGTGACAAGGCAACGCTTCCACGTGAGGTTTGGGGGTAGCGCTCTTGATGGGGATGTGGAATATAGCGCTCTCGATGGAGGGGCTTGGGAGGCTGATTTTGGGATATTGTTTCGGGCGGGGTCCTGGGGAAGCGCCCCAGGTGGGGTCCGGGGCAGCGCCCTGGGCGGGGTCAAGGGGCGACAGCCCCTTGTCGCCTCCCGGCGCGACTGCCGGGCGGGGTCGAGGGGCAGCGCCCAAAGATATTTTTTTTTAAAAGTGAATTCATAGTATAGAGTTACGCATGTTTTGCATATTTTCAACCATGATTTCTTTAATTTTGGCTGTGTGAATTGGTTAATGTTTTATATTGCTTTTGTTTTTTTTTAATCCTATGATAAAACATGGACTTGTAGCATACGTGGCATTCTAATAAACCCTATCAAGATTAGGCACAGAGAGAGAGCGCATGAGCAACGCACACAGAGAAAGCAGGTGAGCAGCAAACACACAGAAAGCGCACACGGATCGCACACAGTTGGAGTATACGCGCACGTAGAGGAGCAAGCCCGACATCGTACACAACACACAGGTGGAGCGCACAGGATTGAAAGTTCGTGCACAAGATAAAGAAACAGCAGCGTACGCAACGCTTTCCAGAAGGGTAGGATCGGGCATAGCTTCTTCTCAGGAGACATTGCACACCTCACGAATAGAGAAAAAACAGGTATTTCTCTCTCTCTCACTCTCTGTCTTTCTCCATATAGAGAAGATGGTTCTCTGTAACTCTTCTTGCACACACACTCTCTCGTCAAAAGACAGAAATACGTAGTTTAAAAATATCCCCGCACACATACACATATTCCTACACATCGTCTTCCTCTCTTCCACATACATAACCACAGTGAAATCTGTTATCTTGTTGTCTCTCTCTTGAAAATACATGCACATATTCCCACACACCATCTTCCTCACTTCCGCATACATAACCACAGTGAAATCTGTTATCTTGTTGTCTCTCTCTTGAAAATACGTGCACATATTTCCATACATCGTCTTCCTCTCTTCCACATACATAAACACAATGAAATCTGTTATCTTTCTCTCTCTTCTCTCTCTAGAAAACAGGTATTTCTCTCTCTCTCTCTCTCTATCTATCTATCTCTGTATCTTGCTATCTCTCTCTTGAAAATACATGCTCATGTATGTGTGCGTCTGTGTTATCTATGTGTATGTATGTATATTTGTGTTATTTCATTGTAATACTCATACATAATGCATATACACAATTACACTTAATTAGGATATGCACACATAGTATATATACATACATAAATATCACAAATAACTAACACATTGTAATACTAGTAAACTTGAATGGAAGACTTACTTGTGTGATCTGTTAAAGTCGATTCTTGTAGCGAGTTCTGGATGTATGCTGAGCTGATTTTCCTCTAATCCATTTGTAGATATGATTGTAACTTCTGTTTCTCAAAAATAGTAGTGTTGTTTAGTGATACACCTAATGGACATAAATGGTTGAAACTAGGACATGTAGACCAAAAATACGTGTATTTCTTTGGATGAATATATACACTTTTTGGTGACCCTTACCACAAGTGGTGGACCTTGAGACCAGTGGACTATAAGGACCTCCAAACAATACCTTGTACACTCAATCCTTCTTGGTATCTAGGTTGGACAAGTGGTGGACCTTGTTCAAATTCTCTAACCACTCTCTCTAACATGGTGACATAATTTAGGTGTGATAAATTCATATCTATGCAAACTAATATCAGTTTAGGCTTGTTAATTTGAATTTGTTTGAATTTATGTACAATATAATGATTTGAGGTTTGCATATTTGAATTTAGGTGGTATAATGATATCTTTTTGTGGTAAACTTGAATTTAAAATCAATTTCGCGTGGAATATTTTAAATTTAAGTGGTAAAATTTAAATTTTTATAAAAAAGTTTGAATTTTAATATTTGGGCGGGGTATTTTAAAATTTAGGCGGGATATTTAAAATTTGGGAGGGATATTTTGAATTTAGGCAATCAGATTTTGAATTTTAAATTTAGGCGGGAAGGTTTTGAATTTATAGCGAGATCTCTCTTACATAAGAGAGTATAGGTTGGACAGGTGGTGGACCTTAAAGCTACAGCATCCATGCTACTAGACATGATAGGTAGGGAATCTAGTTGCATATTGTATGTGTAATATAAATGTAATAAATCTACCTTGGACAAGTGGTGGACCTTGGAGCAAAACCCCATGTAAAACTTATCATGCACATTCCAAGTGGTGAGAAAAAATATCATTTAAGATATAGCCTTATAGGTTGGACAAGTGGTGGACCTGAAACCAAGATATTCTTAAAGTAATGACATAGAGTGGAAAACTGGTGAATCTTGAGACCAAACCATGCTACTAGCGATAATACCTTGGACAAGTGGTGGACCTTGAAAGTAATCCCCCCATCTACGAAATATCGTGGGTTTAAGGTATTTTGATGGAGCCTAGCATCTTGGAGACATGGTGCAGCTTGCTTCTCTTCATGTTTCAATGGAGCCTATCTTGGAAAAATGGTGGAGCATCCTTCTCTCCATGTTTCAATGGAGCCTAGCTTGGACAAGTGCTGGACCTTTTCTTCTCTCTATGATTCAAGTGGTGGACCTTGGAACCAAACCCCAATGTAAAACCTATCATGGTCACTCCAAGTCGTGAGAAAGAATAACCTTTAAGATATAGTCTTATAGGTTGGACAAGTGGTGGACCTTAACACCCAAATATTCTTAACATAATGACATAGAGTGAAAAAGTGGTGAATCTTGAGACAAAACCACTCATGCTACTAGAGGTAATAGCTTTGAAAAGTGGTGGACCTTGAACGTAAACCCCCCATGTTTCAATAGAGTTAGATTCGACAAATGGTGGAGCATCCTTCTCTCCATGTTTCAATGGAGCCTAGCTTGGACAAGTGGTGGACCTTCGCTTCTCTCTATGATTCAATATAGTTAGCTTGGACAAGTGGTGGACCTTGGAACCAAACCCCCATGTAAAACCTATCATGGTCACTCCAAGTGGTACGAAAGAATAACCTTTAAGATGTAGCCTTATAGGTTGTACAAGTGTTGGACCTTGACACCCACATATTCCTAATATAATGACATAGAGTGGAAAAGTGGTGAATCTTGAGACCAAACCACTCACGCTACTACCAATAATAGCTTGGACAAGTGTTGGACCTTGAATGTAAACCCCTCATCTACGACATATCGTGGGTTTAATGTTTTTCGATGCAGCCTAGCATCTTGGAGACATGGTGTAGCTTGCTTCTCGTCATGTTTCAATGGAGCCTATCTTGGACAAATGGTGGAGAATCCTTCTCTCCATTTTTCAATGGACCCTAGCTTGGACAAGTGGTGGACCTTTGCTTCTCTCTCTGTTTCAATAGAGTTAGCTTGGACAAGTGGTGGACCTTGGAACCAAATCCCCATGTAAAACCTATCATGGTCACTCCAAGTGGTAAGAGAGAATAACCTTTAAGATATAGACTTATAGGTTGGACAAGTGGTGGACCTTAACACCCACATATTCTTAATATAATGACATAGAGTGAAAAAATGGTGAATCTTGAGACAAAACCACTCATGCTACTAGCGATAATAGCTTGGACAAGTGGTGGTACTTGAATGTAAACCGCCCATGTACAAAATATCGTGGGTTTAAGGTATTTCGATGAAACCTAGCATCTTGGAGACATGGTGCAGCTTGCTTCTCTTCATGTTTCAATGGAGTCTTTCTTGGACAAATAGTGGAGCATCCTTCTCCCATGTTTCAATGCACCCTAGCTTGGACAAGTGGTGGACCTTTGCTGATCTCTATGATTCAATAGAGTTAGCTTGGACAAGTGGTGGACCTTGGAAGAAAACCCCCATGTAAAACCTATCATGGTCATTCCAAGTGGTGAGAAAGAATCACCTTTAAGATATAGCCTTATAGGTTGGACAAGTGGTGGACCTTAATACCCAAATATTCTTAATATAATGACATAGAGTGAAAAAGTGGTGAATCTTGAGATAAAACCACTCATGCTACTAGCGATAATAGCTTGGACAAGTGGTGGACCTTGAACGTAAACCCCCCATGTTTCAATAGACTTAGCTTCGACAAATGGTGGAGCATCGTTCTCTCCATGTTTCAATGGAGCCTAGCTTGGACAAGTGGTCGACCTTTGTTTCTCTCTATGTTTCAATAGAGTTAGCTTGGACAAGTGGTGGAACATGGAACCAAACCCCAATGTAAAACCTATCATGGTCACTCCAAGTGGGAAGAAAGAATAACCTTTAAGATGTAGCCTTATAGGTTGGACAAGTGGTGGCCCTTAACACCCACATATTCTTAATTAAAGTGGTGAATGTTGAGACCAAACCACTCAGGCTACTAGCAATAATAGCTTAGACAAGTTGTGGACCTTGAATGTAAACCCCTCATCTACGAAATATCGTGGGTTTAATGTATTTCGATGGAGCGTAGCATCTTGGAGACATGGTGCAGCTTGCTTCTCGTCATGTTTCAATGGAGCCTATCTTGGACAAATGGTGGAGCATCCTTCTCTCCATGTTTCAATGGACCCTAGCTTGGACAAGTGGTGGACCTTTGTTTCTCTCTATGTTTCAATAGAGTTAGCTTGGACAAGTGGTGGACCTTGGAACCAAACCCCCATGTAAAACCTATCATGTTCACTCCAAGTGGTGAGAAAGAATAACCTTAATGATATATCCTTATAGGTTGGACAAGTGGTGGACCTTAACACCTAGATATTCTTAATAAAAGTGGTGAATCTTGAGACCAAACCGCTCACGCTACTACCAATAATAGCTTGGACAAGTGGTGGACCTTGAATGTAAACCCCTCATCTACGAAATATCGTGGGTTTAATGTATGGCGATGGAGCTTAGCATCTTGGAGACATGGTGCAGCTTGCTTCTCATCATGTTTCAATGGAGCCTATCTTGAACAAATGGTGGACCATCCTTCTCTCCATGTTTCAATGGAGCCTAGCTTGGACAAGTGGTGGACCTTTGTTTCTCTCTATGTTTCAATAGAGTTAGCTTGGACAAGTGGTGGACCTTGGAACCAAACCCCCATGTAAAACCTATCATGGTCACTCCAAGTGGTAAGAAAGAATAAACTTTAAGATGTAGCCTTATAGGTTGGACAAGTGGTGGACCTTAACACCCACATATTCTTAATATAATGACATAGAGTGGAAAAGTGGTGAATCTTGAGGCCAAACCACTCAGGCTACTACCAATAATAGCTTGGACAAGTGTTGGACCTTGAATGTAAACCCCTCATCTACGACATATCGTGAGTTTAATGTTTTTCGATGCAGCCTAGCATCTTGGAGACATAGTGCAGCTTGCTTCTCGTCATTTTTCAATGGAGCCTATCTTGGACAAATGGTGAAGCATCCTTCTCTCCATGTTTCAATGGAGCATAGCTTGGTCAAGTGGTGGACCTTTGCTTCTCTCTCTGTTTCAATAGAGTTAGCTTGGACAAGTGCTGGAGCTTGGAACCAAACCCCCATGTAAAACCTATCATGGTTACTCCAAGTGGTAAGAAATAATAACCTTTAAGATATAGACTTATAGGTTGGACAAGTGGTGGACCTTAACACCCACATATTCTTAATATAATGACATAGAGTGGAAACGTGGTGAATCTTAAGACAAAGCCACTCATGCTACTAGCGATAATAGCTTGGACAAGTATCGGCCCTTGAATGTAAACCCCCAATGTACAAAATATCCTGGGTTTAAGGTATTTTGATGAAGCCTAGCATCTTGGAGACATGGTGCAGCTTGCTTCTCTTCATTTTTTGATGGAGCCTATCTTGGACAAATGGTGGAGCATCCTTCTCTCCATGTTTCAATGGACCCTAGCTAGGACAAGTGGTAGACCTTTGCTTCTCTCTATGATTCAATAGAGTTTGCTTGGACAAGTGGTGGACCTTAGAACTCAAACCCCCATGTAGAACCTATCATGGTCACTCCAAGTGGTGAGAAAGAATAACCTTTAAAATATAGCCTTATAGGTTGGACAAGTGGTGGACCTTAACACCCAAATATTCTTAATATAATGACATAGAGTGGAAAAGTGGTGAATCTTGAGACAAAACCACCCATGCTACTAGGGATAATAGCTTGGACAAGTGGTGGAACTTGAACGTAAACCCCCCATGTTTCAATAGACTTAGCTTCGACAAATGGTGGAGCATCGTTCTCTCCATTTTTCAATGGAGCCTAGCTTGGACATGTAGTGGACCTTTGTTTCTCTCTAGGTTTCAATAGAGTTAGCTTGGACAAGCGGTGGACCTTGGAACCAAACCCCAATGAAAACCTATCATGGTCACTCCAAGTCGTGAGAAAGAATTACCTTTAAGATATAGCCTTATAGGTTGGACAAGTGGTGGACCTTAACACCCAGATATCCTTAATATAATCACATAGAGTGATAAAGTGGTGAATCTTGAGACAAAACCACTCATGCTACTAGCGGTAATAGCTTGGACAAGCGGTGGACCTTGAACGTAAACCCCCCATGTTTCAATAGAGTTAGCTTCGAGAAACGATGGAGCATCCTTCTCTCCATGTTTCAATGGAGCCTAGCTTAGAAAAGTGATGGACCTTTGCTTCTCTCTATAATTCAATAGAGTTAGCTTGGACAAGTGGTGGAACTTGAAACCAAACCCCCATGTAAAACCTATCATGGTCACTCCAAGTGGTAAGAAAGAATAACCTTTACGATGTAGCCTTATAGGTTGTACAAGTGCTGGACCTTGACACCCACATATTCTTAATATAATGACATAGAGTGGAAAAGTGGTGAATCTTGAGACCAAACCACTCAGGCTACTACCAATAATAGCTTGGACAAGTGTTGGACCTTGAATGTAAACCCCTCATCTACGACATATCATGGGTGTAATGTTTTTCAATGGAGCCTAGCATCTTGGAGACATGGTGCAGCTTGCTTCTCGTCATGTTTCAATGGAGCCTATCTTGGACAAATGGTGGAGCATCCTTCTCTCCATGTTTCAATGGAGCCTAGCTTGGACAAGTGGTGGACCTTTGCTTCCATCTATGTTTCAGTAGAGTTAGCTTGGACAAGTTGTGGAGCTTGGAATCAAACCCCCATATAAAACCTATCATGGTCACTCCAAGTGGTAAGAAAGAATAACCTTTAAGATATAGACTAATAGGTTGGACAAGTGGTGGACCTTGAATGTAATCCCCCCATCTACGAAATATGGTGGGTTTAAGGTATTTAGATGGACCCTAGCATCTTGGAGACATGGTGCACCTTGCTTCTCTTCATGTTTCAATGGAGCCTATCTTGGACAAATAGTGGAGCATCCTTCTCTCCATGTTTCAATGGACCCTAGCTTGGACAAGTGGTGGACCTTTGCTTCTCTCTATGTTTCAATAGAGTTAGCTTGGACAAGTGGTGGACCTTGGAACCAAACCCCAATGTAAAACCTATCATGATCACTCCAAGTCGTGAGAAAGAATAACCTTTAAGATATAGTCTTATAGGTTGGACAAGTGGTGGACCTTAACACCCAAATATTCTTAACATAATGACATAGGGTGAAAAAGTGGTGAATCTTGAGACAAAACCACTCATGCTACTAGAGGTAATAGCTTTGAAGAGTGGTGGACCTTGAACGTAAACCCCCCATGTTTCAATAGAGTTAGATTCGACAAATCGTGGAGCATCCTTCTCTCCATGTTTCAATGGAGCCTAGCTTGGACAAGTGGTGGACCTTCGCTTCTCTCTATGATTCAATACAGTTAGCTTGGACAAGTGGTGGACCTTGGAACCAAACCCCCATGTAAAACCTATCATGGTCACTCCAAGTGGTACGAAAGAATAACCTTTAAGATGTAGCCTTATAGGTTGTACAAGTGCTGGACCTTGACACCCACATATTCCTAATATAATGACATAGAGTGGAAAAGTGGTGAATCTTGAGACCAAACCACTCACGCTACTACCAATAATATCTTGGACAAGTGTTGGACCTTGAATGTAAACCCCTCATCTACGACATATCGTGGGTTTAATGTTTTTCGCTGGAGCCTAGCATCTTGGAGACATGGTGCATCTTGCTTCTCGTCATGTTTCAATGGAGCCTATCTTGGACAAATGGTGGAGCATCCTTCTCTCCATGTTTCAATGGAGCCTATCTTGGACAAGTGGTGGACCTTTGCTCCTCTCTCTGTTTCAATAGAGTTAGCTTGGACAAGTAATGGAGCTTGGAACCAAACCCCCATATAAAACCTATCATGGTCACTCAAAGTGGTAAGAAAGAATAACCTTTAAGATGTAGGCTTATAGGTTGGACAAGTGGTGGACCTTAACACCCACATATTCTTAATATAATGACATAGAGTGGAAAAGTGGTGAATCTTGAGACAAAACCACTCATTCTACTAGCGATAATAGCTTGGACAAGTGGTGGCCCTTGAATGTAAACCCCCCATGTACAAAATATCCTGGGTATGTGCATGGTATCTAACAAATCTTTCTTTTTATTCCTTCCTGTAGGATCTTACAAAGGATACTACTAGATGGAGCTCAATCAATGGAGATTTTGATATGTTTGCTCAAAATAATGAAGCAGTCACCTACATTTTTTGTTTATCAATTTCTTGAGAGACTTTCTTTTAGTTTGTAATCATCAAATGAAATGAAAAGTATCCTTCTTATAAGATTGCTGATCTTTTTCTCGTTCAAAACTTTCAATTGTGATTTATAGTTTTGTTAGCATGAGATTGTGCTTTTTTAGTTTGAAAAAAACTGTCAAAGATCCAAGTCTTTTTGGCTTTACTTAAGTTATTAATTGTGAAAGATCCAAGTCTTTTTGCTTTACTTAAGTTATTGATTGTCTATGTAATAGTCCTTAAAACAATATCGGATGGCTTTCTTGCTCCCATGTCTCACATTGGTCTTTAGGTAAGACAAGTGGTGACCTTGAAAGTATGGTCTCATATCTCGATCAAGTGAAGAGACATGAAGCTTAAATATCACTACTATGTATCTAGTGTTAAACTCCATCAAGACAAAGATACTAGAGTGCCAAATTGCAGTCTAGTTTAAGTGAAAATCCATTTGAGCTAAGGTAAAACTTATAGTGCCTCATTTTTCTAGGATTCTACCCCATCAAGGAAGTTAGAATCTAGCACAAACCAATTAAGACTCTTTTTGAGCCTAGATAGGACAATTCGTGGAACTTAAGAGACTTATTATAGAGTTTAGTTTAGATAAGCAAAAGATCTTCAAACCAGCACTTGACTTTCTTACTATTCAATATTCAAAGTCCCTTGAGGCTAACAAATTACATACCTACTTGTAACCTAACTAATGAGTAATTATATAGATCTAAGCAAGTATATATAATGAGTCTTCAAACTAATAAACCAAGGGAAGAGAGAAGCAAGGTCCACTACTTGTCCAAGCTCAGCTCTAGACAACATAGAAAGATGCTAGTTCTACTAATTGTCTAATTATAGGCATGGAGAAATGATAGAAGGTTGAACACTTGTCCAACCTATCATCTCTAGTAAGATGGGAGGTTTGGCCTTAAGATTCACCATGTAACCAACCTATACATCATTGTATTATGAAGAGTAGAAAAGCAAAGCTCCACCACTTGTCCAAGCTAGTTCTAAAATCCACATGGAGATAAGCAAGCTCCACCATTTGTCAAATCTCTCTTCCATTAAAACATGAAAAAACTCAGCTATGTTGTACAGGGGGGGCTTTTTTCCAAGGTACACCACTTGTCCAAGCTAGGATCCATTAAAACATGGAAATAAACAAAGCTCCACCACTCATCCAACCTTTAGAGTTGCAAAGTGTGTGGGTTGTCTAAACTAGGTATGGGAAAATAATTGAAGGTCCACCACTTGAAACATGGAGCGAAGCAAGCTCCACCATGTCTCCAATATGCTAGACTCCATTGAAACACCCTAAAACCATGATATTTTGTACATAGGGGATGTACATTCAAGATCCACCACTTGTCCAACCTAGTATCCCTAGTAGATTGATAGCTTTGGTCTCAAGATTCACCACTTGTCCACTCTATGTCATTGTATTAAAAAGGATTGGGTGTTAAGGTCCACCACTTGTCCAACCTATAAGGTTATATTTTAAATGGTTTTTTTTCTCACAACTTGAACTACCCATGATATGTTTTACATGGGAGTTTTGTTTCAATGTCCACCACTTGTCCAAGCTAACTCTATTGAAACATAGAGAGAACCAAAGATCCACCACTTGTCCAAGCTAAGCTATATTGAAACATGGAGAGAAGAATGCTCCACCATTTCTCCAAGATAGGCTTCATTGAAACATGGAGAGAAGAAAGCTCCACCATGTCTCCAAGCTAGGATCCATTTAAATGCCCTAAACCCATTTTATTTTGTACATGGAGGTTTTTATTTCAAGGCCCACCACTTGTCTAACCTATTATCCCTAGTAGCACGAGTGGTTTGGTCTCAAGATACACCACTTGTACACTCTATGTCATTATATTAGGAAGAACTATGTATTAAGGTCCACCACTTGTCCAACCTATAAGGTTATATCTTAAATGGTATCCTTTCTCACCACTTGAAATGCCCATGATATGTTTTACATGGGGGTTTCATTCCAAGGTCCACCACTTGTCCAAGCTAACTCTATTCAAACATAGAGAGAAGCAAAGGTCCACCACTTGTCCAAGCTAACTCTATTCAAACATAGAGAGAAGCAAAGGTCCACCACTTGTCCAAGCTAACTCTATTCAAACATAGAGAGACGTAACCTCTATTCTCACCACTTGTCAAAGCTAGGCTCCATTGAAGCATGGAGAGAAGTAACCTCCATCATTTTTCCAAGATAGGTGCCATTCAAACATGGAAAGAATCAAGATCTACCATGTCTCCAAGATTCTAGGCTCCATTGAAACACCCTAAAACCATGATATTTTGTACATGGGGTGTTTACATTCAAGGTCTACCACTTCTCTAACGTATTATACCTAGTAGCATGAGTGGTTTGGTCTTAAGATTCACCACTTATCCACTCTATGTCATTATATTAAGAATAACTGGGTGTTAAGGTCCACCACTTGTCCAACCTATAAGGGTATATCTTAAATGGTATCCTTCACCACTTGTCAAGGTCCATCACCACTTTTCCAACCTGTAAGGTTATATCTTGAATGATATTTTCCCTTATCACTTGTAATGTCCATGCTATGTTTTACAAAGGGGTTTTGTTCCAAGACCCACCACTTGTCCAAGCTAACTCTATTGAAACATAGAGAGAAGCAAAGGTCCACCACTTGTCCAAGGTAGGCTCCATTGAAACATGGAGAGAAGGATGATCCACCATTTCTCCAAGATAGGTTCCATTGAAACATTGAGAGAAGCAATCTCCACCATGTCTCCAAGCTAGGCTCCATTGAAACACCCTAAACCCATAATTTTGTACATGAGGGGTTTACATTCAAGGTCCACCACTTGTCCAACCTATTATCCCTAGTAGCACGAGTGGTTTGGTCTCAAGATTCACCACTTGTACACTCTATGTCATTATATTAAGAAGAACTATGTGTTAAGGTCCACCACTTGTCCAACCTATAAGGTTATATTTTAAATGGTATCCTTTCTCACCACTTGAAATGCCCATGATATGTTTTACATGGGGGTTTCATTCCAAGGTCCACCACTTGTCCAAGCTAACTCTATTAAAACATATAGAGAAAGAAAGGTCCACCACTTGTCCAAGCTAGGCTCATTGAAACATGGAGAGAAGGAACCTCCACTGTTTCTCCTGGATAGGCTCCATTGAAACATGGAGAGAAATAAGCTCCACCATGTCTCCAAGTTGCTAGGCTCCATTGAAATACCCAATACCCATAATATTTTGTACATGGGGGGTTTACATTCAAGGTTCACCACTTGTCCTACCTATTATCCCTAGTAGGTTTGGTCTCATGATTCACCACTTGTCCACTCTATGTCATTATATTAAGAGGAATTGGGTGTTAAGGTCCACCACTTGTCCAACCTATAATGTTATAGCTTGAATGGTATTTTTTCTCACCACTTGTAATGCCCATGACATGATTTACATGGGGGTTTTGTTCCAAGGTCCACCACTTGTCCAAGCTAATTCTATTGAAACATAGAGAGAAACAAAGGTCCACCACTTTTCCAAGCTAGGATGCATTGAAACATGGACCTTAATACCAAATTATTTCTAGTAGCATTAGTGATATTTTGTACATGGGGGGTTTACATTCAAGGTCCACCACTTGTCGAACCTATTTCCCTAGTAGGTTTGGTCCCAAGTTCACCACTTATCCACTCTATGTCATTATTTTAAGAATAATTGGGTGTTAAGGTCCACCACTTGTCCAACCTATAAGGTTATATATTAAATGGTATTTTTTCTCACCACTTGTAATGCCCATGATATGTTTTACATGGGGGTTTTGTTCCAAGGTCCACCGCTTTTCCAAGATAACTCTATTCAAACATAGAGAGAAATAAAGGTCCACCACTTGTCCAAGCTAGGCTCCATTGAAACATGGAGAGAATGATTCTCCACCATTTATCCAAGATAGGCTGCATTGAAACATGGAGAGAAGCAAGCTTTACCATGTTTCCAAGCTAGGCTCCATTGAAACACTCTAGGGGGTTTTATTTCAAGGCCCACCACTTGTTTAACCTATTATCCCTAGTAGCATGAGTGGTTTGGTTTCAAGATTCACCACTTGTACACTCTATGTCATTATATTGTGTTAAGGTCCACCACTTGTCCAACCTATAAGGTTATATATTAAATGGTATCCTTTCTCGCCACTTGAAATGCCCATGATATGTTTTACATGGGAGTTTCATTGCAAGATCCACCACTTGTCCAAGCTAACCATATTTAAACATAGAGAGAAACAAAGGTCCACGACTTGTCCAAGCTAGGCTCCATTGAAACATGGAGAGAAGGAACCTCCACCATTTCTCCTAGATAGGCTCCATTAAAACATGGACATAAGTAAGCTCCACCATGTCTCCTAGATGCTAGGCTCCATTGAAATACGCAAAACGCATGATATTTTGTACATGGGTGATTTACATTCAAGGTCAACCATTTGTCCACCCTATTATCCCTAGTAGGTTTGGTCTCACAATTCACTACTTTTCCACTGTATGTCATTATAATAAGAGGAATTGGGTGCTAAGGTCCACCACTTGTCCAGCCTATAAGGTTATACCTTGAATGGTATTTTTTCTCACCACTTGTAATGCCCATGACATGCTTTACATGGGGGTTTTGTTCCAAGGTTCACCACTTGTCCAAGCTAATTCTATTGAAACATAGAGAGAAACAAAGGTCCACCACTTTTCCAAGCTAAGCTCCATTGAAACATGGACCTTAATACCAAATTATTCCTAGTAGCATGAGTGATATTTTGTACATGGGGGGTTTGCATTCAAGGTCCACCACTTGTCCAACCTACTTTTCCTAGTAGGTTTGGTCGCAAGATTCACCACTTGTCCACTCTATGTCATTATATTAATAATAATTGGGTGTTAAGGTCCACCACTTGTCCAACCTATAAGGTTATATATTGAATGGTATTTTTTCTCACCACTTGTAATGTCCATGATATGTTTTACATGGGGATTTTTTTCCAAGGTCCACCACTTGTCCAAGCTAAATCTGTTCAAACATAGAGAGAAACAAACGTCCACCACTTGTCCAAGCTAGGCTCCATTGAAACATGGAGAGAATGATGCTCCACCATTTATCCAAGATAGACTCCATTGAAACATGGAGAGAAGTAAGCTCCACCATGTCTCGAAGATGCTAGAGTTGATTGAAATACCCAAAACCCCTGATACTTTGTACATGGGGGGTTTACATTCAAGGTCCACCACTTGTCCAACCTATTATCTCTAGTAGCATGAGTGGTTTGGTCTCAGGATTCACCACTTGTCCACTCTATATCATTATATTAAGAAAAATTGGGTTTCCATATCTAAATGGATCTTTGCTTGGATAAGTGGTAGACCTTGAGACCTAAATACCCATTCTACACTAGAGCACGGGTTAAGCCTTATGCACTTCAAGCATACCTTTAAGAACAAGTAGTAGTTATTAGTTGACTTAAGTCTAGTTGACCTCCATGGTATTGAGACTAAGAGAGAGTGTAGCATAAAAAAGAGTCAGGATTTTAATTTGACTTTCTTTCTATTAATGAGTAGACCATAGATGGATTTTGGTATCTAATAAAACCTTAGGGTAGACAATGTAAAACTCATGTCTATTGTTGTGTTTGCATTAAGTGTTCTTGTTCTTTAATTTCAGAACCATTACAGAAAAATGGATTGGCTATATGCTGGCATAAATTGAAGAAAACTATTGAATTACCCATCCAACCTCCTCCAAGGAATGAATCACCTCCTTATCACCTACCACTTTCTTTCAAGGACATCAAAAGAGTACTTATCTTGGATCTAGAGGGGTTACTTCTCAAGACAATTGAAATGAAACATGGAGATTCTATGCCATCTTGGGCTCAACACATGCGACTTGTGGAGGATAAAGATGAAGTTTATCATGTGGTGCGACCAGACGCACAAAGTTTTTTGGATTTTTGTGGTGAATACTTTGAGCTATGGATATGGAGTTGCTATAACTTAACAAGGGTGCAACTCATCACACAAAAATGTTTTCCTGAGCAGTATACCAAGTTCAAGGTGTTTATGAGTAACAAAAATTGCCAAAATCCAAATATTATGTTAGGATTTACAAGGGTTTATCACAAAAATTTGAGTGATATTTGGAAGATATTTGAGGATTTGGATGCAAACAATACCTTAATTTTTTATGACACTCCATATAGGGTGATGTGGAACATGCCAGGGACATATGTTATATTTCCAAAGATGTGGAGGCAAACTTCCGAGCAACTTCAAAACTTCTTGCAGAGAACCATAATTCCATGGTTGGTAGGATGGTTGTATGCAAGAGATAAGAGAGTCTATACATACAACACAATTGTAAATCAGTATAGTGATTCTGAGACAAATTATGTCCTTGGTGTGTACTTGTCAACACGAAAGAATTGAATAAATATGGCCATAAGATGCTTTTTTTATTCTAGTGTGTATCTTTCAACATTTGTATAATTTGATATAGTCTTTTTTATAAAAAAACAAAGGTGTGTCAATTTTATGAACACTTGAATGGAGTGCACCCTACTCTAAGGGGACTTCAATGTACTATTGGAGTGCATCCTATTGTAAGGGGACTCTGATGTATTGCTAGAGTGCACCCAAATTTTTGGAGACTCATTTTTTATTTGATTGGGGCCTATGTTGGGTCATATAGTAAAAGAAATTCATTTTTTGTCAATTCATATCGAGGTTGCATTTATTTGTAACTATGAGAGAATTGATGTTTGATGTCAAAATAAAACTTGTAAGTATGGATCAGAGAATTCATGGACTTTAAATATGTGAGAGGGATCTTTTTCTTGGGCACAAATGTTTGCTTCAAGAATTTTTTCATTACATACTTTACGTGAAAGAGTTTTAGAACCTAAAAGACTTTGAAAACAAAACTATGGAATCTAAGTGCATGTATTCTTGAATGGCTTGAAAGTTGATGTATACATGCATGTCGCCTTGATGAAGATTTAGATCTGACAAGATGCAAAGCTAGAATTCTTGGAGTACGTTACCTTTGTCAATTTGGTAATAACATATTTAACTTTCTTTTATTATGGGTGGAAAATATATTATTATGTGCATTTGGAGCCTAATTGCTTGACCTTCAAACCAAGATTCCTATGTTATTTTTTCATATACTTTTTTGTAATGAATTAAGATTGTGGATACAAGGTCCACCACTCGTTCAAGCTAGATCTAAGAAAGTATATATACTGAGTCTTCAAACTAGTAAACCAAGGCAAGAGAGAAGCAGGGTCCATCACTTGTCCAAGCTTATCTCTAGACAACATAGAGAGATGTTAGGTTTACTAATTGTCCAATATAGTCATGGAGAAATGATAGAAGGTTGATCCACTTGTCCAACCTATCATCTCTAGTAAAATGGGAGGTTTGGCCTTAAGATTCACCATGTAACCAACCTATACTTCATTGTATTATGAAGAGTAGAAAAGCAAAGCTCCACCACTTGTCTAAGGTAGTTCCAAAATCAACATGGAGAGAAGCAAGCTTCACCATTTGTCCAAGATAGGTTCCATTAAAACATGGAAAACCTCATATATGTTGTACATGGAAGCTTTTTTCCAAGGTCCACCACTTGTCCAAGCTAGGATCCATTAAAACATGGATAGAAACAAGGCTCCACAACTCGTCCAACCTTTATAGCTGCAAAGTGTACCGGTAGTCTAAACTAGGCATGGGAAAATAATAGAAGGTCCACCACTTATCCAATATATTATCTCTAATAGCATGGGAGGTTTGGTCTCAAGATTTAGGAATTGGCTAACGTGTATTTCATTGTATTATGATGAATTTGGTTTTAAAGTCAACTACTTATCCAAGCTATAAGTTTATATCTTGAATGGTATTCCTTCCCATCACTTAGAAAACCAATGATATGTTGTACATGGGGGGGTTTGTTACAAGGTCCACCACTTTTCCAAGCTAGTTTCATTGAAACATGGATGAAGACAAACTCCACCATTTGTTAAATCTAGACTCCATTGAAATCTAGAAAATCCATTCTATGTTGTACATGGGGTTTTTGTTTTAAGGTCCAACACTTGTCCAAGCTAAGATCCATTGAAACATGGAGTAGAGAAACACTCCACCACTTGTCCAAGCTAGGAAACATTGATAGTAGTTGGCTTAGTTTGAAGATCCACCACGTGTCTAAGCTAACTCTATTGAAACATAGAGAGAAGCAAAGGTCCACCAATTGTTCAAGCTAGGCTCCATCGAAACATGGACAGAAGCAAGCTCCACCATTTCTCCAAGATAGGCTCCATTGAAACATGGAGAGAATCAAAGGTCCACCATTTCTCCAAGCCAAGCTCCATTTGTCCAACCTATAAGGTTATATCTTAAATGGTAATCTTTCTAATCACTTGGAATACCCATGATATGTTTTACATGGGGGTTTTGTTCCAAGATCACCACTTGTCCAAGCTAACTCTATTGAAACATAGAGAGAAGCAAAGGTCCACCACTTGTCCAAGCTAGTCTCCATTGAAACAAGGAGAGAAGCAAGCTCCATCATTTCTCCAAGATAGGCTAGCATGGATAAGTGCACCTTGAAACCAACCTTCCTATGAGGCAATAGAGCATATGCTACATATTTTATGTATGCCCCATGCCTCAAATTAAGAAGTTATAGATTAGAAGTGGACCTTGCTTGAATGTCACATGCAATAAATTAAGGAAAAATAGCCAAGTGGATTGTATTCCTCAATGGATCCTTGCTTTCACTTTTACATTAACTTGGACAAGTGGTGGACCTAGAAACCAAGCTCTCCATGTTGAGATAAGTTGTAGGTAGGAGAGTAGAACATAGGCAACGATAATGGATGCAATATACTCGTCTCCTAATAATCCAATTGATTGAAACCATGGTATTTTAGTTGTTTTCATTGTGTATTGTATGTGCATAAAGTGGAATGAGACCTTAAGAAAACTCAAATTTTTGACAAAATCTCTATATTTTGTACATGATATATTGAAAGTTTTCCAACTTGGGAATTGGGATTTTCCCACTTTACCTAATATGGTCTTTCATCTCAAATTTCCAAAAAAGTACATGGATCACGATCCATGTTTGGCAAGATTTTGGCATGACCTTTGGTGTGTTTGTGACAGAGAGTACGGTGATGCTATTCCCCAAATCTTTTTGGATTTGGTCCACTTTTTCCAAGTTAAAACACAAGATTTTGTGTCTCCTTTGTGGTTTTTGCAAACCACTCCTTTTTTGGTATTTTGATCAGGTTTTTTCACTTTTTTGTTGTGGCTTCTTTTGGAAAAGTTGCTCCCTTAGTTCTCAAGAGTGTACTAGTCCAATTTCCCTTACAAATGTCCACTAGGTACATGGATCACGATCCATGTTGGAAAATATCTAGTCATGATTTTTTGTCTTGTTGGTTCCCTGCTTCTAGTTGATCCCAATGTTCACCCCTTTTTGAATTTGGACAAATAAAAGTTCAGTTTTCCCAAATTTTTCCAATTTTCAAGGTTTTGCTCTTCTTAACCCAATTTCTTGATTTAGATGATCTTTTAGCACTCCATTTCTGGCCAAACTCAAGGTTCTGATGCCTAAGAGTCTATTCTAAGCAAAGGAAACAATTTCTGCTCATTTGCTTGAAAGATACATGGATTAGATCAATGTTGGACAGGCAGACTGGAAAAATTTTGCACAGTCTGTCTCTAGAAAGACTGTATATTCCCTTTTTGTAAGTTTTGTTGGGTTTGGTTCAGCTTTGAAGCTCTGACCATCAATTTTACAACTTTTTAGAGTTATGGTCTTCGGCACCAAAATAAGGTTTTGGACAGTTTTTTCCATGATCCTTTTGGCCCAAATTGATGGTGGAAATTATTACTTAACCTATTCCTATAAACTAAAATAGATGCACAAACATAAATGAATTTAACAGTACCAAAACGACAATGAAGTGTGTGGTGAATACGTCCTTTCTAAGCATGGGAAAATCAAGGAACGAAATACCCTTTGGTACTTCACTCACAGCTTTCTTTGCTGATAAGGAGTAGCATTGGCTAGTCTCGGACTCTAGTCTCTACTAAGCACTAAACCTATGTCTACATGCTTTACTGTCTATGTGTAAACGGAATGGGTGTCAAAAGCTTTGGAAGGGATTTCTTGTACAAGTGAGTCACTCACCACCTAAGGCTTGACTTCCCCAACAATGACGCCAATGTTAGCGGGTCGCCCGTGGTGGACGGCTGCAGCATAGCTTTTTGGTACTAACATAATGTCAATATGCAAGGAAGCGACTCGGGATGAGGCGCGACAACTTAATGAGAGTGTCAATCTCACCAAAGTGAGCTTAGAAGGCTAGTCATACTATGGAAAAAGCAAATCAACCACTTCCTAGTCAGAAAATCAGTCTACGTCCGATCTCACCACTCTAAGTTATCACGCCTCTTCGGCATCCAAACGAATTTGAAATGCAACGAAACTTAAGGAGAGATGTTACAACACCTAAGGATATAATCCTACCAAGTTTTCAAACCATCTGGGAAGGTACATAAATCACGATCCATCACAAAAATGTGCAGAAAACTGAAACATAACTACACGAAAAGGTCCCCCTTAAATGTACAAACACTTTTCCATGGTCAAAACATAAAAAAACAACCATTTAAGACCTCAAATCAATGCATTTAGCTCACAAGCAAGACTTTTTTGTGGCCATTTGGCCACTTACAAGGGGTGTAGACTCAGAGAGGCTAAGAGGGCATGACAAAATATATTACAATTGAGATTTCTCATTAGCTGAATTACACCGCTTCTTTCAAAAAAATGAGCGAGTAGTACAACGTTTGGTGTACATCCGCCTTTTACGTGTCAATCCGCTGTGTCCACCAAACACAAGGGTGCTATCAAACCTTTGTTGATCAAAACATCTTGCATACGCTGCCGCCAAATGGCAAAGTTTGAACCATCAAACTTTTTGATGTAGTACTCTTCTCTTTCAAAAGCACCACTTGCAGCCATGACTTAAGAGAATGTAACCAAAAACTTTATGGTGAATTTCCTTGGATGATTTTAGCAGAGTTTCGCCTAGAATACGAGAGAAAACTCAAACCAAAAGTAGTAAAATCACTATGTAAGAATAGTTAGAAGTGCCAAGGACGCATAAAATGGACTCGCAAAAAAATTTGATGGAGTCTCCTCTATATGGGGAGCAAACTCACAAACCTGGTAGACCAAAAGTAAGCGCATAAATTGTTGAGAACAACCACTGGACATAAACTGCTTAAAACCACTCTTGTGTGACCGCCAACTCGATGTCAAAAGCACAAGAAACCGCCCAGATACATATCCTATGGCGAGGGTGTCATAAGAGGGAAACTCTAGCTACCTTTATCACCGAAGGTATCTCAACATTTAAGAATACCCCAGCTCAAATAAAACCTCATGCAACGACCCTCCAAAGGCTAAAGTAGACACAAAAACGACTAGCCACAGTCTCAAAAACACTTTTTCTAGTCCGAGTCTCAAAAAGGGCCGAGAAAACTGCCAAAATAACCAAAAGATGGCTCCACACATAGTACAATAGATAGTGTCCACAACTCAACATACATGAGTGACCGTGCTCAAACAGATGCCAATAATTGTTGCATGCTGTGCGCTCCTTGTCGTACTGTCGAAGCGAGGACTTGCCAATACACCGTGTGCGAGCCACAAATGGCTCCAAGCACACAACAAGCCTAAACTAACAAGCTCAAGAGAGCAAAGGGTGTGTCACTCACCGCTCTACGCTCGCCTTCATGGTGGATTCCTCGCCGCGATGAAGAAGAAGCTGCAGTCGTGCCGCGCTCAACCGCTTCGCCGCCGTCGTGCCTTCACAATGCTCGATCGCACACACACTCTCCCTCTCTCTCTCTCTCACATACACACACACACACAAGGAGGTGAAGAAGAAGAAGATGGAGATGGAGATGGAGCAAGAGCACTCTTCTATTGCACAAATGAGAGAATGAGTGAATTTTAGGTTTAGTTGGCTTTTATATGAGCTCACCCCATTCACACTTGGGCGCCCATGCTTAGCCAACTAATCCTTTGAATGTCCCAGTTAGAGTGCGCCTCTCATCGGCGATCACTCTTACCCTTTTCCTATTGGTCCGACAAGCCCGGTACCTGACTCTACCAAATACATAATACGCGTCCGTCATAGGTGATGGAGTGTTCGTGAGCCGTGAGGGTTAACATGCCCCCCTTCCTGATGTAGATTCCGTCCTCGGAAGCTATTGAGTTGAAGCTCATTCGTCGAGGTGGAAGAGCATTTGAGATGAATGTCCTTAGCCTTCTTCAGCCACTGCAAAATCAAACAACATTGGCACAGTAATTGCATTCTCATAAGTGATTAAAAAGCATATACAGTTTTAGGTAGGCACATTGATTGGTAAAAAAATTTCAAACAATTTGTCAGCAATGAACATTAAATTGCAATGTAATCAAATGCATAAACAGATGTAAAGGTAAAAAATTAAACAAGTCTGGGGTCGCTAATTTGACGGTCGAAAGGCACTAGAGATCGAATATTAATACCATGGGTAAGCTTCTTAATTATCTGTGGTCAATTAAGTTGTTTAATCGCGAGAGCCAAGTATTCATGTTCGAGGGCTGACTAGAGGCTATACCTAGAAGACTTTGTAGTTAAGCTACGATAAAAGGAATTTCTCATGAAATCATCGCCTGACTGATTACCTTTTCGTTGACCCCCCAAAGTCTTTTCACATTGATTCAATTATGATGTGTGTGCTTATTTTGTATGCCTTGGGTTTTTTTCTTTTCAAGGAAAAGCGCCCACACTGGGAACCTCTAGGGCTCAAGTACCATAGGCAATACATGTGAGTGAAGTACCAAATCAAGCTGAGATTTCTCTTCCAGCTTAAAATTTTACATTGTGGCACTTTGATTTTTTGTTTGTGCATTTTCAGCATTTTAATTTTGTAACTTTGGGGGGTCATATAACACTGTTACCCTCCCCAGGCTCATCACATTAGTAAACTCCCTTTATAATGCTTAAGCTAAAGGTCAATAGGGTCAAGCCCACTAGAAAGCCCTAGTACATTTCATACAATGCTGCCTAAATTGGATTAAAAACCTAAGTAACCATTGCTTATTAGGAAGGCATTCCCCATGGTATTAAGAGAAGATTTCTAATACCTAGCTTGGTCAAACTAGCTTAGTGGGACTGCTTGATTTTTAAACCTAGACAAGTGATTATGACAAAACATTACATTGAATTAAATGTTTGATAGTAAGCAAATGCGGTGAATATTAGGCTACCAATCACAATCAAAGCAGACAAACATAGATGCAAAAAGATAAGGGCAATGCTAATGGACATAAAACACCTGTTTGTGTTGATGGTCACGCTTGATTTGAAGTGTGAACGAGAGAAAGGTTCCATGAAGGTCCAAATCCTATCAATAGCAACACGCTCTTGTACACACTAGGAAACAAAAGGAATACCTCCAGGAGGCACATTAGTGGGAAAAGAGAACTTCGCTAATCTCTCAACTCTAAAACAAAAACACTCCTATCGTACTAATCTTACCTACCCTCCATCACTCAAGTGATGAGGATCAAAGGTGTTTTATGGCATAGGTTTCTGTTTCACTGTACCAGATGTGACATGTGTAGGTCTGAGTTAATGTTTTGACTTTTAATGTGCATACTCGTTTGCTAATTGCTCTTGCTCCTTATTTATTTATTTTTTTTTTTTTTTGTGAGTATAAAGCTTTATATGTACATTCCCTAAGATCGGAGATTAAGAGGTCAGGGAGAAAGGTTGAGAGGGAAGCAAGTGAATGATGGATGTCCACAAACACTCCCCCCTTCCTTGGGTAGATCATACCATTTTAAATGAGCTTGTCACCCTTTGAAACCAATTGTTCCAGTTGGTAATAGGTGAGGATTTTTGCCAGTAGTTTTCTATTACCCTAGGTGCCTCGTCAAGTTGCAAGGGTGGTAAGGTACTCTCCCAGGATCGAACTTGAAGTGGTTCATCAGGTGATTCTTGAACACTGGGAGGTGTGGATTCTTTTGTAGCTTCATGGAGGTCCACTGCTATAGATGGAGGCTGTGTAGAAGCTTTTACCTCTATGGATGTATTACATGAGGAGCTAGAAGCTTCATGGGACTCCCCCCTTCCTGAGCTAGGTGGAACAAATCGTTCTTTCTTTGGTACCCAAACTAGCTCGGGAGCGGGTGTGTAGCATTCTCTGATTTTTTTATTTCCACGATTATTCATTCGTTTTGGAGCTACGGGATTGGGCTCACTTGGGTCAGGTGATAGGTAAGAGCACAATCTACGTTTTGGCACCCAGATTTGATCATTTCCTTGATAGTAGCCTTGGGCTTCCAATAGTCGTTTAGGGATCCATCGCAACATTTTCTTACTTTTCTTGGAGCGAGTGGTACGTTTCTTACAAGGCTTCTGTTTTTTAGCACTAGCTATGGTCGCTAAAGAAGCTTTAGGGACCCACTTGTATTTTTTCTTCGTGACATTAGGATGAGTCTTGCCGGAAGCGATATGCATTGCTTGTAGCATATTTAAGGGTACATGCATTTCATCCCCCTCAGGTGTTACCCAGGTCGTCCCCCTATTTCCCCAAGTGTCTATGGTTGCTGCTAGGTGGACCCAATCCACATTGTCTGACTCAGTCATCCCAGGTAGGATATCCATATAAGGAGAATCTTGGCCAATGTTTGTATCCTTCTTACAAGTGTAACAATATTGTAGTGGGGGCGAGTGAACTGTGGTGTCAGAGCGATGATCAATAATGGTTTTACTCCCTAAGGGGTGTACCTTACCAGTCACCAAATCCACTCTAAGGACAGAGTCTTGGAATTGCAAATAGACATGATTTTTAGACCAATCATGAACCATTTGTGCTTTCCTCATGAATGGTCGTCCTAAAATCATTTCATATGACATAAGGTGTTTAGAGAAATCCATTACAATGAACGTATGTCGTACCTTGTGTCCTAGAACTTTGATCTTAAGATCCTTGAGCATCCCCATAGGTTTGGCTATGGTACCATTTGCCATCTTTACCACAATGTTAGTAACACTGAGGCGGGGTTTTCCCATGGATTCCCAACAATCTTTTGTAACGATGCTAACTCCCGCACCACCATCAAGAATTCCCTTTATAGTTAATCCCTTGGTAGTGATGGGTAGGGTCGCATTAGACTCGTCGCCTTCAAAATACTGCCCTAATTCGTTAATGGGTACCTCGATCACAGACTCGTGTCCATCTAAGTCAAGTGATTGCACATGATTTTCCTCATCAATCATAATCGAGTCAGGCCTATTTGGTTGCGCAAACTGCGGTAATCCCGTTCGTAGCTCTCCGTTAAGGAATGCTCAAAGTGCAAGGAATAACTCAGGATCTCCATACAGCTTTGCTATGATCGTGGTTCGGACCTCAGAAGACATGAAGTCCACTAGTTTGGCAACATTCATTGGCGTTTTGTAGGGTGTAGGTCCTTGACTAGGAGCTGGTGAGGATGGAATCTCATATTCCTCAATGGGATCAGGTATTCCTTCGTTAAACATCCTTTCCAATAAGAAAGGTGTATGCTCACTTTCTGATGTCCCGTCCTCACTCCCTTCTTGGATGATACTAGATATGGCTAACGGTCTATGGTTCATGTGGGGTGGATGAACTTGCGTGGGAAACACTGTGTCATGAATTTTGACATGCATGGGTTCTGGTTCTAGTTTCCTTTGAGTCTCCTCCACTAAATCTCTTAGATGTTTCACCTGCTCAATCTCATCTACTGGGTTTGGGTACGTCCCAATCTTCTTTTTACGATTCTTCCCTTTTTGTCCCTGCGGTTTGTCTTGGGGGTCTTGGATTGGATTTGGAAACACTTGTGGTGTTTTCAGAGGCTCTTTATGGTTTTCTCTTATTCGGTTTTCATTTGGTTCCATGTTACGGTTTTCTTTGTCGGTCTTTCCCTTTGTGGTATTGGTTCTAGTCTCCATTGTCTCGATTGAATCTGAATCATCCTCGAGGTCATTCATATACACGGGGTCATCTCCTGTTCCTATGTTTGTTTTGGAACTTGGCTTTGAATTTCCCGTATTCTACGACCTCTTCCTTTGTGTCTTGTTTTTCTTTGCTTGGATAACTGACGCGGTATCTCTCTCTTCGAGGATATGGTCTGGCCCTTGAAGCATGGACCGTGTAATCGCATAAGCGGGTGCGACGGGTGGTATTGGCGATGTCACACTAGCAATTTTGACCAAATTTAGGGGTGTGATTTTAGGCGCATTTGGGTTATAGGGGCATTGGGCAATCAAGTGATCTATGCCACAATGATAACATGTGAGTATTGGCATTGCAGATGTGCTCCCTTGATTCACTTGCATCTGTGCAGCATTCTTTTGCAGCCTAATAGGGCACTCTGCTGCCCGATGTAGTCCACCACACTCGTAGCATTGAAGAGGTGGCCTCCTAGCCTGGGTGTTGATATTTTGACCTCTGGATGCGAGAGCAGCAGCTTGATAAACCGGCTTGACTTGCCCCCAACAATCTTCCATGTAGTATATAGGACACTCTTCCAATGTATCAAGTCCGTAGGCAATACTAGTGTCTATTTCCTCCTCACAGCCATCTGCATAAGCATTAGATGGCTCGCAACCCACTTGGTTCATAGGGGCGACTCTTGGATGCGGGGGCTGCGATCCTAGAACAGGAGGTGGTAGCGGTGTAGCTTGTACAACATTTTGAGATCTAGGGACCATGTGTTGCGGTAGTTGCTCAACAGGTGGAGCAGGCATCAATACAGGAGCTCGAGGTGCATCCGTCCAGGCTACAGGTGGTCTATTTGCCATCATACGTTTGATCATTAAACAATCCTTAGCTTGGTGACCATACCTACCACATGCGTTGCAAGTTCCATTAAATTTTACTCTAAACGTAGGGCACTCACTAGTGCTATGTGGACCTAAGCAAATGGAACACCATTGTTGCTCCCTTCTTGGATACATGTGACTATTTTGAGGGGGTCGATTATCCTTAAGAGACTCTTGGATTGCCTTGGTGAGGTCTGTCAAGAATGTCTCAAATACCTTTTGCTCATTGGCAATGGGCTTTGCAGTCATGGGCTCATACTCAATGGCTTGTGAGCTAGGGGATCTCGTGTCAGTAGACACCCTCATGCCTGCTATCATCAAGTTGTCCTCTAATTGGATTGCATTGGCAGTGACATCTTCCCAGGTTGTGATACCTCTAATCACTAGTCCATTATAGATTCCTTCATTCCTCAACCCTCGAATGAATCGATCAAGCAGTTGGTTATTGTTGAAGCGCTCATTTACAGGGCAGCGAGAGTTTAAGTGCTTTAGACGACTAATGAAGTCCCTTACTGACTCTCCTTCCTTACGTTCGGCCTTCTGTAGCTGAGATGCTACACCCCAAAGCACACCTTCTCGTATGTACTCCTTTAGAAACAACCTTCGAAGGGTAGGGTAGATTGTTTTCTCATCCACCCTTAGGGTTCTATACCAATCTCCAGCCTTCCCACTTAATGTCAAGCTTAAGGCATTGCACTTATGTAGTTCGTTGCGTTCCCCTAAGTAATCACATACTTGTTCAAACACTTCAATGTGTTTTCTAGCATCTTCGTCCCCATTGAATTTTTGCGTGAGTTTGGCAATTTGTACTGCCTTACTTCTAGGCTCTCTATCAGATGCATGACGCATATTTTCCGCGATAGATCGACCTATGGTTTGAGCAAACGCGGCCGAGTCACCTATGTGAGGACGCAAGGCCGGTGGAGGTACTCTTGGAATCATATGTGGGAGAGGGACGGGTACCGGTCTTGGCATATGTGTGGATGATGCAGGATATGGAACATAACCGGGCATAGGTCCACTCGGATAAGGGCTAGGGAGCGGCACTCGAGGAGCATGAACAAGTGGTACAATTGGAGGTGTGGGGGCCATGTGTGCATAAGGGGCTAGAGGCACATACGGTTGAGGCCCCATATTAGGTACTACGACACTAGGTAGTGGCACTGCGCTAACCGTAGATGTCATCGGTACATTCTCTGTCAGGCTTATCTCTGGAGTGAGCACTGTGTTTTCCTTAATAGAGGGTTGAGCCAAGTTAGGGAAGCTAAAGTTGTCGCTCGGAGGCTCAGATTGCATAGAGACCCCAGGTGAAATGACATAAGATGGGTCCATGGGACTCATTAGAGGAGTCTCCATTTGTGATAGAGTAGGCTGTTGAGCCTTGCTCGTATCCAAAAATCTCATGGGGCCAGTTGAGAGTATATTTACCCCTCGGTTTTGCCTTTCTAACTGAATAATGCCATGGATAACATTACAGATCATTTTCTGTTGATCTTCGATGCTCGTGGCACTAGAGGTGGATTGTACAATCTCTATCCATCCTACATGGTAGGCGTGGCCAGAGTGTAGATCCGTCAACACCTCAGTGTGGAGGTCGTATGTCCAATGATCATTAATGAACAATTCTTCTAGAGTGGACGTGTTAACGGTTTCTTGTGAGGTAGAAGCAATGTTGCTCCCCGTGGTTTTACTTGTCACCAACGGTACTCTAGAGGGAACTTCTGAAGGAGGCAGCTCAACAGGGCCTTCTTGGTAAGAAGTTGGCAGGATATCCACATGGACACTCTTTGGGGGTGTGGGGTCCACGTGCGATGTGAAAGGAGAGTCCACTTCCCCACCCCCTTCGTGTGCTTCATTTGCATCAGGTTCCGAGCGAGTAGATCTACCTAATGTTTCCATGAAACGGCTAAACATACTAGTACTAGGCTGTGGAGCTTCGAGAGGTGCATGGCCTTCTCTCTCAGTGTTTTGGGTAGGGTATGCTTCCATGATTTCTGAGTCGGAGGAGGAATCACTAGCGGCTATTTTAGGGTCTTGGGTGGTGCTACCTTGTGTCCCCGCTGAGGGTCTAGAGCCTATCGTGGATGGGTAATGGGTGTCCGTATGAACAGAGGCACCCTCAATATGCTCGTGTTCTAGCACCCGCCCAGAGCGTAAGTGCATGTGATTTTGATACCCTAAGGTGTCAAAAAGCTGCTCTAGGAGGCCTTGTGACTAGTTTTTAGCGTGTTTTTTGTTTGTTTTTTTGCTAGATTTTTTAGAGCATGTCGTGGAATGGGCCTTGTGATAGCTCGAAACGAGCGCATCGCTAGGAGGGACGCGCTATGCTTTACAGCCCACCGTTTGGTTCTAAATTGCTCCAAAAAAGCCCGAAACAGTCTTTTCCTAGATGGGGAACTAGGCTCCAAATAGCAAGTCTAAGGGTGCAAGTGGGAAGAGAAGGGAGGAGAGTGGAGGACTTGTCCCACATGCTCTCCTTCCCTCTTGAGGGAGTAGGGTATATATATAAGAGTGAGTCTAGTATATATCATAAGATTGAGGACTGAGGCCTGGGCTTGGGCTTGGGCTTGGGCTTGGGCCGATCTAACTTTTATACAAACCAGCCCATCCGTTTTAAAACTCACGTTTTTTTATTTTCGAAAATTTAACCTCCCCCTCACTCACGTTTTTATTTTTCGGATTTTATTTATTTTTTAATTTCAAAAAAAAAATAAAATTTAAAATTTATTTTTTTGCATGCGTTTTTGTGCGCGTTGACCTCACCTACCTGCTTTCTGTCTCACCTAATTACTAGCCTTCTTAATTAACTAACTGTGCGTCTAACTGTGCACAAACCAGAAAACACAGAAAATGCAGAAATTGAAACTTGACAGAACTGTGCAGTGCAAACCAGAAAATGCAGAAAATGCAAAAACGCAAGAAATGCTAACTGTGCAGTGAAAACCAAAAAAATGCAAAAACGCAAGAAATGCTAGATGTGCACTGCAAACCAGAAAACGCAAAAAACGCAGAAAACGCAAAAAACAGAAATCTCCACACAACTACACCCACTCATTCCCTGCCTTTCCTATGATAGAAATTGCACCACAAGAAAGCATAAAGTGCTTAACCAAGCTTAGTGTAGGGCATTTCCCCGGCAGCGGCGCCAAAAATGTGCGCTCCTTGTCGCACTGTCGAAGCGAGGACTTGCCGATACACCGTGTGCGAGCCACAAATGGCTCCAAGCACACAATAAGCCTAAACTAGCAAGCTCAAGAGAGCAAAGGGTGTGTCACTCACCGCTCTACGCTCGCCTTCGTGGTGGATTCCTCGCCGCGATGAAGAAGAAGCTGCAGTCGTGCCGCGCTCACCCGCTTCGCCACCGTCGTGCCTTCGCAATGCTCGATCGCACACACACTCTCCCTCTCTCTCTCTCTCTCACATACACACACACACACACACAAGGAGGTGAAGAAGAAGAAGATGGAGATGGATATAGAGCAAGAGCACTCTTCTATTGCACAAATGAGAGAATGAGTGAATTTTAGGTTTAGTTGGGTTTTATATGAGCTCACCCCATTCACACTTGGGCGCCCATGCTTAGCCAACTAATCCTTTGAATGTCCCAGTTAGAGTGCGCCTCTCATCGGCGATCACTCTTACCCTTTTCCTATTGGTCCGACAAACCCGGTACCTGACTCTACCAAATACATAATACGCGTCCGTCGTAGGTGATGGGGTGTCCGTGAGCCGTGAGGGTTAACACATGCAGTAAAAGTGATCCCTGCAGGGATATTTTCTCTTAAAAGAGCTCAATAGCACAATGGTGTGCTAAAAGAAACATGCATCTATCAACGCATCTTTCCGCAGAGAAATTGCTCTCAATATGACTGCCAAAATTGCCTAAAAAGCGCTATGTCTATAAGTGTCTGGAAACCTAGAGAAACTGTGTGTAAATGGGCTCAAAAAGCCCCCTGTAACCTATGTGTCGGTGTCAATATAGGAATGTTAGTTACAATTTCGACTACCAGATAGAAATGCGCTAGTTGAGTAGACACCAAGAGGTGCTCAATGTAGGTGTCGAGCATCAATCCTCTATGATAGAGGTACCTCGCCCGTGCACACCAAGAACAGATCACCGTTAGATCATTGACAAAGTTGGTGCCGCCTTTTGTCACCAAATGGAAACACTCTCCGAGCTATGAGTGCTGAAGAGATGTAGTGGAAGAAACCGGAGTCGAATCCCGTGTATGTGCATGTGCATGTTCCGTGCCTCCACCTTTCGGGTAGAGGTGCTAGCCGTCATGAGCTAGCTCATCGATTGGGTCAATTTCACATGGTAGAACAATTAAACAATACCCACTACGTATTGAGCTATACGGGAACCCTACAAAGATTTTCTCATGAGAGTTTTATAGATGCAAAAGCCCATTGGCGGGATTCAATTAACAATAACAGTTCAACTGCAGTGCAAATGTCGAGGTCACCGAGTCGCAAGAATTGTGCCAAAACCAGTGTCAAAATGGCTAATTGCCAATGTTGAGGCCGCCTCCCACCGCCGGATGGGAGTCTCCAATGCCGAGGTGTCGAGGTCAAAATTGAAAATCCTGCTCTCTTTCTCTCTCACACATGCTCATTCTCTCTCTCTCTCAACCTCTCTTCCACTTGCTCTCAATCTCTCTCACTCGCTATCTCTCTCACAACTTGATGTCTTACGATGATAATCTCTCTCTCATCGCTCTCTCACTGCCTCTTTGGGTGTGTGAGCGGTGGCTAGTGAGTGGAGGATCGGGGGGGGGGGGGGGGGGGGGTGTCGAGGGCTAGGATGGTCCCGTGGGAGCAATTCCCTACACACACTTAAGTGTGTAGACAAAGTTTTTTTTTGAAAATCAATTGCAATCTCTGCAAACAGTTGGACCTACTTTATCTCTGTCGACTCCAACTCAGTCATAGCATTACTTACAAGCTCATTGCCTCAGCCCTTCTCGGTGTGTGTGCCTGATTCTGCTCACGAGCCACCTTAAGCTCAATTGCCCTTGCGGCTTCTATTCAACCTAGTTGTTGATTTGACTCGCTGTAACTCAAGTTTCTCTCCAGCTCAGTGCTTGGCCTCAATTCAAGCCCAATGTCCTTGCTTAGATCCCTTCCCAACTGCTTGGATCTCGATTCCTTTACTTCCAAGCCTTTGTACACAAGTCAAATAGCCACACAAAGGCTTGATGCCTTGTCTTGCTCACACTCAATCTCGAGCTCTGTTCTGTCAAGCTCAATTCCCTGCTCTCTCTCCAGCTTTCAATTCTCCTGTTGTGAAGAGCTTCCAAAACTCTCTTTGCTTGGGGTCGTTGCACATGCGGGTAGGGGAGGGGAGATTCCGGGGTTTGGGATCTTGCTCTTGGGCTCTAATACCACTTGTAGGAGCCATTGTGCGGTGAGTGCAAGAGAGGGAAGGTGAAAGGAGAGGAGCAGTACATAGAGTATGGTGGAGAACTTGAGAGCAATAGCTCTCAACTCCTTATTCTCATTATAACCATGAATAGAGTAAGTAGGAAGGAGCCCGGCCATGGGGCTTGAAACCTTAACACTTGGTTTGTGAGGGACCTTTCACTATCATGTTAAAAGATTTTGATAAGAATAGTAGGATTTGTGTATAATCTTGAACCAATAGGTATTCTCTATAGGAGCTCTTAGAAAAAGCATCCATAAAGTACTACCATATTCCCTAGTATCATATACACACAAATACTCAAGTGTATATGAATCTTTTGATGAGGAAGACAAATACTTGTAAGAGAATCCTCACAGCAACAACATTGTCTCCGTTTGTAACTATTTTCATGTGGTTGGATTCCGCTATAAATTATTTTCTCATTAGGAAGAGAATGGGGTCTAGGAGGGCCTCTTTATTTGGCAGTTTAAGGGAGTCAAACCTTTGGTATTAAGAAAGAAATCAAAGGGCAGTTTTTGATTTCAAAAAGGCAAAATGTCTAGTTTATTTGAATTCAATATTTTCCCCCAAAATGAAATTTAAAATCTAGAAGGAAAAACAATAGCATGTAACATATTTACGAAAAGAGCTGGACGTGTAGATTATAGATCTGTATTTTCCGCTCAAATCGGGGACCATACATAGGAGTTATGGAAGGCTAAAAATCATAAATTTGTCCATCCCCCTTTTTGGGGGGGAAAGTGAATCCTTTGACCACTCTTAAACCTCTCTTTCACACCCACCATTCTTGCACACATGGCGTGCATCTATTTGTCAAAATGTTAATCACCTCCATAATCTCATGGCAAATAAAAAGGCCCTCCTAGACCCCATCCTCTTCCTACTGTATTTATACTCGTTTTGGTGCAATAGAAATATGTTTTTTGTTAAATGGTGTCGCATTGAGTGAGAGTATTAATTTAGATTACTAGTCTCATACAGATTTGAGAAACATTGTTGACCTTTAAGGATATTTTGATTTGCCTATAAGATAATTCAAGGCACAAATCTTAATCACTCCACCATGAAGAAATTCAAGCAATATCTTGATTTCATTTAATCATTCATGGTTATTGTGATCAAAGTGGATCATAACCTTTGTCAAGATTTACTGATTTGGGGATGTTGAATATATCCTTCCTTATTAGCAACGCGTCTCAAGTTGAGAAAGCTAAATTCTTGCTTTCCAACGTGTTATTGTTTCCATACTATGCATATGTCAATCTTGACTTAGAGAAATGACAACTTGAGATGGAGGTGTCAATGTATAGCGGCGGCGGTGATTGATAAGTAAACAATTAACTTGATATTGATTTGTGTTTCAACATACATATATTATAAAGCCTTTGAGTTTCCACCTTTTTGAGTAGTGTTGACGAGTTTTTGGTATCAAATCTTCTTAAATATCCCTATTCATTAGCTATTGGTAGCTATTTCTTTGGTATTCCTAAAGATGATACCAATAGCTATCACATGGTGAACTTAACTATTAAATTGTGGATTTGATTTTTATTGTGTAGCTCATTTGGATAGAGAAAGTGTTATACAAGGAAGTAAAAACTGGCTCCATGTTTGGTCGATTTCTAGTGCTAAATGTTTAGTGCACAGGATTTGTGAGGCCTTTGACCAACGGAGTTCACTAAAGTTTATGTAACATAGCACATGTGTTCAACAAAAGGGATTTTTATTCTTGTAAAGTTACAGAAACATGTGTAGATAAGACCTACAAGGGGTACTTTTAAACCATTTTGGTGAATGCACGTGATATAGGAAAATTTTACATGATGAATGCCCCGGGGCCTTTGAACACAGAGAAAAGGGGGGGGGGGGAGATCTGAGTACATCAAACACTACACCTCTATCTCTTGGCCACGCATTTAAAAAAGGCCCTATTTGCCATTTTAAGGCCCTAGGGCGTGCAAAATGGCCAAACAGGATCCATGTTTGGCCATTTTGTGCGCCCTTGTGGCCCCTCTTGTTGAGGGTCCCTAGGGCCTTAAAATGGCAAATACAAGTAGATTTTAGTTGTTTGGCCATGATTTACCTTTTAGGTTGTTTTCAACAGCTTGTAGCTCCCAAACGGCTCCGAATCTGTTTGGGCTTGTCTCACATAAATTTGTTCATCTCTCGTGTTCTTTAACCATCGTGTGATGCAAAAAAGTCATATCTTGCTCGGATTCTCCGAAAAGCAACGTGCAAGTTGGCAATTTCTTAAAAAATGATGTAGAACATACGTTTCTTACTTTTTCATTAATCTACGGGCTCCAATGAGCATCAAAACCATGGAATATGAAAATACTCAAAGAACCAATGTTTTTCATTGTGTTAAGGATTTTATTTCCTACATACAAAACTTTCCCAAAAATCTCACCTTAACACCTTCAAAATTGGCTTCCAAGTGCCCTCGATCAAAATTTGAAACTGAAGGAAAACAATTAGAATGAACTCCTAGATTGTGAACAAAATTTAAAACAACCAAAATTTTCTTCGAACGAAAGTTATTGCTATAATTTTGAAAATAGATCCCCCCTTGGACCCTCCACAATGATAGAAATCAAAGGTGTCACAAGTGCATGATAGGAATCTCACCGAGGTTTACTTCTTAAAGATCTCTTTTACTTTATCATGTCTTCTCATACCAAATAGAAACAAATGTACACTTTAAATGACTACAAATCTTATTTAACTCCGACATTATTCTACTCAAATTGGGGCAGAGTCTAATCCCTTCACAAAGATTTATCATAATTTTAGAAGTGGCTTGAGGGGTAATCATTATACATCGTGTATCATGGCATTACATTCTTCATGAAAGATCTCAGACACACCTCATATGTTCACATCTCATATGTTCACATCTCATATGTTCGTGTGAACTTCCTCTTAGAAAAATAAAGACCATTAGACGTTTTTAAGGAAGCTTAATAATTAAAAGAAAAACAAAACTACGTGGACTGGCACTGACATCAGTGCTGAGGATTTCTTGTACACATCACCGCTTTACAGCCCACGTGTGGTTGTGGCTCCTTCAGAGAGAGGTGGACCATTGCCAAAATCCACCTTTGGCTAGCATTGCACCATCCTGAGCCCCTTACAGATGGTCTTGAAGCTAGATCCAAGTGCTACAGGTACAAGCTCCACCAGTCTTAGCTACTACATTTCCTATGCACATCTGGTGATACACACACAACCTAGCGCTATGCCCACAAGCATTGCCCACACACCCGCCATTGATACATGCTATGTTGAACTCAAAATGTAGCCTTCTGTATCTGAACTGCTAGAATAAGGATTTGGAACATTAGAGTAATGACCGCTTATACACTTAACTCAAGCAGGTTATAGCTCGATCGAAATGCTGCCAAAGTGGAAGCTTCTGGTAGCTCATTCGAGACACATCCTGACTGTTGAACAACTTCCTCTATTACTAGGTGGTGATAGCCAACAAAGTGCACATCCACCAACATCATGCCAAGCTCAAGAATTGCCTTCAAATCTGCCCATCATCGGAAAGAGCCATCCACAACAAAGGGATCTTGCCACCAGCGAGGCCTGTTGGAACTACCTTATGGCCCACAATGCAATCTGGAGCCCAATCAAGCAGAGCTACGAAGCCATTGCTGATTTTGTCTGTGTCTAACACAATTACACTTAATGAGCACTCCAAGTTCTCAAACTATACCGTCAAACTCAAAAGCTTTGTTTCACAAGCTTGCTTGCAAGCTTTCTGTAGATCTTCTCGATTATCTTGGATATTTCCAATTTCTTGCTTGATTCTTTGATTCTCTCAAGCCTTCAAGATGCCCTCTTCTCTGAGAAGGGCTGCACACGTGGTAGGAATCTCCGAGGTCCAAGATCCACCTATCTACTTTCACAGAGTCTCGGATGAACATAGCTAGCGAGAGAAGAGAGCAGACAAGAGAGGAGAGGAGAGGGAGAAGAAAACACAGAAAATTGTACTATGTAAAGAGAGTTATAATTAGGTTTTAGTCAGCCTTATAAAGGTCATACAAATGGGTTCACACACAATTGACCGCCCAAGGTGGGTTGACCCCAACACTATGCTCTACGACGCGTGCAAGGCAATCAAAGGCATGTAAACCTCACGATGCATGCCATGGGGACAAGAATATCTATACCTAGTGGAGGGTGCTTAGATGGACCCAGCTATGAATGAAGAGGGTGACAACTACCAGACTCCACCCAAGGAAACAATCACTTTCCGACTAAAGATACGGGATAGTGTGTTGTCACCAAACTCTATGAGAGCATGCAAGCTCAACAAGATCAAGGATGAAACCATGTATGAAAAGGTTCATATGATCATTTGGGTTGAACTCAATCTCATGAGAGCAGACATGGAAAAAGAACTTGTCAAAGCCAAGGAGGAGTGTAGAGTACAGTAGTACAACAAACTGACATCAGAAATGCAAAAAAGAATGAGGGCAAAAATAGAGGTAGAACAAGTCTTTTGGAGAAAGGCTTTAGATGCAACAATCACTACCTTTATGGTTTGGAAATCAGAGATGGAGAAGTGTATGAATGAAAAGGATGCCCTGATTGGAGAACTCAAGAGAGAGTTGGCAGATTGCAAAAGTAAATCAAGAAAAGCTAAAGATGACCAACCCAAAGTGATTGAGTAGTTGAACAATATCAAAGAACATGTAAAAATTCTTAAGGAGGAGGAGCAACAAAAAACACGGGAAGCTTCCTCATGGGCAGATAGACTTTTCCAAACACAGAAGAAGGTAGACAAAGTAGGAAGTGGATTTAGACTGCAAAGAAAGGAAAAGGAGGAATATCTATTACCACACCCCCATCTACCATTATTAACTTGACCTTGGAGGAGGAGAAAAAGAGGAAGACAAGAGATCTTCATGTACGTGTCACTGGTTTCAAAGACACTAACAATGTGGAAGAATAAGTTAAGGAACTTCTGAAATGAATGAACATCCTCAAGCCTACCCACACAGGGGATTGGAGAGTGGGGAAAAAAGGGAAGGATGGGGCCGGTAGCTCCAAAGAAAGAGCGCTCATTATGCACTTTCCTACTTGGGAGGCTAGGAAGGAGTTTTTGAAGAAGAGATCAGTACTCAAGAAGACCGGGATTTTCTTGGGGTATGATCTCACCCTAGCACAGATAGTGCAAAGAGAAGATGTTGGAGATCAAGGCAGCTAGAGAGAAAGGAAAATTTTCTTTTTATAGAGGAGGGAGAGTAGTGATTCTAGAAAAAAAAAAAGGATCGCATGACGGTGCAAGACCTATGGGATGAGCCTAAAACTAGGAGCATGTAATTGTAATGGGTCATTGAAGCTAGATGTGGGCGCCTTTGAGGATAGCTTCAAAGGAAGAGATATTATTTTCTACTCAGAGACACACTAGACTTGCGGTGGAACACTACCTAGAGTGTTGGAGCTGGAAGACTACTTGTAGACAGGAGGTGAGATCATAGTATAGAGGACGTGGGTTAGGAGGTGTGGCAATCTTATTCAGGGAGGAGTTACAATCTCTCATTTGTGTTGTCCGTAGAGATGAGCATGCCAGGTATATGTGGGTCAAGATGAGAGCGGAGACTGGGAGGCCACTTTACATTGCAATATGCTATTTTCCACCAATTACATCTCACTATGTATCCCCCAAGGGACAGTCACCTTATATGATTTTGGATGATGATATATGAGAGTTATCTAGAGATGGGGATGTTATCCTTCTAGGGAACTTCAATGCTAGGATGGGCCACTCTTAGACAGTCGTCTACGATACCTCAAAGGAGGTGTTGAAATAACTGGATGTTAGTGATATGGGTTTGTCCAGGTGTTTGCAGAATGAGGAGAACATGGGTTATGGGGGATATTTTATAGACATGGGGACTACACACGAACTAGCCATTTTGAATGTTCTACAAAGATTCCAGCATCAAGTGGGTTCACTTGTTTTTCTCATAGACATGGGGATAGCATAGTGGGTTATGTTTTGGCTCGACCCAATTTTATATCCTCTATTCAAGCTTTTATAGTTGGGCCCATGCCTATTGGTGTAGCAATAGATCATGCCCTTATCACATTTACCATCTCTTTTTAGTTTAGCACAGCTCGATTTGACACAAACATCCACACATACCCGATACAATTTCACGTCAGAGACTGATTCTGTCTACATAGATGGCATCTACAAATGCTTATCTACTAAGGAGGCAAGACTTCCATTAGAGGAGCTTACCCAAATACTGACAAAGACACTACATGATGCAATAAAGAGGCATACCCACACATCTAGCCTGAGCACAAACTCCATTCTAGGAGCATGCCTTGGAACAATTGGTATGATGAGGAGTGTGTTGGGATTCAGGCCAACTGGCCGTACATCCCACTTACTACTAACCCATCTACTAACTTAACCATGTATACACTTATTCTTTAATACAACAGAATAAGGAGCTGCAACACAATAACGTTGTTGTGCTCTCCGCCCAAAGCAGGTCTCTCTCTCTCTCTCTCTCTCTCTCTCTCTCTCTCTCTCTCTCTCTCTCTCTCTCTCTCTCTCTCTCTCTCTCTCTCTCTCTCGCACTTGCACTCGCACACGCTTCTTGCGGCACCTTCAACTGGTATCAGAGCAGGGTTTGTGCTTGCCATCTTCACGTCCGTGCGCGCGCATTTTCAAAAGTGCAAATAGTTTTCCGATTTGGCATCGGCAAATTCAGTGTTCCGAGAGTGTTTCCATCAGGTGTCCTAGAATTTTACCGCCCTTTCGAAGCTATTCGTGCAGTCGAAAACTTCATCCGAGCTACGCTTTAGGAGTTGTATTTTTCAACTCCACTTTTGCTACAGCTATAGGTACAGGTACAGGACACAGGTGTAGGTTGTTCAAAGACTATTTTGGGATGGTATATAACCATTTTATGGCTATTATGTGCTATTGAGACGGTGTTTATGGGCTGATTAGGAGCACTTTTTGGCATCGACATTGTCTCGGGTTTTTCAGGCATCCATCTCCTTACAGCTTCTTGCATACATACAGGACATCCAGGTTGCATTGTTCAGAATCAGTACAGATTTCACTAGGAGTATTTGATGCGGATATGCATTGTTTTGGCACTTTTGATAGTGCTTGAGCTCTTTTGAGAGCGGTTTTACTCCCCACAGGGATTTGTTTACTGCTTGCATATTTTGTTTGGCGCGCCTGTTTGAGCGCGTATACTGCACCTTGCACTATTGTTGACAGTGGATGTACGTTGACTTGCGAAAACTGCCATATGTACCATTTGTGGAGCCGATTTGGCTTGTTTTTGGTAGTCCCGACCGTTTTTGAGACTCGGTTTGGAGGCCCTTTCTGAGACTGGGCTAGTTTCTTGTTTGCATAACCTTTTGTGAGGGTCGATAGCGTGAGGTTTTCTTGAGCTAGGGGATTCTTGAATGTTGAGATCCTTTGGGTGATACAGGTTGCTGGAGTACCCCTTTTTCATGGCCTCGCCATAGGATATATATAGAGAGAGCTAGGTGCATTTGATGCAGTGTTGGCAGCCTTGGTCAACTTTTGACTTTTTATGCACAGTTAGTGGTTGATGCGCCTGTCTTATGCTTTGAGAGCATTACTTTTGATGCGTTATTGATCTCTTGTGACAGTTTTGGATTGAGATTCTGTTAGTTTTTCGGAGGAGACTCTGACAAATTTTTCCGAGAATTACCAATGTTTATTGCCATATTATCTTTAGCTTGCAGCCATGTCATCTAGGGGTGAAAAGGATATTTACAATATCCACAAATTTAATGGGACAAATTTTGCTATCTGGAAAGAGCAGATTCAAGATGTTCTTATACAAAAAGGCCAGCTGGATCCTATCATGGAGCGCCCAGAGGGCGAGTACACAGATGTTGAGTGGGAGAAACGTGATGCTAAGGCCAAATCTACCCTCTGTTTGCATTTGGCCGAATCTGTGTACTTTTCTATAGTTGGAGAAAGGACTGCTAGAGATGTATGGGATAGCTTGTGTTCTAGTTATGAGAACAAAAGTGCCACTAATAAGGTTTTCTTGATGAAGAAGCTGTTTGACCTTCGTATGAAGGAAGATGACACTATTTCTACTCAGATTAATGAGTTCAATATCATTTTCACTCAGTTGACCACTCAGGGTTTGGTCTTCGATGAGGAAATCAAATGTATATGCTTGCTATGTAGTTTACCCTGGTCTTGGAATACATTCTGTACTACGATTAGCAACTCAGCACCTGGTATCGGTCTACTATACGATGGTGTCCTTGCGAGTCTATTTACCGAGGAGATTTGCAAGAAATCTCTCGAAGGCAAGAAGGATGGTGATGCGCATGTTGCTAGTGATAGACGGAGGGGTCGCACTCAAAGTCGTGCCAAAATCAAGGAACGTGGGTGCTCATGCAGTAAGCCTTGGGGTTCTATGCATAATATCGAGTGCTATCACTGCCATAAAAAAGGGCATGTGAATAAGGATTGCAGGAAATGGAAGCAAAGCAAGAAGGATAAACAATCCGGTGAAACTTCTAACTCTGATGATTCAAACAAGGTCAAAGAAAAGTTAAAGGAGATCAATGTGCTAGAGTCTTCAAATGCTCCTATTGTAGAGACTCTTCCAGCGGTTGTTATGCCACTTATGTTTGGAGGTGATAACAACATACAAGTGCCCACCTAGCCAAGGCGCCCGTTGGGTCAGCCCGCCAAAGTTTTGATGTGGTCACATTATTTTTCCGATGTTTAATACATCAAACCCTGTAAAAGTCTAATGACAATCGCCTATGTCAAGTCTGAGTCAAAGATGTAATTTTTCCAATGATGTATGTAAAGGTCCATGAGAAGTTGGCCGGTGCCACTTTAGAAAGCCCTAGGTATATAATACACTAAGGTTAGTGGGAAAGAGGAGATTATTTTTTGAAGATAAGGGACTATTGCGTTACGTACAGAGAGCTACCTCTTTGCTCCAACTTGTAATCATCGCTTCTGGGGCTATGGTAATCTAAATTCAGTTTTGTTTCTTGCATTGTGTTCCTCTTACTTTGCTCTTTCATTCAAGTGTAATCATTCAAGATTCAGTGAATGTTTCGAACGCATCCATTTAGGCCTTAACACTAGGTTGGTAATGGGACACTTTTATGTCCTGTTCAGTGACCATTTTCCTTGAATTATGTCAAGAGTTTCAAAATGGATTTTGAGGTGCTATCTATCTAGAAAGGTGTCTCATGAGCTGAAAAAAACTCGACATTTTTTTGGAATATCAATTCCATCTTTAACCTTGTCCTTGCACAACATTTCACAACGTAAACTGTGTGAAAAAACGGGTCCTGTTTTTTCCTTTTTTCAACTTTTTGCAACTATACCACTCTAGAATTCGTGTTTGTGAGGTCTATAATGCTAGAGAACTATCTTTAGTAGTCCTCAACATGTCCTAATGCTTCTAGGGAGAAATAAATATTAAAGTTGTAAGTTATGACCAAATTACAAAAAATTTCAAATCCTGTTTTTTAGCCAATTTTAGCTCTTCTATGATTTTTTTGGTGGATTTCATGATATCCAAATGCATTTTTTATTTTCTATGTTGCATATTGTAACATAAAGCTAATATTCCTTGAGTTTTGGGGCACCTAATACCCTATTTTTCATAGTACACAACGATGGTTGATTTTTTCAATTATAGAAGAAAACGAAACATTCTAGTATATCAAATATAGCTTTTTCAATTTGTTAGTTTCTTGTGACAACTACATGAATTTTGTAGGTAGTAACCATATCTAGTCATAAGGATCAAATTTGGCTAGATATTGAATAGTTTCTATGGGATTCTACAACTCATAATGTTGAACCCAATTTTTCATGTTTGCTATATTTAGCACTTCATCTTTGTCCCCAAGATTCCCCTTGGTAAGAGATGTATTATTCTTTTGACATGCTCCATGGCTCCTTATGAACATAAAGGACAATAGGGAACTAAGAAAACATGCATATATTATTTGTATTGAGCGTGGCTATAGAAACTTTGATGATAGGTTTGCAGAATGGTAAAACTTCAACTTTTTTGTACCTATTTATTTTGGCAAAGAAAAAAATAGTGAGTGAGAAGCAATCATATGTTCTGATCACCAACCCATTGAAGTTAACTAGGGAATTTATATCAAGTCCTACAAAAATCCCTAATCTTATTTTTATGCAACAAAACGTAAGAAATGACTGTTTTGATGAAAATGCACTGGTCCATCAACTTTGGAGGCTTGGTGTGACCAAAAGATGAGAAATTTTACAAGTTTCTTATTTTTTCCATGTGTAGTAGGCCTTGAACTATAACCTCATGAAAGGATTTTATAAAATGAGTGGATCTACTATGGTTTTGGAGATTTTTTTCAAAACCCTGAAAGGACACTTTTATGTCCTGTTAGGTTACCAATCTAGTGTTAAATCGTTGTTTTGAGTGTTTATATGCATATTTTATGTTGTTTTGACCCTAGGAGAGGCTTTAGGGACCCAAAATGACACTTTAGGATCATATGTTTACTGTTTTTGCGTATTGTGGGACGAACGATCGCGATCGTTGTACCTCTCCAGAATGCTGTGACAGTGATAGGATATGTTCCTGATAGTCCCCTGTAGCTTCCTTTCAACTTTCGTGCGATTCCGATATGATTTTCATGGTGAACGGGCGTGATGACTGTAGAGCTGTATAGAAGGACATAGGCAGATTACTTGGCTTTAGTGCGATTGATTTGCTTGTAGAGTTAGTAGTTGCATTTCTTCGAGTTCACTTCGTTAGGATTGACACCCTAGTGAGTTTCCATGCCTCATCCGAGTCGCTTCCCCTATATCGATAATTTTATGTTGGTGCTTGAGAGCTATGCTATGGACGTTCGTCGCGGCGACCCGCAAACATTGGCGCCGCTTCCGGGGAATGAATCTTAGGTGATTAGTGACCGAGTGCGTATTCAGAGTTTTCTTATTGTTCCAAAAGATAATTTCCATTCCATTTACATTTCAGTGAAGCATCTAGACAGGGGTTTAGTGCTTAGTGGAGTCTAGGGTCGGTGGATTGGCTAGATCTACTCTTGAGAGATATAGGGAGTTGTGAGTGAGGTTGCTTTAAGCATTTTTTCTTTAAAATTTCTTTGTATTGATTGACTACTGATCCATCATCCATTTTTTATCCTGTTTGTTTTGTTTGATTCATTTTCTTATGTTCCTTCATTTCTGTACTTGGGAGTAGGATAAGTAAATCACATTCTAGTCAGATTTGGGGCAAAAGTTAGAGTCAAGAAACCAGAAAACCATAACTTTGGCAAAAAGGCCATAAGACTCTGAAATTTTGAAAATCTGACCAAACAGAGCTGAAATTGATTCAAATCACAAAGTGGTGGCACCAAACACTGAGAAACACTTGTCAAAGGGAGCAGACAAAATTTCATCAGATTTGGCCTCTATACTATGATCGCGATCGGTGTACCTCAGTGCCAGAATTGTACAAGATTTGACATGTGCCTTCCTGATAAGATTCTAAACAAGTTTGTCTAAAGCAACCACACCCAAAAACATCAAAAATCAAGGAAATCAGGCCACTTGGGTAAAACTAGCCTGACAAACCCAGAAACTGTAAAATCTTGACTTTTGGTGATCCAAATGCAAAAAGACTTGGGGGATAGCCTTAAAACATCAGTGTCTACAAGCATGCCAAATTTGGTCTAATTTGGGCTCCAAACTACGATCGCGATCGGTGTACCTCAATCCCAGACTTTGACCAGATTTCATCTGTGGGATCCTCAGGTGTATACAAACATAAAAGTCTAAAGGACCTAGGGTCAAAAACCACAAAAAACAGGTCAAAACCATTGAATACAGATCCGAGTAAAAAACTGCTAAACTGGCATAGAAATTGACTTTCAGTAGACCAAAACACATCAAAACTGAGAAGAAAGCATACAGAGGGATAGCCTGTACACATGACAATCCCAAATAGCTTTCATTTCCCAAAACAAACATCAAGATCAAGTCAAACTGATAAAATTGGGAAAACAGGCACTTCCAACCAAGAAATGGTAGAAACTTGACTTTTTTGAGTCCAAATTCAAAAAGATTTGGCAGGTAGTCTTAAAATAGCCTAGTGAACAAGTTGGTGAAGTTTCATCTAATTTGGGCTCAGAACTACGATCGCGATCGGTGTACCTCAGTGCCAGATTTGGACCTGACTTTACCCACACATACACCTAGGTTATATAAGATACCAGGAGTTTTCAAAATTCAAAAAAAATCACCAAAATAGCCAAAAACAACAGAAATTCAGGAAACCACTGCAGCAGACCAAGATCTGGTGAAAACGTGAATTTTTCTTGTCCAAATTCAAAAAGATTTGGGGAATAGACTGTACACATCATTGTCTACCATATCCACAAGTTTCATCCAATTTGGGCTCAAAAGTACGATCGCGATCGGTGTACCATACTGACATTTTGAGTTGAGACTTGGTGAGTAGGTAGCTGATGACTAGACAAACAACTTTCTCAAAAGAACCAGGGTCAAAAAACCAAAAAGACAGTTGTCAAATAGGGCAAACACTGATCACTGATCCTTCAAACCAAAATTTTGAGAAAATTCAAGTTTTGTGATCGAAATGCAAAGTGGGTTTGGGAATAGACTAATCATACCCATGTCTATCAACTCCTAAAATTTCATGCAAAAAGGAGCAGTAACTACGATCGCGATCGGTGTACCCCAGTGACATTTTGGATTGAAATTTTTTGAGTAGGTAGCTGACATCTAGTGCAACATATTTTCCAAAAGGAGCAAGGTCAAAAAACCAAAAGAAAGTGGTCAAAATTCCCAGTTACACAATCAGGCCAATAACCGCAAAACCACCTGGAATTTGGGTTTTCATTGGTCAAAACATCTCCAAATTCAAAAATACAGAGACACTTGGTATCAAGACATCAAGGGCTAGCTACTGTGCAAAAATCTTCCAAATCTGTGACATGGGGTCAACGATCGCGATCGGTGTACCTCTACATAGTGGGGGTATCTGACTTCATAAGTTTGTAGACCTACTTGAGTACATCCCAAATCTCAAGTTTGAGTGAAAAATACCCTCTGGAAGCCAAGATACAAGCCAAAGTTCCTGTGTTCTGGTCCTGAGACTATTTTGAGTGATGTTTCAGGAGCAGTTCACCAAAAGTGCTCTAACTTTTGATAGGCAACTCAGTCAAGTATAGCTAGGAAGAAAGCTTGCGGGCAATAGCACACACTTGGTTTTAGAGCTGAATTTTTCTAGGTTTCCTAATTCCAAACTTTTAGGGTACCCCAAAACCAGTGTCCAGAGACCAAAAAAGTCACAAATTCCTGACTTTTTAGAGACTTGACCAGGGGCAAAAAGGGATTGTGTTCACTAAGACAAGGTGTTCTTATCAAGGACCATCTTGAGAGTATTGAGTGAGGCTTAATCATGACAACTCATCCATCATTAGGGTTTCCCACTCAACTCAGATCTATGCCACCTACACAAACAACCAGAAATACTGCAACACCTATAACAAGAGGGTTGAGACAAGACCATGAGGCTTATCAATCATATCAAGCCAAACCTCAAGGTAGGGCTCATGGATATTTGTCAAGTGATCATGTAGCTCACTAGAAGCCAAACAAATCAACTAAAATGCGGGAGTTTGGAAGAGCAAAAGCGGAAATTGTTGGAGACTTAGAGGAGAAGCATCCTCTAATCAACAAACCCAACATGAGGTTCATCAAAACCAATGAAGCCACGAGAGTTCTAACGGATTACACTTATGATGGCCTTTATACGTTACCTGTTGGGGATCAAAACATATTCTATATTAAATTCCATCATTGAAGAGTTTGTTACCATATACATGTGGTAGTGATGTGTGTGAACACACTAGGACCGCCGGGGCATTTTTTCCCTCTTTAGGAGGTTTTTTCCCCCGTGCATTGTATATACGCCCATCACTCTAGGGCTATCTATCTTTCCATTGCACACTAAGTAACACACTCTCTATTGTGTGCCTTGAGCTTCCTTCGTCTTCTCCAAGCTGTGCGTGTTTCTCTGCAACCCTAATTCCAACAATTGCTATCAGAGCAGGTCATGTCCTCCCGGGCTTAGTCGCCAGCTGCTCCAGCACACGCCTGCTCACTTTCTCCGATTTCAGTGAGCTTTGGCGAGCGTTCGCAAGTCGACAAATATTTTGGGATAGCTCGAAGAGCTAGGTCTGCTCAAAATTTTGATTTGGGCTCATTTCGGCCTCCGTTTCCACTACGGGCAGTACTGCACAGGCTATTTCGTCATTTTGTGCAGATTTTCTGTTAGTGCCATTTTCTGCATAACAGGTGCCTTATAGTCTTCTACGGTTTGTGCTATATAGCACAAGTTGTTCCCGCTCCATTTCTCCTATTTTCGGGCAGCTTTCACATCAGGTGCAGCATTTACCATGGCTGACAACAACAACACAGATGTGTTCAAGATGTTTGCTGCTGAGGACAGGTTGGATGGGGACAACTACCCTATGTGGGCTTATATGATGCAACATGTTCTTGTGTCAAAAGGTGTATGGAACATTGTGCAGGGCATTGATGTACGTCCTGGTTCTGAAGATGTAGGCGATATTGAGGATGTTGCAGGTCTTGCTGCAAGGATTGCAGCTGTTAGAGTTGTTTTGCCTACAGCAGAACAAGCTCGTTGGGATGTTAAGGATGCGCAGGCTCATGCATTGATTGCGTTGTCTGTGAAGTGCACCATTATTCCTCACATCCGTTCAGCAAAATCTGCAAAACAGGCTTGGGATATTCTAGCAAGTCTTTATGCAAGCCGCAATGAGGCTAAAATTTCTTTGCTGCGTAAAGAGCTAGAGTCAAAGATTATGCATGAGGAAGATGATATGGACACTTTCCTTGCTAGTGTCAAGGATATCAATGAGCAACTCATTTCTGCAGGTGAAGTCATTTCGGACAGTTCCCTTGTGCAGACTGTTCTTGATGCCTTACCAGATTCGTACCAGACTTTTGCTAGTACTTGGAGACTGATGACCCAAGGAAATCCTGAAGTTGTCAAGTTTGATGCATTATGCACATTGTTGTTGCAAGAGTCACTTTCTAGAAAAAACAGGACTAGGCAGTGTGCAGTTGAACAGGCTTTTATTGCTTCTCAAAGAAAGGGTGGTAACAGTAATGCAGCCACTTCTTATGGTTCTGCTGCGAGTGGCAAAAATTCTGTTCCTAATGCTTCTGGTGACAGCACTTCGTCTGGCAATTCTAGTGATAAGGGCAAAAAGAAGATGCGTTGCCATTATTGTAAAGCCAATGATCACTTGATCAAGTCGTGTCCTAAGTTGAAGGCCAAAGAGGCTAAGAAGAAAGAGGGTGGTTCCACTGCAAATGCTGGTTCCACTACAAATGCAGCCATTGTTGAGTCTTTTGTGAAAGGAGATTGTGATGCTGATGTTGATGCAGAATGGGCTTTTAGCGCAGAGTGCACTTACAATCCTGCTGTCCATGATGCATGCTTGTCAGTTGCTGCAGATTCACATGTGTGGTATTTCGACAGTGGTGCTACAAAGCACATTACCTCACATCGTGAATTGTTTACCTCTCTCGAGTCTGTCCCTCATGGGAATTCAGTCACTTGTGCCAACAACGCCTCTTATCCAGTTCAGGGAGTTGGAAAGATTGTGCTCACTGCTGCTAATGGCAGTTCCTTCACACTTGTTGATGCACTTTATGTACCTGGGATCAAGAAGAATCTCTTGTCTGTATCCGCACTTGCTAGACTTGGACTTGTAGTCAAATTTGTGGATGACAGATGTACAGTTCATGATCTCAGTTTTGGTGATGAAATTGTTGCATCTGGGCTTTTGTGCCGTGGGCTGTATAAGCTCACTTTGTATGACAAGTGTGGACAAAATTTTGCAAATGCTGTTGCAGATTCAAGGGCTATTTCAGATGCAAAACTTTGGCATGCACGTTTTGGTCATCTGAATTTTGCCAGTTTGCTGCGTTTGCAGAAATTTGATATGGTTGCTTCTTTGCCGCCTCTTGAAGCACCTGTCAAACATGTTTGTGAAGGCTGTATTCTGGGTAAAATGCAGCGTTCTAAGTTTCCAAAGGATGGTTCAGTTAGGGCCACATGCAGGTTGCAGCTTGTGCATAGTGATGTTTGTGGGCCCATGCAAACTCCGTCCTTGGGCAATTACCTGTACTTCGTGACTTTCATTGATGATTACTCCAGGCATGCATGGATATTTCCGCTTAAAGCGAAGTCCGAAGTTTTTATGTGCTTCAAACAATTTTTGGCTATGGCTGAAAATGTCTCAAAATGTACTATGGGCACCCTCCGTTCCGATCGAGGGGGGGAGTATATGTCTCATGAATTTAATGCATTTCTGGCTAGTCGTGGGATAAAACACCAATGTACAGTGCCTTATACACCTCAGCAAAATGGTGTTGCTGAGAGGAAAAATAGGTCACTAACGGAAATGGCACGATGTATGGTCAAAAGTCAAGCTTTGCCGCATTCTTTTTGGCTTGAGGCCATCATGTGTGCCACTTATGTACTTAACAGGTGTCCTACGAAAGATTTGCAGTCTATTACTCCATATGAAGCATGGCATGATAGAAAACCTTCTATTGAGCACATGCGTGTTTTTGGTTGTTTGGCATATGCTTTGGTGCCACAAGTGCAACGCAGAAAATTGGATGATAAGGCTGTCCAATGTATTTTTGTTGGTTATAGTGCTGAAAGCAAAGGTTACAGGTTGTATCATCCGCAAACAAAACGTATTCTGGTTTCACGGGATGTAGTGTTTGTGGAAGACTCTGTTCAGCCCTTGCTGTCATGTACTAGAGACAGTAATGTAAGCTCACAGGACATTTATGACACTTTGTTGCCTCTTTTCAGTGGTGGAAATACGAATGTAAGTTCCAATGAGGCAAATGTACAGCCTATGGGGGTTTCTGAAAATGTTTTAGAACAGCCTATTACTGATGCAGATGTACATGATGTACTTGATGAGGAAAGGGCTGAAAATGAGCAGGCTAGAGGTATGCCAAAATGGCTGGTGCACACTTTGCGTGACAGTAAATTGGATGCACCTTTATCTAGTCGTACTCGTTCAGGCTCTCGCCATGCATCTTATGCATCAGATTGTTATGCTTTGGCTGTGTCTAGTTTACATGATGTTGAGGAGCCTCTGTCTTTTGATGAAGCACAGAATTCAGAAAATTGGATTGCTGCCATGAAATCAGAATATGATGCACTTATAGAGAATGACACATGGACTTTATGTGATTTGCCTCTTGGCAAAAAGGCCATTGGTATGAAGTGGGTTTACAAGTTGAAACGCAAGCCGGATGGTGAGATCGATCGCCATAAGGCTCGACTTGTTGCAAAGGGTTATGCACAACAAAAAGGCATAGATTATGAAGAGACTTTTGCTCCCACTTGTCGTATGACTACTGTGCGTTTTCTATGTGCAGTGGCAGCTCATTTTGGTTGGGATGTACATCAATCAGACATTGTTACTGCTTTCTTGAATGGTGACATATTTGAGGAAGTTTATGTAACGCAGCCTCGCGGTTTTGTCATAAAAGGACAAGAGGACAAAGTGTGCAAATGTAAGAAGGCTTTGTATGGGTTGAAGCAATCTCCTCGTGCTTGGTATGAGAAAGCTGACACTCATTTGGTTAAACGAGGCTTTCGTAAGAGTCCAACAGAAAGCACATTGTATGTAAAGCGTGAGGATGATGTATTTCTCATTGTGGTTCTTTATGTTGATGATTTGCTGATCACTGGACCAAATGAGAGACATATTGCTGAATTTAAGGCTGATTTGAATGCTACTTTCAAGATGAAGGATTTGGGGCTGTTGCATCATTACTTGGGTATACAGTTTAAGCAGTGTGATGGTGGTATTGCCTTGTGTCAGAAAAGTTACATAGAGACATTGCTATGTAAGTTTGGACTTGAGGATTGCAAACCTATTGCCACTCCCATGGAAATAGGTTTGAAGTTGAGTCTACATGATGCTGGCGATCCTGCTGATGTCACTCTTTACCAAACTGCTATTGGCTGCCTCATTTATGTATGCAACACGAGGCCAGATATTCAGTTTGCAGTCTCGCAGGTCAGCAGATTTATGCATAGCCCAGGGTCTAAGCATTGGCACGCTGTCAAGAGGATTTTTCGCTACCTTAGTGGCACTTTACATCTTGGCTTGTTTTATCCCAAGAGGGGATCATTGCCGCCAGACTTACATGCTTTTTCGGACTCAGATTGGGCTGGTTGTTTTGACACGCGAGTGTCCACAAGTGGTTTTTGTTTCATGCTTGGCAGTTCATGTATATCATGGTTGAGCAAGAAGCAACCTACTGTGGCCACTTCAAGTTGTGAGGCTGAGTACAGGGTAGTCTTCACAGCTACGATTGAGTGTGTATGGCTCAGACGCCTTATGGCTGACTTGGGTGTTGGACAGGACACTGCCAACACTATCTACACTGACAGTCAGAGCGCATTGGCAGTTGCGAGGAACCCAGTTTTTCATGCTCGCACAAAGCACATTGAGGTGCATTACCACTATGTCAGGGAGAGGCTCTCAACAGGAGAGATCAGCTTGGCTTATGTGCCAACACAGGACAACCTTGCAGATCTTTTCACAAAGGCATTGTCTCGTGAGAAGCTTGAAGCTTTCCGCAAAGCTTTGGGCTTACTCCCCTTTGTGGACTGATCCTGTCCTTAGGGCATGGCACTTCCCTTTACTCATGTGCCAGCTCTCGTTCACCGCATCACTCTAGGGGGGATTTGTTACCATATACATGTGGTAGTGATGTGTGTGAACACACTAGGACCGCCGGGGCATTTTTTCCCTCTTTAGGAGGTTTTTTCCCCCGTGCATTGTATATACGCCCATCACTCTAGGGCTATCTATCTTTCCATTGAACACTAAGTAACACACTCTCTATTGTGTGCCTTGAGCTTCCTTCGTCTTCTCCAAGCTGTGCGTGTTTCTCTGCAACCCTAATTCCAACAGAGTTGAAAGACTACAAGAACCTCTATGCCTTCACATTCACAGATGACCAGGGAGTGCAAGTTCTAATGGTAGATAAGTATGGACGAGAGTACAAACTTGTCGATCCAACTGAATTAGAGAGATACATATACAAGGGTACTCCAATTCCTACTTAATTTCAACCAAAAACGATGCCAGAGCGCATATCAAAGGGGATTCCACTAGGATTTTCTCCAAGACGAGAAGAAGGAATGAGGGATGTCCTTGTGAGAGACCCCAACACGCTAAGATACATGGTTGAACTAGAACCAATGAGACCATATCAATTGGCCAAATGTGTCAAGAAGAAGTATGATGGATTAAGGGATCCATACGTACATGCATCCTTGTTCAAATAAGTGTTAAGAGCCGAACAAGTATTTTATTTTCATACACAGTATGAGGGATTTGGCTTAACCTTGGAAGGGATAGCATTGAATTGGTTCCAACTGTTGGACAAAAATGCCTTCTCAAACGTTGAACAATTGTTGCAAGAATTCGTTGTGGAATTCTCTAAAAGGGGAATCAAGCATAACAGAGTGTCCCAAATCTATGCATTCAAGCAAAAAGAAGATGAGAGAGTGAAGGAAGCATCACTATGTTTCAAAAAATATATAGAGAGATGTCCGGAACGCGAGTTACCACAGGATGAAAGATTATCAATTCTCTTCATGGAGGGTTTGAAAAATGAAACTCTCAAGAAAGATTTGCACTTAAAAGGATGTACTTCCTTTGAACAAGTCACGAGAGAAGTGTTATACCAAGTTGACAATTGTAAAGCCTATGGCGAGGACATTGGTGATACAAAGATAAATATGGATAATGCTCCTTTAGCATCTAGTGAAACCAACACAAGGCAAGTGGTTATGTCTCAATTAATGACCAACCTAGATGAGCTAGCAACGCAAGTAGCACAACGAATAAAATGGTGTGCCATTGAGAAAAAATGGACCAATCATGAGATGAGTGAGTGCTACTATAATCAAACCTACACGAGGGGGATACTATTTGGACATCAAATAGAAAAACAAATTCCATTACCAAATCATCCGTTATTTCAAAATAGGGTTGTATCAAGGGCTTTACAAAGAGTTGAGGTATCATAACCTAGGCTAGGGCAAGAACCTATGAGAAAACTCTATTCATTGAATGAGGACACTCTGATGTTCATAGCCAATCAAGAGCGTAGACCAGAGACCATTCTGGCTAAGCAAGAACAACCATCAATGGTGCCGCCAGTAACGCAACAAGATGGACCATGCTACAAGTGTGGAGGTAATCATTGGGCCAAGAATTGTTCTCGTGTAGAGTTAATTGGATATTGTTCGGAGTGTGCCATTACACACATTGTTCCAAATTGTCCAAAACACCCAAACAAACAGGGGAAAACAACAATGAATGTTGTGGGAGTGTTACCTTCTCCAAGTGGATCAGAGGGAGAACCCAAAATTCATGTGAAGGTAGTGACTAGAGCACAAGCAAAAGAAAATGCTGAGGACCAAGCTAATGAGGAGAGAGATCAACAACCCAAACAAGAGGAAACAGCTAGTGTGTTAGTGAGGACTGGGAGAAAATCTTGGAAAGCCAAAAGAGACAGAATTAAAGCAAAAACAATTACAAATCAAACTGCACTACAAACAGAATTACAAGAGACAAAGGAGCACTTAAAACAAGAACGGAAAAACAAAACGGTGGTGAGCGATAAGAAGCCAAGGAAGGCGTCTTCCGGAGGATCTGTGTTGGTAGACAAAGTCCTAGAGACATTAGATGCTGCACTGGAAGCATATGAGGCTAGATTGAAACCCAACCAAACCCTAGAGCAATGAGGGATGAAATATCCTCATGCTGAGGTAGAGACTGAGAGGTTGAAAATGTGTAAGGAATTGGTAAAAACTGCACAGGCAATGATGGAGCCTGAACCACCAATTCCACCTCCAGAAACAAAACCAAAAAGTGTTGGATTTGAAATGCCTAAGGCAAAGGTTGTTGAAACATTAACTCAAAGAAACATTGAGTTAGAATCACAAAAGGATATCCAAGCAAAGACTGCAACACAAGAAGCCAACAACCTAGAAATTCAACTAGATGATCAAGTAGTGGCCAACACCACTAATGATGCAAGGTCAAGATCACAATTTATGGCACCTATCCCAGAGATAGATGAGCCATGGCCAAATGAATTGTGGGAAGCAATTAGAAGTGCAAAAGATGGAAGTGCGACTTTCCAATCTGCACCCATAACTGAGGTCAATACAGGGCATGAAGTCTTCAGGGAGACATTCAATCTCTAAATGGAGATGCAGGGACGGAAGTTTCAATTGAAAGCAAACCAAAGTCCTTGAAGACCTTACCCTCATACATAGGAGAACATGAGGCAGGCTCAGAGACTAGAGTGGTGCCATCTCAGAGGAGAGCCATATCCAAGATGATGGATACAAAGAGTATGCAAGAGTTGATGTCAGCTCCAATACAGTGCACCATTACTCTATCTGAACTGCTTAAGATTAGACCACATGTATGGGATGAAGTAGGCAACAGTTTGGGGAAGATGGGATTAAAGATACCTCTTCAAGATCTACCCCCAAATGAACAATCAAACAAAACTCAACAAGAAAGTGCAAGCGCTAAACCTGTGCCAATAAACAAGGTGGGGGAATATTGCAAAGGAGAAGAAGGAAACACCACCTTACCTGTGGAATACAAAGGAGTTAAAACATTGGCTATACTTGATAGTGGGGCTGGAGTAGCCATAGCCACAAAAGACATTTGGGAAAAATGGGGTAGACCAGCGCTTAGGAAAACTAGAATGAAGCTGCAACTTGCAGATGGATACACGGAAAAAACTATGGGTATCTTAGAGAAAATTATTGTGACTTCTTGTGGAATTGAATATGAACATACATTTGCAATAGTAGATTTTGGAAAAGGGAACAATTTTGACATCATTTTAGGAAGACCTTTCATGCGTCAACTTAAGATGGTTCAAGATTGGGGCTATGACTATATCTACTTGAGACATAAAAAGATCACCACAAAAATAAGCATAAAAGACCATAGCTATAGAGATGTGAATAGAACTCCGTTAGAAGAAATTGACTCTTCTATAGTCAGTGGGAAAGAGATACCTGCGTGGCTACAAACCAAACAAGAACTTTGGATGTGTGGTGCTTCGAAGGGTGGAAGCTCAGTGAAGGAGGATTGCATCCTAGAAAGATCAATGGACAATGAAGCTTACATACCGGAACCCTTTCCAGAGCAATTATTTGAACCCTTTGGATGGGATCAAATACTAGCGACTCTTGATGTGTGTGTGAATGAGGTGACCTCGACTAAATTTTGTGATGAAGAAGGCTACGACCTAGTTTCATGTTTTATGTTGAAAGTGTTGAAGGAAGCTAACGAGATTTGTGAGTGTAAAGGCAGAAAAGGTGAAATAGATAGCAACGTTATGGAGCATGATGCCAAAGTGCACATGAAGAAAGCAGAGCAACAACAAGAATATGTCATCATTGACATACCTGAAGAATCAACAAAAGATGTTTCAAAGAAGCCGACTCCAGAAAAAGTGCAAATGAAAGTAGATGAAGGAGAAAAGCTTCCAAGTTCAACGACAAATCTTCAACAAACGCAAGATCAAAATGAGAACAGGGACAAGGAAGAAGATGGACTATCTCCTACGATGATCAAATTCAATTTATGTGGACAAACAGGGCTCAAGGTTACATGTTCGGCCGCAATAGATCCAGAAGCAGCAAAGAATCTAATGACTTATGGAACGTGGATCATGATGGGAAAGCCGCCAATCACTAAGCTAGAGCAGATAGTATACACAAGTTCAAAAATACCGATTGCTAGCTTTGGAGTGGCAGAAGCTGTACTCAAATTGAGTACCGGGGAGTATCAAGATACTTTCCACATAATCAACTCCCATCATATCAAAGAGAGTCTGGTCCTGACAGAAAGCTGGAGGAACATCTTCTTTCAACAACAATCAAAATCTTCAACAAAAACAACGGTAAGACTCCATGAAGCTTCTCAAATCCATGCAGAGAATAAATCTCCAACCATCGCGGAAAAAGGTAAACCAAAGGTAAACATTGAAGTATATCAACCTTGCCAGACGACTTTACCTTCAATGAGCTTCTATCAAATTTCCCACGAAGCCTCTACATCAAGAGCCACACCATCAACAATGCAATGGAAACCAAAGCAAAAAGTCTATCAACCAAAGTTTCCATCACAAAAAAGCATCTAGAAGAAGCCGAAGAATGTCAACCAAGTGTTGGTATCCAAAGAGCACATCCAAGTGAAAGACCCAGTTTGGATACATGAAACACGGGTTCAACCACAACAACAAAAGGTGATAGGGTGGGTAGCGTCAAATGAGTCAATCATTGCTCAAGGCTACTTCAAAGGAAACATTAATGTTTAGGCCAAAAAGCCTAAAGTAATAGCCTGGATGTACTCACCTCAAGCTAGAAAGAAGTTCTACAATGAGCGAACCAAGCTATCAACGGAATAAAAACAACTCAAACAAGAGAAAGAACAACAAAAAAGGACAGAAGAAAAGACCTTCCAAGAAAGAAACACAACAAGTATGGGTACCAAAGTCAAACTTCAACGAAGCTACCCAACACAAACAGATGCAGCAGCGGATGGTTCCCATCAAGCTACTTGAAGCACAAGGATTCTATGAAGGTAACACCCAAATATGGTTACCCAAAGTAGTTGCTCAACCTAGAGCCACTAAGACCAACCAAGTAGCAAAAGACCCCACACAAAGACAATCAACAACAACAAAGAGCCAATGGAGACTAAGCACAACCAAGGGAGAAACAACCTCAAAATGGATCCCTCGTCTTCTACTACAAAAGCAAGGCTTTTACAATGGTAATAGCCAAGTATGGATACAAAAGCCTAGTGTCCATCAAGTCAAGGGATCAACTCATGAAGCAAGAACAAAGTGGGTCCCAAAACCACTGTTGAAAACTCAGGCTCCTCACAAGGAAGAAAAAGTAAAGGTACAACAATGCGGCCTCCTTACGGAACATCCCATGCAACAAAAGAAGCTAGAGAAGTCAAAGTATGCCAACTTACTTGAAAATATGGTGGCATCCAAAGACCAAAGCAATGATCGAGGCCTTAATCTCAAGAACTTATGGCATTGGGTTTCAGGCCATGAACAGGTAAGTCCAAGTCACCATTAAAAATACATGGCATAAAAGTCAAGAGTCGGGCAGCTGAGCCACTAAATGAGCAAGGCATTAGTCCCAAAGCTTCAAGTAATATTCTATGTGGTCTAAGAGTCTTAGCTATTCTAGGTACTGCTCAAGGTGGAGGAGTTGAGCATATTTATGTTGTGTCGCTCATGCTATTATAGGTGAGCATAAGAGTCCAAGTCTATGTATTTTAAGTTTGGTTAAGTGAAAAAAGTCCAAAAGACACTCACACACTACGCATAGTGAGGAATGAGTGGAGAAGCTTCTACATCAAAAACCCTTCTTGGAAACGTGCAAGCTATTGAGACGTCCTTTGATGTCACATGTGCTACATTTGTTCCTTGAAGCACCCATCAACTCCATCTTTTACACTACATGCTTTTGTTTAAAAACTTCTCATAAGCATATAGAGTGTCTCATAATTGGCACTTGCATTATGCACTCTAACTTTATTTCACCCAAGCACTCACCTTGCATGAACGGGCACTCAACTTCCAAGTGTTCAACTCCAATAAGAGCGTATACCAAAGGCACTTTTTTCCCACTGGGTTTTTCCCTTTGGTCATCCAGATTTTAAGACCCTAATCTAGAACTCATCATAAACTTCTTGTATATATTCCTTCTACATCAAAAATAAGGAAAGGGCTACCCAAAACCATCAACAACAACTTGGAGCAAAAACAACAGGTCTCCATATGCTTATCAAGAGCATATTTTATATTCAAGGGTGACAAAAAAGCTCCATCCAACAATGGCAAGTCAAAGAATGGCCTACAACATCAAGCAATGAGAAATTTATCAAGCGAGCCAGCCGCAACAATCAAAAATAGCTCACACAGTGCTTCAACATTGGTGACCTATTGCAGACAACTCAAATTGCAGTGGACCTTGAGAGAATATCTATCATAAAGTCCACGCAACAAGGAGGATCAGTTCTACAGGATCAAACACTTCAACATCCATCTTTACGGCAGCTAAGATTGACAACCAAGAGGCGAATGCACAACAAGAAGAAACCGTTGCCTCGATAATCAAAGCTCAAATCATGTATCAACAACATGACAGCTATGCATCGCTCAAGGAAGGGGGGAGCGTCATCAACGACAACACGCTTCCCAAGATGAAGATCAACCTTGAAGACAAAGTTGAAGACAACCCTATGACAAGACTACACAAGGTCGTGTCAAGGGACGACACGAGCTAGGATGGGGGGAGTGTTTGGAGGTGATAACAACATACAAGTGCCCACCTAGCCAAGGCGCCCGTTGGGTCAACCGGCCAAAGTTTTGATGTGGTCACATTATTTTTCTGATGTTTAATACATCAAACCGTGTAAAAGTCTAATGACAATCGCCTATGTCAAGTCTGAGTCAAAGATGTAATTTTTCCAATGATGTATGTAAAGGTCCATGAGAAGTTGGCCGCCGCCGGCCACTTTAGAAAGCCCTAGGTATATAATACACCAAGGTTAGTGGGAAAGAGGAGATTATTTTTTGAAGATAAGGGACTACTGCGTTACGTACAGAGAGCTACCTCTTTGCTCCAACTTGTAATCATCGCTTCTGAGGTTATGGTAATCCAAATTCAGTTTTGTTTCTTGCATTGTGTTCCTCTTACTTTGCTCTTTCATTCAAGTGTAAGCATTCAAGATTCGGTGAAGGTTTCAAACACATCCGTTTAGGCCTTAAATCGCTGTTTTATATGCATATTTTATGTTGTTTTGACCCTAGGAGAGGCTTTAGGGACCCAAAAACAACCCTTTAAGATCATCTGTTTATTGTTTTTGCGTACTGTGGGACGAACGATCGTGATCGTTGTACCTCTCCAGAATACTGTGACAGTGATAGGATATGTTCCTGATAGTCCCCTGTAGCTTCCCTTTAAGTTTCATGCGATTCCAATATGATTTGGATGGTGAACGGGCGTGATGACTGTAGAGTTGTGTAGAAGGACATAGGCAAAATACTTGGCTTTAGTGCGATTGATTTTCTTGTAGAGTTAGTAGTTGCATCTCTTTGAGTTCACTTCATTAGGATTGACACCCTAGTGAGTTTCCATGCCTCATCCGAGTCGCTTCCCCTGTATCGATAATTTTATGTTGATGCTTGAAAGCTATGCTATGGATGCCGTCGTGGTGACCCGCAAACAACTTACCTCTGACGTATTGGTCTTCACAGCAGATCTACCTCTCGAGGCTCTTGTTACAGAAGATGCGCAGTATGCACAAAATTGGATAGTAGATTCTGGTGTGAGTTTTCATGTGACACCACATAGAGAGTGGTTCTCTACTTATCTCACTCTTGTGAAAAAGTGAGACTTGGTGATGCTTATGAACTAGACATTGAGTGTGTCGGAAATGTAAAATTACATCTAAGAAATGGCACACACTTTACTTTATGCAATGTCAGACATGTGCCCAAGTTGACTAAAAGCTTGATTTTTTTTGGTCAGCTTGACGATTTGGGCTACAACACCACATTTGGCCATGGTTCATGGATAGTACGCAAAGGTAATCTTGTTGTACTCAGAGGTCAGAAGCATGGTACCTTGTATTCCATGCATGAGTCAGATGTTGGTCATGATTACATACCTATAGCCCAACTGCCATCTAGTGAGTTGTGGCATTGCTGGCTAGGTCATATTAGCCAAAAAGGAACGAGAATGTTGACTTACCTCTCTTATCTTATGTTGAATTTCTTGTTTGTGAGCATTGTATCTATGGCAAACAGACTAGGTCCGTGCACTTACCATTGGGTCAAAAGCGAGCTGAACCTCTAGTTTTAGTACATAGTGATGTTTGTGGTCCATGTAAACCAAACCTCTAGGGGGGGCCAACTATTTTGTGACATTCATAGATGACTCTACTCAAAAGGTGTGGTCATATCCTTTGAAACATAAGGATCAAGTTCTTCCTATGTTTCATAAATTTTTAGCACTTGTTGAGTCTGGCAAGAAACTCATGAGGTTGCGGACTGACAACGGTTGAGAGTATGTCTCCAAGGAGTTTGACAATTTCTGTGCTAAAAGGGGGATTAAAAGGAAGTTTACTGCACCATACACACCAGCTTAGAATGGATTTGCTGAGCGCATGAATAGTACGATTCAGGAAAGAGTCACAGCCATGCTTTCTAGGGCAAATCTCACACAAGGATTTTGGGCAGAAGCCGTCTTGACCGTAGTGCACATTATAAATCATTTGCCTAGTACGCCATTGAATTATGAGATTCCAGAAGAGTTATGGTCTAAATGTAAGCCCCACTATGACCATCTACGTGTTTTTGGTTGTGAAGCTTATGCTCACGTGCCTAAACAACTTCGATAGAAGTTAGAGACAAAGTCACACAAATTTATTTCCATTGGATATGGTGCAAATGGAGAGATGGGATATCGTCTCTAGCACCCGGAATCTCGTCGAGTCATCTGTAGTTCAGATGTGATCTTCAATGAGTCGAAGATGCATAAACAACCTATCAATGAAATAGAATTCGGAGAGTCACTTTTGAGGATGTTGCCTCAGAGATAGTGAAATCAACTCAGCGGGCTAGTGATGTACCTTCTACTAGCAATGCTCTAGAGGGAGCGGATAGCAATGGTCAAGAAGTGAGACAGTCTACTAGAGTCTCTCGTCCACTTGCGCGTTTCGAGCCAGGTCTTGATTACATCATGTTGACCGATTGCGGTGATCCAAGCTGCTACCAAGAAGCCATGATGGCGGATGATGTGGTGAAGTGGGAGCAGGCTATGCAATCTGAGTATAACTCGATTCTGGCTAATGACACTTGGGACTTGGTAGAACTGCCAAATGATGCAAAAGCTTTAGCTTGCAAATGGGTTTACAAGAAGAAATTTACCTCAGGTGATCCAAATCCAAACTACAAGGCTAGACTTGTAGCCAAAGGGTTCAAACAGCAAAAGGGAGTCGATTTTGATGAAATCTTCTTGCCTGTGGTCAAGGTGACAATGCGTAGAACCGTACTTGGTCTTTTAGAAATTGAGGACATGGAACTTGTCCAAATGGATGTGAAGACAACATTTCTTCACGAGGATCGATGATGAGGATGTTTACATGAAGCAGCCTGAAGGGTTTGTTCAGGAGAACGCATATCGTGAGGAGCTAGTATGTAAGCTCAAAAAGGCACTTTATGGCTTAAAGCAGGGTTCAAGGCATTGGTATCATAAATTTGACGCATGTATGAGGACTCAAGGATATAAAAGGAGCGAAGAGGATCACTGCTTGTACACAAGAAGCTAGATGATGGCTCGATGATCATTCTAGTTTTGTATGTTGATGACATGCTTATAGCTGGGAAATCCATTGTGGAAATTGCCAACTTGAAGAAAACACTTAGCAGTAATTTTGCAATGAAAGATTTGGGGGATGCTATACACTTTCTTGGCATGCGAATCAAAAGAGATCGCAAACGTTGTATTCTTGAGTTATCTCAGGAAACATACATTGAGAAAGTTTTGCACCGTTTCAATATGCAGCAGGGGGGGAAAGCATTGAGTACCCCAATGCAGGTATTCTTGAAACTCAGCAAGGAAGATGCACCCAAATCTGATGTTGAGCGAGCTAAAATGGCTAGGGTACCATATTCTTTGGTAGTGGGCAGCCTCATGTATGCTATGGTGGCCACAAGACCAGACATTCCGTTTTCAATGGGAGTAGTGAGACGATATACGGTAAATCCTCGCAGCAAGCATTGAGAAGTAGTGAAGCACATTCTTAGGTACCTCAAAGGTACGGTCGGCAGGTGTTTACGCTTCAAGAACAGTGATGCACCCATCGTGGGTTAAGCGGATGTAGACTATGCGGGTTGTGTTGACAATAGGAGATCGACATCTGCCTATGTCTTCATATTTGCTAGAGCAACAATATCTTGGAGGTCATGTCTTCAAGATTGTACATCGTCTTCCACTACGGAAGCAGAGTACGTTGCATTGTCGGATGCAAGTAAAGAGTCTATATGGTTATCTTGCTTGTTCAAAAATCTTGGCATTGATGAGACTCCAGTGATATATTGTGATAGTCAGAGTGCTCTTGCATTGGTAAAAATCCCGTGTTTCACTCCAAATCAAAACACATTGAAGTCAAGTATCATCTCGTGAGAGATTTATTGGCCAAAGAGCTCGTTGATTTGGTCAAAGTACACACTGAGGACAATCCAGTAGATGCTTTGACGAAAGGCTTAGCTTTGGAGAGGTTTACACATTGCACTGAGTTGATGGATATAGATTGAAGCCACTAGATTGCTTCATGGTTGCACATACTAGGTCACTTGGGCTATGTTGGCCTGCAACTAGGAGTTTGTTGGGATTCAGGCCAACTGGATGGACATCCCTCTTACTACTAACCCATCTAGTAACTTAACCATGTATACACTTATTCTTTAATACAACAGAATATGGATCTACTAACTTAACCATGTATACACTTATTATTTAATACAATAGAATAAGGAGCTGCAACACGATAACGTTGTTGTGTGCTCCACCCAAAGAAGTTCTCTCTCTCTCTCTCTGCTCTCGCACTTGCACTTGCACTTGCACACGCTTCCCGCGGCACCTTCAGAGTGTATAGAAACAAGAGCCACACTTTAGAGAGAGGTGTCTTTGGGAGTTATTACTCATAGACAATAACAGGTTTCCTTTCGACGGCTTGTGCGACGGAAGAAAAGGGCTTATCTTGCTCAACTAGAGAAGGAATTGTATAAGCTATTTTTGAGCCAAGACTTAGGTGAGGCATGGAGATTCTTTCATGAGCACTCCCCTCAACTGGCTATCACATCCACTAAGACTTTGGGTGAGTATGCAACATCTATTTACACAGTTCCAGGAAAGCCGCATCTACCAGACCCCTCAATTCCATGTCTAGAGACATGCATTTTCTTTACCGCCGCTGAGATGGTGAAGAAAGCTATTGACATAATGAAGACTAAGAGAGCATACAATCATGATTGAGTGGTAGTGGAGCACTTTATACATGCCCGAGATATTCTTGCAAAACTCTTAGCACTAATGTTCAATCGAGCCATGTGTGAGGGTTTTCCTGATACTTGGAGTGTCGACTATTGTGCCAATTTTCAAGATAAGAGATCCAATGATGCCTGGGAACTATCGCACCATTATGATTGGGCACACACTTGATAGGTTATATGCTTCTATTCTTGAGCAACAATTGAGTAGATGGGCAGAGAGAGTAGGCATATGAGCATCAAGACAGGCAGGTTTCAGGAGAGGCTTTTCCACTCTTCATCACATATTGACGCTCAAAGCTATTATTGAGGAGGGAAGATCACATGGTAGGAGGATTTATTGCACTTTTGTGGACTTCTATGAATCATTTGGCACAGTCCTAGAGCTCAACTGATGTGTAGGTTACAGGAGATGGGTGTAACCCCATAGCTGATTTGGGGGATCATGGCCTTGTACAGGATAGTTGTGGGTCAGGTTTGCACTCTCGAGGGGGTGTCTCAACTTTTTCACTCCATTATTGGGGTGAAACAAGTTTTTCCACTCTCCCCTACTTTATTTGGTATTTATGTGGATGAGGTTTCAGAATACATTTAGAGGAGAGGCGGCAGAGGAGCATAGTTAGCAGGGACTTGGATCTCATTGCTACTATATGCAGATGATATTGTGTATATCTCAGATTCCCCAAATGGAATGCAACGACGTTTGGATACATCGCACACATTTGCTAGTGATAGCAGATTATTGGTGAACCTTAGCAAGACCATGGTTATGGTGTTCAATACCACACCATAGTGGGTCAGGCGATCTGCACCTACCTTTGCATATGTTCAGGAGATGGTGGAGTATACAGATGCATACACTTACCTTGGTGCGGTCTCTAGTGGCCTAGTTTTTTATTTGGATCAGTAGAGACTAGGCTAATGAGAGTGTATGTGGATTTAGGTAAGATGGAGAGTATGTGTTCAGTTTCTAGAACCTCAAATGAAACTATGGCTTTTTGATACTTTGATCACATCATCTATGCTTTATGGGGGTGCAGATTTGGGGCCATCGGTGGACCACCATAGCCGTGGGCTGGCAATACTGATGGATGGAAGGGCATGGAGAGGCCTCTGGTATCTATGATTTCTCGGATGATTAGGGCCAAGACCTCTGTACCACATGAGATTATGCATGTAGAGCTCACTGCTCCACCACTGGTCATCAAGGCACTCACCATATTTGTTTCTTTCATGCACAGTATGTATGATCTCCCCAAAGACAGATATGCCCATCTAGCTTTGGAGTCTTCTCGATAGCTTGCCTCATAGGGAGACACCTCTTGTTGGTATGCATAGATGATAGCTTGGTTCAAGCTGCATGGTTTTGACATGGATAGACTACCCCCTTCTAGGATTTGTTGGACGCACCCTCCTTTTCTCTCTCATGCACCAATATCACTCAGCTTATTAGAACGGACTTGATTCAATTAGACACTGGGAGGACATGGATACAACCTATGCATGTGCTTGGCACAAAGATGGATTTCTATAGAGAGCATCTCCTTGAGCTTAGAGAGGATGGTTTTGTGATCAGACCTGCCTACATGGACATTCATCTATCCCATGGATTACAATGTGCTACTCGATAGATATGCACATCATCACATCAGTTAGAGATTGAGACTGGTAGATTTAGAGGAGTACTAATAGAGGCCAAGATTTGTCAACTATGCCATATAGATCCAGAGACAGAGTTACATCACACTTGTCACTGCCCAATCTACTATGAGATATAAGGTCGTTTACACAGCCTATTCAGAGAGGATTTTGGACACTACCAAAATTTATGAGATACCAAGATCAGTGATGCCTTGAGCTATTTTTATTGGATTTGTGTAGACATAGGGAAAGCCTCTTGAGGAGACCAGACAGTAGGAGGCACTCACAAAGGGGGATCACTATTTTTCTCAGACTACATGCACGACATTCAGATGAGCAGGCATCATAGCAGACCTCAGAGTCCACCTGTACCAGAGGTACACTAACTGACATGGGCACTGAGCTAGAGAAATCTAGATGCCCATGATTGAGAGGGTCATCGAGACATTGATGGAAGTTGCACCAGACGGTGCAGACTATTGTGGCACGACATGGGGGATGCCTAGTCAAAGTACTCACTGAGGAGGACATTGATGAGCTCCGACAAAGACCGATGCTGGATATTATAGGATAGGATCTTGATTCCAACATCTCAGCCTTTCATTTCATTTACATTCATCCCATTTTATTTCGTTCCATTTCACTTTAGCTCAGTTCAATTTCAATTTTTCAATCTTTTACACAGACATTGTATCAGATTCACCATTTGTTTGTCTCATAGGTCACTTTGGCATTTTGAAGAAGTTAATGTATCATTTCATTTCATTTCATTTTCTCTCTCTCGCTCTATCCCCTCTCTCTTTATATATATATATCTCAGCTCCTGTCTCTCTCTCTCTCTCTCTCTCTCTCTCTCTCTCTCTCTCTCTCTAGACAGAGTTACATCACATATCTCATTGTCCATTGTACTATGAGATATGAGACCACTTTCACTACCTATTCACATATACATATATAATATATATATATATACATATATTTGTCCATTGTACTATGAGATATGAGACCACTTTCACTACCTATTCACATATACATAATATATATATATATATATATATATATATATATATATATAGAGAGAGAGAGAGAGAGAGAGAGAGAGAGAGAGAGAGAGAGAGATAAAGAGAGAGAGAGAGATAGAGAGAGAGAGAGGGAGGGAGGGGGAGAGGAAGAGTGAAAAACAATCTTACTCCAAAAGCTCATTCTGTTTCAATCTCCAAACGTTGCAATTGTGTGACTGTGGATTTTTTGACAGCCTTTGCTTCTACCACTTGGGTAAGATATTCAATGGAAACTACACCATGTTTCTTACCATTACTAACTTGGGAAGAGTATCAATACCATCCAAACCCTACTTTGTAAATGCACCATGAGCAATAGCAGATCCTCGTAACTTTGCCACCGGTCTTCTTTCCCCCATGACTTGGCCACCATGCCAATTTTTGTAGTGGTAATGTACATCCTGCACAAGAGAAGGCAAGTTGAGGTTTCCACGGAGCTTTTGGAGGGAGGCTTTTCCAAATTTTTTCTCATCTGACCAATTCAAAAAAACAAAGCTCGCTTCGCTCCAAAATAAGTTTTGGAGCGAGCTTTTCGGAGAGAGATTTCTTTTTTAATCCTTTAATCTCTCTCTCTCTCTCTGTCTGTGTGTGTGATATAAATAAATAAATCATTCAATCAATAAATAAAACAATAAATCAATAAATCAATATATATATATATATATATCTTCCTCTCTCCCCCCCCCTTCTATGTGTGTGTGTGTGTGTGTGTGTGTGTGTGTGTGTGTGTGTGTGTGTGTGTGTGTGTGTGTGTGTGTGTGTGTGTGTGGATGCACCCTACTCCTTGTCCATCACAAAAACCAAGATTCATCATCCCATCAACTAGATATTGAGACTAGCAAATTTAGGAGAATACCAACAGAGGCCAAAACTTGCAAGTTGTTTCATATGAATACAAAGACAGAGTTACATCACATATCTCATTGTCCATTGTACTATGAGATATGAGACCACATTCACTACCTATTCACATAGGGATTTGGACCACTAGCTAGAGCCATGAGATATCAAGATCAAAGATGCCTCGGGTTGTTTTTGCTAGAGTTGCATAGACACAGGGAGAGTTCCTTGAGGAGATTAGACACTCAAAGAAATTTACAAAGGGAGATCATTGACTTCATTAGAGCAGACCTTCTTTCGCACCACTTTCTCCTTCATGTTCAAACTATGACTCCCACCAATAGAGGAGACAGAGATGCAACACTCTAGTAGAGAAGGTGGTGTAGTAGCTTTGTCAAACATGGCAACGTTAGGAGTCAATCATGTGCAAATAAGTGCTATGCAAGAGCACAGGGCGGGGAGGGCGGGGGGGGGATCTTTTACTTTAACTTATGAATTTAATCAAAATAGAGCGACTACTTATGTTTGCTCAATGGTAAAAGATTACATAAAAACACGTTCTTACAAAAGGTGAATTCCACATATGCAAGAAATCTCTTTGTCATCGGCTACCTTCTTCCCTAGCCAACTAGAAATTGTAGGAGAAAATTGCAAGGTTGCCTTGTGTGTAGCATACGCTAAGCTAAGAGTACCCACCTTCTCACTTGTCTTATTTGTCTGAATGGAAAACTTCTATGTAGCAACTATGCAACATCAATGCCCGAGCTTATCAATACATAACAAAGGCCAAAGGACACAACTGATAATGATATCAACGTCGCCAAGTATTTCCACCATATTGAGGGAGCAACTCTTTGTCTTGGTGTTGCCTTTGTTCATTCTTGTTATTATTATTTGTATTGAGTTATGGGCCAGGCTTGTCCACTCCACATGTGTATTCATTGGCAATAGATCGCTGATGATAGGTGAATGCCACATGTAGTAGAGAGAGAGAGAGAGAGAGAGAGAGAGAGAGAGAGAGAGAGAGAGAGAGAGAGAGAGAGAGAGAGAGAGCATATTTACTACCAATATGTGGATGGGAAGACTCACATAAGTGGAGTGTAACCCTAAATGTTTCTCATTCTTGAATGTATGGTTTTTCTTTTCTCTCCTTCTCTCCTCTTGTGTGAAATCTCTTGCTTTGTGTGAGCGTGTTGTGTGTGTGTTTGTGTGTGTGACAGAGAGAGAGAGTGTGTGTGTGTGAGTGAGAATGAGCAGACGACGATACGGCAACGATAAGGCGGTTGAGTAGTGGCGGCGAGCTCCCTCTTCACGACGGCAAGAGTTTCTCGCATTGACAAAGGTGGAATGATAAATAACATGAATGAAGGGGTCATCGCTAGCACTCATCATCATAGCTATAAACAGTGCCAATATCATTCGCAAGGTCTGTAGCTCTTGGTCTGCTGCAATCTGTCTCCATGATGCTCTCGTGCTCATCTAGACCCAAATGCCAACAAGGGGTGCTCCCTTTCTTCTTCTTGTTGCTGACAATCCTCTCTAGCCTTAGGTTCACAAGGACAAGATGGGAGTAGTGCCAATTAGGCAAAATTTGGACTCACAAAGGGGCCCTTTAAGGAGTTTGAGTTTACCTCTCTCTACCAAAATGGGCGCATGGATAAAATTTTGCAAACAAACTCCAAAGATGGCGGAGGTTTGATAGTTAGAATGTCCTCTTCAATCTCTATCTACTGATATATAGCACGCCATGAGATTCCTCATATTTTAGAAGATTCTTTTTTTTATAGGTGAATCGAAAAAAGAATCTTCTAAAATATGAGGAATCTCATGGCGTGCTATATATCAGTAGATAGAGCTTGAAGAGGACATTCTAACTATCAAACCTCCGTCAACTTTGGAGTTTGTTTGCAAAAATTTATCCATGCGCCCGTTTTGGTAGAGGGAGGTAAAGTCAAACTCCTTAAAGGGTCCCTTTGTGAGTCCAAATTTTGCCTAATGTATAGCCACCTTCTGTCACTCATACTATACAAAATGGATGTAGCACCCAGTCCATGGACCTACTGGAAATAGTGCCCTAAAAAAACCATACTGTGAGTATCATATGCCTCACCATAATCATCCATCATGGATTCCTGAAGCAAAATTTTTGCCTTGGTGCACCTAAGAATATAGTAGTGAACTCCCTTTGCATTCCCCTCCTTAGTAATAATTGTAAAATCATCTCCAAGTAATCTATGAGTGTATCAACATCATCTCAGGACTGTGTGGTTTGGCTATCAATGGAGCTACTCAATGTTATCATACCCTATGATGGTGGTGAAAGAGGCTATAGTGTCCACCTTTTAGCCCTCTCTGACACGGTGAAATCTACCCAATCACCATGTATGCAAGCATCACAGAAGCGTGAGTGGCATCTAGTAAAGATGGTGGGATCCCTGGCTGCGGTGCTCCAAATACTATGCAATTGGTGTGTACCTACTACAATGTCATAGTCCCAGCTAATGAGATCAATATCTTGACTATCCACACACCAAAATAACCTCCTTACTAGGTTTCCACCACTGCCTAAAGATGAGTCACATGCCATGTGCTATGAGCACCACTCCACAACTTGTATAGCATCTCTAAATTGGTCACTGTCACGTTGAAGCTGATATCAAGAAAGAGCACGCTTTACACAAGCGCATGCATTGTTGTGCTCTCCCTTCCCGTGCCTCAAATCAAAGAAGCTCTGAATGTAAGGTATGCCACTGCTATGGTGCCATCTGTACAACCGAAAGAACTAACGTGCGCTTTTGAATTGCACACCATAACCTACCCACCACATATATCAATAAGAGAATGAGATGTGGCACTCACAAAGGAAAAAATCATGTTGCTGGAAACAATGGTGCACAAACTATGTACTATAGGAGCAACCGTGACTGATGTAGAAATCGTACTCACGTATGATCAGTTGCGAGTCCTCATAGCTCTCCACTCCATCAACTACCGCCTCTGCATGATTATAAGATATATGAACAAGGATCACCACCTTCAAGAGCATTTAAAAAGGTTAGAGTAAATGAAACAATGCAATTACATCATGTGGCTAAAAATGCAAAGTGAATGTAAATTTATCTAACTATTATCATTTGTATCTGCTGAGAGAAGTAATATTTGGATTGGATCTCCTGCTGTGGAGCAAAGGTGTAGTTCTCTGCAAAAACCACGATAGAGACCACAGTGCCAATGGGGAAGGCGGCAAGTCAAGCACGAAATTGATGATACTGCCACTTTGCGTGATGCACATGATACACATATGGATACACAACGGACCTAAAATCCTACATGAAAAAGGGATGTGGCGCACTATGAGATGTAAGCTACAACCTACGAGTTGTGCCACCTTGAAGCCCTGTGTATTTTTGGTGGTCATAATGCTACCATGTAACTATAACAATTGCATCACCATCATCTTGCACATGTGTAAGTCGTGAAAGATCCCCACATTGGGTACACTTTCCCCCCACACACAACATTTGATGGTAGGAGGCCCCATTTGATGGGTGTTTGTAGTCAGATTTCTACAATCTTCTAACTGATTGGTATAATAGTTCCTATACTCATTGGAAATCAGAAAGTAAATTATAAGATCCAAATTCTTAGGGGTATTCTGAGAAAAAGTTCTGATTCTTCGATATGGAATTATCTCCACCACTTTATCCCATACCCATTCGTTCAGGGATTTCTCCATGCCTCCTGGATAAGTGGGAACAATGATACTCGAGTTTGTACCCAAGAAGTAGTACAAGTGAACCACTCTCAGTTCCTCAGCCCAGCGTAGTTTCTTTAAATCTGTGGTAAGACATCCCAACTTCCAAGCATTGATGTAATAGGTCTCGCCTTCATTGCTCCATTCGAGTTCCCAACCTTTCTCTATCCGAGTCGAATGAGGAATGTGAGCCTTCATTAGTAGCTCCATCACTCTCCGTCAGAAAAAATAGTTTGGAGAACAACAAGCACTCTCATAAATAAACTCAAAGACTTGGAACTTGCGATATTCAACAACAGGATCTGCCTGAATTATTGATGCATAAGCCTTAGATTAGCTCATCAATTTTTCTTGTTTCTTTTTAAATTTTCAGACAGTACGAAATTTTTCCAAACTAACCCACGCTCTGAAACCTAGGCTCTGATACCACTTGTGAGATCCCCAACCAGTGGCTAGAAAGCCATCATAATCATCAATTTATACCAAGGAGTCGGAGGTGTCTTGAAACAAGATATCTTAAGGATGATCAATCATATCTTTCCTAATTCAACCAATTTTAACCCAAACACTTCTTTCCTACATTATAAACAATGCACGTTGGAAGTTACCCTTCGTTTTTGGTCAATTATTCCTTTTCTTATTCTTACTCACTCCTTACGTATGCAATGCTAACCTATAAAATAACTTAAACTATTTAAAAACTTAACAGAATAATGGAAAATCCACTTGGGATTGATTGGCCATATGCTGATGCGTTGGCGCCGGAAGACTCTCCTCCGTAGGTCTACTACTATGCCCAACTTCATCGTCGTACAACGTTCTCGTTCGTTTTAGAGCTATGTCCTCATCATCAAACGTAGGATTGGCTCGGGTCCTTTAAGGTTCCATAAATTATTATCCTTATAAAAAGGACGTCTAATCATTAGGTAAATTATTCAAAATCTAAACTTAACCTTTGTATTCAACCGTAACCCATCCAAGGTTAAATTTATAGTCTTAATTGGTAAATTCTTGACCTAGTAGTTTCTTATTTGTTTATATAGACGTGATAACTTTTTCCATAGCTTCCCTAAGGGTTTTCTAAGCTCTCCTAATTTTCTTATAGTTTTCTATATCTTTTTTCTAATTTTTCCATCGACTTTGAAGCTTGGAATCTACTTATTTTGGGCTTAATATTTATTCTATTTATTTTATCTTAAAAATTTCATTTCCCCAACTTGATATCATTGGTTTACACTTACTATAATTTTCCTAAAAACTTTTGACCACAAAGTCTATTTATTTCAATTAATCATTTGCTAAAAGTAGGATTTTTGGTCAATTATAATTTCCTAACCTCACTAATGAACTATAATATAATTACCACAAGCAGGTAAATATATTTTTGACCCTTGGTAATTATCTTATTATTTTCCAACTTAAATTTATAATTTCCATCTTCAAATTTTAGCTAAAATTAAGATAATTTGACTTAAATAAATATTTATACTACTTTTCTAACCTTGAAATAATTATCATGGCCTCTTTATTATGTAAGCTAGCTGTGATAAATAGAATGTAATCATATAACATGATTTACTAATTTCAACCAGCATTCGTATATTTTGACTTAGATAAATATATATACTAAGTTTCTAACCTTGACATAATTATCACGGTCTTTTTATCATGTAATATAGATCTGATAAATAGCATGTAATCATATAGTATGATTTACTAATTTCCCTCTTCAGTTTTTAACTAGAATTAGTATAATTTGACTTAGATAAATATCTATACTACTTTTCTAACCTTGACATAATTATCACGGACTCTTTATCCTATAATCTAGCTTTGATAAATAGGATGTAATCATAGCACATGATTTAATAATTTCCCCCTTTAATTTACCCTCAATAATAGTGGTTTTCTACTAGGATAATTATCTAAAATACTTATCTGTGACTAAGATAATTATCAAAGATTTTTTAAAATGTAGTTAACCTCTGATAATTATCTTAAAGCATTTTGAATCAATTTGATATTTTTTCCCTTTTAATTTGTCCTAAAAATAGAGTAATTCTGCTAAAATAATTAGGTAAACTAATTATCTGAGGTTAACATAACTATCAAGGGTTCCCTAAGATGTAATTAACATTTGATAATTATGTTAAAGCATATTGAATCAATTTGCTATTTTTCCCCTTTTAATTTGACCACAAAACAATGTGATTCTGCTAAGATAATTAGGTAAACCCGCCGTCTCCAATGGCGGATCTGATGGTGAACCTGGTGGCCACTAGATCTATTGCGAAAGCAAACAAAATGGTTCATGGTTCGACTTGCGGACGATCTCTCATCACAAAGTGAGTCGAGTTCGAGCCTACTAGCAAGAGATCTAGCTCCACCTCGTAAGGGAAGCGTACTTATCCTATCTAGCGATCCTAAGACCCACCTTCCAAGAGAAGAGAAAACCTCGAGTGCCTTTCTCCCCATGTTTCAGAGGCACGCACACTTGAGAATTCTCCGCTCTAGGGGCAATGAGTATTACTAATATCGAGTAAGCACTATGGGGACAGAGTGTTCCCGACCAATCGGGACCACCCATCTCGTAGGCATTCGCAACGTGAGCCAAGTCCCCACTTTCCACCCCCACACTCACACTTCCTTGTGTGACCTAATTACTACCACAAAGGTTGTTCAACATAAAGATTCCTTGTTTAATTCCGAATCACATTGCTGGTTAAAACAGCCCTTCAACCAGTATTGCAAACAACACCGAGACAGAATTCTAGTAAAAATTCTACTCAAACTTATTCATAAAAATTCCAATGTTCTGGAGGTACAACATCCCCCCTCCAGCGAGAGTTCACTCCTCCCGTTGTCGCCTAGCTGCCCATACAACTAGGTATGTCCACCGCATAGAAAGCACGTCATGGACACTCCCACCGCATAGAAAGCAAGACATGGGTTCCCATCACATAGAAAGCAAGTCGTGGATATCCACCGCATAAAAAGTAAGTCGTGGATTCAGGAGCCCTTAACGAGGATCTCTGCCCCCTGTGATCAGTAGGGGGGTCAGGACTGATTCAGCATTGGAAGTAAAATGAACATGTCGAGCTAAATTTTCCCTAGCAGACATTCTTTCCTATTGCAAACAGCATACCCATCAATCATTTCTTTCCTACCTTAGATTTAAATGTACAAATAAATTCAATGTCGAGGTTTCCGTCGGATTTCTCCAACATGTTTGGGGATATGTTCATTCCTAACTAAACGTGTGCAATGTTAATTCAAACGACTTAAATAAAATTATGACCTACCTCTTCCATTTCTTCGTCAATGGCCCGTGAGATGGCCGGTATTTGTTCCTCCATGGGAGCTTTTCCCTTTCCGTTCACCTTGCTCGTTCCTGCCTCGTGGTCGTGGGCTCCACCAAAGCGAGTCCTCTTCACCGGGGCCATTTTAAACTCACTACTTTAAATAATTAACTTGAAGAAAAGAGCTAATGTCCACAAGCGTCATAACAAGCCAAATGATAGATTAGCAAGATCAAACAATGCCTGCTACATGAGAGGTTTAGATTTTTCCATACAGCAATCATTATGGATGATGCATATTCCTATGGGAACCTGCTCTAAAGGTAATTACTCGGCTTACATGATTAGGAATACTAGGACTTCACTTGTGGAATTACCAGAGAGATGAATTAAGCACGATTAATCTCTTTCCTAGCAATTAGAGTGAGCAGAATCACCGCATGCATAGGGGTGAGAAAAACCACCTCTTAGAGACTTAATGACAGATTAATCTTCCCTTAATTATATCTTAATGCATAAGAGAAATGAATCTAATTCAGCTACAATATTAATGAGTGATAGAACGAATGATTCTCATCAATCTACACAATTATCAGCTTACCGATTAATTACTATGCTACCTAGAGAGGGAAATTCTAATAATCATGCACTAATCATTAATCAAGAGTGATGAATGGCTGATAATTCAGCTATGGGATGAAGATTCCATAATAGAATTTGGTTAAAGAGAATTTAAAACGTAGTTATAGAGAATTACGACTAGGAATCAGTATAATAGACGAGGAACTTAGATGGTAGAGAAAGGAATTTACAGATAGCATTAATTAAACCGTGGTTACCATGATAAAGGGCTGATAATCTTCTCGATTTTCTGATCTAATTGAGCTTCTTGAGATGAGAATTCGGTAGCACCTTCCTCCTTGCTTCTCCTTCAAAAGGTGTGTGAACCGGCAGCACCTTCCCAGTGTGTGTGTGTGTGTGTGTGCAGGTCTTTAAATAGGCTCCTACAGGCTGAAAATTGACCAGACTTGTTAAATGCAACTGCAGGAACACTCAGTCTCTGCATTGGCAAGTTCAGTTCCTCTACCCACCAAGTGTCAGGTAGGCTTGGTTAACTGGCTCTGACACTAAGTTACAGGCTTGGAAACTTCCCAAAGACTCCCACAAGGCAAGAGGGTACCCCCTAGCTGCTAAAGCTGGTCTGGAGTGGGCTGGAACCTGTTCCCACACAGCCTCGGGCCCCCGGTACCTCCCAGGACAATTTTTAGGAAAATTTGTTCTAGGCTAAAACGGGTCATACGAGTCAGATTTTGATGCCGAAAATTTCTATACGATGCTCTAACTAAGACGTAATGGCCCGACTACCTGCCATATTTAGCAGCCCTCGGGGTCCGAAAATGCATTTTTTTCAAATTTGGGGTACGGGTGCAGTTTTTCGAGACGGTCAAAACTGGACGGGTCGGGTGACCAAAACTTACTATTTTTGGAATTTTTTTACAAAAATTATTTTAATTCACATTTCGAAGCTTTAAAATATTCTAAACATCATGGCACTGACAGAATTTGGAAAACTGCTAAAAATAGTAACTTTTTCCATTATGTTCATTTTATGGTACAATGGTGCTCTTTTGATCGGGGTCAGAGACCTTACAACCTCCCCAAAATGAAAAATTTGAGATGTCCTCATCTCAAGAATGTGTTTGGGTAATCTTTAATGAGCGTTGGTTCGTCCTCCCAAGTTGCATCTTCTTCAGGGTAATCCTTCCACTTTACTAGATGCTCTGTGATAGTTCTGTTGCGTAATTTCCTTTCCCTTGTTTCAAGTGCATAGTCAGGCTGGAGCTCAAGAACTCCTTGTGCTGCCATGACTATCTGGTGTGAGTCCAAGAATTGATCAGGGTTAGGAATATAGGGTTTGAGTAAGCTGACGTGGAACACATCATGATCCTTCAATTTTGCAGGTAACTTTAGCTTGTAGGCTTGGTCACTCACAACCTTAACGATCTCGAATGGTCCACAGTACCTCGGGCTGAGCTTCTTGTATCTGCCTAGTGACAAGTTGATTTTCTTTGGTCGCACTCGCAGAAAAACCTTATCCCCTTCTTTGAAAGTTCTTTCTGAACGGTTCTTATCTGCATAGTGCTTCTGTCTATCCTAAGCGGCCTGAATGTCTTGGCGAATAGCTCTAGTTTGTGCTTCCATATCTTCTAACATCTTTCTAGAGGCTTCTACCCTGATGGTTGGATCTGAGAAGTTCAGAGCTACTAAACAGTCCTGTCCATCAAGAGCTTTGAAAGGTGACATTACAATGCTTCTGTGTTCGGAAGAATTATAAGCATACTCCACCAAAGGTAGATATTGTAACCACTTCTTTGGTTGTTGCGAACAATAGGCTCTGAGAATGTCCTCCATGACTTGATTAACTCTTTCAATTTGCCCATCTGTCTGGGGATGATACGCTGTACTGAAAGCTAATTGTTACCCAATAGATTGGAAAAGAGAAGTCCAAAATTTTGATGTAAACTTGGCATCTCTATCACTGACGATACGCTTGGGCAGACCATGTAACCTAAAAATCTCCTTGATGAATACCCGACTAATATCTGAAGCAGTAAAGGTTGTCTTTACGGGTATTAGATGAGCCACTTTTGTGAGCATATCAACAACCACGAAAAAAGAATCGTAACCTTCTGTAGAAGGTAATCCTGTAACAAAATCCATACTGATGCATTCCCATTTCATCTGGGGTATGTCAAGAGGTTGAAGTTGCCCTGGTAACTTGATTCTTTCGGCCTTTATCCGCTGACAAGAAAGACATTGCCTCACATAGCGAAGTATGTCCCCTTTCATTCCAGACCAAATATGACTCCTCCTGACAGCATGAAGAGTCTTAGCATAGCCTGGATGTCCGGATGTAGGGCTATTGTGAGCTTCATACAAAATGGCCTTCTTTAAGGCTAGATCTCTGGGTACACAGAGTCTATGTCTGTAGTAAAGACATCCTCCCATAAGAGAGTAATCTTTAGCTTCAGGCATCTTATTCTGCTGGACTAGAGATACTATACGCTGGTACTCTGGATCTACCAAGGATGCTTCTTTGATTCTATCCCAGATAAGGTTATTTGGAATAGAGATAGCTTCGAGAAAGGATTTTTGGCTAAGACCATCTGCAACTGCATTTTCCTTCCGTGGTCTATACTTTATGTCAAGGTCATATTCCTGTAATAGCTCTATCCATCGTCGTTGTCACATATTGAGAATAGGTTGAGTAAAAATCCATTTTAAGCTCTTGTGGTCTGTCACCAGCTGAAACTTACGTTCGAGAAGATAATGTCTCCATAACTTCAGCGCGTGAATAACCGCTAAAAGTTCCAATTCATGAGTAGGATAATTCTTCTCATGATCTCTCAGCTTTCGCGAAGTATAAGCCACTGGTCTTCCTTCTTGAGTAAGAACTCCACCTAGAGCAAATTTGCTGGCATCGGTCGCTACTTCAAATTCTTTACTGAAGTCTGGAAGTTTTAAAATAGGAGCTGAGACCAAGAACTCTTTTAGCTTAGCAAAGCTAGACTCGTGCTCGGTCTTCCATTCGATCCTCATTCCTTTCTTCAGGAGTTTCGTCAAAGGTGCAGCAATACGTGCATAATCCTTGACAAAAATCCTGTACCATCCCGTTATTCCGAGAAATCTTCTTACTTCGCTGACAGTGGATGGTTGAGGCCAATCAACGATGTCCTTGACCTTGTCTGGGTCCACTGAAATCCCTTCAGCCGATATGACAAATCCAAGATAGTTGACCTTTGTTGAGCAAAAAGTGCACTTGCTCTCTTTAGCATAAATTTGGTGCTCTCGAAGAAGATTAAGTACTTTGCGAACATGTTATTCATGATCTTCCTCATTCTTGAAGTAGATCAGAATGTCATCAAAGAAAACCAAGACAAAATCATCCAGGTAAGGTCTGAAAATATCCTGCATAAGTCGATTGAAGCTTGCAGGAGCATTTGTTAGACCAAAAGACATTACTGTGAACTCGTAGTGCCCATACCTAGTATTGAAAGCTGTCTTTGGAATATCCGATTCCTTGATCCTGATTTGGTAATATCCTGACCTTAGATCAATCTTAGTAAACATTTTGGCGCCGTGGAGCTTGTCCAAGAGTTCGTCAATCCTTGGAATTGGATACTTGTTCTTGACAGTTACCTGATTCAGTCCACGATAGTCTATGCATAGCCTTAAGGTTCCATCCTTCTTCTTCTGAAAAAGAACTGGTGCACCCCAAGGAGAAGTACTGGGTCGAATGAATCCTTGGTCAATGAGTTGCCTAAGTTGTTCCTTGAGTTCGATGGCCTCTGGAAGTGACATCTTATAAGGTCTTTTTGAGATAGGTTCACATCCAGGGATAGTTTCAATCTCATGATCTACCTCTCTATGTGGCGAAAGATTCATAAGGTCTTCAGGGAATACATCATCATACTCCCTTAGCCAGTTTGGTCGAAACGAGGTATCTGATTGGTCCACCTTGTTGAGTTTTACTGCATAAATTTGCTGACCCTTCCTTAGTCCCTTCAAAAGTCTGCTGGCCTTAGCTAGAGTAGCCTTAGGTCTCCCATTTTCCCCTTGGATTAAATCTGCATTACCCAAGTTATCTGTAAAGGTAAAATTCCCTTGTGCACAATGTATGTGGGCCATGTTTTGCTTTAGCCAGTCCATCCCTAGTATCCCATCAAAGAATCCTAAGGGTAAGGTTCGAAATTGGGTAGAAGTTGGGTGTCCCCCTAAATCAAAGTCGATTTTTCCTGCAGAATGTTGAGATACTACTTCCTTGCCGTTTGCTAACTCTACAACTATCTTGCTTGTTGGGTACTTATCTAGCTTTAGCTTCCTCATGCATCTGGGTGAAAGAAATGAAAGAGTACTACCACAATCTATAAGGAAGTTAACTTGTTCACCTCTGAGAGATCCTCGCGTATGATTGACTGCGTATTGCTCTCAACCATTGGGATTGTCAATTGCAACATGTAGGGTTGCTCTCTCCACTGCTTCGTCACCCACAGTTGGTTGTACCACTACGGCATTCACTCTGGCGGTAGCTCCACGCCCTCGCCCTCGCCCTCTGTTCATCCTTCCTCGTCCTCCTCTTCCATTAGCTTGGCCACGCCCATGGGTATTCAAGGGTATGGCATTGACATTGGTTGCCTGAATGTTCCTGGGGCAATTGGATCTGTAATGTCCATGCTCACCGCAGCCATAGCATCGGACATCAGGGAACTCCATGGTTGTGGTGGTAGCCACAATAGGGCGTTGGTTATATTCTTGGTTGGCTGGTCTATTATCCAAAGCAGTGGTCCTTGCCCTCTTTGCCCAATGATTCCTCCTGTTCTGATTAGCCTTTTGTACCTCGAGAGCTAGAGGTTTGGCCCTCAACAAGGCATCCTAAAGCGTCGTTGGCCTGAGAGCTTCCAACCGAGTATTCAGGGGATCGATTAGTCCTTCGCAAAACCTTGCCACCTGTTGCTCCAAGGTCATCTTAGGAGCATATCTCCGAAGAGTGACAAACTTTGCATAGTATTCTTCGACAGATGAATTCAGCTGCCGAAGTGAAAAGAATTCATTCATCCTCAAGGTTCTATAGGCAGGTGGTAAATAATGTCCCATTATTGCAGCTTTGATGTCTTCCCAGGACTGGGAAGATCCCTTAATATCCATGTCCCTGCAATGTTGTTTCCACCATATCTTAGCATCGCCAGTCAAGCGGAACATCGCAAGGATGGTCTGATTTACGGGTTGGGTCCCCGCAACTTCAAAGTAATCGTCCATGGCTTCCATCCATACTTCCGCATCTCTCTCCACATTTGCCCCCTCGCCCTTAAAGATCGGAGGTTGGGATTGCTTAAGGAGGAGCTTTTTCTCTTGCGCTGCCGCGTACAGAGCAATAGGCGGTACCTACATGGATTATACGAATTCTATATACATTACATGGATTTCAAAATAGACACGAGACTTTAAATAAAATTCAAGATTCTACTTTATCAAGAGACAGAGATTCAGAGACAAAAAGCACTTTATTGATGAAAATTTATTACAATTGAAACCCCTCAAGGTTTAGGATAACTGATGATCAGCTTATTGCATGGCTTTATGGATTGCATATAAAATACGCCTAGGAGATGGTATTCACATGATGCACTACTTCATTCATGTAATAGTTCCTATACTCATTCTTGAGTGGATAAAAAGCTAAGATATCGAGCCGGAGTTCTGCTTTCAGTAATCCAAAGGTTTTGACTCTGTTTGCTGGGATCACATTGGTGACCTTCTCCAAGAGCCAGTCGTTGATGGTTTGATTGGAGTTGTCTGAAACAGTCTGGTCCAATCGTGTAGGCACCAAGTAGAATATCTCTATTACTCTCAACTCTTCTCCCCAACGTATCTTCTTCAAGTCGGTAACCAGGCATCCTAGCTTCCGAGCGTTGATGTAGTAAACCCCTCCTGGAAATGTCCAATCAAGTTCCCATCCTCTATCAATGCGATTGGAGTGTGGCGTATAAGCCTTCAACAGTATCTCCATGTCATCTCACCTAAACTGGTTAACAGGGGATCTTCGAGCTTGCTTATAAATAAGCTCAAACACTTGGAACTTCCTATATTCTAGCACGGGGTCTTCCTGCAACACCAATGCAAGGAATTTGGATCAGCTACCTACATACTTTCACTTCCTTTTAAATGTTCAAACAATACGACTTTATTTCCTAGCCTAACCTAGGCTCTGATACTAGGTGTGAGGTCCCCAGCCCGCCGTCTCCAATGGTGGATCTGATGGTGAGCCTGGTGGCCACTAGATCTATTGCGGAAGCAAACAAAATGGTTCAGGGTTCGACTAGCGGACGATCTCTCATCACAAAGTGAGTCGAGTTCGAACCTTCTAGCAAGAGATCTAGCTCCACCTCGCAGGGGAAGCGTACTTATCCTATCTAGCGATCCTAAGACCCACCTTCCAAGAGGAGAGAAAACCTCGAGTGCCTTTTTTCCCATGTTTCAGAGGCACGTACACTTGAGAATTCGCCGCTCTAGGGGCAATGAGTATTACTAATATCGAGTAAGCACTATGGGGACAGAGAGTTCCCAACCAATTGGGACCACCCATCTCGTAGGCATTCGCAACGTGAGCCAAGTCCCCACTTTCCACCCCCACACTCACACTTCCTTGTGTGACCTAATTACTACCACAAAGGTTGTTCAACATAAAGATTCCTTGTTTAATTCCGAATCACATTGTTCTTTAAAACAGCCCTTCAACCAGTATTGCAAACAACACCGAGACAGAATTCTAGTAAAAGTTCTACTCAAACTTATTCATAAAAATTCCAATGTTCTGGAGGTACAACATCCCCCCTCCAGCGAGAGTTCACTCCTCCAGTTGTCGCCTAGCTTCCCATACAACTAGGTATGTCCACCGCATAGAAAGCACGTCACGGACACTCTCACCGCATAGAAAACAAGACGTGGGTTCCCACCGCATAGAAAGCAAGTCGTGGATATCCACCGCATAAAAATCAAGTCGTGGATTCAAGAGCCCTTAACGAGGAACTCTGCCCCCTGTGATCAGTAGGGGGGTCAGGAATTATTCAACATTGGAAGTAAAATGAACATGTCGAGCTAAATTTTCCCTAACAGACATTCTTTCCTATTGCAAACATCATACCCATCAATCATTTCTTTCCTACCTTAGACTTAAATGTACAAATAAATTCAATGCCGAGGTTTTCGTCAGATTTCTCCAACATGTTTGGGGATATGTTCATTCCTAACTAAACGTGTGCAATGTTAATTCAAACGACTTAAATAAAATTATGACATACCTCTTCCATTTCTTCGTCAATGGCCCGTGAGATGGCCGGTATTTGTTCCTCCATGGGAGCTTTTCCCTTTCCGTTCACCTTGCTCATTCGTGCCTCGTGGTCGTGGGCTCCATCAAAGCGAGTCCTCTTAACCGGGATCATTTTAAACTCACTACTTTAAATAATTAACTTGAAGAAAAGAGCTAATGTCCACAAGCGTCATAACAAGACAAATGATAGATTAGCAACATCAAACAATGCCTGCTACATGAGAGGTTTAGATTTTTCCATATAGCAATCATTATGGATGATGCATATTCCTATGGGAACCTTCTCTAAAGGTAATTACTCGGCTTACATGATTAGGAATACTAGGACTTCACTAATGGAATTACCAGAGAGATGAATTAAGCACGATTAATCTCTTTCCTAGCAATTAGAGGGAGCAGAATCACCGCATGCATAGGTGTGAGAAAAACCACCTCTTAGAGACTTAATGACAGATTAATCTTCCCTTAATTATATCTTAATGCATAAGAGAAATGAATCTAATTCAGCTACAATATTAATGAGTGATAGAACGAATGATTCTCATCAATCTACACAATTACCAGCTTACCGATTAATTACTATGCTACCTAGAGAGAGAAATTCTAATAATCATGTACTAATCATTAATCAAGAGTGATGAATGGCTGATAATTCAGCTATGGGATGATGATTCCATAATAGAATTTGGTTAAAGAGAATTTAAAAAGTAATTATAGAGAATTACGACAAGGAATCAGTATAATAGACGAGGAATTTAGATGGTAGAGAAAGGAATTTACAGATAGCATTAATTAAACCGTGGTTACCGTGATTAAGGGCTGATAATCTTCTCGATTTTCTGATCTAATTGAGCTTCTTGAGATGAGAATTCGGCAGCACCTTCCTCCTTGCTTCTCCTTCAAAAGGTGTGTGAACCGGCAGCACCTTCCTAGTGTGTGTAGGTGTGTGTATATGCACCGTGTGTGTGTGAGCATAAGTGTATGTGTGTGTGTGTGTGTGGAGGTCTTTAAATAGGCTCCTACAGGCTGAAAATCAACCAGCCTTGCTAAATGCAACTGCAGGAGCACTCAGTCTCTGCATTGGCAAGTTCTGTTCCTCTACCCACCAAGTGTCAGGTAGGCTTGGTTAACGGGCTCTGACACTAAGTTACAGGCTTGGAAACTTCCCAAAGACTCCCACAAGGCAAGAGGACGCCCCCTAGCTACTAAAGCTGGTCTGGAGTGGTCTAGAACCTGTTCCCACACAGCCTCGGGCCCCCGGTACCTCCCCGGACAATTTTTAGGAAAATTGGTTCTAGGCTAAAACGGGTCATACGAGTCGGATTTTGATGCCGAAAATTGCTATACGAAGCTCTAACTAAGATGTACTGGCCCGACTACCTGTCATATTTAGCAGCCCCCGCGGTCCGAAAATGCATTTCTTTCAAATTTAGGGTACGCGTGCAGTTTTTCGAGACGGTCAAAACTGGACGGGTCGAGTGACCAAAAACTTACTATTTTTGGAATTTTTTTACAAAAATTATTTTAATTCACATTTCGAAGCTTTAAAATATTCTAAACATCATGGCACTGACAGAATTTGGAAAACTGCTAAAAATAGTAACTTTTTCCATTATGTTCATTTTATGGTACAATGGTGCTCTTTTGATCGGGGTCAGAGACCTTACACTTAATAATTTCATATCTAGGTCATTTTCCAAGGAAGGCTATCGTGTGCACAAAGAATGTGAGTTGGTTTCTTGATAACTATCCCATTCTCAAGATTCAATTTCTTTTCATCCTATGGAGAACCTCTGTCTCATTTGCTAGATCAACCCTTGATTTCTTAATTAAATACCAACTTAACTTTAGATTCCTTAAATAATTTTGGAAAAGAAACTCGTGTATCCCCTTATATAAGTAACTCAAAGTTTTACATTATCGACTTATAATAGTTTACAAGACTGCCTATTGTTGTTGAGCTCTAGGATTACTAACTGTAGCCAAGCACGTGGCTCTTTCGTCTTCCTCGTTCATTAAGGTTGGTTTTCTCATGAACGTATAACCTCTGGCCCCTCTTGCTCTTCCTCTATCTTGTCCTCCATTTCTACCTCCTCTAAGATTATCTCCTTGATTTTGAGGAATGGCTCTAGCAGTACTTAATTCGAGGGTTTTGTTCTTCTGGAAAATTATTTCTATAGTGTTCCATTTGATTGCATCCATAGCACCTAATGTTTGGGAAGGTCTGCTCTAAGTTCACTGCTGCAGCTACTCCATGTTGTTGATATCCTTGGTTGGAATTTTCCCTGGCTCTTCCCCTAAAGTTACTAAATCCATTATAGTTCCTTGTAGAGTTGGCTCCTTCAGCTGCAAGAGGCTTAGCCCTGAGAAGGGCATCATGTATTGATGTATGCCTCATGGCTTTGATCCATACCTCTGCATCTCGTTCCACGTTGACCCCTTTACCTTTGAAGTTGGAGGGTTGTGCTTGTTTGAGAAGAAACAAGCACGGTATAAAGAACAGAAGAAGTTATCTACATGATTTCGTAAGATCGAATGATTGAGAATTTAAAGACTTATGACACGGCTAAGATTTAACTTCACTATAGACACAAGATCAAGATACTCAATTCAAAAGACTTGGTTCTTTATTCATAAGGTGAATATTTAGAAGGATAGTCTTACAAAAGAGGCTTAGGGTATCTCATCCTAACTTGCTGTAAATTTTTGCGGCCTTTAAAAAATCCACATAGCTGGCTGATTTGGAATATGGTGATACAAACGATGCGTGTTTGTAGTCAGATTTCTACAATCTTCTAACTAATTGGTATAATAGTTCTTATAGTCATTGGAAATCGAAAATTAAATTATAAGATCCAAATTCTTAGGGGTATTCTGAGAAAAAGTTCTGATTCTTCGATATGCAATTATCTCCACCACTTTATCACACACCCATTCGTTCAGGGGTTTCTCCGTGCCTTCTGGATAAGTGGGAACCGTGATACTCGAGTTTGTACCCAAGAGGTAGTACAATTGAACCACTCTCAGTTCCTCAGCCCAGCGTAGTTTCTTTAAATATGTGGTAAAACATCCCAACTTCCAACCATTGATGTAATAGGTCCCGCCTTCATTGCTCCATTCAGTTTTCCATCCTTTATCTATCCGAGTCGAATGATGAGTGTGATCCTTGATTAGTAGCTCCATCACGCTCCGTCGGAAAAAATAGTTTGGAGAACGACAAGCACTCTCATAAATAAGCTCAAAGACTTGGAACTTGCGATATTCAACAACAGGATCTTCCTGAAGTATCGACACATAAGCCTTAGATTAGCTAATCAATTTTTCTTGTTTCTTTTTAAATTTTCAGACAGTACAAATTTTTTTCAAACTAACCTAGGCTCTGATACCACTTGCGAGATCCCCAACCGGCCAATACCAAGATCGGGATGGGATCCTTGACAAGTCTCTAGGTCTGATAACAATCAGAGTCTCTAAACAAGAAAAATCCAAGGAATGGACCTTTACCATTGACAATGGCTTGGGTCTATAGACTTAGAATAAGACCTAGTCCTGTCTCGCAGTGGAAACGGGACAACGTATCAAAAGTCCAAAAAAATATTTCGGCCCTATAATTGCTACAATTGGGCTAAGGTATCATCAACCAACGCTTTTTCCTCCCTAATAGATGTGAGGGCACAGCCGATGGTGGACTCCTCTTCCAAGTGAAGAAGTTTTCAAAACGTTTTAGTGCGCAGGGATGGATAGTTACCTGACTAATCAGGTCCACCCGTCCATGATTGACAACCTTAGTCAATCCCCACTTACCACCCCGCACTCACACATGATTCTTTTGTTATTTAATTACTACCACGTTCTTATCAAAAATAAAATAATGATTCCTTTTATCCTTCATAATATAATTTTATTAAAACAGCCCTTGAAAACAGTATTGAAAGCATTTTTTAGCAAACAGACATCTTTAAACTTAAGATAGGGTACTGTCAATCAAAACATTGTCCATAATAACCATGACTAGTACTCTTCTTGTCTCAAGACCACCTAAGGGTGAAAAAACGGCACCCATTCCTTATTCATAATCCAGAGTGGATAAACCCCTACCCATTCCTTATTCATAATCCGGAGTGGATAAACCAGTTGCCCATACAGCCGGGAGGCTCCCCTAGGATGAAAAACGATATCCTAACTTATGTAGAAACATCAAGACATGACACGGAGTAGAAACTCATCGTTCATGGGGGTAACCAACCTATCCATGGCTAGAAATCCATCATAATCATCAATTTATACCAAGGAGTCGGAGGTGTCTTGAAACAAGCTTTCTTAAGGATGATCAATCATATCTTTCCTAATTCAACCAATTTTAACCCAAACACTTCTTCCCTACATTATAAACAATGCACGTTGAAAGTTACCCTCCGTTTTCGGTCAATTATTCCTTTTCTTATTCTTACTCACTCCTTACGTATGCAATGCTAACTTATAAAAGAACTTAAACTATTTAAAGACTTAATTGAATATCGAAAAACCCACCTGGGATTGATTGGCCATATGCTGCTGCGTTCGCGCCTGAAGACTCTCCTCCGTAGGCCTACTACTATGCCCAACTTCATCGTTGTGCGACGCTCTCGTTCTTTTTAGAGCTATGTACTCATCATCAGATGTAGGATTAGCTCGGGTCCTTTTAGGTGCTATAAATTCTTATCCTTATAAAAAAGACGTCTAATCATTATGTAAATTATTCAAAATGTAAACTTAACCTTTGTATTCAACCGTAACCCATCCAAAGTCAAATTTATAGTCTTAATTGGTAAATTCTTGACCTAGTAGTTTCTAATTTGTCTATATAGACATGATAACTTTTTTCACAAATTTCCTAAGGGTTTTCTAAGCTCTCCTAATTTTCTTATAATTTTCGACATCTTTTTCCTTATTTTCCCATCGACTTTTAAGCTTGGAATCTACTTATTTTGGGCTTAATATTTATTCTATTTATTTTATCTTAAAGATTTCATTTCCCCAACATGCTATCATAGGTGTACACTTACTATAATTTTCCTAAAAACTTTTGACCACAAAGTGTATTTATTTTAATTCATCATTTGCTAAAAATAGGACTTTTGGTCAATTATAATTTCCTAACCTCACTAATGAACTATAATATTATTACCACAAGTAGATAAAGATATGTTTGACCTTTGGTAATTATCTTATTATTTTTCAACTTAACTTTATAATTTCCATCTTCAATTTTCAGCTAAAATTAGGATAATTTGACTTAACTAAATATTTATACTACTTTTCAAATCTTTACATAATTATCACAACCTTTATATTATGTAAGCTAACTGTGATAAATAGAATGTAATCATATAACATGATTTACTAGTTTCCCCCTTGAAATTTCAACCAGAATCAGTATATTTTGACTTAGATAAATATCTTTACTTAGTTTCTAACCTTGACATAATTATCAAGGCCTTTTCATCATGTAATTTAGCCCTAATAAATAGCATGTCATCATATATCATGATTTACTAATTTCCCTCTTCAGTTTTTAACTAGAATTAGCATAAATTGACTTAGATAAATATCTATACTACTTTTCTACCCTTGAAATAATTATCAAATCCTCTTTATTGTATCATCTAGCTCTGATAAATAGCATGTAATCATAGCACATGATTTATTATTTTTCCCCTTTAATTTACCCTCAATAACAGTGGTTTTCTACTAGGATAAATATCTAAAATAATTATCTGTGGCTAAGATAATTATCATGGATTTCTTAAGATGTAATTAACCTTTGATAATTATCTTAAAGCATTTTGAATCAAATTGCTATATTCCACTTTTAATTTGTCCTGCAAATAGTGTAATTCTGCTAAGATAATTAGGTAAACTAATTATCTAAGATTAACATAATTATCACGGGTTGCCTAAGATGTAATTAACATCTGATTAGGCAAATTGAATGAATTTGATATTTTTCCCCTTTTAATTTTTCCTAAAAACAATGTAATTCTTGTAAGATAATTCGGTAAACTAATTGAGGTTAATATAATTATCATGGGTTTTCTAAGATATAATTAATCTCTGATAATTATCTTAAAGCATTTTGAATCAATTTGCTATTCTCCCCCTTTTAATTTGTCTTGAAAACTGTGTAATTCTTCTAAGATAATTAGGTAGACGAATTATCTGAGGTTAATATAATTATCACGTGTTTCCTAAGATGATATTAACCTTTGATAATTATGCTAAATCATTTTGAATCAATTTTCTATTTTCCCCCTTTTAATTTGTCCTAAAAACAATGTAATTTTTTTAAGATAATTAGGTAAACTAAATATCTGAGATTAACATAATTATCACGGGTTTCCTAAGATGTAATTAACCTCTAATAATTATCTTAAAGTATTTTCAATCAATTTGCTATTTTTCCCCTTTTAATTTTTCCTTAAAACAGTGTAATTCTACTAAAATAATTTGGTAAATGACTTATCTGAGGTTAACATAATTATCACAGGTTTTCTAACATGTAATTAAACTCTGATAAATAATTCAAATTATTTTGAATCAATTTTCTAATTTCCCCCTTTTAATTTTTCTTAAAAACTGTGTAATTTATTTAATTTAATCAACTAGAGCTTAATCTCTAGTGATTTTTGCATAGTGGTCTCTCTAGATGAGAGAGAGTGTGTCAAGGCTCCGAGTCTGTCTGAAATTGAAAAGAAAGGGTCATATTTATAGGTTTCTAGGCACTCACAGGCTGGAAAATGGCAATAACTTGCATCCCAAGCAGCCCTACAGGTCAAAAAACGCCCCCTGCTGCTAAATGTAGTCTGGGAGAGTTCATCATTAACCCACACAGCCCCCCAAATACACAGAATTGATTTTTACTAATTTCTCTCATTTTTAATGATGAAAATTAGAAATATCAGTAATTTCTAGAACCTTAGAATAGGAAAGTCTTTATTGATAATAATTATTGAAACCATCCAATTTTACTTAACTAATTAAATTCTTAGTGTAATATTTCAGAGCTTGTAACTTTTCCAGATTTTATCAAAATTTTGTTCTGAAAATTTCTAGCCTGGGGTTTGATGTGCTTAAGATTTCAAAAATACCAAATTTTTCCACAGTCAAACAATTCTACATTGCTTTTTCAATAATCATATCAATTTGATTAAGATTTATACAATCCTTAAGGTTTCAAAAACTGGAAACCTTACAGACAAGGAGTCAAGATGTGTACACCATGCAATTGTTTCCAAAATGAACTACGCCAGATGCAAGCAATGCAAAACAAATTCTAAAAAGAACTCTAAGTGAAGTGCACGACATGAAAGCTCACCCCTTATTTCTTTTTTAAGTCTCCTAGACACACCCTTATAAAGGAGGTATACGTTCTTTTTTTGGGGTGTTTGACCAATGTGGGCTTTTTTGCCTGAGCTGCATACTCGATTGTACTATTCCCCTATGCAATAATACCACATATTGGCTCCTATTTCTTGTGTTTCTTCTCCCATCCCCCTCCTTTTCTCTAGCTCTTTGTGTATTGGCTAGTGCTTGTTGCAGAGGGTTTGCCTGCAGCGTGAAGGGTGTTACCAAGAGGGCATAATCGGGGTGTTTTGTGAGTCGAAAAATGTGAGTTAAGGAGGGTGGGTGCATTTGTGCTGCAAAGTGTTTTTGCAAGGTATGAGATAGTTGTTCTGTGTACTAAAGTGGAGATGTTGGTGCAAATTAGCCAATTTGAAGGTGTTATCTGAGAGGTTAGGGGTGTTGTGGAATCTCTGGGCTATAGAGAGGCAGATATTTGGTGTGCTGGGTGTGTTCCCTATTCCCCCTCTCCATCTTTTGGTGCCCCCATTGAGGAGCTGTGTGATGCTCCAATTTGAGGTTGGAAGCGGTGTTTTTTAGCCAACAAAGTGGTTGGGTGATGGTCGAGGTGTTTGATGGTCGAGTTTGAAGCTGACAGAGATGGTGGAGCAAGGTTTTGGCCCCATATTTACGGGCATTGAAGATCCCGAGGATTGGTTAGCAAATTTTGAGTTATGGATGTTGTCGATGTGTATGTCGACATTTGCAAAAGGTTACAGACGGTGCCGCTGTTGATGCGAGGATGAGCCAAGGTGTGGTTCGATGGTTTAAAGAGCAGTGATCGATAATCATGGCAAAGGTTGTAGAGTCAGTTTGTGGAGTGGTTTGAGAGGTGATTACGGCAGAAAAAGCTGGTACAAGGCTGAAGGCGGCACACCAAGATGTAAGTAAAGATCTCTCTATTTTCATTGAGCAATTTGAAGTCTGTTGGAAGTAGTGAGAGATTGCTACAGGGGTCAAAAGCAATCAATCTTTAAAGTTGTCAAAGCTGTTAGAGTGCTTGCATCCGAGGATAAGAGAAAAGGTTGAAGATGGTGCAGATACCTATCAAGACATAGTCTATCTGGAAAAGATAAAGAGCAGAAAGGTGAAGCGGAAGTTGGAGCTAGGCATGTTAAAGCTAGCAGATTATATGCCTATTGCAGAGGTAGCGAAGTGCTCTTTAGTTTGACCCAAGGTGATTCCAATTGTTCAAAATGCAGAGCCTATAGAGGTAAGAACTACTATTGGTTATGTTCCTTGGAGGTTTCCAGTTTGTGATGTGCATGTGCCAAGGGTGGAAGAGCTTGTCAACGAGGAGAAGCTCCATATCGAGGTGAACCAAGATGCAAAAGCAGTAGCAGATGTGGAGGTTCCGGTACGGATTGAAGAGGTAAAGCATGTTCTTGTGGAGAGTTTGCATGAAAAGGTAGCAGATTGAAATCGAGATGCAGATACCGAGGGTTCAGAGGCTCATGAAGAAATTTTGCAAAGCGGTGAAGATGGTCAAGCTTTTGTGGAGCAGCAAGCAGAAGGAGATGCAAATCCGGAGTCGGTATATGATGTCGGTGATGATGATGATACAAGCTCGATTAGCTGGGAGACAAGCGGGGAGAATAGAGCGGATGAATCCACATCCTATGACGAAGAGACGGAATCTGATGAACCTGAATTGTTAAAGGTAAAGCTGCCCCCTTATATGTTTGATGATATGGTAGTAGCCCATGTGCAAGAAGAGCAGGGAACAGAGCAAGCCGAGATGCTTGATGAAAGCCAAGTGGTGCGGTCTAGACCTACCGATGATGATATGCAAGTGAAGGTGGTGTGTGGGGCCATGCTAATGGCTGTGCTGATGAAAGTAGCGGTAGAATGTGCCATAGTGATGCAACATGTGCAAAATTTTTCCAAGAGTGATAGAGCAATAGTGTCTATGGAGGAAGTTGAGGTGGATGCAGTAGAGAACGAGTTTCTCTCTTCCATAGAGGAGCATGATGCAACGGCAGAAGAGGTGATTGAAGAGTAGGTGGTTGAATTTGATGAGTAGATGGTGTTGATTGACCTTGAAGGGCCGGTATACGAGGAAGGGCTCGATGATGCTGGAACGGAGTGTGCGGCCAAAGAGGAGGTTGTGATGCCAAAGATAGTGGAGATTCCAATGCGGTTGATATGCCCAAGGGTGGAGAAAGAAGAATTTCAAGCAGTGGCTTTGCTTCCAGTGAAGGTATGTAAATTATGCTTGATGAAAAAGATGGTAGATACAGCTATGCGGTGGCTAGCTCACCAGGTGCAGGGTTCTATGGTGAAGTCCTCCACTTTATTTGGTCAGGAGGGAGGGTCAGACATGTGTTGGATCTTGGTGTCATGTACATGTTTTTTTGATGATGATATGCTTGATGTTCCTTGGTATGGAGTAGACAGGTTGCAAAGGAATGCATGGAGTGCAGAAGGTAGGCTATGGGCAGCCTACACACATGTTTTTTTGATGATGATATGCTTGATGTTCCTTGGTATGGAGTAGACAGGTTGCAAAGGAATGCATACACACATGGTGGTCTAGGTGCTGGTGTACGACACTCTAATGAGTAGTTACAAATGGCTGAAAGGTATCAAAGGTAGGTGTTTGATCTAGGCAGAGGCTATGTGATGTAGGGGGTGGGGCAACCCATTTGAAGGTTTGACAGTAGGATGCAATAAAACGATGTAAATATGGTTTTCATTTTCTCATAGTGTGTGCCAGGTTTTGCAGTTAGCAGTGGAATAAAAGCTTTTGTGGTTGAGCATTAATGCTCAACTAGGGGGTGGGCAATGATGGTGCAACCAAAGCGTGTCAACTCTAGAAGGTGGCATGGGCAGATATATGCAGGCAAGTAGAAGCATGGTAGAGGGCTGGAGAAGCTCTAGTAAAATCATGGGATGACAGGTAGCAATGGAATTGTATGACTGATGTGGCCTATAGGCCAAGGAAGGCTCCATGAGGGGATAATTTGGGTAGCAGATGAAGGAGATACAAAGTGCAACTTTTGGGTCCAGGAATGTAGAGCTTAAAGTGTTGAGGGAGCAGGTCCAGACGGCTCATCAAACCGAGCTACGGATCCCAAGTTATTGAAGGTTGAAGTTTCAATGGATTGCAGATTCTTGCCGGGCAGGGCAGCTGGGGATAGGTGGTTCAAGTGGAAGTCAAGGTACAGGTGTGTAGAGCTCAATTTATGGATCCTACCCGTCTTTTCAGATTGCAAAACCGAGCCATGGATTGCATTTTATGGACAGTTGAATTTTTTTCGGGGGCCGGGTCTGAGCCCACTTGCTCGCATTGGATTTAGTCGGAGTCAACGGCATACGAATCGGAAGCCAGAGCGTGGAGTAATGATCGATCAAAGTTGACAGTAGATAATGGAAGGGCAACTACAGATGATTTTTTTTCGTTTTGAAGGCCTTGGTTCGAGGGTGCCGAGGGATCAAGATGCAGAGATGGCAAGTGTAGTTGGAGTCAGGAAGGTGGAGTTTCAGTGAGTTTTTACTGCTTGGAAATCGGGTCCGGGGGCAGTAGAGTAAATCCGGGGAAAGAAGGATAAAAGAAGTGTTTTATATATATATGTTTTAGAAGGCTTTCATGGAACTTAAGGGCAAGGGCGCTGGAAGCTGCCACGTGGTCAGAGCTTATCCCACATGCGCAATGGAAAGCTGGGGGGACACGCTATATAGTGTGGGTTGTGAGCCCTCATTAGTACACAAGGGAAAGTGCAGAGCTTGTGAGCTCTTGGCTATGGTGCGAGGGTGGCGGCCCTACTACGCACTGGGTGGGGTGGAGCTGGTGGTGGTTTTGGCAAAGCGAGGTGGCACCAGGGGCAGCGTGCCCACGTGTGAGGAAGGCAAAGGCCGTTTCTCCTTGATGACATGGTAGGCCCGCGCTAGCGGTGAGTCCCGTGGCCCTTGGGGCCCCAAAGTTTTGAAGGAAAGAGGGAGGGCAATAGCGACCTCGCTATTGCCTCCCCCCCTCATGGAAGAAGTTGATCCTGTGGCGGTGAAGGGAAGGAGAGGTAGAGAACGTCCAGAGATCTAGCAAGGGGAAGTGGAGAATAGAGATCAAGCCAAAGCAAGAGAGAGAATTCAATGGCCCCAAGAGGAGCAAGTGGGGCGGCCAAATTGAGTGGACAAGGAGTCAAGATGTGTACACCATGCAATTGTTTCCAAAATGAACTATGCCAGGTGCAAGCAATGCAAAACAAATTCCAAAAAGAAAGTGAAGTGCACGACATGAAAGCTCACCTCTTATTTCTTTTTTAAGTCTCCTAGACACATCCTTATAAAAGGAGGTATACGTTCATTTTTTGGGGTCTTTGACCAATGTAAAATTTTTTGCCCGAGAGTGTGATTGAAAGTTGCAAGCCTATGTAGTGCAAAACTTACCATTGGAGTTGCATACTCGATTGTACTATTATTCCCCTATGCAATAATACCACATATTGGCTCCTATTTCTTTTGTTGCTTCTCCCCATCCCCCTCCTTTTCTCTCGCTCTTTGTGTATTGGCCAGTGCTTGCAGAGGGTTTGCCTGCAGCTTGAAGGGTGTTACCAAGAGGGCAGAATTGGGGTGTTTTGTGAGTCGAAAAGGGCGAGTTAAGCAGGATGGGTGCATTTGTGCTGCAAGGTATGAGATAGTTGTTTTGTGTGCTAAAGTGGATTTGTTAGTGCAAACTAGTCAATTTGAAGGTGTTATTTGAGAGGTTATGGGTGCTGTAGAATCCTTGGGCCATAGAGAGGCAGATATTTGGTGTGTTGGGTGTGTTCCCTGTTCCACCTCTGCAGCGTGAGCATCGTGGAGCATGCCCACTCCTCACCCAAAACTCCTCACTATGTCCCAAATCAAGTTGTTGTCTCCTGAGGCGTCTGACATGCAAGGTGGGCTGACAAATACACAACACAAGTGAAGTGGTCCGAGAAATACCTGTGATGGATGTAGTTGCCACCACTATAGTGAGTGTGTGACGAGCATAAAGTTCATCCATGGATACCCATTGAGATAGTGCAATGTAAGAGCATTTGACACTATCCACAAGTGCCACCATAGCCAAAGGGTCCTTGGACTATGTATCTTGACAGTTGTGCGGGCCTTAGTGACACAAGAGTGTCACAAAAAATTCTAAAGCACTTGAGTACGTGAGGGAAGATCGATGTCGCTGAAGTAGGTTTTCGCAATGATGACTGCACAATATCTGGATCTAGACGTTCTAAGGAAGCATCCCACCACCGAAGGATCAGGCTTTGAAGCTAGCGTAGGGTCCCCACACATGCCTCCATGCAAACTCCAGAGGATGCTCCAAGAGCAAGCAAGGGAAATCCACTCGAAGAAATGAGGCGACTAAGTTGCATCGATGGGCTATTGAAATGCTCCAAAGCTGGCGCTACCATGTGAGACTTATGAAAGGCACCCATTGTGGGGGGTGTGACCTGGCTAGCGTGTGACATCTCTTCTAGCGGGACTCTAGATGCTGAGGAAGAAGAAGTATTACCCTCATACGATGATACATGCATGTGAACATCCTCAGACTCCTCAATCGTACGGAGAGTAGTGGGATCTTGTGACACATCCACACATAATCTTTCTCTATAGTGTTGCTTGCGTTCTTGAGCTTTCTCTTAATTTTCTTCCGCAAGATCAATCACCTCCGCATCTCGAACTTTGTGGACGGGGTCTTTGTGATGTCTATCGTGCTTTTGAGACCTTCATGAATGTGAACCCATGCATAGTTAGGAAAATGAGTGTTAGAATAATTACTGATTGAATCAAAAGACATAAAGGCTCCAAAACTCAATCACGCTCTAACTCTCGAATAAAGTGAACTAAAAAAAAGGGTTATATATTGTCTCCCTAATGTAATCTAAAAAGTTGTAAATCTTGATAAAATCACACCAATCAAATTATAGAAAATTAATTTATATTATATTTTAATTATCTTTTGAGTAAGATGACTTTTGTTAAGTGAATTTGTTTTTGGAAAGAAAGCATAATGCTTAAGTTCTCATCCAATAATAATTTAAATAAATAGAAATTTCATAATAATCATAATATTATAAAATAACAAAATAAATAATAAATAGAAATTAATTTACACTTTAATAATTATGCTATATTATCTATATATTTTAGTCATTTGTAAAATTTGTTAAAGTTAGAGATAAATGGCGTGGCTCTTGAGGTGGCCATGCATGGATGACATGGTCGTCTATGTGGGTGATGTGGATGATTGATGACATGGAATGAAAAGGTGGCAAGATGATGTGGCAATCAAGATTCTCCTCATTTGCCATGTCATTATGTGACATGGAAAAATGGTGACATAGAATGTTTAGGTGGCAAAAACGTAGATGGTGAGTTAGAGAGTTGGTGATGTGGCATGCGTAGTGGATTGTCACTACAAGAGGTTGTGTGCTCTTGTGACGCTGTTAGCGACGGAAATACACTGGGTTTTTATAACCCCCGGCGTCGCTAAAAGCGTCGCTAATAGCGTCGTTACGAGAGCGTCGCTATATGCGTCGCTATATAGAGACGCTCATAGCGACGGTCAAAGCGACGGTTATAGCGACGTTTACACAGAAGTCTATAGCAACGCTTATAGCAACGCTCCAGAGCCATAAATAGCGACGGTTATAGCGACGCCCGAGAGATTTTTTTTTTGGTGACAGGGCATTGAATGCCCTGCCACCCATCAACCATATTGTACTTGATTCACTTTTTAAAAAAAGTGCAAGGGTAGATAATAGACCCAAAATAGTCACCCACAAGACGCATTGTTTGCAAAATTGACAAGCGTAAAATTGACAATTGTACACATCATAGGCAAAATGAATTGATTGGCAAATGTAATAATGACAATTGTACAACATCATAGGCATAAAGAATTGATTGGCAAAATGAACTGCGATGACAAATGTAATAATATACATGGTTCAAAAAGACGTATAAAATCCATCTCATGATACATAAGCTATGAGAAACCCTAAACTAATGCTATCTAGCTACGGCTAAACTGACGTCGTCTAGTCAGACGTCTCATCGCGTCCAAGCGGCGTATCTGTCAGATTCTGCAAAAAAAGACAATAAGACAGCTTTCAGTAAGTATAAACATATAACGACATTTATAAAACAATACAAAAAATAGAAAAGAGTAAACCCTAATACTAACCATGCCGCTGCGAGAACTGAGAATGTCTATCAGGGCGTTTAAGCCCTTCCTGCTTGCGTACTCGCGCTCATACGGTGTGGGATCACGTCCTGTCATCGACCACTGTCAAAACATACAAAGATTTCATTATGTTAGAATTAAAAAACTCATAAACCCTAAACTATCGAACATAAAGAGCAATGCGAAAACACTTACAAAATCTGCCTCAATTGATGCCCATCCACCGCTCCCCAAGTGGTGTGAGCTCCCTGCCTCTACTCGCGCTCTGGCTGCATCCTTTTGTTGCTTCCACTTGTCGGGATTCTCGCGCGCTGCTTTCTTCGCATTCTTCCAATCTTCTTTGGCCAGCCAATCTGGCCTGTTCCACCCATGCTTGATTGCTTTTTGCACTTCGGAACGCTTGTGTTTGCAGTATTCGCGCATTCGAATCTTCATCAAGTCTTCATTGAAGCGCTGATCCCGTTTTGGAACGGGAAACTCATCATGAAGTATGCTGATGACTCTGTCTTTTAAATCACTTGGTACTTCACTCCATTTATTTAGTATGTAGTGTCTAAACAGCTGAGAGCAAAGACCACGCATGCGCGAGATCACCTTCTTGCCGTCATCATCCATGATGATGCCGCCATTGAAGTCGACGAAGTAAGGCAAGCCCTCTGGCCGGTGATGCGTGAACCTGGGTGTCCCGGCAGGGGTCTCTAGCAGCGTGTCGATGGGGGTACGGACGTCAGGTGTCTCCACCGGCGTCTGGGCCTCGAAGCGAGGAGTGTCGAGTGGGGTGGCTCTTGGCGGAGTAGGTAGAGGTGTGTAGCTGCTAGGAACAGTCAGCCGCGCAAAACCTGGCGTAGATGGCGATGCTGTGGCTGGTGTGGGGGCGGGCAAAGAAGGGGAGGGTAAAGAGCCTCGTCGAGCACGAGGTGGTGTGGAGGCATCGGCGGCGGAATCCCCACAACAACCTCCATCGCCACCACTAGAGCGCCGGTGTCTAGACGAGTGTGAAGATCGTCTCGTCGACACCGAAGCTTCGGAGCGCGCCGAATGCTCCGAAAGAGAGGGAGATGCGGATGGAGTAGGAACGCGCGATGATGCGCCAGAGCGATGACGCTCCACGTACCACTGTCTCTGTTGCGGTGACAAAGAAGAAAGAAACTCCTCATCATCCATACCTGCATTAAACACACGAATATTTAAACTTAATATTGAATGAATAGAGTAGACAATTACGCAAAGACCATTAAATACAATGACTTAATGACGCATATAAATACAATGAGGCAATGAATTGAGTGATAGAAGAGGCAAGTCGAAAACTCAGAATTTTCAATCAAAAGATGTGAGCGCGAGTAGAAAAGAGCGTTATACACCATGGAAGGTACTTAGAGAGCCAGAGCTTTTACAACATGGAGCAAAATTGTTCAAATACAATATTTGTGGCTTTAAGAGATCTCTCTCTCATCCTCGCATAACTCAGCATAACTTCCTATATCTATATAGAGCTCTCCGTTTAAACACATATCCTCTGTTTCATTTTGTAGCTCCTCTGCATGCACCCCATATAGAGTAGTAGCATCTTGATGCTCGTCTGGCACCACCGCAGCGGCTTCTAATTGACCATCTTAATCTCTGATCTCCTCCATTGATGTCATTGTGATTGGCACATGGTAGCCTTCATACGTCCTTGCACTACGAGGGGCTACCTCTATGACGTACCACCAGCTTGATGTAGACTTTGTAGGATGAAATATTACCTGCCAGAGCCACATAAAGAATGCAGTCATTAGGACAAGCGTGGATAGAATTGTAATCCATCCCCAAGTTTCGCAAAATCTTTCTTGCTTCATCTCGGGAATCTGGCATCACATTGTCAGCTGGTAGTATGTGCTCTTTAAGCAATCTACACAACATAAAAATACGATACAGTCGTGTAAAAATCTATCAGATCATTATACATTTAGAGTTTTATTAAAGTAAACTAATTGTAATAGATCACCTGAAAAGCGCTGTGACGCTAGTGTCACTCCATCCAAACTTTGCCTGCATGTTGAGAAGAACCAGGAGTGCTTTCAATCTAGACATACGTGCTCCATTATACAATGGCGTATCAGCTTCACTTTTCATATCATCATAGATAAGCCTTTCTGAATCCATGATCGTCTCGATCATTTCATCAAACTCAGGCTCAAACATTGCCTCGTTGGGAATGTGCTCTGCATGATCATCCCTCGAGCTGTCAAAGGCTACATCTTGTGGCCTCACATATGCTGCTTGACCAAAGCGCCTGCGAACACGTCTATTGGGTTGCAAGATTTCTGCTTGTTGGCCAGCGTCAGAGTCCGACGAGTTATAATTGGCAACAACTCGATCTATAATAGATGGATCGAACTCGCCAAATTCGCGAACGTGCTGCAAAGAAACACGTCTTGTCCGTCGCACAGCATGCTTGCATTGATTACAAGGACATAAGACCCTCGTTGAGAGATAGGTGTTTCGGTTGGACGGTCCCACATCCTCGTCACTACTCATAATGAGGATAAAAATCTTATAACCTGGACAACAAATTTAATATTCTATTGGCATTCTTCGTCTTATCTCTCTCTCTCTCCCTCTCTCTCTCTCTCTCTCTCTCTCTCTCTCTCTCTCTCTCTCTCTCTCTCTACCTCACATTCTCTAGTCATGTCCAATCCCCGCACACCTCGGTCTAGAGGTGCACGGAGATTAGAACCATCGGGTTATAATCTCGTCTTTATTGGTCAATACCTATATTTGTGGGTACAAGAAATCTACAGACCCACGTCTACATGATACTGCATGTAGTGGACAAAACCCCTTTGGCTCTTCTCTAGCTGTAGCACTTCATAGCATCTTAACATCTTTTCACAGTAGATCTTTTCACTGTTCGTCTAACTCTAAACCCTAAACCGTAAGTAATTCTTGCGTGGACTCGATCTAACGTAAATAAGCGTAAATCTAAATAAACATAAATCTAACTAAAAATAAACCTAAATCTAATTTAACGTAAGTCTACATCTAACCTAATCTTTAACGTCTTTTGGGATAGTTTCCTACGACGTTAAAACTCTCTTCTTCTTGTGTGTGTGTGTGTGTGTGTGTGGGTAAACCTAAATAAACCTAAGTCTAATCTAATATAACATAAATCTAAATCTAACATAAATTATGTTATATTAAAAACAAAGAACTAAACTAACAGGGATTATAAGAACCTTTAAACTGATTTAACACATAATTTTTCACATAACTCGGCAAGAGTTGGCATTCTCATCACTAAAGATGTGAGAGTTAACTTCCAGCGGTGACGCTGCCTCATCTCCATCCACATCTAACGACAGCAATTGGCCCTTTGGACCGTTCTTGCTCTTGTTACTAACTTTGAAGTTGCTGTTGAATGACTAGAGGTTGTCTAGATGGTCATTGTTGGGGATGTAGTGACTCTTGCCGCCCTGAAGATCCACCTTCTTCCCTATCTTTTGAAGACATTTCACCAGTACTTTTGGATCGACGGAGCCCACCATGAGTGAAGGCAGCAATACCCTATATTCCATTGAGGGCTTTCTTCACCCGCTTCATGCAGGCATCGCAGTCTATGGAGACCTAAATCTAATTTAATATAACGTAAATCTAAATCTAGTGTAAATAAACGTAAATCTAACTAAAAATAAACCTAAATCTAATCTAATTTAACTTAAATAAACCTAAATCTAATTTAACTTAAGTCTACATCTAACCTAATCTTTAACGTCTTTTATGATAGTTTCCTACGACGTTATAACTCTCTTCTTCTTGTGTGTGTGCACGTGTGTGGATGTGTGTGCCAATAAAAAGAGATAAATGGTATAATCTTTCTATCACCCATGCCAAGTATGATAGATTGGTTATGCCATTTCCCTCTTGAATAATAGGTCTTGAGTTCAACTCCTCGTCGGCTAGATCTTTAGGTCTTTTAATTTTAATTAGTTTCCTACGACGTTAAATTAGTTTCTCTCTCTTTCTCTCTCAATGTGTGTGCGTTTTTTTGTTTATGCATGTTTTCTCTCTCTTTTCCTCTCTCAATGTGTGCGTTTTTTGTTTATGCATGTTCTCTCTCTCTTTTCCTCTCTCAATGTGTGCGTTTTTTGTTTATGCATGCTCTCTCTCTCTTTTCCTCTCTCAATGTGTCTGTGCATTCTTTGTTTATGTATGTGTGTGTGCGTTTTTGTTTATGTTTGTACTCTTTCTCTCTCTCTCTCTCTCTCTCTCTCTCTCTCTCTCTCTCTCTCTCAAAAACACTATGTGTGTGTGTGTGTGTGTGTGAGAGAGAGAGAGAGAGAGGGAGAGAGAAAGAGGGGAAGGGAACATGAGAGTGAGGAGAGGGAAGGAGCATACCTGGCTCTCCTTCCTCTCCTCGTGTGTGTGTGTGTGTGTGTGTTTGTGTGTGTGTGTGGAGAAGAAAGACAGAGAGAGAGAGAGAGAGAGCGTTACCTGCTCCTTGCTTGAGGGCGCCGAAAAACGCAGATCTGAGATCTGAGTTTTTGAGTGCTCTCTGTTATTTTTTTTAGCCCATCTGGCGTTGCTATGAGCGTCGCAAATTTACTTGTAAATTTGCGACGCTCATAGCGACGCCGGGAATTTTTTTTTTTTTTAGCGTCACTGTGTGAGCGTCGCTAATATGAATAGCCTCTTGTAGTGTGTGAGGTGGTGAGTGATGTGGCAAGCCATGCAAGTACCATAGACAAGTGGTACATGAGGTGGCAGATGACATGGCATCTAATGTGAGGTGGCATGCAAGGTGGCAGTTGAGGGTGGTGGATGAGATGGCATTTAGGGTGACGTGCAAGCCAAGTGTAAGGTCAAACTTTTGACTAAGGTGATGTGGAAGGTGACATGGGGTGATGACATGGACTTTTGGTGATGTGGTAGTCTCCTTGTATGAGGTGGAATAGACAGTAGGAGACCAAACTATGGTATATGGACAAGTGTCAAAATTTATAGGCTTGACACTTTACCAAACCTAAGGAGGCACACCATAAGTGAATTTTGCAAATGGAAAAAAATAAAATAGTGGAGAAGTGCCTTTCTCTAACTCAAATTGATTGGAATGTTTTTCCATGAATACTTTATGATGAAAGTCATAAGATACATGATAATCAAATTGAGTGGCATTGTACATTATTTATTAGAATTGTTTAAAAAACTCCCTCAAGATCCTTTGAGCAATCTTTGTTATTTTACGAGCTATATCTAAAAAAAATTAATTATTAAAGATTCTACTTTTTTCCATGGTCACATTCTTTGGGTCATAATCTATCAAATGATTGTTGGATCCCGAAGGGGCCACTGTATGTACAACCTATACATCGCATGTGTTCAAGGACTATTTATAAAACCCCATAGTTGTGTGAATTTTTCATCAATAAAAGGGAGCCTTTTCTTATTCAATCTGTAAATCTTTTTTAAGGTCATTTTTTGAACATCCTTCTGTATGTGAAAATGTGAGAAAATACAGAATAAAATATCCCCTACTATTGAACCCACGTGATAGGCATTTTGTAAATTGTAGTCACTCCCCCGATGTTGAATCATGCAATAATCTATACCTCATTAGAGATGTCGTGTAAAAAGTTAAGGCTTTTCTAAACAACAGTTCTAACAAAGAAACCTAAATAAGAATTACATAGAGACCCAAAAAATTATTAAAAAATCAAGTTAAATTACTTGTCAAGTGAATAATCAATATACAAATGGGCAGGCTAAGCAAAGAAATACATATAAAGATATAGACAATTGTTCATCAACCTTGCAATGTTTTGATAGTGTGTGATGGGATGGACTAGAGTAGTTCTTGCACACTAAATTTCCATTTTGGTTTGAAAATTGAAGATAAAAAATTTCTATGTATTTTGTGTGGTCACAAAATCTTGCTTGTAGAAAGTACGTGCAAGCAAGTCAAATATACATAACAGTGCAAAAAAAAAAAATGGTTTTTGGTAATTTTGCCGAGGGAAAGTGTTGAAAGTGTGTACACCTTATCATGCATGCATCCTGCAAATGTGTATAGATGGCATGAGAATGGGCTCTACATGGTAGACTCTAGTGTGTATCACGTAGGGAGGTATGGAAACTTCGTTTTGCTATGCAATTGTGAGCAGGTGAGTGTAAACCTTCTTTACCCTTATTTGTTCAATGTAACATAATACCAATGTCACTCACTTTGAACTTCTCTTCTATAAGTCATCTATATCCCATCAATCCATCAACCAAAACTTTTGTTCATAGTTCTCGCAACACCTCGGGAAGAACCAGTTTTGCCTCTAATGATGTGGAGACCGTCTTCGACCCTCTCCCACCTATTACTTTGGATAAGGGGGAGAGCGGGGAGAGAGAAGAGAGAGAGAGAGAGATATCAATGATTGCAGTCCCAATCCCACCAACGCAGTGAGGATGATTTACATGATGATGATGACTAGATGGAAGATGATGAGTTTGAAGGTGATGAATCTAGCACATAACAACAATTCAATTTCTCTCTTTATTGATTTAGGAGCCACGGGTTTAGATTTAGATCAAGCTACTTGTATAGATCTTTTGAAAGATGATTTATAAACATTTTTATATTTTATTTCATGATTTTTTTTTGTCATGTCGCCCATTCATCTCTCTCTCTCTCTCTCTCTCTCTCTCTCTCTCTCTCTCTCTCTCTCTCTCTCTCTCCCCCCCTCCTCTCAATCTCTATTTTTATCAAGCATGATAATTTATGTTAATCAAGTGAGTGTGATTAATTTAACGATAAAATATCTATTAGTTTTTGATACATTTTTTCATGAAAAATAACAAATGCATGCCTTGTAATTATGTTTTTACAAAAATAGAACAAAGTACTTAAATTTGCATATTTTGGCTCTAAATCATTGTGTGATAATGCTAGAAGTAATAACAATGGTTATAATCTCTCTCCGTTCTAACATCCACCTTCACACATTTTCTTTCGTTTTGTTCTAAAGAGTTATGGGTGCAAGTAGCATTTTGTGTTGTGTGCAATGCGAGAATACTTTTGCTATTACAAACTACTTTGAAGAAGCACTCCTCTATTGTGCTCCTTTTCCAACACCTGTACATAGAAAGAGAGCTTGTTTTGCCACCACTGAGTAAAGCCTTTCAAAATGAGTTCAGAATATGCAACAAATGCATGGATGTAGTCTCTCAGGTGAATTAATGCATGCGTGGTATTTCGGGGAATAGAGAGAGCCTCTTCTATTTCATACAAGATGCATGTTTTACTTGCAGGAAAAAAATTATGATAGAGGAGTCACATGCCTTGTGCAACCTAATTTATCCAAATAACCGTTGTGTCATGTTTGAAACTCATTTTTTGTCCATTTTTTTTAAAATTTAAAATGATATTTTAAAAAAATTTCACAAGCAAAACAGAGGGAAATACCCAAATTTGAATGTTTTAGCACCAAGCGGCGATCGATAATACATGCATGAATAATCGTGGTAATGTACAAAATAATAAACACGGTAATGCTTGCGGTAATATTCAAACTGCAAAAAAAAGTCCTCTCATCCCCCTCTCTCTTCTTTGGTCATCCCATTTTGGACTCTCTCTCTCTCTACAAAACATGGTAAAAGGCCACGGTAACAGTTTTCATAGTGTATATTAATCACCCTAAGATTCTTGATACCAATTTTAGATTTTAGGGATGATAAATTAGAGAACCATTCATGGCATTGGCATTCGAGGTTACACCCCTAAGGTGTCTTTTCCACATGGTTCCGTGTGACCTATGAATCCTAGTAGAAATGAGATAAGCTCTATGGGACAAAACCCATCCCAACAAGAAAGATCCTGAGATGGATGAGCATTTAGTATGCCATTGCACTGCTTATTATGAGCTCCTATGACAATTTCACTATCTCTTTAAATAGCAGTTTGAACCACTTTGTCAAATCATGGACTTCACATACCAAACATTGCATGGGAATCTTTCTACTAGGGATATGGCAATTTAGATAGAGACCCTTGAGAAGCACAAAAGCAACACAAAAAGAACTTGCCTAGAGAGAGCTTAAGGATTTCTTCACAAGCACCACTAAGGATGGTTCTAATCGATAGTACAATTTACCCCCCTCCAAAGGATGTATTTCTTGATTGGTCAATCCAACTTGGTCATTCAAGGTGCTTGATACCATGGACATCTATGCGTGCGCGGCTTGTGCACTTGAGGATACAAGGTATCATCACTTGAGGCAAGGTGAGACTTCCCAAACTTTTCACCATGAAGAACATTGATGATATACTATACCGGCTTATGTGAGAGTTCATGATGTGCCCCCCCCCCCCCCCCCCCCCCCTTCCCCCGAAAAAAATAAATAAAAATGTGTGTCCTACTCATTGCCATAACCCCATTCTAAAATTTATAAAAATACAAGCATGGTATGCCATATTGATTTTATTACCTTTCCTACAAGAGTTTTAGGATCTAGGATGTTTTCTTTCATGCTTTATCTAGGATTTTCTCTTTTATGATTTACAATTTGTAACAAGAAAAGCGTGCTACTTTTCTACTAGTTTCAATACCTTTCCTACCATAATTTTAGGATCTAGGATGTTTTCTTTTATGCTTTATCTAGGACCCTTTCATGCTTTATCTCAGATGATTGTATCACACGCAATACAATTGTAAATTTTGGTCTCATAGGTCATTTTTTCATTTTAAAGATGTGAACATAACATCGGGGGGGGGGGGGGTTCCACCTTTATGTATGTAAGTATACTATAAGAGTTCATCAGGAGGGATTTTTTATTTCGAAAATTTTGGGTAAATTTACATAAATATATTTAAATAAGGGGTTTTTTAGTTGCACTTACCCGTAAGTTCATAAAGAAAGAGGGGTTGTTTCATTAGTTCAAGATTCACAGATAAGGGGTTTTTTAAATACCCTTTGAACGCACGTTGTATAGATGGTTTACATATAGTGAACCCCCCGAGCATAACATGTTGTCCGTGATAGGCATACTGTCAATAACGTTGTCTCTTAGAATGTGTTGATTGTAAGATATGTCCAGCATGGTTGTGGAAAGAAAGAGTTGTGTTGATAGGCATCATATCAATAATGTTTTCTCTTGGAATGTAGGATATGTCCAACATGTCTTTTTTGACTACATGAAATGTGAGGATCTCTTGCTGCACGAAGTCTCTCAAGGTCCTCTTATAAGAGGATATTCCTAGCAAGGGCTGGTTGAGGAAGCTCTAAACTATTTTTGTTGGATGCACCAAGAGGGCACCTCCCCACCCGCCATCACGTTTTTTACTGTGCTCAATGCGTGTCTAGTCACTCAAGTCTACTAGGTGAGGACCAAATGGTTCATTGTGTGCTATTCGACCACATATGAAGTGAGGGTTTCTTGGTGGATGAAGTCTATTGGTATGCTCTTATAGGAGTATATACCCAGCAAGTGTTGGTCGAGGAAGCTCTGAGATGTTTTTTTGGATGCAATAGGAGGGCACCTTATAACCTCACATCACTTTCTTGGGTGTGCTCAATGCATGTAGTCACTTAGGTCTACTAGATGAGGGGCTTTATGCTTTTTGATAGCATGAGGATAAAATATGGAATTATGATATAGGAGAGCACTACCTTTTGGATGGGATGGGCGTTTTTCTTCCTCTTTCTATCTTACCCTCTTTCTTCTCTCTTACACCTGGAGCTTGACATAGGAAGAAGCTAGCCAATTTGATGCACTTCATGATTGTACTTTCATGACCATATATATAGATGTGCATACATACCCCATAACAGTACAGCTCTATCTCCCCTCTTACACCATGTATCTTGTCTCCTAGCCTCCCATAGATCACCCCTTACCACATGACCACATTTTGTTACTTTGTACTTTTGTCCTTTCTCTATCAATGGAGGACACAAACATGTATATTTGATTTGTCTCATTAGTCAAATTTGACCTCTAATAGACATAGAAAGATCTCTCTCTCTCTCTCTCTCTCTCTCTCTCTCTCTCTCTCTCTCTCTCTCCATGTGTGTGTGTGTGTGTGTGTAGCTATTTTCACTTAAATAATAAGACATATTTGAACTTTAACATTCAAAATATAGCTGTCTTTAGAGAAAGAGTAATGATAAGTACAAAAACAACTTAGTCTTAGATTTATCTTTATACAATTCTTATAAAAATGAAGCCTCATTCTAGTATACAGATATCAGAAGTACTTCCCCAACAGTAGGTGTAAGTGTAATCATGTGCAGACACTTGCTTTAAGCCAAAAAACTTCCAAGATAAGATATAGTCCTTACCTGCATCCATCCAAACAAGACAACATATATGTTAGCCTTGGATGTGTTTTACAGGTATCAATGGACTATACAAGTTTTTATCCATGTCCATCTTACAAGTTTTTTAACTTAAAAGCACTGTCCAAAGTACTCATGTGTTCTAGATTTTATGTAAAAATGTTTTATTATCCCAAAGATTATCTTTCTCAATATCTTTATCATCATAATAGCATACATATTATTCTTATCAGAAGGCCACTTATACCCCTTTCTATCCAAGTGTCTTAACCCCTATAACAACTTAACAGTCTTTTGAGTTTTACTTTATCAGATTATTCAAGCTCCACTTCCTGTTTCTTTTTAAGTACATGAAGCCATAAAGTACCAAAAACCTTTGGATCTCTAAAAATTCCATTAATTGTTTTAAGAGTATCAAACTTGTTTCTGTTATCAAGACAGACTTTGAATAGTATATGCTCATCTAGGGTTTATGGAATCCAACCTCCCTAAGCTTGCATGCCAAATGGGAAAAATATACTAATTACACTCCTCTTAGTTTCAAAAAAAAAATATTGTGCCTAATTGATTAGCATACCAAGTGGCAACCCCCTAATATAAATGTGATATTCAGCCAGAAGGAAGGTCAAACCATGAAGCATAAAGAACAGTCACCCTTTGGGGCTATTTTCATAACCTATACAAGCATTGTAGAGCTCTATTAGTAGAGTTCTAATAGGCATCATCATGCACCAAAGTTGCCGTCATATAGCAGGTTTCCTCAGAAATAATGTTACCGCATGGGTTCTCAAACCAAGCACTAATACATTTTTACCATCATGATTTATTACCCAAAAAAAACCTTCCTGATATGGTACTCTATTTAGGGAGAGCCAGTTTAAGACCAGTTTAACACTGCTCGACCTATATCATGTTAGAAGAAATAGCACTATGTAGACAACCAGTAACATCAAAATATCCAACAACAGTAAGCAACCGGGGCAGAACCCCCTATCCCCCAAGTTTTTTAAAGAACAATATGCATTTGCAGCAGTACATCTCACCAATTTATGAGTCTCTAGACTAGTGTTTTAACAAGGCAGGCGGCATCAACAAATACAAAACACCCCAATACCTTAGGTGATACCTTTTAAAAGAAAAAAAAACCAGTGAACTGTTTACGTAGAGCTACTCAAAATCGTAAAACAATAGCAAGATCAAATACCATAGTCTAACCATAAGTGTTATACCATACAACCATTAATGCGACACACTGTTAAGGATAGCCACCCACATAGTCGGCCTTACCATGCTAAGCATCAAGGTACACCAACCTGTAAGCCCTGGTGCTTATATCACCCCTAGACCAATATGTAAAAAGGAGAGAAAACCAAAATATCAAGCCCAGTATAAACAGTAACCGGCCTATGTAGCTCTCATTGTAAGCTCCATAATTGGTACAGTAGAGACTGAACACACACAGTCCTCACTTTTACGCAAAAAGAACACACACAAGTCTAAGTGAGAGGCAAAATCCACCCTCATCTCTTTAAATAGAAGAAGGTACATCACGATCACTCATGGTGTGTAGCACACAGAATCCATATCACACCAAGCATTGAGTACGCTAGGTGCCGCTCTTCCTGGGGAAACAAAAATGTAGCCACCTCTAATGAGGTATGGATCTGTACAACAGAGTAGCTCGCGCGCCATTAGCATGGCATGGTAAGTGAGGCACAGTTGTAGAGTAAGATTTAATAGCTGCCAACTAGAAGACCCCCAGCCATCATAAACCATTAGGGGTTCCATCCCATGGTGGATACAAGCCTAATGTAGCTATGCAAAATTTTAAGCCATAGTTGAAGTGGAAATATATAGCAAAGATGACAACAGTACTTGGGGTAGTATTCTTTTTTTAGGAAACAAACAGAAAGATAAGTACTAATGTGTGTGTGTATGTACCGGACCTGTCCCAGGCACCAAACACAATGGGTTGATAGTAGGAAGATAAGTACTAATGTGTGTGTGTGTACCCGCCCTGTCCTAGGCACCAAACACAATGGGTTGATAGTAGGCCCATTGTGAATGGGCCTACTACCTTATTAGAGATATGAGAATATCGTGGTTAAAGTGTAGCCCCGACCAGTCATTTTGAGAGAGTGACAATTTAATTTTATCAATGATGTCACATATTTTGAAACCATTAAGGCAATATTTGTGTATAAGTAACTTAATATCTTCCCAAGCAAGGAGGTAGTGGGAGGAGGAGTATATAATCAGGTAAAGCAGGCTGATACAAGTGCTAAGATCCGCTTTGGGGGGTCTATTATTGTTCCTCTTTATGAATTCAATAGGTGAACCTAGATCTCTTTTCCAAGAAAATCTTTGGTCATACTCTCCTACACAAGGTACATGAAGAGAAATAGAAAAGTTAAGGATTTGTACTGAAGTGCAAAAAAAGCCACTGGATGTAGTGAACCCTTGTCCATAAGTTGTTTCAATTTAAGCAATCAGGATATATATGATTGATCTCTCTTGACAAAGACCTATTGTTGAGGCTTAGTATGTCATACATATACCTGTAAGTATGTCTAAATAATGAAAGTATATCATATTTATCACCCATGGCTCTGAGAAACCATTTGTATTCAAAGAAGACTAGGTATGTATTACACATAAGCGGGGAGTAGGAGAAGCCCATGGGGATGCCTAGGCTTTGGATAAAACAATGTCCTCCAGAGAGAATGGTGCAGTTATCAAGTAACCACGATATGTTTAAACATAGCTTCTCTTCATTGAAGTGCAAGGGGCCCGGATGAGTGTGTTCTTTTTATCCATCTAGGTTTTTTGGATAGAGAAATGCGGAAGAAACCCTTCTTCCTAGCATTGATAAAAGATAATTTGATAACCTGTGACATGAAATCCTTAAGAACAAGATCTCATTCTAAGGGAATATTCTCATAGCATTGAGTAATATCTGTTGTAAAAAGATGAAAAATTTGTTTAGGGAGGTTAAGAGTAACCTCTGTAGAGTTTTTTGTTATCCAAAAGGGGTTGTAGTGTATCTACAGAAAGTTATAACAGATGTTTTGTTTGGAGGTGCAGACTAATTCAAATTCTGTTGGTATAAGGTCAAGACAAAGGGTAATATCTTTGGTAACATCCGTAAAGATGCTATTCGAGGAATTGGATATCCATTTGAGTTTATGTTTATGAATTTTATAGGTGGAAAAAAGTACTAGAGATTTAGTATCTTGAAGAGAATAACCCAAATTTCCTAAGTGTCTTGAGATATTATTGGTAACCTCTTGTAGGGATGTGTTAAGTATTGTGAGATCCTTCCCAGATACCCGAGAATGTGCTGTTTTCCAAACTAGGTTTTTTGCAAATCAGAGTGGGACAATTAGGGATATTATCCAATCCTTCTATGAACCAATGTGTTGATAGTTTTTGATTCAAGAGCGAATTGTGGTGTAATCCAAGAGCCATCTGTAAACAACCATTTACCAGGTACGTGTGAGATTTTTTTGGAAGAAATTGTTCCACCAATTTCGCTAAGTCTAGTAGGACTGTCTTCTTGAGTCGGAGAGAACTGACAAGGTCAATTAAGCAGCTAAGTAAAGCTGATAAAGTAAGATATGGGTTTTTTGGGAAAGTTAGGTAAGTGATTAAACCCTTTAGCCAGGATTTTCCGGACTGTGGTATTTTCAATGATTCGAAGATCACAAGTATAAACATGCATGCCATACGTATCAAAGTCTTTACAAAATGTGATAAACTTGTTATAGACACATTCATGAATGGAGTTGTGTCGAAGAAAATCATTACTATAGACCAAATTTTTAATAAGGTGTTGATACTTCCAGCCAATAAGTACCTTGTCAAGTAATTTGTGGTTACCAAAAAGTAAGTCAAAACACTCACAAAAAAGTGTCTTAGGGTGTATCCAATCGCGAAGCTCATTCTGAAAGAGACAGTGTTCGTAAATATAATCTTTGCGAGGAGTTTTCTGTTGAGATACTGCCTTCCACATGGGTTCACAAAAACTTGCATATTCATCAATGATTATAAGTCAAGAAGGTGCCTAATTGGGGTGTTTCCGCCTCTGCCTCTAGTGTAGCTATGAGAGGTTCCTCAATTAGAGGAAGAGCTAGGAGTTAGAAATGAAGTAAAAGAGTTGGGAGTAGTAAGAGAATTAGGTCATTTTAGTGAAGGGGAGTCATCATCCTCAATACAAGACTTGAGTAAGCTAGTGATAATGTTCACTCCTTTGTAATTAGCATAAGTGGTTAGATAAATCCCAGGTTCATTAGACTTTAGTTCCTTCAAGATATCCAGCATTAGCCCACGAAAGATGTTGAAAGCAATTTGAGCAATTACTATTTGTTTAGCTTGGCCGCCCAACCAAGAACAAATAAGATGAAAGTCCACTTGTTTTTTGGGAAAGAGTAGGTCCAGATGGTTGATGATAAACCAAATGGCATGATCAAACCACATGATGCTGGATTCACATGAAGCTTTAGGGTCAAGAAACTTTCAAGCACATTTAACATAGGGGCAAAAAACATTCTAGATAAATTTTGTGTCAAAATCTGGGTTACTTTTGGCAAATTCCATGTTTCCCTTTGTACAAATGTAGAGGCATGTATTGGAAGGACATTTAGGATGGTCGATGAGGTTGAGATGAAAGGGTAATTTTATGAGTTCCCCTTTGTCTAGGAACTGTCCACTTTTCAAAATTTTGAGTCTGCAGTCTTCAATAGTAGAGGCAGGGAGATTAGCTAGGTAAACCCAGGTTTCACTAAGAATAGGTGCTAGAAAAGCTTTGCTAGGAAGGACCCAGAGCTGATGATCCACCCGAAAAGATTCAATTTCTATTTGTCTAATAGGTAGGAAAGGCAAAACCTTGGAAATTTTTGGTACTATTTCTAAGAGGTTAGAGTCACTGAGGGAGCAAAGATTACTCTGAAATTCTTTGACAGCCTCAAGAGCCGCACTATCTGTACAAAAGATACCACCTTTCTGAGGGATAGTTGAAGTAGCCAAGGTACTGATAAAAGAAGGATTGAGGCCGCATAGGTTTTTAAAAAAGTTAGACAGTTCAGCCCCAGAAGGGGAAAACAGGGCAAGGTCTTGCTGCTATTGTATAGAGAGTATAGGTAGCTGGGCTGTGTACTCAAGAAATAAAATTAACACCATCTTTGGAATCCTTGTCCAAGGTAGACAAAATATTGACCCAATCATTGAAAGATAACATGTGCAAGATAGACATCTTTTTGTCTGTGTGGTAAGAGCCAAATCATATATTAGTTGAGAAGCATCCAAGCTGCCAATACATATGAGGACAAGAGATGTTGCCACAGAGAGGGGTTCAGAAGATGTGTCAGGACAACGGCAAGGCCGGACTAGACAAGGCCAAGGCCGGGCTAGGCAATGTGGAAAGGGAGTCCAACTAGGGCAAATGGCTAGGAGCCATGCTATATAGTGGGTGGTTGGGAGGTGGACTCCCAGGTTCTAGTTCCCTTTGTCTAACATTGGAATCAAGAGCAAGGTTCCTATTTTTGGGAATGGACAGGCGTGGTGTTGGAGAGCCACACAAAACTTTGCATGCTTTGCATGTCGGGGTCAAGAGCACCGTGGAGCTCATTCCCTATGAAGAGGACGACGAGGAAGACCGGCTGGGCAACCCCGCTTGTGAGAAGAAGGGGCCAAAACTCTTCCTGCTCTACGGAATTGCACCGGGCTACTGAGAAACTCACGACCCAAGGCTGAAGCCCGCTTTGCGCTATAGCAACCACCATTTCCCTCACAGGGCTCTCGCGCGCTACTGCTGCCGGCTATGGCATTTTTGGAGCTTTGAATTCACACTTAAAACACCTAAGGCCCTTGGCCTTAGGACTTTAAAGTGGTACTAGGGGTATCACCCCGCATCAAGCAAAGAGCTCCGACCTTCGGAGTTGTAAGCATAGATCTGAGGGGATCGAAGCAAGATTGGCAAGTACACACACCCACACAAATTTTCTACGTACTATCTACAAAAAATCAGAGAATTAATAAAGCATCCAAGGGGAGTCAAAAGCAACATTATTTCTCAAAATTGATTGCGGTCAAAAGCAATTCTACTCATACTCAATTCGGGTACAACGGGTTAAGGATTTCCCTACATGACTGACATTTCGGATCGATTTTCACTTGGACAATATCGATTTCAACGGGATTAGCAAGGCTAATTAACCTTTGCAGTGCTCTCAATATCAGGTATTTTGTTTTACTATTCCTTTCATTGCACTATGTTGCCATGGATTTAGATATCAATATGACTTTTGATTTTGAGCAAAATACGCCTGATCCGTCCCATGATGGCTCGCGGCCGGATGCTCTCACGGGGAGTGCCCGCGATGCTACGACAGGTGACGACACTTATCAACTGCTTGATATTCAAGAATTTCGTGCACTTCAGACACGCATATCAGTCATGGAAGGAAATTTTAAATCTTTATGTGAAAACGTCACTAAATTATCCATGTTAGTGATCCAATTAATGCAACAGCAGTCCAAGGGTCCTGCTGACACGCACATGCATGAGCACGTTGCTACACAGGGGCAAGGCCCTTCTAATGAGGGATAAGGTCCATCTGCTGATACTTTGTACACTCTCACTGCAAAAGAGGTGGACGAGTTATTGAAAAACACCAAACCACCAACTTTTAAGGGAGAAGACAGACCGCAATAAGGATGCAGTGAATATCTTTCTCAGCAAGTGGGATGGAATTCACGCCTTACGGCGTACTCCGGACGCAGTCAGAGCACTGCAAATGAGCTTAACTCTAGAAGGCAAGGCCTACAAATGGTGGATGTCTCTCAAGGAGAAGAATATCATACCACAGAGTTGGGAAGCTTTTGAAGCTATGTTTCGCAAAGTATTTTTGCCTACAAATGAAGAAAATCAAAATTGGACGGCTTGGGACACGTGTTCCATGCGCCAATACCCATCATTACTTGAATATATATCTCATCAATCAGGATATTATCCTCAAGTTGGAAGGCTTAGATAACTTTCAGCAAGTACGGGGGTTTATATGTGGTCTGACACCAGATGGTCTGACACAAGAGCTTAAGACACACGTGAAGACCCAAGACCCTAAAACACTTGAGGAAGCCACAATGAAAGAACATATTCACGATGATCCAAATGAAAATAAATCTCATCATAATCACGTGCCTGCTAATACACATGGTAATATTCGCACACAGTATGGGCACAATAAAAGGAAATTTATAGTAGCCAATTCAGAAGCATCTAAAAAACCCAAGGGGTCCTGAGGTCCTCTCCTCTTGAGGACTTTGATAAAGCTAAGAAAGAGAAATTATGTTTTCAATGTTTAGGAAGCGGTCATGGCAAAAAGGATTGTCCCAAGGGGAAATCTGTTGCTCATGGCAAGGAGAAAGCAGTGCACATGGTGCAACTGCTGTCTCTTGAGTCTTCCTCACAATTTTCTACAATGGAAGTAACACACACCGAGGTGGTGCATGAATGCTGTCTCACAGCTTCCATGTGGAAATAGACCTTCGAACCACATGAGTTAGTACGTATGCATGGATCTCTGGAAGGGCACAAGGTGTGCATCTTGGTAGATGACGGTGCTACTCACAATTTTATCAATTACGGATTGGTGAAAAAACTCAAATTGCCTCAAACTCTGAGTACCCACTACTACAATGTAGCAATGATGAATGGACATGATATCGAGATCTGGGATACTCAAGTCCAAGTTGTTCCGTTGGAAGAACAAGGCTACTCCACATCCTTGGATTTTTAGGTTATGAACATGGAGAGGGTAGACGTGGTCCTTGGTAGGGAATGGTCGCATAGCCTAGGACCATCACTGAAGCGTAGATATGAGCACAACAGCTTGATGTTCGAATCCCATGGCACACATGTGTTGTTGTAAGGAGAGAAGGATGTACCGTCTTCACCATTGATATGTACAGCTGAGCTTATGCAGCTTGTTTTTGATAATGAAATAGATCAAGTTTTCTTGTGTTACTCATTGTCTCATTTTCTCTCTAACATTGAATGTGTTGAACATTCCTCAACGCCGCATGCTTCTCTCTCATCTCTTACACCAATGGCTACTTCCAAACAAGAAAAAGTTGCTAGTGAGTTACAGAAATTATTTAAGGAATTTCAAGATGTTTTTCCTAATGATTTGCCACCAGTATTACCACCAACACAATTGGTGCAACATAGCATCGATGTGGTTGCAGGCAGTAAACCGCCCTACCCTATGAGTTACTCTGAAGCTGTTGAGGTGGAACGTCAGCTTACTGACTACCTTAGTAGAGGGTTTATTCAACCCAGTTCTTCACCATGGGCTTCTCCTATCCTATTAGTGAAGAAAAAAGACGGCAGTATGTGCATGTGTGTAGACTATTGTGGCTTAAATGCAGTTACTGTTAAGAAAAAGTACCTATTACCACGCGTGGATGAGTTGTTCGACAAACTCACTCATGCTCGTATTTTTACAAAAATAGACTTGCAGTCAGGTTATCACCAAGTCCGTATTCGACTTGCTGATATACCCAAAACTGCATTCTGAACAAGGTTTGGACACTACGAGTTTTTGGTGATGCCCTTTGGGTTAACCAATGCGCTCGCAACATTCATAACACTTATGGATAGTGTCTTGAAGCCGTATTTGGGCAACTTTGTCATCACTTTCTCGATGACATTCTAGTCTACAGTGCTTCTCAAGAAGAAGACTTACAACATCTGAGGCAGGTGTTCGAATTGTTAAGAACAAATAAATTATATGCCAAGGAATCTAAGTGTGATTTTTTGAAAGAAGAAATTCACTATATTGGGCATGTTATTTCATCTAATGGGCTATATATGGATCAATCCAAAGCGGATTCAATCCAGCAGTGGCCTTCTCGTAAAATCTGGAAGAGTTACATATTTTTTTAGGATTTGTAAGTTTTTACCGAAGGTTCGTTAAAAACTATGCTAATATTGTTGTTCCCATGACGGACCAACTGAAAGGCAAAGGTAAAGCTTTTCAATGGGGACCCGGCTCAACAACACAATCTTGATACACTCAAGGATGCATTAGCTACAGCTCCCATAATAGCAATAGTAGATCCTTTGAAACCATTTGTTTTGGAAATGGATGCCAATGACCATGCTATTGGAGCAGTCCTGTTACAAGATGGACGGCCAATTGCATTTGAAAGCAAGAAGCTTGATGCAGCTTAGCAGAACTACTCTGCTTATGAGCGCGAACTCTATGCAATAGTGTCTGCCTTAAAAAAATGGCGGTATTATTTGTATGGTGCTCAGTTTGAGATTGTGTTTGACCATGAAAGCATCAAATGGTTTACACAACGAACTGATTTGAAGGGTCACAAAGCCAGGTGGGCCGAGATTGTTCAGGAATATGACACCAAGTTTCGGTATCGTAAAGGACGATACAATGTGGTGGCTAACTCTCTAAGTCATATGCCGGAGATCAATTCTCTCTTGTTCACGGAACTTCGTAGTGAATTTTTGGATTCTCTAAAGGACAAATATGAGCAGGATGCAGCATATTTCAAAGTGTGGAGCAATGTACAAATGAGGAATCCTTGTCACTCCAATGAGGGTAGTGTAACGTTAGCCTCCACACATAGTTCTCCTCTATCAAGTGATGAACTACAACGATGGAAGCATTTCACCATCGACAATGGGTACCTACTTCATAAGAGGAGAGTTTGTGTACCGACGGACACAGGCATTCGGCACCAAATTCTTTATGAATGTCATGATAGTCCAAGTGCAGGGCACCCGGGTATCAGAAAGACTTATTCTCTCGTACGACGATAGTTTTACTAGCCACGTTTACATGGCTTTGTTCAAGCTTATGTCTTGCATTGCCAAAAATGTCAAGTTAACAAAGCAGAGCGCCTGAAAGCAGGAGGACTCTTACATCCTTTGGAGATTCCCAATGGTCAATGGGAAAGCATCTCTATGGACTTTATTGTGGGGTTACCAACCACTGTACGAGGTCATGCCTCGGTATGGGTGGTCGTAGACCGTTTGACTAAACTATGTAAGTGTATTCCAACCAAATCAATGGTTAAAACTCTAGAACTAGCCAAGTTATTTGTGGACAATCTATACAAGTTGTATGGTTTGCCAAGTAACATTGTTAGTGATTGTGATCCCAACTTTAACAATCATTTTTGGAGGGCTGTATTCAAACGATTGGGTACACAACTAGAACTCAATACAACTATCATCCAGAAACAAATGGTCAGACTGAACAAGTTAACCAAGTGCTAGAGGATATGCTAAGAGCATACGTTAGCAAGAAACAATTAGACTGGGAAGAATATTTACCTATTTTTGAGTTTGCCTACAATAGTGCTAAGCATGTCACAACTAGATTTAGTACTTTCATGCTCATACGGGTTTCAACCTAGGTCACCTGTTACGGTGGGGTTGGAAACCGAAAAGCTCCAATAGCTTAAGGATTTTCTCCAAGACCACATGGATATGCTGCAACTTGCTCGTCATAATGTCCGACAAGCACAGGATCGGTATAAGAAGTATGCAGATGAGATTAGAGGGTGCAGAATCACCGCATTCATAGGTGTGAGAAAAACCCCCTCTTAGAGACTTAACGACAGATTAATCTTACCTTGATTATATCTTAATGCATAACAAAAATGAATTTAAATCAGCTACAATATTAATGCGTGATAGAAAGAGTGATTCTCATCAATCTACACAATTACCAGCTTATCGATTAATTACTATGCTACCTAGAGAGAGAAAATTCTAATAATCATGTACTAATCATTAATCAAGAGTGATGAAGGGCTGATAATTCAGCTATGGAATGATGATTACATAACAGAATATGGTTAAGGAGAAATTAGAGGGTAATTAAAGACAATTACGATTAGGAATAAGCATAATAGACGAGGAATTTAGATGGTAATGAAAAGAATTTACATAAGGCACTAATTAAATCGTGGTTACTGTGATTAAGGGCTGATAATCTTCTCGATTCTCTGATCTAATCGAGCTTCTTGAGGCGAGAATTTGACAGCACCTCCCTCCTTGCTTCTTCTTCAAAAGGTGTGTGTACCGGCAGCACCTCCCCAAGGTGTGTGTAGGTATGTGTGTGTGTACTGAGTGAGTGTGTGAGCATGTGTGTGTGTGTGTGTGTGTGTGAGCAGGACTTTAAATAGGCTCCTACAGCCTGAAAATCGATTTGTGCTGCTATAAGCATCTGAGTGAGCACTCAGTCCTTGCATGGCAAGTCTAGTTGCCTACCCACAAAGTGTCCAGTTGGTTTAGTTAACTGGTTCTCACACTTAGTTGCAAGCTTGGAAATTTCCCAAGGACTCCCACAAGGCAAGAGGGCGCCCCCTAGCTACTAAAGCTGGTCTGGAGTGGCCTGGAACCTGTTCCCACACAGTCCCGGGCTCCAGTGCCTCCCTGCTCAATTTTTGGAAAAAATGATTTTAGGCTAAAACGGCCCATACGAGTCGGATTTTTATGCCGTAAATTGCTATAGGGAGCTCTAACTAAGACGTATTGGCCCGAGTACCTGCCATATTTAGCAGCCCCCGGGGTTCGAAAATGCATTTTTTTCAAATTCGGGGTACGGGTGCAGTTTTTCGAGACGATCAAAACTAAACGGGTCGGGTGCCCAAAAAATTACTATTTTTGAAAAAAATTTACAAAAATTATTTTAATTCACATTTCGAAGTTTTAAAACATTCTAAACATCATGGCACTGATAGAATTTGGAAAACTGCTAAAAATAGTAACTTTTTCTATTATATTCATTTCAAGGTACAATGGTGCTCTTTTGATCGGGGTCAGAGACCTTAAGAGAGAGAGAGAGAGAGAGAGAGAGAGAGAGAGAGAGAGAGAGAGAGATTTTTATTCCTACTGACGTGGTTTGAGACCTGTTAATCTTGAGACCGACTAATCTCTATTCTCAGCTATTAAGTTTTGGCAAACCTTATCCAATCCAAACATTGTTGGCAAAAAATCGTCATGCTATCAATCCACAAGAATGTGGAGAGTAACTACACTTCATTAGTTGTTCGATCTTATACTCGAAAAGGTAGACATATTGTTGATCCAAAAGATAGATTTGTGCGTGGTTGATGTGAATGTGGAGGGCACTTAGACCTTGTGTGTTGTCATACATTGTCATCTAGAAAGTAGTTATAGTGGTGGTTGATGCACAAGTGTATTAAAGAGCTATAAAAGCTCATATGAGAATCATAGGCATTTGTCGACATTTGCCCTTCGTGTGAAGGGAAGGAGAACAATGGTTGCTTCAATTGATGCACATGTTGCCGCGGCAACGCGCGGGTCACATACTAGTCATCGAATCAAACTGAATGAATGCACTCTGAAAGAAAGTAGGCTTTTTTGGAGCAGACCAAAAAGCTGAAAGCAAAGTACAAGAATTAGAAGCTAGTAAGGCAGAGTTACAAGAGAAGGCATCACATGCATGTACTATAGTGCTAATGAAAACGAGCATGCACTAAAAGAGCTTGTGGCGATGCCATATATGACGGAGGGAAAGTGGAATTGGATATTTACAATGGGAGTATCCATGTAGGATACAAATAAGGAAGAAAAACTCTTAAGAGATAAGAAAAGGTGGATTTCTTACAAGGTTGATGCTCCAAGTGTCTTGAGTAGGGCCAATTTTGACGCTTGTTGACGGTCCACTAGCTTTGACGGTACATTTTTTCTCCACTCTTGACCTTCGTTGAGAAACAAGGTAATTGAAGCTGAGTAATCAACCACCATGATGCTGTCTTTTAAGAGAAGAGGCTGAATTTTGTGGTTTTTTTGATAGATATGGGTAATTTGGAGGAGGAAAAATGAGACTAGGTGGTCAATTTTGGAACGGAATTGTGTGTGGAAGGTATGAGTTCACCATGGTTTCTCTTATTCTTCAAGGTTGAGGAGAAGGTGAGTAGGGTGCAGAGAGGAGTGGTGAGAGAGGTGGGGATGATGAGTGGAGAAGTGTGTGTGAAAGAGGAAAATGATAAAGTGGAAGAGAGAGTGTGGCTGCATTGCATGGGAAAACTGGGGTCCACTAATAAAATCATAGCTCATAGCTCGTAGCTCAAAAAAATATGAAAAAACTTGAGACAAAAGTTCAGCCCACGAGCTACAACGTTTGTTTGTATCACCCTTTCAAATTCGGAGAGCAAGTGAACTTTAAAAATTCAGCAAAACCTACCGTTTTTTTCCACTGCACAAGGTCCTTGTGGGGTCCTTCTTTGGATGATTCTTTTGAATACCTCCAAGAGTGAGCCCTCCATAGTGCATGTATGCATGCCACCTACCCTTGACCTTATTTGGTAGGTCTATAATTGAAGATATTGTTGAGATCATGATATAAGTGAATAGTACAACTAAGAAAATCAAATATTGAGGGGTCTAAAAAATATGTACATGTCAAATATAAATAATATAAGTGGAAAAAATATAAAGGGGTCAAAAGAAATATCTCTCATTATGAGGCTACCATAAAAAGATAAATATTTTTGGTATTCTAATTTTTTAGAAAAAAAACAAAATAGATGTAGGAAGGGAAAAATCACAATAGTGAAAAAATATACACATAAATAAAACTAGTTTTTTTGGATTTTTGTTGGGGTGGAGTTACACCAAATATAAGAGAAGCTTACATGAAAATATTTCTATATGGAATAAAGAGTATGAAAAATGGTAAGAAAAATTGTGGTAATGGTGAGGCAATGTACAGAGCATAAATAACACACACCTAGGTAGAAATATTTAAATAAATACCAAAATAATTATGAAAAAATCTTTTATTTAGACCCTATATACAAAGAAATATTTACATACGCATGGGCCATAATATACTTATATTTTTTTTTCATTTTTATTTTTTTGGCTCAACTAGCCCAATGACTAGCTAATTGAGGGTTTTTTATTTCAGTAAGGAGATATAGGAAAAGTCCCCTAACTCACACGCACCTATATACAGTGAAAGGGTGAGGGTAACCACAGTGTTTGAGTGATTTGATAGGGTGAGATAACTCACTATGGAAATTACAGAGAGCCGAAAAAACTACAACTATAGGGATCTTGTTGTAGCAAAACTGCACCAATTGTTTCTTTCCCAGCACTAGAGCTAACAAAGAATGTGTACTCCCAACAAGGAGGCATGAGTGTTGGTAGCTCTGACAAAATGGCTTTAATGTTACAAAAGTACTCTTCAAGCTCATCAGACCATGCAAATTCTACTTGTTGTGTCAACTTTTGCAAAGGGTGAAGTAACTCGAAGGCTAAGTGAATGAAGCGTGACATATACTTCACCTTTTGAATGAATGAGATGACCTCCTTAAGACTCTTGGGTGATGGTAGCTCAATAAGAGCCTTTGTCTTTGAAGGATCCACTTCAATGCCTTTGTAAGAAACTTTATGACCAAGCAAGATTACTTCATCCTCACCTATATGGCACTTCTCGGGGTTGAGTTGACCTCCCATGTCGTAGAGCTTCTTTAAACCTTCTTCTACCCTTTGTAGATGCAGTGATTTTGAGCTATAAATACAGAAATCATCAATGAACACCCTAATTGACTTTCCAAAGAATGCTTGAAACACCATATTCATGAAACGTTGGAATGTTGCAGGAGCATTTGTCAGACCAAATGGCATGACTCTAAAAGCATAACAACCCCAAGGAGTGATAAAGGTTGTTTTCAATTGATCCTCCAATGCAATCCCTATTTGAAAGTAACCTGAGTAACCATCGCACACAGTGTACTTCTTATGACCAGCTACCTCATTTAGTATCTCATCCTGGAATGGGAGGGGAAAGTGATCGCTTTTTGTTGCCTCATTGAGGGGACGGTAATCCACACACACCCTCCACTTTCCATTTTTCTTAGGAGTGACAACAACAGAAGAGACCCACTCTGAATTCTCCACTGGATAAATGAAACCTGCTGCTAGAAGCTTTCTTACCTCCTTGAGTAGAGCCTGCTCCTTTATAACTCCTAGACTTCGTAGCTTCTGAGCTTTAGGTGTGGCCTCAGGCTTTAACTCAATCTTGTGTTGAACAACATCTACCCCGCGCACGTCGGTGTAGTCTTTAACAAAAAGCCTAGGAAACTTCCTTAGCACACATTTGAACTCCTCTCTTTCATCCTTTGTAAGTGTTGTTGATAGCATACCTTCCAACATCCCTTCATCTTGAACACCTTCGTTCTCTTGAGGACCTACCTCCTCCAAGCCTTGACAAGAGGTCTCTTGGTTGCTTGGCTTAAACCTTACCCCCATGACTTCGATGGAAGACTCCTCTTCAGTAATGCTGCCGCTACTTTCTTCTTCTGAAGTGCTATCGGTCCAACCTTCTTCCGTCTCACTTTGAGATGATTCTTCATGGAGCTCCTCTTGGCGTTGCTCCTTCATGTCAAAGACAACCTTCTTATGATTGTCATTCCTGCAAATTAATTTCCCACTCTCCCAATCCTGCAAAGCTCGCATTTTCATTAGCCATGGTCTTCCTAGGATAAATGGATAACCACTTCCCTTGGTCGACATAACATAAAAATCCACCGATTTCTTAATGCCAAAGGCCTCTACAAAGACATTTTTACAAATGCCTACACACCTAGCCTTGCTATTGTTTGCCATCTTGACTTTGATTTTAGGTGTCTCCTGGATGTGCATGCCTAGTCTTTGCATGAGTCCCTCTGTCATGATGCAAATTTGTGCACCCCCATCCACTAGACCTTTCCTAACCAATCTTCCTTTGATGTAACAGTCTAGCACCGGTGTAATGTCCTCATTCATTTCAGCTTGTGCAATTTTTACAACAAGCACACTCTCTTTTACCTTTCTCCTAGTGCTAAGAGCCCTTGTTAAATCCCTCCTAACTTGTGGACATAATGCAAGAAATTGAGGCCATGAAATATCAGGACCCTTACCTCTCATGTCTTCCAACAAGTTGTACGGAGCCATACCATGTCCAAGAGGGAAGTCTTGGAGGTTGATACGACGTCGAGTCCTCTTGGTTTCCTTGGTTTCCTTGGTTTCCTTTGCCTTCTTGCCTTGTCCATGGTCACTCTGTGATGTGACTCCTTCTTTCTCTTTACCTTTTCCTCGGCCACGCTTAATGTCATTGGCTTCCATGTCAACCTCATTTGAATTTGTCACCTCTAGCACATGCACATTTGGATCTGGCAAAGGTGGAACTCCTTCTACCCCTTGTGGAGGTGGTCTTGGTCCATTTGGCCTTTGTAGAAGCTTTGGTTGTTGACCAGCTCCTTCTCCTGCATTCATCACTGGGTAATTCAAGTTAGGTCTCCCTGGCTCTCCACGGGGCCAAGGACAATTATACATCCCATGTCCAGACTCTCCGCAATTCCAACATTGCAAGACTCTCCTAGTTCGTGGCTCTCTCTCTCTTCTGACTTCTTTGCTTGTCCCTTTGGACCTACAGCTTGTGCAAGGTGAATTGACAAGCTGCTTAAAGATTCATTTAACTTCTCAATCACTTCCGCCGTTACCTCAGAAAGCTCCTTACATGTTGATGCTTGTGACTTACCTTTGGGTCTAAGACCTTCTATTGGAACCTCCCCCCTTATGCACTTGAGTTTCCTATATTTCTCAGCAGCCCTAGTTTCAGCTGCATCAAAGGTAGCAGGTGCACCCGCCTCAACTTTTACCTTAAGGTCAGGAAAGAGTCCGGCTATGAACCTCTCCTTCTTTAGAAATTCTGCACCATCACCAGGGTTAGCAACATTTCGTATCGATAGAGCCCAAAGACATAGGAACTCTTGCTTGTACAAGTAGTAGTCATCTAAGTCTTTTTGCTTATGAGAAACAATGTCTTGCCATAATTTCTGAGTGTTTTGGGGATCAAAGAAGTATTTCTTGAAACGATTCAAAACTTCCGTGTAATTCCCTTTAACTTCCTCAGGCAAAGAGTCAAACCAAGTGCTAGCATCTTTCCTAAGGACCACCTCAAACATTTCTACACGTTCTTGATCAGTTACTATCCTCTTGATACGGCAAGACATCTTGAAATTTGCTAGAAATAATTTTGCATCCTCTCCAGGCTCTCCAAAGAAAAGAGGATATCCAGACATTTGGCGTTGGCTCTCCATTGAATTGATTTTAAAGTGACGCGTTTTTGTTTTTTCTTTCTTTAAAAGATTTACACAATAATATTTTCTAAATTGCAATCTATTCTACAACAAAATAAAAATATTCACATCAAATGACCTATGATAATCAATAAGAGGTAGAATGACAGGGTTTGGTGACGCGAGAATTTCTCCTACTCTTTGGGCACCAAACATGAATACCATACGTTGTTGAAAATGGATTTTTCTACTAATTGCAATGTTTACTCTAATGTGTGGAGTGAAATGAAAGGGAAAAACCTGTATTCCTAGGCCATTATCCATGGTCTATGCATGACCTAATTCTTAAAACAAAACAAAAATATAGACGTCCAAACTAAGGTCGTACCTAATGAGAGGCAAAATAAAAGGATTTACTGATGCGTTTATCTCTACCAACCTAAGAGGACCTAAAATTCTACGAATTACTCGCTGAAATTGCAACTTAGTACTAACAATTATGTGTACCTTTTGCCTTGCAATGGGAATGAAGGGATCATACAAATTCTCGTGATTCATGCAAGCTACTTGATTATGCTAAAGGTTGAGCCTTCACAAAACATACACAAGCTTGTCCTCAGTGAGGGCACCAATTTGAGGCGGTCCGGGGCGGGCAACAAGAAGAGCAACCTCTGGAGACCCTTCAAGGCTCCCGTGCTGCTCAATGGGGCTGGGACACAACACAACACAAACCAAAACAAAAAACCCCCAGCCAGATCCCAACTACACAAGGGGCACCACCTAGTTTAAGAGAGAACTAGGACGCAAAAGAGGAGAATCGTTAGAGCAACCCACAAACAAGCAAGGAATTTACACTAACCCTAACACCAATGGAACACTCTCACACACTAAAACACGAGAGAGAGAGAGAGAGAGAGAGAGAGAGAGAGAGAGAGAGAGAGAGAGAGAGAGAGAGAGAGAGAGAGATGGTGCTCGGGCTGCTTTGAAGTGTATCGTTAATGATCAAGCAAACAAAAAAATATATATGTAAGAAAGAGAGAGAAGGGGGAAGGGGGTGCTTGTTGCACTAATGCCTTCTTACAAATCTGTCATGGCCAATCAAAGTGAGATTAGTATTTGTTCAACATAGCCTGAGTACATTACACCACAACACATCACAAGAAAAAATCCACCCCAATCACTGTCTTAAGGCCAGGGGAGTCCTCTCCACCCTGTCGCCCTCTTACAACATGTGGGATTTATGGCTAAATTGATAACAATACCCGGAGACAAGCTATCAAGAACTTAAATAAAACACCAAGACACTTACACATAATTATTTTCCATGACTTCACATTGGAAGGGAGACAAGGTATCCATGCTTAGTCCAAATTCACCCTCCTTGATTCAGCAAATGTTGGGCTTACACTAGTAGGAGAAATGATAGATTTCCTACCCTCAATTTAATGATCCCTCTCTCTTACAATGGCATAGAGTTCCCTTGCTAATCACCCTTGATACAACACATACATATGCCTAATGCCAATGAGATTCCACTCAAGAGCTCCTTCTCAAGAGGTTGAGCTTGGCTTCTCAAGCTATAGCATAGTGCTCTTTCTTCTCCCCCCTTTTTGTGCTAGCTACACCCTCCTTTTATAGCAATTTTGAAGGCTAGGGTTACTCCTCTAACCATGGTTAGGTTAGATTTTCAGCAATTTATCTAATTTCTTTTGCTTGGAATTATCAAGAAGTTGGTGGGGAAAGAGAGAGGAGAGAAATGTAGGTGATAGGACTTTTCATAGTGGGTTAGTGTTAGTAGAGTTAGTATTAATTTATAAATGGAATTAGATATTTACAATGGGAGTATCCATGTAGGATACACATAAGGAAGAAAAAATCTTAAGAGGTAAGAAAAGGTGGATTTCTTACAAGGTTGATGCTCCAAGTGTCTTGAGTAGGGCCAATTTTGACGCTTGTTGACGGTCCACTAGCTTTGACGGTACATTTTTTCTCCACTCTTGACCTTCCTTGAGAGACAAGGTAATTCAAGCTAAGTAATCAACCACCATGATGCTGTCTTTTAAGAGAAGAGGCTGAATTTTGTGGTTTTTTTGATAGATATGGGTAATTTGGAGGAGGAAAAATGAGACTAGGTGGTCAATTTTGGAATGGAATTGTGTGTGGAAGGTATGAGTTCACCATGGTTTCTCTTATTCTTCAAGGTTGAGGAGAAGGTGAGTAGGGTGCAGAGAGGAGTGGTGAGAGAGGTGGGGATGATGAGTGGAGAAGTGTGTGTGAAAGAGAAAAATGATAAAGTGGAAGAGAGAGTGTGGCTGCATAGCATGGGAAAACTGGGGTCCACTAATAAAATCATAGCTCACAGCTTGTAGCTCAAAAAAATATGAAAAACTTTGAGGCAAAAGTTCAACCCACGAGCTACAACTTTTGTTTGTATCACCTTTTCAAATTCGGAGAGCAAGTGAACTTTAAAAATTCAGCAAAACCGACCGTTTTTTTCCACTGCACAAGGTCCTTGTGGGGTCCTTCTTTGGATGATTCTTTTGAATACCTCCAAGAGTGAGCCCTCCATAGTGCATGTATGCATGCCACCTACCCTTGACCTTATTTGGTAGGTCTATAATTGAAGATATTGTTGAGATCATGATATAAGTGAATAGTACAACTAAGAAAATCAAATATTGAGGGGTCTAAAAAATATGTACATGTCAAATATAAATAATATAAGTGGAAAAAATATAAAGGGGTCAAAATAAATCTCTCTCATTATGAGGCTACCATAAAAAGATAAATATTTTTGGTGTTCTAATTTTTTAGAAAAAAAACAAAATAGATGTAGGAAGGGAAAAACCACAATAGTGAAAAAATATACACATAAATAAAACTAGTTTTTTTGGATTTTTGTTGGGGTGGAGTTACACCAAATATAAGAGAAGCTTACATGAAAATATTTCTATATGGAATAAAGATTATGAAAAATGGTAAGAAAAATTGTGGTAATGGTGAGGCAATGTACAGAGCATAAATAACACACACCTACGTAGAAATATTTAAATAAATACCAAAATAATTATGAAAAAATCTTTTATTTAGGCCCTATATACAAAGAAATATTTACATACGCATGGGCCATAATATACTTATATATTTTTTTTATTTTTTTTTTTTGGCTCAACTAGCCCAATGACTAGCTAATTGAGGTTTTTTTATTTCAGTAAGGAGATATGGGAAAAGTCCCCTAACTCACACGCACCTATATACAGTGAAAGGGTGAGGGTAACCACAGTGTTTGAGTGATTTGATAGGGTGAGATAACTCACTATGGCAATTACAGAGAGCCGAAAAAACGGCTATGACTACATATAATTCTCTATCTCTATCTCTCACTCTCCCTCATTTTGTCTACATATTGATTTGTGTGTATGACTTTCTCTCACTTTTTCGTTTACTATTTTGACATTGTAGTTCATTTTGCTGGTGAGTATGTGCATATGCCGGGACAAGAAAGTGAGGGAAGTTATTTTCAAACTTGGAGAGTTAGTAAGGTACACCACAAGTTCACTCAACTTAACTTTTCAATGTACACAATACCCTCAACAAGTACTTAGTGTACTCTTATGTGTCCTCTTGTAGATTTGTAAGCTCCAACTTGATTGAAATAGATGTCATCCCTGCTACTCAAACACTTGCCATGGAAACCGTGGCTTCCATTGAGGATGCATTTCCTCAATCCCTTCTTCTTAGCCGAATCCACCTCTTGGTTCATGTGGTTGAGGAGATCTCTATATGTGGAATAGTGCATGCACAATGGATGTTCTTTTTAGAGAGGTTTTTTAAGACTCTCAAAGATTTTTTGTGGCTATGGTCCTAGCCAAAGGCCTGTATGGCCAAAGGGTGGATCGTGCAAGAGGAATTTGTTTACATTTCAGAGTATTTGACACAAGTTAATCCCTCAATGCCTCTCATATGGTAGATGAGAAGAATGCAAGGATAACTTCACACATGCCAAGCCGAAAGGGAAAATTATTTAACATGGATATGGATCTATTCGGAGTGGTCAATAACTTTTGTATCCTCAATAAGAGAGAGAGAGAGAGAGAGAGAGAGAGAGAGAGAGAGAGAGAGAGAGATTTGGGAGAGATAGAAGGAGAGACAGGGAGAGATAGAAAGAGGAAGAGAATAGAGAAGGAGCATTATAGAAAATTGGACTCTCAAAGAGGCCCTATAAGAACTTTGATTTTCTCTCCTGTCCAAAACAGGTGCACAATAAAAATTTTACAAATGAAATCAAAACTTGTCATACCTTTTGGATTTAGAATGTACTCATTGAGATCTATCCATTGATATATAGCATGCCATCAGGTTCCTTATATTCTAAAAGATTCTATTTTTTGATGTGACAACTACGTCTTATAAATGGAGATTTTCCCCACATTTCAGCTTCAGTGGGGAGGGCATTACTTCTACAAATCAGCTCCCAATTTGTCGGAGTTTGGGGATTTAGAACCTACTTCCTAAGATCTTTACAATGATATGCTGGTTGATAGAATTTTGACAAAACGTTTATGTACTTCACCAGGTTGCCCACTTTGGACAAGAGAGGCAAAGTCAAACCTCTTTATAGGACCCCTTGTGAGAGTCTAAATTTTCCCTAATGAGATATAGAGAGAGGGAGAGGGAGATAAAAGAGATAAAGATGGAGAGAATAGAGAGAGGGAGAGAGAAAGAGAAAGAGGGAGGGATAGAGAATAGAGAGAGAGAGAGAGAGAGAGGGAGGGAGGAAGGGAGGGAGGGAAAGGGAGAGATAGATAGAGAGAAAGAGGGAGGGAAGTGGTTGAGTTAGGGTTGCAGAAAAACACACACAGCTTGGAGAAGACAAAGGAAGCTGAAGGCACACAATACAGAGTGTATTACTTAGTGTGCGACAATGGAAAGATAGATAGCCCTAGAATGAATGTGAATATTTACAATGCATGGGGGAAAAAACCTCTTAAAGAGGGGAAAAAATGCCCTGACGGTCCTCGTGTGTTCACACACATCATTACCACATGTATATGGTAAAAAATCCCCCATGGAGTGATGCGGTGAACGAGAGCTGGCACATGAGTAAAGGGAAGTGCCATGCCCTAAGGACATAATCAGTTCACAAAAGGGAGTAATCCCAAAGCTTTGCTAAAAGATTCGAACTTCTCACGAGACAATGCCTTTGTGAAAAGGTCTTCAAGTTTGTCCTATGTTGGCACATAAGCCAAGATGATCTCTCCTGCTGAGAGCCTCTCCTTGACATAGTGGTAATGCACCTCAATGTGCTTTATGCGAGCATGAAAAACTAGGTTCCTTGCAATTGCCAATGCGCTCTGACTGTCAGTGTAGATAGTGTTGGCAGTGTCCTGTCCAACACCCAAATCAGCCATAAGGCGTTTAAGCCATACACACTCAACCTTAGTTGTAAAGACTGCCCTTTACCCGGCCTCACAACTACAAGTGGCCATAGTAGGTTTCTTCTTGCTTATCCATGATATACATGAACTACCAAGCATGAAACAAAAACCACTTGTGGAAACTCATGTGTCAAACCAACTAGCCCAATCTGAGTCCGAAAAATCATGTAAGTCTGGTGGCAATAATCCCCCCTTGGGATAAAACAAGCCAAGATGTAAAGTGCCACTCAAGTAGCGGAAAATCCTCTTGACAGCCTGCCAATGCTTAGACCCTAGGCTATGCATAAATCTGTTGACCTGTGAGACTCCAAACTGAATATTCGTCCTCATGTTGCATACATAAATGAGGCATCCAATAGAATTTTGGTAAAGAGTGACATCAGCAGGATCACCAACATCATGTAGACTCAACTCTAAACGTGTTTCCATGGGAGTGGCAATAGGTTTGCAATGCTCAAGTCCAAACTTACATAGCAATGTCTCTATGTAGCTATTTTGACACAAGGCAACACCACCATCACATTGCTTGAACTGTATACCCAAGTAATGATGCAACAACCCCAAATCATTCATCTTGAAAGTAGCATTCAAATCAGTCTTAAATTTAGCAATATTTCTCTCATTTGGTCCAGTGATCAACAAATCATTTACATAAAGAACCACAATGAGAAGTGCATCACCCTCACTCTTTACATACAATGTGCTTTCTGTTGGACTATTACAGAAACCTTGTTTGACCAAATGAGTGTCAGCCTTCTCATACCAAGAACGAGGAGATTGCTTCAACCCATACAAAGCTTTGTTACATTTGCACACCTTATCCTCTGTCCTTTCTTGACAAAACCGCGAGGCTGCGTTACATAAACTTCCACAAATATGTCACCATTCAAGAAAGAATAACAATGTCTGACTGATGTACATCCCAACTAAAATGAGCTACCACTGCACATAGAAAACACACAATAGTCATACAACAAGTGGGAGCAAAAGTCTCTTCATAATCTATACCTTTTTGTCGTGCATAACCCTTTGCAGCAAGTTGAGCCTTATAGCGATCAATCTCACCATCCGGCTTGCATTTCAACTTATAAACCCACTTTGTTCCAATGGACTTTTTTCCAGGAGGCAAATCACATAAATTCCATGTGTCATTTTCTATAAGTGCATCATATTCTGATTGCATGGCAGCCATCCAATTTTTTGAATTCTATGCTTCATCAAAAGATAGAGGTTCCTCAATATCATGTAGGCTAGACACAGCCAAAGCATAACAATCTGATGCATAAGATGCATGGTGAGAACCTGAACGAGTATTACTAGACAAAGGTGCATCCAATTTATTGTCACGCAATGTATGCACCGTCCATTTTGGCATACCTCTAGCCTGCTCATTTTCAACCCTTTCCTCATCAAGTACATCATGTATATCTACATCAATAATAAGCTGATCTCTAACTTTTTTTTAAACCCCCATAGGCTGTACATTTGCCTCATTAGAATTTACATTCGTACTTCCACCACTAAAAAGAGGCAACAAGGTGTCATAAATGTCGTGTGTGCTTACATTATTGTCTCTAGTACATGACAGCCAGGGCTGAACAAAATCTTCCACAAACACAACATCCCGTGACACCAAGATACGCTTTGTTTATGGATGATAGAACCTGTAACCTTTTCTTTCAACACTATAACCAACAAAAATACATTTGAAAGCCTTATCATCCAATTTCTTGTGCTATGTTGTGGCACCAAAGCATATGCCAAATAGCCAAAAACACGCATGTGCTCAATAGAAGGCTTTCTTTCATGCCATGCTTCATATGGAGTAATAGACTGCAAAGCTTTTGTAGGACGCCTGTTTAGTACATAAGTGGCACACATGATGTCCCCAAGCCAAAAAGAATGCAGAAAAGCTTGACTTTTGACCATACATTGTGCCACTTTTGTAAGTGACCTGTTTTTCCTCTCAGCAACACCATTTTGCTGAGGCATAAAAGGCACTGTACATTGGTGTTTTATCCCACACCTAGCCAAAAATGCATTAAATTCATGAGACATATAATCCCCCTCTTGATCGGAATGGAGGGTGCCCATAGTACATTCCAAGACATTTTCAGTCATAGCCAAAAATTGTTTGAAGCACATAAAAACTTCGGACTTTGCTTTAAGTGGAAGTACCCATGCATGCCTGGAGTAATCATCATCAATGAAATTCACGAAGTAAAGGTAATTTCCCAATGATGGAGTTTGCATGGGCCCAGAAACATCACTATGCACAAGCTGCAACCTACATGTGACCCTAAATGAACCATCCTTTGTAAACTTAGAACGCTGCATTTTACCCAAAATACAGCCTTCACAGACATGTTTGACAGGTGCTTCAAGAGGCGGTAAAGAAGCAACCATATCAGAGTTTTGCAAACACAGCAAACTGGCAAATTTGAGATGCCCAAAATGTGCATGCCAAATTTTTGCATCTGAAATAGCCTTAGAATCCACAACTGCATTTGCAAAATTTTTCCCACACTTGTCATACAAACTGAGCTTATACAGCCCATGGCATAAAATGTCAGATGCAACAATTTAATCACCGAAAATGAGATCATGTACAATACATCTATCATCCACAAATTTGACTACAAGACCAAGTCTAGCAAGTGCAAATATAGACAAAATATTATTCTTGATCCCAGGTACATAAAGTGCATCAACAAGTGTAAAAGAACTGCCATTTGCAACAATAAGCACAATCTTTTCAACTCCTTGGACTGGATAAGAGGCATTGTTGGCACAAGTAACTGAATTCCCATGAGGGACAGACTCAACAGAGGTGAACAAAATCATGATGTTAAGTAATGTGCTTTGTAGCACCACTGTCAAAATACCACACATATGAATCTGTAGCAATGGACATGCATGCATCATGGACAACGAGATTACAGGTACACTCTGCACTAAAAGCCCATTCTGCATCACCATTAGTATCATAGTCTCCTTTCACAGAAGACTCAACAATACTTGCATTTGTAGTGAAACCAATATTTGTAGTGGAGCCACCCTCTTTCTTCTCAGCCTCTTTGGCCTTCAACTTTGGACACTGCTTGATCAAGTGATCATTAAATTTACAATAATGACAGTGCATCTTCTTTTTTCCCTTATCACCAGAATTTCCAGACAAATTATTACCTACAAAAGCATTAGAAACATGTGATTTTCCACCCGTAGAAGAACCATAAGAAGTGGGTGCATTGCTAATACCACCCTTTCTTTGAGCAGCAATAAAAGTTTGTTCAACTGCACGTTGCCTAGTCCAGCTTTTTTAGGAAAGTGACTCTTGCAATAGCAATGTGCATCAAACTTGACAACTTCAGGATTTCCTTGGGTCATAAGTCTCCAAGTGTTAGCAAAAGTCTGGTAAAAAATCTGGTAAGGCATCAAGAACAGTCTGCACAAGGGAACTGTCTGAAATGACTACACCTACAGAAATAAGTTGCTCATTGATATCCTTGACACTATTAAGGAAAGTGTCCATATCATCTTCCTCGTGCATAATCTTCAACTCCAGCTCTTTATGCAGCATTGCAATTTTTGCCTCATTGCGGCTTGCATAAAGACCAACCAGAATATCCCAAGCCTGTTTTCCAAATTTCATTGAACGAATGTGAGGACTAATGGTGCGCTTCACAATCATACAATCAATGCATGAGCTTGCACATCCTTACATCCCAACGAGAATTTTTTTCCGTAGGCAAAAAAACTCTAACAACAACAATCCTTGCAGCAAGACCTGCAACATCCTCAACATCGCCTACATCCTCGGAACCAGGAGCTACGTCAATGCCCTGCACAATATTTTAGATGCCCTTTGACACAAGAACATGTTGCATCATGTAAGGCCATATAGGATAGTTGTTCCCATACAATCTATCCTGAGCAGAAAACATTTGGGACACATCTGTGTTGTTGTCAGCCATGGTAAATGCTGCACATGATGGAAAATTTACCCGAAAAGAGGAGAAACAAAGCGGGAATAACACGTGCTATATAGCACAAACCGTAGAAGACTGTAAGGACCTATTATGCAAAAAATGGCACTGAATAACCCGTGCAGTACTGCCTATAGTGGAAACAGAGGCCGAAATGAGCCCGAATCAGAAATATAAGTAGACTGAGCTCTACGAGTACACCCGAAATTTTTGCCGACCTGGCACGCTCGCCAAAACTCATAAAAATTGGAGAAAGTGGCAATCATGTGTTGGAGCTATTGGCGACTAAGCCCAGGAGGACACAACCTGCTTTGATACCAATTGTTAAATTAGGGTTGCAAAAAAAGACACGCAGCTTGGAGAAGAGGAGGAAGATCAAGGCGCACAATAGAGAGTGTATTACTTAGTGTGCAATGGAAAGATAGATAGCCCTAGAATGAATGGGTGTATATACAATGCACGGGGGAAAAAACCTGCTAAAGAGGGGAAAATGGCCCCATCGGTCCTAGTGTGTTCACACACATCACTACCACATGTATATGGTAACAGGAGGGAGGGAGAGAATAGAGAAAGGGATAAAGAGAAAGACAGAGGGAGGGAGATGGAGAGAATATATGTGTGTGTGTGTGTGTGTGTGTGTGTGTGTGTGTGTGTGTGTGTGTGTGTGTGTGTGTGTGTGTGTGTGTGTAGGGCTTCGAGCCCATGGGGGTGATACCTTGGGCAAGCCATCGTGAGAGAGAAGGTAGAAGAATGAGAGAGAGAGAGAGCAGAGAGAGTTGACACGGTAAAAAAACCACGCTATATTATAGTTTAAACTTCCTTATACATATATAGAGCTATCTTGCCATGCAAACTACAAGTGTATCTACATGTATTTAAGAGGCGTTTCCCACAGGTATATCGACAAGGGCTCATTAGGAGAAATATGGACTTTGCATGGGCCTTGTGTAAGGAATCCTAATTTTTAGGGATTAAGGCTAATGTTGTGTGGGGTTAAGGGGACAAGGAAATTCAAGAAGCTAGTTTGGAGTAGGCTTTTCTAACGTTTTTTCTAGACACATGTAGGATGTGGACCTAGGAGGTCACTTTCTCTCTCTAGCTTTTTGAAAGTGAAGGGAGTAAAGGGGTGTGGCCACATCAGCAAAAACGTGGGTCACTAAGAGCCAAAATTTGATTTTTTTTCAGAAAAGTTATTTTTACCTACTTTTGACTTAAAACTCCCCCCCAACATATGAAAAAATCATTTTTTGACCTTTTTTTAAACCTACAAACACTGAAAGTCCACTTTTTCAAAAAACAAAATCCCCCCCCCCCCCCCAAAACAAAAAAACCTTTGTTCTCTCCTCCTCCCTACTCTCTCCCTCTCCTCTCCCTCCCTTCCCCCTTCTTTCCTCCTCCTCCCCTCTCTCTCCCTCTCCCCCCCTGCCCCCTTCTCTCCTCCCATGTTCCTCTCTTAGCGGCAGCTGGACACACCCTACGGAAAATGACTGCTCGGCGGATTATGACTTTTTGTAACTATTCTTTGAGAAAACCCGACATTTCACCTTTGTAAATATTGGGGCTTACAGAAGTTTCCAGATTGTATCCCATTTTTGATATTTAGATTGAGTAGATGGTTAAATTGGAACATTAGGGTTTGAGATTGTAAGGTATTTATACCACTTTTGACCTTAATGAGAAGGACCTTTGTCATTTTTAAAAAAAGTTCTGTCTGTGAGTGAGCGTACTGTGTACGAGAGACAGTGAGAGTTTCATCTTGACGCTACGCGTGCACCGGTGGTCGGAATCGAGTGCAGAGAAGTGCAACGTGTTGCCTCCGACGAGAGCTACACGCCGATACCTACATTGCGGGCATACGGTCTGGTTTTGCGAGCTTGACCTACGAGCTTTATCTCGTGATTCGGTGAGCATACGTTATCCGTTTTTGCATTTCAGCATATCCACACGTTTGCATTGAGTAGAGCTACACATTAGGCACTTTAGTTTTTGAAAACGACGACCTGCAAATTTCGGCCAGACATCCTACATGATTTTGCACCAGGTGTTTAGGGTTGGGATTTTGGTTCATGGACCTTAGGGAGAGCGACCTATTGGTGTTAATAGGGTCTCCTTCAAGTTCTATGGCGTTTCGAGACCGTTTGATGGGTATTTGGCTCTTGGAAGCGTTGTAGGAAATCTCCTCTTATGCACTCTTGAAGGCTGTAGCTTAGACATTGGGTAGAGACCTCTGCACGAATTAGTGGAGAGTCGGTCAAGTGTAGATTGACACCCTATGCTTGCTTTCACGCGCCAGCGGGTCGAGCTTCGTCCTTAGCTGACAAATCTTGCTAGGTGAGTTCTCGCTGTGCTAACGTCCATCGCGGCGTATCCACCAACATTGGCGCCGTTGCCGAGGACGAAAACCTTAGGTAGGTGACTGAGACTAGTCCTTGAGGATAGGGATTCTCTAGCTTGCCAAAGTCTCGTTTTACATTTAGATAGGATCAGAGGGTGGAGGACTCTCTAGGTCTTAGAGGGAGTCTAGGGAGCGTGTGTCTGGCCTAGATCCTTTGACTTAGGTAGACTTAGATAGTTTTAGGTATTAGTTGAGTTGTAGAGAGTAAGAGTTTGAGTGGTAGAAGCGGTGAAAGGAGAGCTTGAGAGTCTGGAGAGGCCAGGAAGCAACCGAAACACCAATATCACCATTTCACGTAATGAGTAGGAGTAGGGTAAGTAGGACATCATGATTCATGATCTAGAGCACTTCATGCATGTTATACTTGCTGTTAGGCTCATCGCAAGGTTGTAAAAGACGCAAAAGAGTGTTTGAAAGATGAAGTGAAGTTCAAAAGTTGATGTGAGTGTTTCTAAGAGAGCTGTAGAGCATCAGGAGCATTTCTGTCAGGAAAAAAATAAATTTTAAGCCAGGAGACATCCTACGCGTAGGATGTCCACAGGCTGATCTGGTGGGAATTTTGAAATTGTGAGTTGACCAGTGTGTTCAGAAGCAGGTTTTACCCTATTTTCACCTAGAAAGTGGAAATTTGATCATGTCTTGACATGATAAGATCAGATAGACAGAAATTGCCAGACATCCTACCCAAATTCTGCCAAGGAATTATTTTAAGACCAAAACCATAGGATGGCTACATGAGCATGATCAGCATGATTTATTGAGTGCCTGAGAGAGGTTCCATCTCAATTGAGGTGAGAAAATTGGGTTCAAAGCAGACTTTAGCATCTTTGACTGACAAGGGCCAGAACAACTAAAATTGGGGTCTTTTGAAATCCAAACCAAAATCTAAGCATAGCACTGGGTTGCTGACATCAAGGTGAAGCTGTGGCTTAGGTTTGGGGTCAAACAGGCCAAAAAAAACATCCTACGCGTAGGATGTGTTTTAAGTGATTTGGCACTCCAAATCCAGCTTTGAGCATACCAAAGTGATCAGCACCTCAAGAGGAGTCTATGCTTTGCATTTGAAGCCATTTTGAGCAATTAGACATGCTACGCGTAGAATGTCTAATGCATGAAATTGAAGCCAGGAACTGACTGTAGGCATAGCAGGGTGTTGTATAGCCTGAGACAAGCCTCCTAGTCAATTTTGGTCCAAATTGGAGTTGATTTGATTGGTCAGACCAACATCAGGCTGTTGGAATAGATTTTTGATCCATTGACCAGCTTATAGGTGTCCAAATCAAAAAGTAAAAATAGTTGTGGACTCAACACATCAAGGGGAGTCTATAGTACAAAAAACCACGCAAAACAAAGCAGGAGACATACTACGTGTAGGATGTCTACTAGGGCTTAGGGAAGTGAAAAAATGACTGAGGACATGCAGTGATGTTCCATTTGACTTGAGGATTGTAGAACTTCTTTCAGAAGTGAATTTGGACCTTGTTTGACCTTTTGACGGAGCAAAGACGAAATTAAGGCTTTTCATGCAAATTGACCAACATCGGAGGGAAGGACAGTTCCAGATTAGCAGACCTAATCAAGAACATCAGAAGTGTATAAATATAGTAGTGGTTGAGGTTAACTCTCCAGTTATACCAATCATTACTAAAACCACCTCTAGCGGTTAAATGCTTTGGTTCGATTGCCGAAGTTAAACGCTTGTGTACATGTATATTCAGCGGGCAAAGCAAGAAGTTGTGCGGAAACTGATCCTTTGCCAGGTGAGTGGTTAGATTTTTGTTAAGTTGCATTGCTAAGTATGATGAATTTAAGATCTGAAGACACATTCTTAGAGATCAAAAGGTGGCAGGTGACCAAGGTAGCTTAGTGTCCACCGAAGAGAGTGTAACTCAGGCAAGGCTAGATCCACTAGCACTGATTATTGAGGAGGGTAGTGATACTGACACTTCATCCAATAAGTCCTTCTTCAAGATGGGTAGTCAACATCCAGAAGGTTTCTCCAATCAAGGACCAATGCTAGGAGGAAGCACCTCCCAAAATCCTTTGAACGATTCAAAGTTCACTATAATCTTCTTAGAAGGAACAAACTCGAGGGGAGCCCTAGTTTATTCTGACTATCAAGGACGCAAGTGTATTTGTATTGAAGAAAGACCCGCTCAGAGACTAGAAATAATTCGAATCTATGATGATGGAGATAGATTCCGAAACGAAAAGGGGAACCACTATCTGATAGTTATTAACCCTGAGGATTACAATAGATATGGAGATAACGTGGCAAAACGAAAAATGGTTTCAGAAACTCAAGAACTGCCTCCAAACATTGATTGACCTGGAGCTCTTTTTATGTATGATAGAAAACAACCAGGGTCTCAACTTATAATGAGAATGTGGGAATTTACAAGCATGAGAGCGAGGGAATAGTCTTACTTTCATTGCAAGGAACCCTACCCAAACGAATTAAGAAAAGACAAGGTTCTTTACTTATTCTCTTATGAAATTGCTATGGGGAAGGATATTGTTTTTGTTGATAGGTACAGGCGAGAATATAAACGTATCGTCCCAGAGGAGGTAGAAAAGGCAACAGTTCCAGAAACATCAACATTTGCCCCCGAAGAAGTGCCAAGGGCCACCTACACCCCTAGAAAGTCGACAAATCCATTTTCAAAAGAGTACGATGAGACCTCACATTCTACTCGACAGCAGACATTCAACTACCAAAACCAACTAGCAACCCAACCATCATTTGCAGGCATGGCTTTGACAGAGTGCAACATTAGAACAAGACCGAAACCAAGATGGTTATCAAGCCGCACGAGGACTAAGGGATTTACAAGAACCACCACTCTATTCATGGTATCAAGGAGAGAGTAAGCCAAAAACTCAAGGGTCAATAGAGCGTGGAAGACCACCCATAGAGCAAGTTCGAAGAGATGAACCATCTCTTGCAAGAACCATTAGAAATTATGCCTTAGGAGCACCACTCGGAGAGGAACCCACCCACTACCGAAGGCCAGACGAGGTATATAGATTGGGATGAGGAGATCCAATGATGAGATTTGTAGACCATCGTAGAATTAGACCTTCTCAAGTGCAAAAATGGGTAAACATGAAATACACGGGAAACAGAGATCCTAGAGATCATGTAGCAGTCTTTGTGCGTGTAATTAGAGCTGAAGAGGTGTTAGGACATAGGATTTTCAAATGGAACTGAGTGCATGCTTTGATCCTTGACCTCCAACATTGCCATCCTATGGTGTGAGCCCAAGGGTGGTTGAGGTGTCTTCATAATAATTTCGTCCATTCAAGGGATATCCGCAAGTGGCATAAATTTAAAAAATAATTAAAAAAAAAATTACGCTACGACAAACTTTGTCATAATGGGTTTTCAAATACACTTATTGATATCGGACAAAAAAATAGCGCACAATTTTCGGGATAATTTCTTTTAAATTTAGCTATTTTTAGTGTATTTTTTACTATGCAGATTTTGATTCTGGAGTCACTTTTGCTTCATGGGTGTCGTTCCACTCGTACTACAAAGATATGGACATTGACAAAGCCTTGCACCAACTTTTTTCTTTCCATACTCTTTTTTTTTTTTTTAAAGCTCTTTCAATTTCAGAGTTGACGAGCTATGTCTCATTTTCGCACAAATCCTAGAACTCTAGTAATCTCGACTGCAAACCCGTGAGAACAGCCCCTACATTCAAAATTCGAATTTTGAATTTCTAACCTAACCTAACTAACCTTGTCTCTCTCTACCACAATTTTTTCCGCGCTGTCTCTCTCTTTCTCTCTCTCGTTTCTTGCTCGAAACCTGCACAGATCTTGTCTTTCTCTGTCTCTCTCTCCCTCTCTCCCTATGCATACAATTCTACACCATCGTTGCGACGCGCACACAGATCTACGCGAAGCCATCGCCACAACCTCCAACAGAAGGACTGATGTCGCAATCTCCCAAACACAGATCTGTTACCATCATCGTCGCGGCCTCAACACACCTAAGTGACTGCTTGCTACTGCTACTGCTATTGCTTCACTCGGTTTTCATCAAACACAGATTTACTCAGAGGTAACCTGTAGAAACCCTAATCTTTTTTCTTAATTCGGTTTTAACTGTTATTAATCTAATTACGTTTTAGCTAAGTTGTGAATCACCTCTCTCTAAAACAATAAACAAAAATCATTAATTACATCTCTAAAACTGTAAAACTGTAGACTGTAGAACTATAAAATAGAAAAATCTCTAATTAGAGATCTAAAATTGTAATACAGAATAATCTAATTAGAGACCTAAAAATATAAAACAGAAGACACTAATTAGGGACCTAAATTTGTAAAACGAAAAACTCTTATTAGGGACCTAAATCTGTAAAACAGAAAACTCCTCATAAGTGACCTAATACTGTAAAATTGTAAAACTCTAACTGCAAAAATCTCTAATTACAAAAAAAAAATTATAAACTTGCAAATACAAAAGACAATAACTACAGAAAATGCTGAAACTATGGATACCTGTAATTGGGTTGTGGGGAGTTGGGCACACGTTGTAAGAGGACGAGTAGAGCGCGCTGTTGTATGAGGATGGATTAGGGTTCAATTGCAGGAGGATGGGAAAAAAAAGAGGCAAAAAGGTGGGAAAGAAAGTGTACACTATATGTGTTTGTAACATATGGTGTAATACAGTTTCTTTAAATTCATTTGTAGTCACTAAAATAAAACTAGACATTGAATCTTTAGAAGGTCAGACAGGGTGTGGCTACATAGGGTTTCACCTCATACTAAAGAGTAACATATGGCTCTAAGGCACCCTATGACCATAAGGCCATAGGGTGGTCTCACATTGTACTATAGGGTGACCAATGTCCCATCTGGCCATAAGGTGCCAATGTACAATCTCAAGGATCATAGGGTTCCCTATGTTCCTATTGAAGATCCTATGGCCATAGGGCCATAGGATCTCCAAAACATATATATGGCACTATGGCCATAGGATCACATGGTGCTCTATGTCCGATCTAGAGACCTTGTGGCCCAAGGGCCTTAGGGTGGCAATGTACAATATCAAGGGCCATAGGGTTCCCTATGTTCCTTTTGGAGATAGGGTGGCACTAGGGCCATAGAATCTCCAAAAGCAACATAAAGAACCTAGGGCCATAGGATCAAAGGGTGACCTATCGGAGACCTTGTGGCCCAAGGGCCATAGTGTGGGAATGTACAATCTCAATGGCCATAGGGTTCCCTATGTTCCTTTTGGAGATCCTATGGTCCTCGAGCCATAGGATCTCCAAAATGAATATATGGCCCTACGGACATAGGATCACAGGGTTCCCTATGTTCCTTTTGGAGATCCTATGGTCCTCGGGCCATAGGATCTCGAAAATGAACATATGGCCCTACGGACATAGGATCACAGGGTACCCTATGTCCCATCAAGAGACATTGTGGCCCGAGGGCCACAGGGTGGCAATGTACAATCTCAAGGGCCATATGGTTCCCTATGTTCCTTCTGAAGATCCTATGGCCCTAGCGCCATAGAATCTCCAAAAGGAACATTAAGGAACCTATAGCCATAGGATCAAAAGGTGCCCTATGTTCCATCTTGAGACCTTGTGGCCCAAGGGCCATAGGGTGTATTTGTACAATCTCAAGGGCCATAGGGTTCCATATGTTTTTTTTGGAGATCCTATGGCCCTATATCCATAGGATCACAGGGTGCCCTACGTCCCATCTAGAGACCTTGTGGCCCAAGGGCCATAGGGTGACAATGTACAATCTGAAGGGCCATAGGATTCCCTATGTTCCCTAGGGTCACAAGGTGCCCTACGTTCCATCTGAAGATCCTATGGCCCAAGTTCCATAGGGTGGCAATGTACAATCGCAAGGGCCATATGATTCCCTATGTTCTTTTTGGAGATCCTATGGACCTAGAGCCCTAGAACCCTAGATCCCTAGGTGCATGGGGCTGCCATGGTGCCCGTTAATATGCACCATGGTGTACCCTTAGTACGTAGGCCACCCTCGGGCCCTTGGATGCCCTCTGTCCCATTTAAAGACCTTGTGGTACAAGGACCATAGGGTGACAATCTACAATCTCAAGGGCCATAGGATTCCTTATGTTACCTAGGGTCACAAGGTGCCCTACTTTCCATCTGAAACAATGAGGGCACCTTGTGGACTTCGGTCCATAGGATCTCTATGTAGAGCATCTAGAGCTTCTTACTACCATAGAGGGAACCCTATGGCCTTCATGCCACAGGGTGTCAATATAGAGATAACAGAGGTTCTTACTAGCATAGAGGGGACCCTATGGCCTTCAGCCCACAAGGTCTCCTCAATATAGAGAAAATAGTGTTTTTTACTGTCATAGAGAGCACCCTATGGACCTGGGTCCATAGGTTGCCAAAAAACTGTCATGAATGGTTTCTTTAAAACATACAGGGCACCTTGTGCCCTTAGGGTCATAAGATGTGTAAAGCATAGAGAGGTTCTTACTAGAATACAGGGGACTCTATGGCCTGAAGGCCACAGGGTCCCAATATGGAGCATAGATCGGTTCTTACTAGCAAAGAGAGACCAAATAGTGCTTTATACATGGGGCCTTAAGGTGTCAAAAAAGTGAGGGTTTTTTTCAAAACAATGAGGGCACCTTGTGGCCTTGGGGCCATAGGATGTCAATTTAGAGCATAGAGCATAGAGCATAGAGAGATTCTTACTACCATAGGGGGAACCCTATGGCCTTCAAGCCACATGGTGTCAATATAGAGAAAACAGAGGTTCTAGCATAGAGGGGACCCTATGGCCTTCATCCCACAAGGTCTCAACAATATTGAGCAATAGGATTTTTTACTCGCATAGAGAGCACCCTATGGCCCTGGGTCCATAGGTTGCCAAAAAAACCCTCATGAAGGGTTTCTTTAAAGCATACAAGGCACCTTGTTCCGTTAGGGTCATAAGATGTGTAGAGCATAGAGAGGTTCTTACTAGCATGCATAGAACTCTATGGCCTAAATGCCATAGGGTCCCAATATAGAGTATATATTGGTTCTTACTAGCATAGAAAGACCAAATAGTGCTTTATACCTGGGAGCATAATGTGCCAAAACAATGAGGGTTTTTACAAAACTATGAGGGCACCTTGAGGCTTTGGGGCCATAGGATGTCAATATCGAGCATAGAGCATAGAGAACTTCTTACTATCATAGAGGGAACCCTATGGCCTTCAGGCCACAGGGTGTCAACGTAGAGAAAACAGAGGTTCTTACTAGCATAGAGGGGACCCTATGGCCTTCAGCCCACAAGGTCTCCTCAATGGCATAGAGAGAATCCTATCGCCCTGGGTCCATAGGTTGCCAAAAAACCCTCATGAAGGGTTTCTTCAAAACATAGAGGATGTGTAGAACATAGAGAGTTATTTACTAGCATAGGGGGGACCCTATGGCCTTCAGGCCATAGGGTGCCAATATAGAGCATAGATCGGTTCTTACTAACATAGAGAGACCAAATAGTGCTTTATACATGTGGCCATAGGGTGCGAAAACAACATTGAGGATTTTTTCGAAACAATGAGGGCACCTTGTCGCCTTGGGTCCATACGATGTCAATATAGAGCATATAGCATAGATCATAGAGAGCTTCTTACTAGCATACAAGGAACCCTATCGCCTTCAGGCCACAAGGTGTCAACGTAGAGAAAATAGAGGTTCTCACTAGCATAGAGCGGAACCTATGGCCTTCAGCCCACAAGGTCTCCTCAATATAGAGAAAATAGTGTTTTTTACTGGCATAGAGAGCACCCTATGGATCTGGGTCCATAGGTTGCCAAAAAACTGTCATGAATGGTTTCTTTAAAACATACAGGGCACCTTGTGCCCTTAGGGTCATAAGATGTGTAAAGCATAGAGAGGTTCTTACTAGAATACAGTGGACTCTATGACCTGAAGGCCACAGGGTCCCAATATGGAGCATAGATCGGTTATTACTAGCAAAGAGAGACCAAATAGTGCTTTATACATGGGGCCTTAAGGTGTCAAAACAATGAGGGTTTTTTTCAAAACAATGAGGGCACCTTGTGGCCTTGGGGCCATAGGATGTCAATTTAGAGCATAGAGCATAGAGCATAGAGAGCTTCTTACTACCATAGAGGGAACCCTATGGCCTTCAAGCCACAGGGTGTCAATATAGAGAAAACAGAGGTTCTAGCATAGAGGGGACCCTATGGCCTTCATCCCACAAGGTCTCATCAATATAGAGAAATAGTGTTTTTTACTGGCATAGAAATCACCCTATGGCCCTGGGTCCATAGGTTGCCAAAAAAACCCTCATGAAGGGTTTCTTTAAAACATACAAGGCACCTTGTTCCGTTAGGGTCATAAGATGTGTAGAGCATAGAGAGGTTCTTACTAGCATGCATAGAACTCTATGGCCTGAATGCCATAGGGTCCCAATATAGAGCATAGATCGGTTCTTACTATCATAGAGAGACCAAATAGTGCTTTATACCTAGGAGCATAATGTGCCAAAACAATGAGGGGTTTTACAAAACTATGAGGGAACCTTGTGGCTTTGGGGCCATAGGATGTCAATATAGAGCATAGAGCATAGAGAGCTTCTTACTATCATACAGGGAACCCTATGGCCTTCAGGCCACAGGGTGTCAACGTAGAGAAAACAGAGGTTCTTACTAGCATAGAGGGGACCCTATGGCCTTCAGCCCACAAGGTCTCCTCAATGGCATATAGAGAATCCTATCGCCCTGGGTCCATAGGTTGCCAAAAAACCCTCATGAAGGGTTTCTTCAAAACATATAGGATGTGTAGAACATAGAGAGTTATTTGCTGGCATAGGGGGGACCCTATGGCCTTCGGGCCATAGGGTGCCAATATAGAGCATAGATCGTTTCTTACTAACATAGAGAGACCAAATAGTGCTTTATACATGTGGCCATAGGGTGCGAAAACAACATTGAGGGTTTTTTCGAAACAATGAGGATACCTTGTGGCCTTGGGTCCATACGATGTCAATATAGAGCATAGAGCATAGAGCATAGAGCATAGAGAGATTCTTACTAGCATACAAGGAACCCTATGGCCTTCAGGCCACAGGGTGTCAACGTAGAGAAAATAGAGGTTCTCACTAGCATAGAGGGGAACCTATAGCCTTCAGCCCACAAAGTCTCCTCAATATAGAGAAAATAGTGTTTTTACTAGCATAGAGAGCACCCTATGGCTCTGGGTCCATAGGTTGCCAAAACCATCATGAAGGGTTTCTTCAAAACATAGAGGGCACCTTGTGCCCTTGGGGTCATAGTATGTGTAGAGAATAGAGAGGTTTTTACTAACATACAAGGGACCCTATGGCCTGAATTAGGGTGCCAATATAGAGAATAGATCGATTCTTACTAGCACAGAGCGGACCCTATGGCCTTCAGGCCAAAGGGTGCCAATATAGAACAAAGATCTGTTCTTACTAACATAGAGAGACCAAATAGTGATTTATACCTGGGGCCATAGGGTACCAAAACAATGAAGGTTGTTCAATGGCATAGAGAGAACCCTATGGCCCTCGGTCCATAGGTTTCCAAAAAACCCTCCTGAAGGGTTTCTTCAAAACATAGAGGGCAACTTGTGGCCTTGGGGTCATCGGATGTGTAGAGCATAGAGAGGTTCTTACTAGCATACAGGGGACCCTATGGCCTGAAGGCCATAGGGTGCCAATATAGAGCATAGATCGCTTCTTACTAGCAAAGATCCGACCCTATGGCCTTCACGCAAAAGGGTGCCAATATAGAGCATGGAGAGGCTCTTACTAGAATATAGGGGACCATATGTCTTTCAAGTCACATGGTGGCAATATAGAGCAAATAGTGTTTTTACTAGCATATAGAACATCCTGACTTAGGGGGATTGGTTGTCAAAAATCCATCATAGAAGGGTTCCTATGGCCTTCAGTCCACAAGGTCTTCTCAATATAGAGCGAATAGTATTTTTCATTGGCATACAGAGCACCCTTGGGGCCCTTGAGGCCAACCCTATGGCCTTCAGGCCTTAGGGAGCTAATATAGAGCATGGTGCTTTATATCAGCATAGAGAGCTATGGCCCTAGGGCCATAGCAAAACAATGAGGTGTTTTTGGAAACGATGAGGGCACCTTGTGGTCTTGGGGCCATAGGAAGTCAATATAGATCAAAGAGCATAGACGATAGAGCATAGAGCACAAAGAGATTCTTAGTAGCATAGAGGGAACCCTATGACCTTCAAGCCACAGGGTGCCATTATAGAGTAAACAGAGGTTCTTACTAGCATAGAGGGGACCCTATGGACTTCATCCGACAAGGTCTCCTCAATATAGAGCAAATAGTGGTTTTTACTTGCATGGAGAGCACCATATGTCCCTAGGGTCATAGGTTACCAGAAAACCCTCATGAAGCGTTTCTTAACATTGTGGCTACCTTGTGGCCTTGGGGCCATAGGATGCCAATGTAGACCATAGAGAGGTTCTTACTAGCATGCAGGGGACCCTATGGCCTTCAGGCCACATGATGCCATATGGTGTTGGTGTAGAGGCTCTAAAGGGGTATTTAGCCCATTCAAGGGATACTTCTTGGAGGGTCCTCTAATGTCATAAGGGAACATGTGATCACACTACCATAGAGTGGCCTAGGTACACTTGTAGAACCATTTTGTTGGCACCCTTTGGACCTAGGACCACATGGTTTAACATAGAGGTGACTCTATGGCCCTAGGTCCATATGGATTTAATAATATCCATCTTGTCTAAATATATGTCATTCTTTTTACAGAAAATGTCTCAGAAGAGAAAGTCAAAGTCAGTTGATGCAACAGGCTCAACACCAAGTTCTTGGTATCTAGATTTTCACTTACCAAATGGTGGAAGTGATGAGAAAGTCCACTTGTTCTTTCAAGAGAAGAGCAATTGCCCTTCAAGGACTGTGGTATTGTCAAGGAGATAAAGAAAGATTGTTCAGATCTTGAAATGTCTCCATGCCTTGGAGTAAAACTACTCAATGGTGACTCCTACTTGTTGGAGCCTGTGGCCTTTGCTCAAAAATTGGTGAAGGTTGATTATGAAGGATTGACAATGACAAAAGCAGGGTGGGTGGAGCTTCAAGACGACACTCCAAGTGAGAAATTTATAGACTTATATATTGAGGGCTTTAAGAAATTCAATCAATATTTAGGTAAATTGAGCAGCACAAAGAAGAATAAGAAGTGAAAGAATGAAGACACAGGTATAGCAAATCAATCTAAGACGCTCAAGGAGAGTCAGACTCCCTCACTTGGAGAAAATAGTGGAAATGTGGCCGAAGAAAATCTTTTAGTTATACCCTTACAGACTCAAGAAGCAAGAGATTCTAGTGGACTTGCAACCCTAACAGTTGGAACCCCCTTAGTGGCAGTGGTTGTGGACTCAGCATCCTTAGCTGTGTTGGACTCTATTATACAGCCCAAAGAAAAAGATCTTGATAAAGAAGTTGCCAAAACTTCTAAGAGTGGGCTAGATGGATACGTCGGAATTGACCACTATTTTAAATTTGGTGTACAATTTATCCAATTGATCCCAGTTGAGCAATGCAACCTTGCACCAAATGGCTATAGATGCAGACCATTGTCAGATGTATATGTGAAATATCTCTTGAAGAAATTTGCAGGGCACTCTAGGCCAGTCTCCAGTGCAGCAGACTTGATGCCATATAATCCCCCCTCCCCGTGATGGTGATGGTGTCAATCCCTCCTACTACACTCTACCCAATGCTTGGTTCCACATAAGTTGCCCCCCTGATAGTGACCTCTCAGTGCCAATTTATAGGTGTTGGCTGCTTGGATTATGGTAATCCCAGTGTGGTTAGGGTAATCTTAATCGGGGAGACAAAGCAAGTGGTGGGCCGGTGTGGTTGACCCTTGCTTTGTTTTGGGGAAGGTTATTAAAAGATGGGAATCTCTAGGTGGGCCTTTGTCACTATCACCTAGAGAGAGGATATTTACAAAAGGGAATTTTACAATGGCTTGGATGAAAACTGAAGATAATGGTAAAATAACCTAAAATTAATGGGATGGCATCGAGGTTGCGTGTTGCCGGCGAATGGCGCTGGTGCGTTGGTGTCGAGCGTACTTCTTTTCGGAGTCGTCCGGGGCATGCCTTCGGTGCATTTTCTGTTTTTGTCATTGGCGGCGCGTGCTTTGGATCCTTCTTCTTTCGATTGTCGATGTCGTAGGCGTTTATGCGTGTGTGTATGTATGTATGTGAGTGTGGGAGCATATATGTGTATTTGCGGGTGTTTACAAACAGCTGAAGTGCATGGAGACAAGCTATCAACATACCACTACTAGATTCTAGCTGGTCAGCATTCCATCATAGCGGCTAGAGCTTTTTTGCGTAACAACAGCACTAAGTATGCTTTGAGAAAAGAGTTCTACAAGTTTAGAACTGCAAGGATAGTGGTAGACGCTCCGAAAGAGGTTGCTATTCGAATTTCCAAAATGGAGAACATGGAGAGAATAACAGCAATGAAACACTAGCCTTATGTGGAGGTCTTGAAGCATGGCCTTAGTCAATGACTTGTATATTCTAAACCAACAAAACCCAAGGTAGGTGTTCCGGTTGGTCATCCGAGTCGAGAAGGTTGGGATGTAAGTTCCACTTCCCTATGCTTGTTTTTGTTACAAATATGTCTTGAAATAAAGTTAATTTCCTTTTCTTTATTTTGAAGGCCTTTGTAAATGTGGCGAACATCGTGTTCAACCATGAATCATTTTCCAACAAAGAAGCACACATGGTCATGTACGATGATGAAATCTATGATCAGCGGATACACATCTTAGAGAAGCATCAGACATCAACTGCTCGTGGGCAGCAACCAAGCATAACAACCTTTAGATGCCTAGCTGGTTTAGAAGATAATGATGTCAAGCTACTACAACAAGAGCTGGCAGATGAGAAGATCTGCTTAGTGAAGCAACCACATCAAGCGGGCATGCTCGACCTCACTGCACGTGCAACGGTCTTAAATAAGACCAGGGTTTTGGAGCCTCAAATGTTGATGGAATTTAAATAGATAGATCCATCAGCAATAGCAGTTACTTCATGGGATAAATGTAAGTCTCATTATAACATTACAGATGAGATTTACAAATCTCTCTTCACGAGTTGTACGCAATGGCTAAATCTCCTACTACAATAAGGAAAGGAGAAAGAGCCAATTCCTGAGATCACTAGGGGATATGTGCAGTGGATCATTGCACAAAAGAATGACACTTCTAGTTTGCAATTCATTTTACCATGGACAATCAAGTGTGTTGGAAAGAATTTGGAAGGCATTGAGTTTCGCTGCAGTGAGAATAGCTCTAAAATTCGTGTTGGTGTTTGCATCATAGACACAACACACAAAAGTCTTACATCTAGTGGTTGTAGTGCTTCCCAATTTGGTAAAGTAATTGATGGAGTATGTGGGGTAGCACATCAACCATCATAGTTTTTAATTGCCGGCTTAGTCAAGTATCAGCATGCTGCTTCCCTAGAGAAGGCAATTTTTGGAAAAGATAAAAGGTATGAAATGCACGTTCTACCTTTGAGCTCCTTAATGGGATCAGAGACCATCCAAACATGTGCTCTTCGCGAAGTAATTTTTGGGGTTTGGGCATTTTTCAGTCAAGGAGAGCAGTACACCAACTACTCTAGTGTTAAAGAGTCATTGTTGGAGCCAATGCATACTCTCTACATCAATGACGACGAGTATGATGCTTTGACCACGGCCAAATCCTTTTTTGTACGTCGTGCAATCAAATGCATCTATCTCAAAGAAGATATTCAAGTGATAGACATCTTCTCATTAGGCTATGGGACTAAAGAGGCACTACAACAACAGAGAAAGGTGATATCAATTGCATGTAGTAGTGATCAAATGACGCAATTGGAATCTCTTTGCCATTCCATAGTGGAAGAAGACCTTGATCTTAGAAGGTGGGCAGGTGTGGATAACACAGAGAAAGTCAATGCCAAGGATTCAGAGGAAGAAGAAATTGAAGAACCATTGGATGCAAGTGCTGAGGCCATTCTAGAAAGTCTACAAGAAACAGGTTAAGCTAGCCACCCATGATATTACATTACTGATATTTAGATTATTATTGTTGTCATTTTATTTTATTTGTCCCATCTCAAATCTGCCCATGATGTTTAAAAAATTGATGTTTGGCTCGTTATTTTTCTCAATTTATTTTCTTTGAAAAAATGTGAACTTGTGAGTTTGAGTTTTTTCACAATACATGAATTAGACTTAAGTGTATGATATTATATGGACATGTTTTGGTAAATAGAATTCTACATTTATATATGGTCATAAGATATATATTATGTAATACTTAAAAGTTAATTGATCATATGAGGTTTGGGAAGATTACACTATGACTTGAGGATCATAGAGTTCTTTGTAGACATGACACCCTATGGCCTTAGGGCCATAGAATCCCCCAAAAAAAAATGGGATACCCTACAGCCTTACAGATCTAGGGTGATTACACCGAGTCTCTAAAAGGGTACATAAGCATTTGGGTTACTCTATAGCCTTAGGCCCATAGGGTGTCAACATAGAATCCCCCAAAAGCATTTGGCTACCCTACAATCTTACGGATATAGGGTGATTACATAGAGTCTTTAAAAGGACACATAAGAATTTGGTCTAGTCTACAGCCTTAATGTCATAGGGTGTCAACACAGCTATCCTACAATCTTATGTATATAGAGAGATTACATAAAGTCTCTAAACGCGCACATGAGTATTTGGGCTATTCTAGAAGGAAACATAAGTTATCCAAGAGCATTTGGGATACCCTAAGGACTTAGGGTCATAGGGTGGTGACATAGAATCTCCACAGGGGCACTTAAATCACCCCAAGGATACAAATCACCTAGCTCTTATGGACACATCTTATAAAAAATCACATGAGACCCTATGGCCTTTAGACCATAGGTTGGTTATTCTAGGTCACCTAAAGACTCTTTAAGTGTTTCAATAACATTTTTCGTTGGCCTTATATCTTGTGTCCATATACATTAGGGACATATATTTATTATCTTGTGATTAAGGTTTAATATTCTATTGAGAATGAAATAAGCTAGAAAAAACTAAAAAGTATTTAGTCCTCAAAATTCCAAAATGAGAGTTTGAACAATTGATGTATGGTCATTTTTTGTTGGGTGTAAGTTCTTCTATTGTGAATTGATGGTGTAAGCGTTTGAAATAATTATCTTTGTATTGCAACTAACTAGATAAACATATATTCAACATTTGTTGTAAATGTCAATTATTTTCTTAGATAGTAAACATCGAGTATAAATGGTTATTGAAGCATTTGTCCTTTGGATTATGTGAAGATCTAGTTCTTTGATTGTAACAAGATTTTATTCAAAGATATAAAGTGCGAGTATTTTGCTCCAAACTATGATTTTGTTTCTCACTACAAGAGGTTCTTCACAGTTGTGACAGCCTTAGCGATGGAAATACACGGGGATTTTTTTACCCCCGGCGTCACTATAAGCGTCGCTATGCGCGTCGAAAAGAGAGCGTCGCTATTTGCGTCTCTATATGCGTCGCTATTAGCGTCTCTATATGTGTCTCTATTTGCGTCTCTATATGCGTCTCTATTTGCGTCACTATATAGAGACGCATATAGCGACGTAAATAGAGACGCATATAGAGACACAAATAGAGACGCATATAGAGACGCTAATAGCGACACAAATAGAGACGCATATAGAGACGCATATAGAGACGCTTATAGCGACGCACATAGAGACACAAATAGAGACGAAAATAGCGACGCTGCAAGTCCAAAAATAGCAACGTATATAGCGACGCCCGAGAATAATTTTTTTTGGTGAAGGGCATACATTACCCTGCCACCCCATCAACCATTTTGAACATAAAGTTTCCAAAACTAAGATGCAAAACTGACAAAAGTATATCGATAAAAGTGAATTGACAGAGTAATAAATTGACAAAATTATACACATCATAGGCAAAATAACTTGATTATTAAGCTTTGATTAAAATGTACTAGCTACAACGCAGTTGTCATTAATTATTGAAAAAATACATTGTTGGCCAATAGTTAAAAAATTGACGTACACACGTCATCTCCTAATATACACTGTGAAAAAAATAAAACTAGTGCTATCTAGCTACGGCTACTTTGATGCCAACTAATCTGACGTCTCATCGCGTCCGAGCGGCACATCTGTCGGATACTACAAAAAAAAAACACACACAATAAGACTTTATGTAAGTATAAATAAATAATTACAAAACAATCTAATGTTTAGCTTATTATTAAAATATAACAAATGTAAGAGTGTGAGGTTAAATATTGCCCAAGTCGGAGCAATAACTCTGAATGTCCATAAGAACATCTAAGCCCTTTTTGTCCGCATACTCGTGCTTGTATGGTGTGGGTTCATGTCCAATCATCGACCACTGTCAAGAGCGCGTATGGCAAGCCGTAGATAAAACCGTAAGAAGAAACGCCAAATATACAAGCCATTTTTGAAGTCCTTCGCGTTTTTCTACAACAAAACGCAAACGGACTTCAGAAACGGCTTCAACACTTGCCCAAACCATCCATAGTTGATTAGGTAAGCTTTAGATAAAGTTAATAGTGCATATGGCAAGCCGTAGCCAAAACGGCAAGATGAAACGCTAAATACACAAGCCTTTTCTGAAGTCCGTTTGTATTTTTCTACGAAAAAACGCAAACGAACTTTAGAAACGGTCTGTGCGCTTGTCCAAACCATCCATAGTTGATTAGGTAAGCTTTATGCAATGTCAAGAGCGTGTATGTCAAGCCGTATGCAAAACCGCAAGAAGAAACGCCAAATACACAAGCCGTTTTTGAAGTTCGTTTGTGTTTTTCTACGGAAAAACGTAAACAGACTTGGAAAATGGCTTCAACACTTGCCCAAACCATCCATAGTTGATTAGGTAAGCTTTTGGCAAAGTCACTAGCGCGTTTGGCAAGCGATAGGAAAAACCGTGAGAAGAAACGACAAAAATATACAACCCGTTTCAGAAGTCCGTTCACGTTTTTCTACGAAAAACACAAACCATCCGTAGTTGATTAGGTAAGATTTAGGTAATGTCAAGAGCCTGTATGGCAAGCCGTAGGCAAAACCGCAAGAAGAAACGCTAAACATACAAGCCGTTTCTTAAGTCCATTCGTGTTTTTTTACGAAAAAATACAAACGGACTTACAAAATGGCTTGTGTGCTTGTCCAAACCATTCATAGGTGATTAGGTAAATTTTAGGCAAAGTCAAGAGCATGTATGGCAAGCCATAGATAAAACCGCAAGAAGAAATGCCAAATATACAAGCCGTTTCTGAAGTCCGTTCTCGTTTTTCTACAAAAAAACACAAACGAACTTCGGAAACGGCTTCAACACTTGCCCAAACCATCCATAGTTGATTAGGTAAGCTTTAGGCAATGTCAATAGCGTGTATGGCAAGCTGTAGGCAAAATCGCAAGATGAAACGCTAAATCTACAAACCGTTTCTGAAGTCCTTCATGTTTTTCCACGAAAAAATGCAAACGGACTTCCGAAAAGGCTTCAACACTTGCCCAAACCATCCATAGTTGATTAAGTAAGCTTTAGACAAAGCTAATAGTGCGTATGGCAAGCCATAGGCAAAACGGCAAGATGAAACGCTAAATACACAAGCCGTTTCTGAAGTCCGTTTGTATTTTTCTACGAAAAAACACAAACGAACTTTAGAAACGGCATGTGCGCTTGTCCAAACCATCCATAGTTGATTAGGTAAGCTTTATGCAATGTCAAGAGCGCGTATGTCAAGCAGTAGGCAAAACCGCAAGAAGAAACGCCAAACACACAAGCCGTTTCTGAAGTTCGTTTGCGTTTTTCTATGGAAAAACGTAAACAGACTTAGAAAACGGCTTCAACACTTGCCCAAACCATCCATAGTTGATTAGGTAAGCTTTCGGCAAAGTCGATAGCGCGTTTGGCAAGCGATAGAAAAAAACCTGAGAAGAAACGACAAAAATATACAACCCATTTCAGAAGTCCGTTCACGTTTTTCTACGAAAAACACAAACCATCCATAGTTGATTAGATAAGCTTTAGGTAATGTCAAGAGCTTGTATGGCAAGCCGTAGGCAAAACCGCAAGAAGAAACGCCAAACATACAAGCCGTTTCTTAAGTCCGTTCGTGTTTTTTTACAAAAAAATACAAAATGACTTCAAAAACGACTTGTGTGCTTGTCCAAACTATTCATAGGTGATTAGGTAAAGTTTAGGCAAATTCAAGAGTTTGTATGGCAAGTCGTAGATAAAAGCGCAAAAAGAAATGCCAAATATACAAGCCGTTTCTGAAGTCCGTTCTCGTTTTTCTACAAAAAAACGCAAACGAACTTCGGAAACGGCTTCAACACTTGCCCAAACGATCCATAGTTGATTAGGTAAGCTTTAGGAAAAGTCAATAGCATGTATGGCAAGCTGTAGGAAAAACCGCAAGATGAAACGCTAAATGTACAAACCGTTTCTGAAGTCCTTCGTATTTTTCCACGAAAAAACACAGACGGACTTCCGAAAAGGCTTCAACACTTGCCCAAACTATCCATAGGTTATTAGGTAAGCTTTAGACAAAGTTAATATAAGATGAAGCGCTAAATACACAAGCCGTTTCTGAAGTCCGTTTGCATTTTTCTATGGAAAAACACAAACAGACTTCAGAAACGGCTTGTGCGCTTGCCGATACCATCCATAGTTGATTAGGTAAGCTTTAGGAAAAGTCAATATCGCATATAGCAAGCCGTAGGCAAATTTTCAAGAAGAAACGCCAAACACAAAAGTTATTTCTTAAGTCCGCATTTTTTTGCAAAAAAACGCAAATGGACTTCAGAAACTACTTGTATATTTGGTGTTTCTTCTTGCAGTTTTATCTATGGCTTGCCATATGCGCTCTTGACTTTGCCTAAAGCTTACTTAATCAACTATAAATGGTTTGGGCAAACGGACTTCAAAAATAGCTTGTATATTTGGCGTTTCTTCTTGAGATTTTGTCTACGGCTTGTCCAAATCATCCATAGTTGATTAGGTAAGTTTTAAGCTAAGTCAAGAGCGTGTATGGTAAGCAGTAGACAAAACCACAAGAAGAAACGCCAAATATACCAGCCGTTTCTAAAGTCCGTTCTCGTTTTTCTACGAAAAATTACAAACGGACTTCGGAAACGCAAATGGACTTCGGAAATGGTTTGTGTACTTGCCCAAACCATTTATAGTTGATTAGGTAAGCTTTAGGCAAAGTCAAGAGCACGCATGGCAAACCGTAGAAAAAACCGCAAGAAGAAACGCCAGATATACAAGCCGTTTCTGCAGTTTGTCTATGGAAAAATGCAAATGGACTTTAGAAACAGCTCGTGCGCTTGCCCATACGGATGATTTTTAGATTGGCATATTCCGGTTCAAGGCGCTTATCATAGATATCTACTTCTAATCCCAAGGGAGTCTGAAAAATATTAAGGTCTAAAAAGGCACAACAATCACTCTTTGTGGTACAGTTAAGTTCACAAAACTACTTGGGATAAATTCCTCCACCTATAGAACTCGAATTCAAGTACATAAAATCTTGAAAAGAAGGAACGTCAGGGACAAAAAGATAATCTACAAAGCGTCTTACATTGCATAACTTGTACAAAAATATTGGGCAAGTGTTAGCAAGGACAAGAAGAAGTCATAAGAAGTCATAAGTTCAAGGCTAACTTTTTTACTAGCAATGCCTTGTACCTATCCTTCTCAAGCTTGTACGCAAAAACTTTTGAAATAAGAGACTTGACTCTAAATTTAAGGTCCTCCAAAATTTAGCTTTGTATATAGCGTTGTAAAGTCAAAAGTTTGGAGACATAAAGGAGAGTCTTAAAGAATGTTTACGAAAGCTTGAAGATGCGAAGGAAGAAGAGAGCCAAGCTCTGCTTGAAAAAGAACACGCAGTCGAAGTGGCAGTGGAGAAAGAATCACATGAAACAACACATAAGAAGATTGACACCAAGATATAGGCGGCCCTACAAGAATGTCGGCTACAAGAATCTCTTGGCCTCAAGGTCAGCATTGGGGGGCTACACTTATCGTGGTGTACCATGGAGGACACCCTTCAGGAAGAAATCACCAAGCTCAATGACATTCTTCAACCTATCTACATCAAGCCCGAAACTGTTGCTTGGATCAATGATACACATAGACATGTGCCACCCAAACATTGCATACTCACTTTCAAGGACAAAGATGAGCGTATGAAGTTGCTACGTGAATCTCATCTTCTCAAGGGAAAAAAGATTTGGAATGCAAAAGAATGGACCATGAATCAACTCAAGAGTAAAGCAAGCAAGCTCAAGAAAATGCAAAAAGCATGCAAGCAAGGCAAATGGGCATTCTACCAAGGTGGCAAAGCGATCATCCAGGAATTTCAAAAACCCAAACCTCTCCTCTCAGCTGACCCTTAGGTTTTTGTTCTCTCTTTTTCCCTACTCTACCCTCTTGATGGACCCTCAGTCCTTAACTGATATGTATCAGCCCGCACTGAGAAGCAATTGTTGTAATGTTGTGTTTTTATTCTCATGGGTCATATATGACCTCCGTGGACGATAATTCAATCTCTCTCTCTCTCTCTCTCTCTCTCTCTCTCTCTCTCTCTCTCTCTCTCTCTCTCTCTCTCTCTCATACTAAAATATTAGTTGAAAGAGCCATTGAGCTCGGGAGAGCTAGACGTCCATGATATCAATCGAGGCTCCATCAGAGAATCAAGTCTACTCTAGCGCGATATGGGAGATACCAATTACATCTATTTACAAAGGCGGACATTGACGAAGCTCTTCACCGACCGATGCACTACTTTCTCAGACAATGCCCAATGTTGGAAATTGATGAGGATGATGATGATTTTAGTCTTCCACTTCACTTTTATGTTTGTACCTAGACATTAGACTAGATCCACAAGGAGTTTATCGGATTGGTCTCATAAGTCATTTTGGCATTTTGAAGACGTTAAATATATCATTTCATTTCATTTCTTTATCTCTCTCTCTCTCTCTCTCTCTCTCTCTCTCAATGTGTATGTGTGTGTTCTTTGTTTACACATGTGTGTGTACATTCTCTCTCTCTCTCTCTCTCTCTCTCTCTCTCTCTCTCTCTCTCTCTCTCACACACACACACACACACACACATACACACACACAGTGTAGAGAGAGAGAGAGAATGAAAGAGGGGAAGGGAACATAAGAGAGAGGAGAGGGAGGGAGCATACCTGGCTCTCCCTCCTCTCCTCATGTGTGTGTGTGTGTGTGTGTGTGTGTGTGTGTGTGTGTGTGTGTGTGAGAGTGAAAGAGAGGGGGGGGGGGGGGGGGGGGGGGGGGGGGGGGGGGGGGGGGGGGACAGGTATACCAATTGTGCAGAGAGCGCCGAAACTCAGATCTACAGATCTGAGTTTCGAGTGCCCTCAAATTATTTTTACAGGGTCGGCGTCTCTATGAGCGTCGCTATAAGCGTCTCTATGAGCGTCGCTATAAGCGTCTCTATGAACGTCGCTATAAGCGTCGCTATAAGCGTCTCTATGAGCGTCTCTATGAGCGTCTCTATAGTCTTTGTTATATAGCGACGCCTATAGCGACGTCGGGCTTTTTCCCATTTCAGCGTCGCACTATGAGTGTCGCTACATTGAAGGACCTCTTGTAGTGTCTCTTCTAGATGATGCAGAGAATTGGAATTTATATCTTGAATTTTTTTCAATAGAGGGAAGCTAGGACTAGTAGAATTTTTTATCTTGTCATGTAGCAATCAGAACATTGTATCAAGGTTTATTGCAAAGAAATGATTGTATAATGTATAATCATTGTTTAAGTTTGTAAATTGAAAGTAGAAGGCAATGCAAGTTCCAAAACATGTGCAATGCCATAAGGAGAATCCAGCACAAATACTTTTGCCCCTCAGGATTTGTAAATCAAAGTGCATGGTGAGTTAGACCTTCCATCCACCAACAGATCAATGCATTTGTGAATTAAAGTACTTGCAAATTTGATTTAAATGTTTGAATGTTATGATGATATTTGAAGGCAAAGACCCCTTCAATGTGTGGCAAAGCAACAAATGTATGATGTATGATAATGATTCAATTTTGTATATCATGTTGCATATTTATCGCAGTATTAACTTACACATTTTGCTAGCATAGAGGACACCCTATGGCCCTAGGACCATAGGATGCCATCATATCCCATGTACAATTTCTCTTTTACCATAGAGGACATCTTATGGATCTAGGGTCATAAGACGCCAACATAGTGCATAAATGGCTTCTTATAAGTATACACATAAACATAGTGCATAGAGGGAATTTTACTAGCATAAAGACCGCCCTATGGCCTTGGGACCATAGGGTGCCAACATAGAGCATAGAGGGCTTTTTATTAGCACATTGTTTCCCTTGGGACGCCATAGTGCCATAAAGTGGTTTTTGTATATATAGTAGAGAATTCTCACACACATGATACCTTGGTCACTATCTAGCCCTTGGACCATATGATAGTAGCATAGAGGACACCCTATAGCCCTAGGGTTTCCTTCTATCCCCTGGACCATACACTGCCAACATATAGTATACATGGTTTCTTCATAGAGCAAACCTTTTAGCCCTACACTATAGAGTGGAAACCTAGACCATATAATGTATCCTACTAGCATAGAAGGCACCCTATGACCCTGAGGCCAAAGAGTACCAATTTAGGGCATAAAGGGTCTCTTCCTAAGTTGAAGGGCACCTTGTGTCCCTAGGGATCACCCTACGGCCCCAGGGCCATAGGATGTCAACATAGTCAAATGGGGTGTAAACTTAGAGCATAGAGGATTTCTTACTATCATGGAGGACACCTTGTGTCCTTGGTGCCATAGGGTGCAAACATATAGCATGGAGGGTTTCTTGCTAGTATAGAGAGCACCCTATGGCCTTGGGGCCATATGATTCCAACAAAGAGCATAAACGGTTTTTTGATAGCATAGAGGATAGCTTATTTCCCTGGGGCCATATGATACAAAAATAAAAGAGTCTTAAGAAGGGCACCTAGGCCACTAAATCACCATGGGGCCATAACTTGGTGGTCTTTGTGGGGAATGCTCCTAAAGGGTTCCTTGGCTATCCTATGGCCTTTGGGCCATAGGCTACCAACATAGAGTTTAGATGATTTCTTACTAACATAGAGCTCACCTTGTGGCCTACGGTCTTTAGATTCTAATATAGAGTTTCAATGGTTTCATACTAGGCGTAAGGGGCACCCTATGGCCTTGGGGCCATAGAGTGTCAATGTAGAGCGCAAAGGTTTCCTTTCTATCATAGAGGGAATCATGTGGCCTAGGAGCCATTTGATGCACCCTATGGCTGGAGGGCTATAGGTTGCCAATGTAGACAAGGTTTCTTAGTAGCATTATAAAGGGTACCTTGTGGCCCTCGAATCTCCATAGGGTGCCAACATAGAGCGTAGAGGGTTTTTCTTACTAGCATAGAGGACATCCTATGGCCTTGGGGCCATAGGGTTTCAATATTGAGCATAGAGGGCACCATGTGGCCTAGGAGCCATTTGATGCACCCTATGGCTGGAGGGCTATAGGTTGCCAATGTAGACAAGGTTTCTTAGTAGCATTATAAAGGGTACCTTGTGGCCCTCTAATCTCCATAGGGTGCCAACATAGAGCGTAGAGGGTTTTTCTTACTAGCATAGAGGACATCCTATGGCCTTGGGGCCATAGGGTTTCAATATTGAGCATAGAGGATTTCTTACTAGCATAGAGGCTACCTTGTGGCCCTAGGTCCATAGGGTGCAAACATAGAGAATAGAGGATTTCTTACTATCATACAGGGTACCTTATGGCCCTAGGTCCATAGGGTGCAAACATAGAGCATAGAGGATTTGTTACTAGCACAGAGGGCACCCTATGGCCCAAAGGCCATAGAGTGACAACATGTAGCATAAATGGTTTCTTACTAGCATAAGAGGTAGACCTTGTGGCCCTCGGGTCATAGGGTGCCAACATAAAGCATATATGGTTTCTTACTAGTGCTCATAGAGGGCATCTTGTGGCCCTATGACAACCCATGGCCTTAGGGCCATAGGGTGACACATAAATAAAGTACCATATGGCTTTGAAGCCATATATCTATTTATATGTTGAGACCTCCCAACAATCCTAACCCTATGGCCTTGAGGCCATAAAGAGACATATTTTGGATTATCTTAAAGTCATAGAGATATCTACAAAGAGAACTGTATGGCATGAAGGCCATAAGAAACTTAGTGAAGGAAATCATCCAATGCAAGAAGATCATGGCAATAGAAAATGAGACTTCTGCTCTAGAGCTTAAAGGCATAAATGTTTCTCCAAGTATACTTCTAGGCGCCACCATCATGGACAAAGAACTACTTGTAGCTAGATAAAGATTAGGAATCTCTAGACAATAAGGAGCATAAAAATAAATTCATTGTAGATGTGTTGTCAGTTAGTAAATTTGCTATTTGCGATTAGTTTTTTCTAAGAGTGTGACAAAAAAGAGTTATCAAAATGTAGATACTTTGGAATCTAAAATTAGGTGTTCTTTAAACTTGCAGTCCTTCAACAAGATATTGCGGCTGACAAAGTTTTACTCGAGATTGTTGGTATAGAGGATGCTAATGCCATTGACCCTACTGAGAAAGATTCTATCAATCTCCATGTCAACCAAAGAGTTTCTGACGAAGATGACAAGAATCTACAAGTCTTTGAAGGTCAACTGCTACAACGACCGGAGATAAATTTCAAGAGTAATCCAATGGAAGAAGACAGTGAAAGTTCCAGAACATGTGCAAGGGAAGAAAAAGAATCCAATGAAAATATTCTAGTAGCCCAAGAGTTGGGAATTGGATTGCATGACACCACAATGGAAGTAGAAGGCAATGGAAGTTCCAGAACATGTGCAACGCCAAAAGGAGAATCCAACACAAATATTTTAGCACCCCAGGATTTGGAAATCGAAGTGCATGGTGAGTCAGACCTTCCATCCACCAACAAACCAATGCTGACTATAATAGTGAGCTTGTGTGGATTGTTCCTGAGGAGATGCTGGCAAAAGTCCAAGAAAATGAAGAGCTTAAAGTTTGGACATGAGCATATTTTTCTTCGTCCAGGATGCATTGAGTTTTTAAAGGCTCTATTTAGCAATTTCAATGTAGGGATATGGTCAACTGCTAATGACATGCATGTTGTGGACATCATCAAGATTTTAGAAAAGGAAGCTTAACAAAAATTTCCATTCTTTATGATCTGGGGGCAAAGCCAATGTCAACCATGCGTAGAATCAAGGATCACTCGCTTAGATAATCCAGGAGTAGAAGCACTTTTCAAACCGTGGCTATTGCATGCATTGAATTTTATTTTTCCACCATCATTTAATGTTGATGATGAGGAGGATAATATCCTCCTTGGGGAGCTGCTACCATATATCAAAGCTCTCAATCATGTTAATGACATTCGCACAGTTACAGGGTCTCGTCTATATGGACAAGCACCCATTGCCCAAGGTCATGAGCTTTATAACCGTATACACAAGGTTGTTGCAGAGTGGGAGGAGAGAAATCTAATTTTTCTAGGAAAAACCTACTCCACAGGAAGGCTACCAGAAGTTTCTCGTCCTCTTCACGATGAGAAAGTTACAACATCTAGCACTAGTGGAATGTCCACTCGAAGTCAAGACAAGAAACTTTCAGCACATGATCAAGAAAAAGTAAGGGTCTTAAAGAATACCAAATCATTATCAACCTTGAAAGGTACAAAAGCAATCATGCTTGCCCAAAAATTGGGATACAAGGATCCCGTGATCAAAGTACATGAAGCCAGGAATTATATAAAGAATCTAAAAATTTACTATGATCTCAAATAGCCCTATATCAAGAAATGATGGAGAAATGTTTTGTAACATTTTGTCATTTACAAAGATCTTTATGTACTCAGAGACTTTGTTAGAGTGCTTACGGTTTCAAGATATATGAAGATGTAAATGATTAATAGTTTTTTAAATTGTCTTTCAAACTATAAGTAACTTCTGAGTTTCATGTGTCAAATGCTCTTTTTTTTTAAGCTTTTATAGTTGTTTGCTTTGAAATTTGAGTTCACTGTGCCATCAAGGACAATCTACATGCTCATAAGGTCAAATCTTGCTCTATAACCATGGGGGAATTTCACTTTATGGTCTCAACACCCTATGAATCTAAGGCCATAGGGTCATAGTTTGGCATGTGTTCTTGCATAGGACTTACTAAGTGTAACCACAAATTAGCACCCTATGTCCCTAAGGTCTTCAACACACTTAAGATCTCTATATTAACTTTTTTTTTAAAAATCATTTTAGGGCTTCTAACAAAAAATGTTTTGCTATTAGATTATCACAAAATAGAGGAGCTCCCTTTCATATTACATCAAATATCACATTCAAACCAAGAGCAATGGTTTCATTATCTACCAACATCTTTCAAACAGGACAAAAGAACTCTTCTCTTGGATTTAGAGGGTGTGCTTCTTGCAACATTTGAGCTTCAATCAAGGCCAACTTGGACCAAGTACATGTACATTGTAGAAGATAACAATGAGGTGTATGCGGTGCGTCCAGATGCAGAGTATTTCTTAAGATTTTGCTTTGAGTTCTTTGAGGTTTGGATTTGGAGCTGCCATCGTTTACAAAAAGCTCAACACATAATCAAGACTTGTTTTCCTACACAAAGTCACAAATTCAAGATGATTATGGATAACCGGTGCTGCCAAAATTCAAATTTCATGATCGGTTACAAAAGAGCCTATCACAAAAATCTTTCGACCATATGGAAGCTATTTGATTATTTAGATGGGGGCAAGACTATAATATTTGATGATAGTCCATATCGAGTGATGTGGAATATGCAAGGAACTTATATGATTTTTCCAAAGTTTTGGAACCAACCTACTCAATTGCTTCAAAGTTTTTTAAAAGATGAAATTGTTCCATGGTTATGTGGATGGTTGTATGCTAAAGACAAGAGAGACTATACCATAAGAAATTTTGTAATGTTCCATCCTGATCCTGAGACTCACTATGTAATGCAATGTTATATGTCTCAAAGGACTCAAAATCTCAAGAGAAGGAGGCCATTTTAAGTGTACTAGTTAAGTATTCTAAATAGCATCTACCAAGTATTTGGCAATGTGTACTTTTCAAAATTTAAACTTGATGTAATGTAGTGGGATATCTTGAAACATCTTTAAACTATTTTTTTAATGAAGTGCATCCTATTGTCAGGAGACTTCTCTAATTCAAGTTCTTTGGTTTCATTGTTTGATGCTTCTATGGTATTGTTAACTTTTTCTTCTTATTAATTGTCTTTATTAAGTGATCCAAACAATCAGAATTTCTTGACATTTGGTAGTGTTACAAAACGGTGTTTTTTGCACACCCTCAATCTTGGAGATATCATACTCTTTCTAGTTACTCTTTTATTGTACATGCGATGAAGACCATCATTTTTATGAAACTGTCAAGTTGGTGGTAATCTTTATGTTTATACTTTATACTATTTTGACATAATCAATGTATACAATTCGTATTATTCACATCAAATGGTGTTTTTAAACACCTCCTTTTTTTGAGACACCATCTCTAAAACCTTTGAGTGAAGTTTTAAAGCATGTACTTGATGTAAAAATTCTTCATCTTAACATTGCTTCTTTGGCACAGACTTATATTAGGAGTTTTTATATTGTAGTTTTATGTTAAGAAATAATTTCAAAGTTAGAATTATGATAGTTTATCTAAGTAAGTGCCTCATCTAACTTTGTATATTTAAATAAAATACCAAATGGAATTATAGGTGCAATAGATGACATCTTATGGTCTTAGGGCCATAGGATACTCTATAGTATTGTTTAGATGTTTTAATTGTTTGTGAACATAGATCATAGAGGGTTTTTCTCACTACCATAGAGGATATCCTATGGCTTTGGGGCCACATGGTCTCAATATTGAGCGTAGAGGATTTCTTACTAGCATAGAAGGTACCTTGTGGCCCTAGGTCCATAGGGTGCAAACACAGAGTATAGAGGATTTCTTACTAGCACACAGGGCACCCTATGGTCTAAGGCCATATGGTGACAACATATAGAATAAAGGGTTTCTAATAAGCATACGAGGCACACCTTGTGCGCCTGGGGACATAGTGTGCATAAACAACATCTTATGGCCCTAAGACAACCTACAGCCTTAGGGACATAGGGTAGCACATAAATAAAGTCCCATATGGCTTGGAAGGACTAGACCTCTTTATACGTTGGGACCAGCTAACAATCCTAACCCTATGGCCTTGAGGTCATAAAGAGACATATTAAATTCATAGACATGTCTACAAAGAGCACCATATGGCCTTAAGGCCATAGGTGCAATAGATGGCATCTCATGGTCTTATAGCCATAGGATACTATATAGTATTGTTTTGACTTTTTAAGTGTGAAATATTAGTTTGAATGTTGTTTAAATTATCGTGTATTTAAAACTTGATAGCATGCTACAAAACCATGACCAAGTATTTTGTTATACATGGATTAAGGTCACCAAATTATGACAAGAGTGTTTAATAGTATTTGCCTTTACATATTATCTTTTTTAATTGTTGTAATCAATCTATATGCTGCTTTAAAATCATATCAATTGGTTTTTTTGACACCTCATTTTTTGAGAAGCTACTTCTAGAAGCATTTGTTGAATTTTGAAAAGCACTGGTGTCATACAAATCCTCTTTCCAAAAACTATATTGGAGGTTTATTCTTAAATTTTATAGTAGAGAAATTAAAATAGACTCATACAATCATGATAATTTATCTAAATTAAAGGCAACTAGAGCTTAGAAATCATTAAATAACACAATCCTAGAATCCACATTTAGAATTTGGGAAACGAGATTTTCCCAAATTTTGCGATAAGGATGGCTATGATGTGCTACCCTATTACATGGTAAGCCTTATACGAGGAGGAGATGAGATTGTAGAACCACCAGAACAAGAAGAGTTTTATAACTCCTCTGAGCATCTGGAGATAAATAACGATACAGATAATGAGTGTTCAGACAGCTCAAGCGAGCGTGGGGAGAAAACAGTGAATATCAAGTTTTATGATTTTGCCAACCAGCACTCTAGACGCCAGGAATTCTATAGGAGAAAACGATCAGAAAACAAAATGAGAGAGAATCTGATGCCCAAGATAAAAGATAAAATTCACTATCTAATGCTTGTCAAAGCAGAGGATTGTGTAAAAGACCAAATATCAGGAAGATTCTCAAAAGTTCGAAGGAAAAGAATGCAAGAGGAAATAAAACAGGTACGAAAGGCTAAAACAGAAACAAAATAAAAAAAATCTCAACAATCAAAACAGGAAAAAACAAAAGACCCAGACTGGACCAAATTGGAGCGTAAAAAGAAATACCAAGAACTAAAACGGTCTTTATGAGAGGTATGGACTACTGAGGGAGAAAGTGATGGTAAGGAGGAGTCAAAAAAAGGAAACATGAATGTACCATTACACTATCGGAAATTCACCATCCAGGACATAAAAATCATAATGAAACCACTAGTCAGGGAAAGAATAAACCAGGAATCTTACGATGGGCCGGAAAATGCAAAACGAATAGACCTCGATGAACCAGGTGAAAAGCCTCAGCCGGTCTATATCGCAACTGATTTAGATCCTGAAGAAGAAAAACAATTAACACAACTTCTCAAGAAGTATGAAGATGTGTTTGCATGGTCCTACAAAGACCTCAAAGGAGTTGATCCATCGATATGCCAACATACAATTCCTTTGAAATCACATGCCAACCTAGTAAACAGCGTCCTTATACTTATAATGACACATTTGCTAAACGAATCAAAGAGGAGATTGACAAGCTGATGGATGTCAAATTCATCTATGAAATCCAACATACAAACTGGGTGTCACCCATTGTGGTTGTCCCCAAAAAGAACAGAAAGCTGCGAGTGTGTGTGAACCTCAAAAAGGTAAATGCAGCCACCATAAGGGATAACTATCCCTTGCTGATCACAGAACATGTACTTGAGAGGGTGGCCGGGAAACGAGCTTATTCCTTTCTAGATGGGTTTTCAGGTATAACCAACTGACAATTCAATAGAGGATCAACACAAAACAGCGTTTTCCACAGAATGGGGAGTATATGCGCATAGAGTTATGACTTTTGGCTTAACCAATGCACCAACTACCTTTTAGAGGTTAATGACACATGCGTTCAAAGAATACCTGAGAATATTCTTAGAAATATATATGGATGATATTTGTGTACACTCTCTTCTATAAGAGGCATTGAGGCATAAGTGGAGGCCATTTTTCAGGTGATAAGACGACAAAAATTTTCTTAACCACAGGAATATGGTGGCCTACATTACATATGGATGCTGAGAAATTTGTAAAGTGTTGTGATGCATGTCAGCGCACCAAGATGCCGATAAAGAGAGATGAGATGCCACTACGGCCAATGATGGGAGCAAGGGCATTTGCAAAATGGGGCATTGATTTTGTGGGGCCTATTTCACCCCCTGTATATCGCACCCATACCCAATATATCATTGTGGCTACAGACTATCTCACAAAATGGACGGAAGCCAAGGCAACACAAAAAGAAGACGCAAGAACCACTGCACAATTTTTGTATGAGAATGTCTTTGTACGATACGGATTACCAATATAAATTGTCAGTGATCAAGGAACACATTTCCTTAATGAAGTCATTGAATATCTGCTAGAGGAATTCATGATCATACATAGAAAATCTGCTCCATATCATCCACAGGCAAATGGAAAGCTGAAGCCACAAATAAAACACTATGCACGGTTTTGACTAAAATTGTATCAGAGTCAATGACAGACTGGGATCAGTAGTTACACTCAACACTATGGGCATACAAGGCAGCTTACAAAACATCAATAGGGACAACACCGTACAACATGGTGTTTGGCCTAAATGCTATATTACCCATAGAGTTTTTAATTCCAACTCTACGAGTAGCGAAACGCTTAGAATGGATAGGGCATGAGCTCTCTTCAAGAATAGATGATCTTGAAAAGCTAGATGAACTTTGCTTACGAGCTGTAGCTTCGATCTATGCTAAAAAGAGAAGACAAAAAGAATTTTTTGACAAGCATGTGCGCATGAAAGAGTTCAAAACAGGTGATTATGTAATTGTTTATACCTTGAAGCAACATTCCAAGAAACTTAAAAAGCAAGGGATGGGTCTCTTTGTGATTAGTGACCTATCACAAAGTGGAGCTGTCAAGCTTGCTACATTAGCAGGTGAAGAAATGCCAAATTGGATTAGTGGATGTCGATTAAAAAAATATCATTTACCACTAACACAGGATATGCTTTAACAAATCCATCAAGAAAAACAACGGATGAAGGAGAAACAGAGGGTACAAGAAGAAGCCCAAGCTGAAGCAAAAGAACGCATTGCAAAAAGACGGCTTCTACGACAACAACAACAATGTGGATCACCGTTGCGAATCACTGCCATTCGACTAACGAATTTTGATGAAGACACACTGGAGCCAATAATTGCAGTCAAAGTGGGTAGAAATTAAGTTGAATCGATGGAATTGCTTGATTTTGGAGCTCAAGCAAATTTGATCTCTTACAGATTATACAAACAGCTCTAGCCCACAAGTCAACTACATCCTACTCCACAAGTGCTGGAAAGTAGTACATCACATTCGCTAAAAACATTGGGCTGGATTATATTGCATGTACAACTACATCAATATATTTACCTAGACAAGTTTTATGTGGTCGAGGATGAAAGCATGGCAACACCCCATGTTGTTGGGACAACCTTGGCAAAAAGAGTATAATGTGGAGATAGATTGGAATGTGGATGCGGTCAAAATTCAGCATGCACAAGAACAACAGGTGGTAGCCTTTGCTCAGCAACCCCGCAAGAACCAGATGACAGCAACACAATCACTGGATAAAGAACCAAAAGGATGGGTACCACTAAAGAACCACACGATATCGAGGGTGAACAAACAGGGAACTGCCAACCATGTTGACTACAAACATAAAACAACACCGATCGCAGATCAAAGTTAGCAACACGAGAAAAACAAGTATGGGTGTCGAAGGATAGAGATGACATGGCGGACAAACCACAATACAACAGAAGAAGTCAACATAAACATACAGTTCAACCAAAAACCAAGGGAATAAAACTGATATGGATCCCCAAAAGAATGCTCAATAACAATTTAAGTGCGACTCGCATTTGGATCACGAAACCAAAGCAACAGGAACTCCCTTCAGTACAAGAAAAATCGACATACAGACACACACAACATACGAAACCAGCAAACCGATCTATGTGGGTGCCAATCAGCAGCAAAACAATGACAACCGCGGAAGTAGAAATAAACCTACAAAAATCTCCACAGCAAAGCTACAAATGGAAAGCAAAAGAGACAATGACTATGGCCAATTCTGCCACGAAAATTCTCTCCAAGGAGACGACTACGGCCATATCAACAATAGCGGCAAACCAAGCGACTTTTGCAAGAAAGACGATCAAACAGAGAGCGGTAGAGTTACAACTTTTACTTGCAAATAAAATTTGCTGACCAAATCAACAACACGCAGGAAACCTCGACGGCGAATGCCAATAAGCATCTTGCTTATACCCTCCTCTTGCACAACATTAATTTTTCCATGCATTGACCGAGTATGCATCATGTAGGGCCACATTACCCGGCCAAGCATTAGCACGATTTTTTAACCCAGGCACGGTACATACATTGAGGCAATACCTTGTCCTCCGGGAGGACTCCGGCTAGGAGGGGGGGAGGCATTCTCAAATGTGGACCCAATGGAAAAAAGAGCAAAAAAGGGCATGTTTTTCGACTATTTTAGCGGGTTGTGGTTTGATTGCAAAATTTTCTGGACTAACCCAAGTACATATGCCTTTATACAGCATGAATAGACAAGTATATGGGACCAACTGCCAAATCAAGCCCCTAGGTGTGTGTATATAAGTAAAAAATAGCCATTTTTCGGACAAAATATTGAAAAAACGGAGAAATCCAGCTATAAAAATTGCATGTGAGTGTATATAGTGTTTTGCAGTGATGTTTTTGAATTATTATGATTTTTGGGGGTTTCCTGGGTTTGATTTGCTATTTTTCTTTTAATTTTATTAATTATCGACAGAAAAACATCAAAAATACAAAAAGCAGGTGAAAAACGGTCGTAATGAAAAATGATGAATTGATGATTGATCCTGTGGTATTTGATGCTGCATTTTGAGAGAAGTTTTTTTCTTTTTTTTTATTTTAAAAAGGCTAATTTATGGTTATGTTTGGTAAATTTTTACTAATTTTAACCTAAAAGTGACTCTAAATTGGTTAAAAATCATATAATTAGAGAAAAATTGTGCATCATATTTACGTCGGAGTGTGCGCAATGATCCCGTGAGCGTCTTTGATTTTTCTTGCTATTTTTAGTAATTTTTACGATGTTTTCACGGTTCGGGGTGAATTTTTACTCTCGGTGCACACTGCAGTCTCGTTCACACACGCATGTGCACGTCCATGTCGCATACACACGCTCATGGCCTCACTGCCGCACTTTCATGTTGTGAGAAAGATGAAACTTCGTTTGTTGGCCTCAAACGTAGCGCCAAATCAACCCTTGATTTCTCTTTACTCGAGTCGTGAATATGCTCTTCTTTTTCACCTCTGCATGCCATGTCTCCATCACTTCTTGCCTTCCTTGCTAGTGTTGGTCCAACCCATGATCTGCTCTCCCCAACATACACACATACACACACACATACATACACGCATACACACACACACAGGATGATGGCTTCGCGTGCACGATTGACAAGGGGCGCATGATCAAGGAGGAGCATAGGATGAGGGAAAGGTCTGCGCTTTTAGAAGGGGCTCCTTTTTACAGAATAGGCCATGCATAAGAAAGGTGGATAGAGCAGATGGCCTGCATGTGGGGGATCGTGTGTTCGAAGCCGTGGAGGCGCACCCAAGTAATCCCCTTTTGCCAAGGGTAGGGTGGGATGGGGGGCACGTGGCGAGATGAGGGCCGTTGATGTAAGGGAACGCTCTCAAAACACCCTTCACGGGTTACTTCATGATAGGACCTATGTTAGTTGAGTTATTTGGTCTCGAGTGTAGTCATTTTGATGACATGATGATACTTTATGGGAGCATGTCTATGAGAGATTGCACTTGCGTAAGTTTTTTAGAAAAGTTCTTGTCCATGGATGTTTGCTCTTGGAAAAGAAGTCTGCATTACTAAACTCATATGTTTCCAGTCGTCGTGTTTTTTTCTTCCCCTATCTATCATGAGGATTTATAAGTATAAGGGTGATGCACTAACACAGTATAGTTTTCAACATGCAATCCCATCGCAAGAGAAGCGAGACTTTGGGATACTCTTGTGCATGGAAAAGACCTTGAGGGCCCATGGCCTGGGCCCATGGGGCACCCACGTGGGTGTCACGTGTACCGTTGGCGCCTGACAGTACACATGGTCCATGACGTGTCCCTATCGAAGAGGCACCTCGGGTGGAGTGTGTTTTCGTTGATTTCAAGCCGTAGGAGAAAGCGGAGTTCTTGTTGGTATTGGGCATAATAAACAACTAGCTTTTTTTGTGTTTACGCATGTCTTTATGCTGCGACATTCGCGATCCTTGTCTTATGCACAAGTATTTTGTAGGGCTACGAGGGTCTCAATGCCTCACACAACTGCGCACAAAATTTTCACGATGCAAAAGATAAGCACTGCTGATCCAAATTCCTTCTCGACAAGTTCTCCGACGGTGACAAAGCTGCGGCAGAGAGGGCTTTGCATTTCAAGGGCCCCAATAGATCAAAATGGCTCAAGTTGCCATGTCTCTCCTAGCTGAACTTATTTGGAAGGTATGTGTAAGAATCATAGCCAAATTGTGTCTATGTTTGCACTGCAGTCATGTTTTGAGAACTCTATTTTTCAAACCGAAGGATGAATTTGATGCCATGTACAATAACAAAATCAATGGCCTACCATTAAAGGGGAGCTTTGTTGGGGTGAGCGTTTTCGAGGTCGCACGAGCACGCATCACTTCCCAAAAGTAAGTTATGTTACTTGCTTTTACGTTGAATCTTTGTGCTCTAATTAATTACCTTTGCTTTGTCACTATCTCAGAAAGTGCCGTTTACTTGACCTGCTCAAGTCTGGGATTCACATGTAAAGGAGGTAGTCATAAGGTTATCAAAGAAGGCTTGGAGTCAATGGCTTCATTACCAAGTCTATTGGTGGCAACTTGAAAGGTGAGAGTAGCATTTCTATGTTGGTTATTAGGATTGGTTATTTTGCCCAACCATTGTTTTCCACCATGTGCTAAATTGGTGTCGTTCGGAGAGACAGGAGACACGCTTATACCCAGACGCATGGATAGATGATCTTCGACCTAAAGCTTCATGGGGAAGGTGTCCTTGGTGGCTTGATTACCCCCACAAAGAGTATCCAGCCGAAGAGGCAGAGTTGTACGCAGGTAAAGAACTCTCTGAAATATGTCTATGTTATCCATAGATTAATGAGTATGGCTAATATCTCTGTTTTTTCAATAGCGGAAAATAGAGGTGCACGAATGCTACCCGCGCAGCCAGAAGATGCCCTTTCTCCCAACACAAATAGCAAGCTACCTCCGACGGCCAAGAAGCGTCAAGGAGGCGCTGGCAAGAAGGCCGCCACAATTGTTGATCTGCCTAGTAATTAGAGGCCGCAGAAGAGAGCTATGAGAGAGGAGGACTCTAGTAGTGATAGCGAGAGCGACTGCGGAGAGGACGCAAACTCTGCAGAGGATACCCATAATGATTGGAGTGTGCTGAGGTCGCCATCTGTGTCTCTCTCCATTCCAACATGAGGGACCATTTTGGAGTCTCCTTTGCCTGCACCATCAGAGTGTAGACCTCCAGTAAGGCTCCCGGACGTAGCCGAACTGTTTGTGGATAGAGCTACAGGCATGCTACCAATGTACATTTTCGACGGTCTTCTTTAACCTTAATTTTGTAACCCCTAAACCCATGTTATCCTTTCCATGCAGACACGGATATACAACCGCGCCATCTTGCAGTGCATGCCAATGTGAAGAGGCTTGCAGATGCTATACCTGATGTGTTGTGCAGGGATAGGTAAGCCATGCCCCAAACAGCCTCACAATGTATTTGAAGGTTTAGTGGTGCTAAGTAAGAGTGTGCGCACATTCCTGGGATATTTGACGGAGACAGAACAGATGGATCCGAGCAGTAGGCTGGGTGGCATACGATTGGTATATATAGCCTTTTCCACCCACGCAAGGCCACAATATGTGTCTTGTACCGACGGAGTTCCTTCGTGGAACCAGTGGGATAGCGACTTTGTGGATGTTGCATTCTATACTGCAGCTGAGTTCGTACTGCCAGGTGGCATGATTGTAGCGACATGCCGTGTAGAGCATTTTGCATTTCTTACTTTGGAGGAAGATTCGGTCAGGCTTCGCCTACTCAGGATACTATACATGCGGCTTCCAGAGGCTGGCTACACCACTGTTCAGGACTATGTAGAGGCAGTGAGTAACTGGTTTGGGGTTGTGCGCATCAATTTGTTCTATACTACAAATTGTTTTACAGTTAATGTTCTTTTCAGGTTGGCACTTTGTTATTGGTCATATTTGCACCCCCAAGGAGTGGTGGAGCAAGCTTCCTAGTTATGAGCGCGCAGCTGGAGAGATTGCAGCTGATGTACATGGCTTCTTACCCGATGACGATATCCTCTGGGAGAAATTGCCATGCGTGAAACCCACACCCTGGACGGTTGATCGCAGTGGCAGGTCATTTCGTAGAGGCACTGAGAGGAGTCCTGCGTTTGCCCGGTAGTTTGAATCCTATTCTCGGGTTTAAAGTTCAATATTGCCACAAAAAAGACCTAGGCTTGACGTGGGTTTGCACGTGGCTATTAGGCACCTTCACGGGATGGGAGACGTTGTGCTGGATTTGTTTGCAGGAGTGGCGATAGTAGCTTCTCAGTGTCTGGCACTATGTAGACATTGCATCAGCTGCGAGGTGGACTTCACTGTTTTTGCTTCATTTCTGGGGCCAGCTCAGTGCCTCCCTCCGGATGCTAGTTCGACATTGCTGTTTTGGGGGATATCCTCTTCACAACCACCCTACACCGAGGAGGCACAGCAGGGCCCGTGGTCAGCAGCTTCCCTTGGACCTTCATCGGCACCACCGCAGCCCCCATATGGAGTACGCCCTGCCACATACGTTGGTGTCCCGGTAGCCCCCCCCCCCCCCCCAGATTTGATGGAGGTCCCTCCACATTTGGTGCATCTCTCCTAGGTCCTTTCACTTTTGACACAGGCCCTCAAGGACGTCCCTCCACATTTGGCCCTTACACTGCTCCATATGGGGCAGGCGTTGGAGGACCACCATTGGCGTGACCCCAAACACGATTACCATTGATGCGTAGGGTTTCCTTGGGAATACAAAGTTGTTAGAGGCAACTAGAGATATCACTAATTGAGTTTGACATGGCCGATGTTGCCATGATTGGGTGGCCTGTGCCATTATGGGAGCTTCATGCCTGGACTTTGCCTTGGAGTGTGTTGTGGGAGCTTTGGTTGAACAAAGCAATTGACTTTGACTTGGTTTGACTTTTGGCACCCAAATGAAGCTTCCATCAAGTAGTGGGATACGTAGCCTTTGGTATCCAAATTTGTCACTTTGATGGTGCTATGTAGTGTTTGGGTGTGACTTTGGTTTGTTTGAATTTTGGTACCCATATTTTCTTTTGATGGTTGGTGCGAGTGATCTATCTAGAAGTTTTTGGGTCTTCAATTGCTACCATAGAACTTGTAGAGGGTATCTCTGTATCAAGGACTTGTACTCAAGGGAGAGGATCAAACACCGATGCATAGTTATGGGTGTCAATAGATTCTTTAGGTGTCATATCTAGTTAAAGTTGTTGATGTATTTTGTTTTGCTTTTGTGAGTTGTTGCCAATATATACATATTACATAGTGTCTTCCAAGGGAGAAAATGTTATCATTCGTACCCACCAGCCAGGTATCGGCCACTAGGCCACAGCCTTCATGTACTAGAGCATGTGCTACTTTTATTTGTGGGTGGAAATTTCATATTCAGGGATAATTTTTGCAATGACATGTGTAACTCTCTCATTTGACTTCTGGATTTATGCAAACATCCAATATATTTACGTAGCTGAAAATATACTGTCATGTGCATTTGTGTGAGTGTGTAGAGAGAGAGAGAGAGAGAGAGAGAGAGAGAGAGAGAGAGATGTAAAGTGCAGTTAATGAGGCCGTTCGTTCGGCCATACGTTCTCAGAAAAGTGCAACAAACGGATGCTAACTTTTTCCCATTTCGCGCACATGCAACCGTTCGTGCATCCGTTCGGTTAAAAAAAGCACATGTTCCATCCGGCCACGTCCTATGCGCACATGCGTTCATCCGTTCACGTCCGTTCGTGACTGAAGTTGACGTGCGAACCAACAAACCATACATTGCCAACATCTCAAAGATAGCCTTTTTCCAACAAAAAACGTCTAATAACATTGCATTGAATGCATGAAAAAACGCATGACAAAAAAAGATTTCAATATCCGACAACCACATAAACAACCGACTGACAACCATAAACAAAAACACTTGAGAATCATAATGAAAACCCTGTAGCAGTACATAAATAGAGGTGTTCTGCTTCATAATAGAGGTGCTGCTCATTGCATCCATAAAGCAAACCACATGACAAAAACTACAACCATGTAGAAAATGACTCAATCCTCAGACTCTGAATCATCATCAAGCCCTGCAAAACACAACTTCAAGAAATTAATAATAAGCGTTATGGATACATATTGAAACAAAAGACAAGATCACTTTGAAACTTAAGAACAATTACAAAATCCATAGCCTGCTACATCTGGAACTGCTGCATTTTGAACCCTCAAGCTGCTATGGCCGAATAGGGTTGCCCTTATCCGCAACGCCATCTCGCGATGAGCAGGATTCCCGCCATCAGTAGGAAGTGGCTCTTAGGAGTTGGGATGCAGATCTCGCTGATCATGAGGCTCTATCTCGCCTCGGATTTGCACAAAGTTTTGTAGGAAACAACACGCTCCTATCATAGTGGGTGCAAAAGAAAGATCAACATTGAGATCTCGCAAAATCCGCCACCTATTCTTTAAGAGACCAAAGGCATTTTCCACTTTCACTCTCCCCTTTGATATTTTGCTGTCAAAATCTCGCTTTTCACGTAAAAATCGCCCTGCCTTCATTCGGTATGGCTTTACCAAAAACATCCTCGCTTTGTAGACTGAGTCTGCAATCAAATAAGGCCGTACTATCTCCCCTTTAATGTGCAATAGTGGCCGATCGAGTGCTTCTCGTCGTTTGAGCTGAGCATACAAGTCACATCCTTTGAAGTGAGAAGAATCATGCACCCCTCCTGCAGCCCTACAAACTGCACTCCAAAAAAGTTTGTTGGAGTCTACAATACCCTGTAGGAGGATGCTCGGAAAACCATGCCTGTTGATGTATTGCGTTGGATAGAACTCTCGTGCTGGCTTTCTTTGTAGACGGATGTGAGTCCCATCAAGTGCCCCAGCAATATGCGGCAAACCAGAGATAGCCTCAAATCCTGCCATTATCTTCTCAAGACGGTCTCCATGTGGCACTCTAATGCCGACCCTGTGGAAGAAGTCAGTACTACTCAATATGCGACAAATGATCACCACATATTTGCGAATGGTGCTCTCACCCATGCCAAATAGATTGGCCATGCGACCAACGTTATTAAAAACAGACGAACGTCCTGAGAGGCCGCACCATGTGCGCACCACGAGAGAGAGAGAGAGAGAGAGAGAGAGAGAGAGAGATTGCAAGAGAGCTAGAAGGGACTCTAGCATGGCTCCAGTGGCCACTTCAAGGTTACACCCGTTGTAGATGCTGACACGGTGTTGTAACGGTTTTTCTGAAGTGCACATTTCTTTTCCACTTGCTAAAAAGAATATTGCCAAAGATCTACGTTTTTCAACTAATATGTTAAAAAATTATTGCGTAACTGCCTAGAAATAGGTGGTTGGCATATTAAGAGGTGGAGTACCTTATATTTGTTTTTCTTTTCTACTCAAAAAGTAAGATGTGACTTCAACCTTTGCAAATTTTTGTGCTTGTAGTTTGAACATTGTGTCATATTCCTATAAATTTTACCATGCACTAGTACATCATTTTGCTTTATTTCTAGGAGCCTATCCCACTCCCTCTCCCTCTCCCTCTATACACACAAGCACTCGTATACATTTTCCTATCATTCTAGGGAGGCTATCCCTCTCCCTCTCCTTGTCCCTCTCACTCTATACCAGAATTTGTAAGATGGCAGTCGAACAAGCAAGACTTGAGCTGGCTTTATGCAATGCCAAGGCTCCCCTTGAGGGTGAGGAAGTGAACCTCGCAGAGATGGCCGATGAGTATGTAAAGGAGAAGATTTCCCGACTCCTTAACTACATCAACAACGCCAAGACTGCCAGGTCAAAAATGTCTGGAGAGGTGGATGCAAAGGCAGCTGGATACCGGCGTGCTGCAACCACCGTGCGCTATAGGTTCGCTAGTCTTTGCAAAAAGGGCTACGTCATAGAGACACAAAATAAGTCTCTATTTAAGGACGTGGATTTCTTGCAGCGGGCACGAATTTTGTTGCTCATGATTCCAATCAAGGTAAACAACGCACCACCGTCCCCTTAAATTGTTGTGGTATTTGTACTTTTTCATGTTTGAACAAAATCAATACAGCCCATGGGTTTTGCGAGTAATGTAACAATACCTTTTTCAAGTTCCATGTTACACTTGGGATGAGAGAATAAATTTGCAATGACCTCCTATTTCTTTTATGTTTGTGTGTGTAGAGAGAGAGAGAGAGAGAGAGAGAGAGAGAGAGAGAGAGAGAGAGAGAGAGAGAGATTGTGCCATGTGTTTTTTGTGTGTATAGAGCAAGGGAGTGAAGGAGTTATTAAGAGGGATATTGTGCCTTGTGCGCTTGTGTGCGTAGAGAGATGGAGGGATGGCAAGGCAAGAGGCAGAGAGAGAATTTGCTCGCTCGATCCCAAAAAAGAGCTTGCCAGAAATAGCTCGCCCAAAAATTAAGCCCTATGTGCTCGATCACTTTGAATTCTAGGGACTGGGCAGAAAGTAGGCTCTTTTCTTAAGTCTACTTGTGCATTTACCGAGCGTACAAGATGTTGCAGATGATCACGCAGCCACTGTTTGCACCATCGAGTCTGACTATCCACTAATGAGCTCAAATCCCCATAAAAAATAGGCACATATTCTTTGTTTGCCAACTTCTTCTAGTGCTCCAGAGTCTGATACTGCAATAGCACATAAGGGAGCATAGATGTTGTCTATTCAGCTCTTAATTCTCCAGCGGTTTTTGTAGCTTTAGATAATGCATTAAGAAGCTCTGGTTCATGATCCATGGCCTGCTTCCAGCATAGTTCTATTTCAAGTTCAACTTCTTCCCTTAGCCCCATCTCTTCTTTCATTGTAAGAGTGTCTTCGTCTTCATGAGCGCCATTGGTGTTTGGCTGATCTATAGCTATGTCCTGTGTTTCATGAGCAGCTGGTAATTCCTCTGAATCTTCATCATCCCCATAAGCCAATGCCAGGTTTTCCAGACCTGTCGGCATAGTTGTGGTTTGACTCTGACTTCTTCCCGAGACTATGAAGCTGCTGCTTTCAATGGTACCAACTACACAACCAGTCTTTGGTTTTCCTCTCTTAGATCTTGCACTTCTTTCTCTTTCCTTGTGTCTTCTGCTTCCAAATTTTGAATCTTCTTAAGGATATTTTCATTCTTATCTATAATAGCAAACATTCTAAGCCTTCGACTTCAAGTTCATCTAGAGAAAGGGTTGGTTACTGGCTTTGTAGATCTTCTATTTGTTTCTTTAATCTTTCTTCTACTCTGATTACACTCTTTGTTATCATAAGCCTCTACTTCTTTTATAGTTCCATTTCTCTCTTTAGTGCTAAGATATCTTCTTGTGGTTGTTCAACCATTGTTGAGGGGCCATAGTCTTCTATCTTTTTATTCTTTCCATCTCTCGTGATTGAATGTCTGTCGCTGCCCTGAAATCCTTCACCTTTGACTGCAATTCATCAATGGTTGATTGAAGTCTTCTTAATCACACTCTCTTTCTCTGCTTGGAGAGTCTCAATTTGAATGCCTTTGTCGTGACTTTCCTCTTCAAAAACATTGATGGTGTCCTCAGAGATATCATAATAAAGTTCATCCATTCTAGCGTTTTCTTGTAGTATGTCTATTCTAGCTTGCAAAGCAGTTATGCTATCATCCTTTTGGTAGATTTGTGTTTGTTGATGATCTCTCAAGTGTTCTAGACCCATTATGTCTTTTTGTGTCTGCTCCAGCTTCTTTGTCTTAAAGCTTGTGGTCCTTGCTGATTGTGGCCAACTGTTGACTATGTCTTCTAATCTTATGCTTCTTTTTGACGGCTTGTTGGCCAATTTTGACAAGAATTACTCAAAATAAAATAGGTATACAGTATATACACATCCCTATGGGCTCATATATCATCGTTTGGTCCCCAAATATTCTTAATTATGAGGGTATATTCTTCCAATTTTCCAAAAATCTCGCAATAAAAACACAAAATTTGTCGAAATCGATCATAAAACATTTCCCTCTAGTATTTTCATATGGAATGGGTCCGCAGTTACAATGCCTCCCCCTTCCTAGTCGGAGTCCTTCCGGACGACAGGGTATCTGTATTGTGCATGGGCAAAAACATGTGCTAATGCAGGCCTTGTATTGTAGCCCTGTTATGCATTGACAACCAATGCATGGAAAACTTTATGTTGTGCAAGAGAAGGGTATAAGCGATATGCTTATTGGCATTCGTTGTTGAGGTTGCCGATAAGTACTTGGTCTTGTTGGCAAATTTAATTCTTTGCGATGATAAGCTATAAAATTATCGCTCTTTGCTTGATGGTGATTGAAGGTTCTATTGGAGTGTCGTTTGCAGTTGTTGCTATAATTTTCAAGTCATTCTTTGTCTCTATGTATTGGTGTTGACATGCTTTGAATCGCCAAACCCTATTGATTGAAGTAGTGTTGTGGATGGCTTGCTATTTGATTTGAATTGTTGTCAGCCACCATTGTTGCGGTTTTTGGGGTAAGTTTTCAGTTGTGAGGGCCGGTGTTTCCGTGGCATTGACAGTAGACTTGTTTATGACTCTCTTAGGTATCCTAATTTGTCATGTATACTTGTTTTTATAGGGTGCTTTGGGTCGCCATATCTGCTGATGCCTCTTGGTTTCACCATGGGACATATTTATCGGTTTAAGCTTTGGTTGCATAGGTTCTTTCAGCTGTTGTATCTTGGTTTACTGTTCAAAGATCAAGCGGTCTTTTGGAAAGAATACCTGAGATCTACGTTTTTGAAGGAATTGTGCCCAAGACAAATCTCTAGCACACACCCACACTTGCCTAGTTCCCTGCATGATCTTTGGCTTTTGATAAAAAGTTTGTTGCCATGTATATTTGGATTGTTGTTGTGTAGTGTGATGCAACTCTATATATTCTTGTCTCCACATTGACATGTATGCTGAGTATGACAAGAATTGTTCCGAGAACTAATGATTCTTGAATATGGTATGATTAGTATCCAAATCAATGGATACCCTATTGTTTTCCATTCATGGTATTGTGAGGATCTGCATAGTGTTGAAGATTTGCGAGGTGGCATGACATGAAATTTATGAGTGAATGGTTGTCCTTGTACTGTGATTGATAGCATGATAGAGAACAAAGTGGTGACTTCATCCCCTCATGCTACCTTTAGTCTGTGATGCTCCGGAAGTTGATCTACCGAACCAAGTTTTTTGTAAAGTTTAAAGCTGATAGCACTAAGCTTCGCTCTTGTATCCAACAGTTCATAAGTCTTTGTATTTTCCGGTCCAGCATGTAGTCAGATGTATGGACTTGACCACTCTTGGTCTGATTTTGCAGTTTCGACCGCGTCTTTTTGCATAAGATCCACAGTTTCCTTGGCAATATGGTCTCTCTCCGCATCAATGTCTATCATTTGAATTGTATGTAGAGGATTTGTTCCTTGAATTTCTTTAGTTATTACTGTAATCATATTGACTGTCCTTCGAAATCTTTGCGCCTTGCAATGCGCTCTTGGGCTTTGTATTGTGCTTCTTGGCGAACACATTCTTGTTCCTGTTTATATGCCTTACCATAATAGACTTGAAACATCATTGCAAGGGTTAGAGGTAAATGGTACTTTTTTAACCGTCGACATCCACTAATCCAATTGGGAATTTCTTGTCCATCTAGTGTAGAGAGTTTCACAACTCCACTAGACAATATGTCCTGGATTAAATAGGGTCCCATTTCCCTCATTTTAAGTTTTCTTGCATATTGTTTAAGTGTATATATAAAAAAATAATCCCCCGTTTTAAAGTGTTTGTTTTTTACATGCTTGTAAAAGAACCCTTTTTGTTGTCTTTCTTAGCATACATGGCTGCAACTGCATTTAGTCTCAGCTCATCTAACTTCTTTAGTTCAACATGACGCTCAGAAAGTTCATGCCCAGTCCACTCTAGTTGTTTAGCTACTCTCAATGTTCGTATCAGAAACTCAATTGATAGTATTTCATTTAACCCATATACCATGTTAAACAATGTCGTGTTAAGTGTTGTTTTATATGCAACACAGTACACCCACAATGCTGAATGTAGCATTTGGTCCCAATTTGTTCTTGAATCACTAACCAGTTTCATCAGAACTATGCACAATGTCTTGTTTGTTTCTTTTTCTTGGCGATTAGCTTGTGGATTATAGGGTTCCAATTTACAATGAATGACCATAAACTCATTTAAGAGATGTTCAATAAATTCATTCATGAAATGAGTTCCTCTATCACTTACTAGATCTATTGGTAGACCATAGCATACAAACACATATTCATATAGAAAATGTGCGGTTGTTTGTGCATCTGCCTTTGTTGTGGCTTTAGCTTCAACCCATTTTGTCAAGAAATCCGTAGCTACATTGATATATTGTGCGTGCGAGCGGTAAGTTGGTGGAGCAATAGGGCCAAAAAAATCCAACCCCCATTTTGCAAATTCTCTTGCACTCATCATTGGTCTTAAGGGCATCTCATCCCGTTTTACCGGCACTTTATGCGGTGACATTCGTCACACCTCCTCATGTATTCCTCTGCATCTTGTATTAACATTGGCCACCAAATTCCTGTTGTCAATATAATTTTGATCGTTCTTTCCGCAGAAAAGAACGATCGTGCATGCGAGCGGTAAGCTGGTGGAGAAATAGGACCAAAAAAATCTAACCACCATTTTGCAAATACTCTTGCACTCATCATTGGCCTTAAGGGCATCTCATCCCGTTTTACCGGCACTTTATGCGGTGACATTCGTCACACCTCCTCATGTATTCCTCCGCATCTTGTATTAACATTGGCCACAAAATTCCCGCTGTCAATATAATTTTGAACTTTCTTTCCGCAGAAAAATGACCACCTACAATGCCTCCATAGGCTTGTTCTAACAAAGGAAAGTACTCATTTTCATGAGCACATAACCTCAGGTCCTCGTATGTATAATTGATCACTTATCAAGATGTACTTGTTTGCCTCGATTTCTAGAGACTTTTGCCTTGCTTTGGACCAATCTTCTAGGAGTTCTTGCTTTGTAAAATAATCAACTATGGTGTGACTCCAATTTGGTGCTATAGTTACTTGTTGGTATAGTGTGGCATGATCCACAGTTGGTTTGGCCATGCAAATATTGCATTTTTTGATGTAATTTGCTACATGACTTGCCATTCTAGGCCAATACACTCCAAGTCTTATCAGTCACTCATATGTTTTGTGATTCCCATAATACAAACCGCCCGATTGTGTATGTGACTCCTCTAAATAGGCCTCATATTCTTCAGGTCCTATACACAAACGTAGAATTCCGTCGGAGGCTATGTGGTATACACAACCAGCTAGCATCATAAAGTTTTTTGCTTGTCTAATGTCATCCACAATATGCTTTTCATCAAGATTCATTGCATAAGTCAACAAGGGAATGATTTGTTCTGACCATCTTGGCACCATTTCTATATTGAATAAGTATGCATCAAGGAGATCATCATCTACACCCGTAGCTTTCTCTCCATGTAGTAATCTAGAAAGGTGATCCACTCTTTGATGGGTCTTACCTTTCTTTATCACTACTAAAATCAAACTCAAGCATTATAATGAACAATCTAACAATGTGTCCAGTATTGCACGGTTTGTTAACAATGCTTGGTGATCCACAAAAAATGTGAACTTGTTTGCAAGCAAGTAGTGATGGAATTTCTTCACGTCATAGATAATGCCTAATCCGTCCCTTTCCGTAGTTGTATAATTCTTCTTTGCAATGTTGAGTTGTCTAGTGGCATAGCTAATAACAAGGAATTTCGTGTTACCCTGGCTAGGCTGTGCCAGGATACATCCTATGGCAAAAGCTGAAGCATCAACATGTTTATGATTTTTTTTTTCCGATCTGGTGCTTTCAAAATTGGTGCAGACACCAATGCATCTTTTAGTTTGTGGAATGATTTTTTGCATTCGTTAGTCCATATGAAGGTTGTGATTAAACTATACAAGGGTTTTGCAATTATTGCATACATGTAGATAAAACTTCTGTAGTATATATCCACAATGTCCCATAAAAGATTGCACCTCGCGTATAGTGTTTGGTCTTGGCAATTTGATTATTACCTTTATCTATGGAAATTCCATAGGCTGACACTATGTGGCCTAGGATCTTTCCTTGCCGTACCATGAATAAACATTTTTCCTGGGTTCGGGCAAGTCCTGTAAGTCCTGCACTTCTTGAATACTTTTCTAAGATGATCTATATGATCTCCTCTCAGTAGAGATTAAACACACAAGTCATCCATGTATATATCTAGGAGTATTCGTAAGTATTCCTTGAAGGCATGAAACATTAGTCTTTGGAAAGTGGCTGGAGCATTAGTTAAGCCAAATGGAATGACCCTAAATGCATAAATGCCCCATTCTATTGCAAGCACTGTTTTATATTGATCTTCTAATTTGACCCCCAATTGGTTAAATCCAGAGAATCCATCAATGAAGTTGTAGGCCTGTTTGCCCGCTACTCTCTCAAGTACATGCTCCGTGATAGGAAGAGAATAGTTGTCCCTAATTGTAGCAGTGTTTAATTTATTGAGGTACCACCACAATTGGCAAAACCCAATCTGTATGTTCAATTGCAAAGATAAAGTCTGCTTCCGGAAGCTTGTCTATCTCCTCTTTTATCGCTTCTTCTTCCTGGCTTAGATCAATTGCCATATAAGCAGGTTGAGGACTTTCTCGGGTTTTGCTAAGTCTATTTTTTGGCATTTTCAGGACCATCATAAGACTCATTCGGTTTGGGTTCTCTCATGGATTGTTGGACTTTCGTTTCCTCTCCTGAATCATATATTTGCTGTAGTGAGGAGGTACATCAATCTTCTTGCCGCCCTCGCTCGCATTAGGCTCATCACTACTCTCCATTTCAATAGTCCAAATATTTTTCAACATGTGCTTTAACTCACTATATCTCTTCTTTCGTTCAACTTTAGTGAGAATTGGATCTCCAAAGCCATCCAATTTTTCCTCTACCACTCTCTTTTTAGCTTTGCTGGTTTTCTTGATCTTCAAAAGTTTGGTTTTAAACCCCAAATCTTCAGCCACACAAAGAAATCTTCCCAACACCTTATCCTTAGCGCAATCAATAGCATTGACTTTCATAAGAAAATGTGCCTTACCTTTGAATTTAGGCATAGACCGAAGTCTTTGATATAGACTCTTGTTTTCTCTCTGGTATTTGTATCTTTTTTGGCGTCTAGAACTTTGATTGGGAAAATCATAGAACACTTCAATGTCTTCATCACACTGATTTTCAGCTTTTGATTCTTCAGAGCTCTCATCATCAGCTCCCTCTTTGTCTTCAAATTTGTCAGAATACTCATGATAGCTCTCTTTGTCTTCTTTGACTTCCCTCATTGAAATTTCCACAAATCCTACCACCTAGATATCGAGTTCTGTTGTTATTTTCTTTTCTCACACATTTATTTTAGCTCTAGCTCATTTTCATCTTCTTCCGTGATCTGGGATGCTAAGCCAGTCCCCATAAACAAAGTTGGTGATTACTGTGAGGGTGAAGATGTAAACACCACATTGCCTATAGAATACCAAGGGATAATAACCATTGCTATTCTAAGCAGTGGTGCAAGATTTTCCATAGCCACAAAAGGTCTTTGGGAAAAATGGGAAAAGCCTACTCTTAGGCAAAGTCAAATGAAATTTCATCTAGTTGATGTTCATATTGAGAGGCCTATTGGAGTGCTAGAATACGTAGTGATGACTTCTTGTGGAATTGAGTACGGACACACATTTGTGGTAGTAGATTTTGTTACCAAGAATAAATATGGTGTTATTCTAGGAAGACCATTCATGCACCAATTAAAGATGGTTCAAGATTGGGGCTATGATTATATCTACTTACGACAATTGCAAAATGTCGCTCGTATCAACTTGTAGAAACATAGATATATAGATGTACATAAGACTCCAATTGAATATTTTGATTCATCTATAGCTGCATAATCTAAAATACCAGCATGGTTGAATTCCAAAGCTCACCTATGGATGTGTGGAGCTTTTGATTGTGATAACCTTGCAAAAGAGGAGTGTATAAGGGAAAGATCATTTGATAGCTCAGATTATATACGAGAACCTTTTCTAGAAGAACAAATGGAATACTAGATTGGACTCAAATTTTGGCCACCTTAGATGTGTGTGTCAATGAGATCACCCCTACAAAGTTTTGTGATGAGAATGGTCTAGATTTAATTCCACTTTGTATGGTAATTGGGTTTCAAAAACAAAAGATAGAGAAACTGAAACAGCAAGGTATGGGACCCTTTGTGATTCATTATATATCACCAAGTGGGGCCATAAAACTTGCTACATTAGATGAACAAGAAATGCCAAACTTGATTAGTGGCTGTCAATTAAAGAAATATCACTTTCCAATAAACCAAGCAATGCTTGATAGGATACATGTGGCTAAAAATAGGAAGGAAAAGAAGGATAAAGTTGTTCAACAACACAACAACATGCCAAAGAAAAAGACGCCAAGAAAAAGCAAATGCATGATGATCTTTGATAGCACAAGAACATATAGTTCTGTAAGCTAACAATTGTTGATAAAGATGAAGACATATTGGATCCTTACATTCTTACACAGCTCTGAGAAAACAAGATACCAATGCATGCTCTAGTGGATCTTGGTGCACATTTGAATGCCATAGACTGGGATCTATATCAACAAATGCTCGATCTGGTTCTCTAGCCATCAAAATGACCATTCACATGATTCAATGGATCAGTCAGTGTTGCCATAGGCTATGTGATGCTCTACATCAAGGGATCACCTTGTCCTCATAACTTCTTCCTCTTACCACTTGATTTATTATATTCAACACATTATTGTTGGTACACCATGGTAGTGTCAGTATAAAGAATATATACACTAGGCCAAGAGCCAAGTGTATTTTGTAACAAAACAACCGGTACGACTGATAACTTTTGCTCTCTTGGAAGACACTATGTATATATAATTGGCAACCACTCACAAAAACAAAATACAGTACATCATCAACTTCAACCGACCGAAAAGACAATGAAACATTGAAACTATCATGCCAAAGATGACATGTATAGAATTTATTGACAAAAAATAAATGTATATCAATGGTGGATCCGCTTTCTTTCAGTACAAGTCCTTGATAAAAAGCTACCTTCTACCAGATCTATGGCAGCAATTGAAGGCCCAAAAACTCCAAGACAGATCACTCGTGCTAGCCTTCCAAAGCAACTTTGGGTACCAAAAAAGAAACAGACTAGGGTCACACCCAAACAATAGAGAGCACCATCACAACAACACATCCGGATCCCAAAGGATACCCCGCAACTTGATGGAAACTTCATTTAGGTGCCAAAAGTCCAATCAAGTTAAAATCAATCCCTCTATTCAACCAAAGGATACTCCAAGGAAAAGTCCATAGCGAGCTCCCATAATGGCGCATGCCACCCAATCTTGGCAACAGAACCCATGTCAAACTTAATTCTCCAATAATATCTCTAGTGGCCTCCAATGGATTTGGATTCCCAAGACAATCCAATGTCTACCAGATAATCTTGTTTGGGTTCCAAAATCTACGTTGCAGCCAACTGTTGCAGATCAACCAACCCCCAACACAAGGCATCATTGGCAGACATACCCTTTAAAGCCAAGCCCAACCTACCACCCGTCACCAACACCACGAGAAGGTCTTCCAAATGGGTTCCAAAATGCCAATCCATGGCTCACAACTGATCCATCACTAATTGGGTGCACCAAAGGCACAATCATCTAAGTCACCATCAACAAGATCACCTCCACCTATGACTCCACCAATCGCAAATGAAGAAACATGTAAAACTAGGTATGAGTGACATCCATGATAACTCCACAGCCTAGGAGGACTCCAACTAGGAGGGGGGAGACCATTACATCCCATATAGCTACATAGTCCTATGACCATAGATATATTGGCTGATGTCATCCCTACACCCATCATTAGTGATTTATAGCCTAACATTTATATGGAGCTAGATGCTAGCCAGCCTTTGAGCAATAGAAATTGAGCATAAAATTTACAAAGATTGTTTCATGGAAAGATATCCCTCTTGATCTCTAGATGCACTATATCAGTTTTGATTCATACTCGTCGACTATAGTGCACTAGATCAATTTTAATTCATTCTCGTTGACTATAGTGAACTAGATTTTCATGTGAGTATACTAGAGGCACTTTTTTCCACTGGGTTTTTTCCCTCTAGCTATTTAGATTTTGATACCCTAGACCAGGTTTCTTCTCTTGTTTTCTCTTGAATAATACCTCTTCTTATATCGACATGCCTCTAGAAGATGTTGTGCTTTGTGTTTTATGTTTTGTTGTAGCATTGAGTTGACTTGAGATGCTTTCCATTAATCATATCAAGACCTTATCTCTAACCAATTTATACAGGTATACTACCTCCTATGCTTGCCCCCTTACTGATATATTGTGTCTTATCTTGCACTGTTGCTTGACATTGACTATGGTTTTATGCAAATGGTTAAATTTTGGTCACTTATTTGTCATTTAAATGTACACATGTGTATATATATCTAGTATTTTTCATTACCTGATTGATCACGAGTCCAACTTTATTGATAGTGCCTTTAGGTAGGTAGATGTCACTATACGATATTGCAAGATAGTTGATTTTCTAATTTAGTTAGTGGTGTTATCTGTTTAATGGTAGATACCTTAGGAGTGTTGAGGCTTAGAATGGCCTAGCTATCTTTAGCAAAAAGAAAGGTACACATGTGCCCAAGCTTTATGCTTAGTTGGATGAGTGTAGAACTCCTAGTAGATTTTGGCACTTGAAGAGTGCACTTAAAGAAAAATCGACATGAGCCAAGTTGCTAGAGAGTCATGAGTTCCTAGCTAATTTGAGGTGCTCTACATTGAACCTACATATGGCAAAGAGAAAAATAAAATGAAATAAAAATCACTTCCACTGCACTTGATATCCACGCTTACTCATAGCCAAGAAGTCTAGCCCAATGGGCCAAAAACACCACTCGGTTTTGAAAGAGCCCTTTTTGAGACCGTGGCTAGTTTTGTGAGTCTGCTAATCCTTTGGAGGGAACTGCGTGAGGTTTTCTTTGAGCTAGGGTATTCTCAGATGTATGAGATACCTTCAAGGATACAAGTTTGCTAGAGATTCCCAATTCATGACCTTGCCATAGGTTATGTACGTATAGACGGGCATAGGTTCTTTTGACACCAAGTTGGCAATCATTTTGTGACAATTTATGTACAGATTTGTTCAATCTTATGTCGAGTGATTACCTTTGTTGATTCATGAGTCATTTTTTACCTGTTGGGTTTGAGATTTAGCTCCCCGTACAAAGGAGACTTTGCCATGTTATTCTCGTAAGTACTCTATTTGATATTTGACACTTATGCGTTGATTTTGTTGAGATTTTACTTGAGATTTTTGCTCTTCCTACTAAGGAGACTACTGAAATTTTTGCATAAATCTTGGTTGCATTCCCTCTTATTTTTCCTCTTATCAGACATGGCTAGATCTTCTGAAAAGAATATTATTAAATTAGAAAGTTTGATGGCACAAACTTTATTATTTGGAAGCAACGTATGCTTGACATTTTGGTCAATAAGTGACTTGCAACCAAACTGAAAGGGTGCTTACACTGATGATTAGTTGGATGAGCTTGATGCTCGTGTCAGGGCCACAATTAGGTTGCATCTTGGTGAGTCTTTTTTCTTCACAATTATGGACAAGACCACCGCACACAATTTATGGGAGTCTTTATGCTTAGCATAGGATGGAAAAAGTGCTTCAAATAAAGTCTTTCTCATGAAAAAACTTATGTGTTTGAGTATGAAAGAAGGTAGCAGCGTAAGCTCGCATTTGGACGAGTTTAACAATCTGTTTACTCAGCTTACATCAAAGGGGCTGAATTTTGCTGATGAAATGAAAGCCATTTTCTTGTTATGATCTTTACCTTCCTCTTGGGATACTTTCAATACAGCCAAAGAGTAAATCAGAACATGGTGGAAAGCTTGACTTTAGTGATTTTATTAGTGCATTGCTCACTCAAGAGATTAGACGTCAGACTATTAACATTGGTGGCCATGGAGATGCTTATATGGCAAGTGGTTCTCCTCGCAACAATAGGCAAAGAGGACGCATTCGTAGTCGCGATCGTTCACAAAATTGCAAAAATTTCAAGGACCGTAAAGATTATCGTAGCAAGAGTCATGGGCATGACACACGCAATGTTGAGTGCTACCATTGTCACAAGAAAGGACACATAAAGAAGGATTGCAGGATTCTCAAGCATGAGAAATGAAAAGCTCTTGTGGTTGTGAAGTCTTAACCTCCTAAAAGAAACATGAAAATAAAGGAACTTAATGTTGCTGAGTCGCCACCTCCTATGGTTATGGATGTTCTTGACGTTCCATAGCCGTCAAATGTGCTTTTTTTTACAGTGGATTTGAGTCTTTATGTTCTTTTGGATCTTTATGAGTGTTATGTGTAAAAATGGATCATTGACTCAGATGCCAATTTCCATGTGACTCCTCATAGGGAGTGGTTCTCCAGTTATGCGTCTATGCAAGGTTCTATCAAGCTTTGAGACTCTTATCAGCTTGATATTTTGGGCATTGGAGATATAAAATTATGCATGAGTAATGGAATGGAGTTTATTCTTAAGGGAGTCAGACATGTGTCAAAATTGACTAAGAGTTTGGTGTCAGCGGGTCAGCTTAGGCTACACTACAGTTCTTGGCAATAGTTCTTGATGATACACAAGGCAAATTTGGTCATTTTGAAGGGCTAAACATGTGGTTCACTGTATTCATTGTATGTCTCTTCAATGAAAGAGAATTCCGTTTATTTTATTGAGCCACCTTCTACTGAGTTGTGGCATAGCCGGCTTGGACACATAAGTCAGATGAGTATTGTAATTATGGCAAACAAACTAGGTTAACATCAGCACCATTGCATTGAGAGTTAGAAAACCCTCTAGACTTGGTTCATAGCAATTTAGGTATGCTCAGTGTTTTGGAAGGTGTTAATGCAAGCTGATAGCATGTGAAAGATTTTCAGTGTCATTTTGCATGCGATGTCAGGCTTGCCCTTCACTAAGTTGCTCATCTGTTGTATTGCTTTCTGCATGTACCTGATTGATGGTGCATCCTTTGGCTCTCCAAAACCTGGATAGTTGAGCCACCGAGCAAGATCTTTCAGTATCTGCTCAAAATCTTCCCATCTCCTTCTCCGGAGAATGGGGCAGTATGTTGGATCAATCTGGATATGTAGAGGAGAAAATGAGTTTATTGTTGCACTCTGTTTGTTCTTTGCCATGAATTCTTCCTTCCTCTCTAGCCTGAGGTCTTTAATGCTTTGTGAATCCCAGTCGGTGAGGTCCAGTGTGCCATAGTTTCCTTCGTTGTCTAGCATCAACTTCTTCTTTTGCTCTATTGTTTCCCACTTCAAAAATGCATATGGAAATGAGGGTTCTTGGAAAACGTCTCTCACTCTTTCAGGTGTGAAGAATTTGAGGAGGTTGGGATTCAGGTGATGAGTAGATCACAGTCATGAGGTCAAAACCTAGACACAATAGAGAACTATGTGCCCCATGTTTAGTCAAGTTTAAGTTTTGACTTCCCCACTGGCTTTTAACCCTTATCCTTAGTCCCATTACCAATTTACAAGTGGTTTGGACTTTTACTTTGCCTTTTTCAGTAGCCGATAATCTTTGAACTGTTGTAGGCTTGACCTCTTTTGCTACTTGATAGCTTGTCGTGATGACCAGTGTTGAAGATTCAGGCTTGTCTTCAAAGACTTTTGCCCATTGCTTGGACAAAATTAAGTGTGTACTCATTTTTCGAGAGTCCACCACTAAGAATTTTTCAGTAACTTCTTGAGATGCTAGTTTAAGAGTTGCTTCCACAATCCGTAAACTTATGACCTCTATGCCATGAGAGATGAACACCTTTACCTGAATTTCATAAAGTTCTCCCTTGTCGAGAAGTAACCACATGCCATATGACATGACATTCATCATGGTGGTGTGATCAATCTTTGCTCTTAAGTTTAGCTTGACTTTCTCATGTGCATCTAACAAGAATCTGATCTTCTTGACAATTGCCAATTTCCTTATGTCCTCTTTGCATCTTGTACTAGTCTTTGAGTCTTTTGCCTTGGAATCTCTGTCATCTTCATGTATTCTGAATTCTTCTGTAATGTGACTAGGTGGAGCCGGTTCCAAGTGCTTACCATATTCTGCTATAGAGCTTTATGTAAGATCTATATCTCAAGCTTCTTGTTGGTCTTCTACTTCGTTGCTAAATTGCTCTTCTGACACCTTGCTAATTGGTACTTGAATCTGTTGATCGCTCTTCGCCTCTTCTTACTCAGACTCAGATCTCTCGTTATCTGCTTCGATAGATTCTTCTTGTTCCAAGAACTCTTTAGACTCATAGAAAACCTCCTAAGGACTTTCCTCAGGTGTTCTATCCACAATTGAGACTTCCTCCTGGATTTTCATGATAGGAATTGCATCAATTTGAACTTTGTCCCCACCCATATCCTCCGTTGGCTTGTTCTCAATCGGGTTCTCTTTTACCACATTCAGCATAAGGATGGGTAAAACCTCTTTGCCGAATTCATCACAAAACCTCGTTTGGGTCGCTTCGTTAGCGCAAACATCTAGGGTTGCCAAAATTTGGCCCCACTCAAACGGCTCCAACATCTCTTTTGGGAAAGGTTCCGACATATAGAATGGATCTTCTATTTCTCACTCAATGATGCAGTCTTCTTGCACCAAACTACCACATTCAGAAGCCATTAGAAAATTTCGGAGGTCATTTAGAGGGCCTTGTAAGAAATTGTATTTCTCTCTCTAGAAACTGTTTTAAAATGCACTTGCACCTTGTGAGTACGTCCAAAAGGACAACCAGACACTCTAAAAAGTAGATTTATATTCCCAATCGTCCTTGAAAACGGTCACTTTTTTATTTAATGTGAGCGTCTTTTTCAAGAGGCACGTGCGGCGCATTCAATGCAGCTTACATCATCTCTAGAACTTGAAAAGTCACAAACTGTCAAATAGTGATAGATTTTGAGGCTTTTGACACCACCAATGCGCCCAAAACGCTAAAATACCCTAAAAACGAATGTCTACTTGTCTCGTTCCGACATCCGGAGAGGCAAAAAATGTCAAAAAACCCCAAAAAATGGGCTTTTTACTTAAGGCGCGCGAGGAGGCATTCTAAAATTCTAGAATGCCTCCCTGCGCGCCATTAGTACAAAGCTTCTTTTAGTGGTTTTTGGACACTTCTCTTTTAAGAAAGCCCCTTTTTAGAGGTTTTTTGACATTTTCCTCTCAAAAAGCTCCCTAAAAAGAGGAAAAAAGGGGCTTTTTACTAACTGCGCGCGAGAAGGCATTCCAAAATTTTGGAATGTCCCCTCGCGCGCCATTAGTAAAATGTTCTTTTAGGGGTTTTTGACATTTTTTGCCTCTTTGGATGTCGGAGCGAGGCAATTAGATATTCATTTCTAGGATATTTGGGCATGCCGGACACATTGACAGTATCAAAAGTTTCAAAATCTTCCATTACTTCATAATTTTGTGACTTTTTGAGTTCCAGTGATGACGTAAGCCGTATTAAATGCACCGCATCTACCTTCTGAAAAAAGTGCTCGCATTAAATGAAAGAGAGTGATCATCTTCAAGGACCACTAGATTATTAAATGAGGAGAGGGACACCTTTTATATTTTTGTTAATATCAATCTATTTTTCTACGTAACGTAGGCTCTTCTCTCATTGGAGGAGCTTATTTTCCTCTCTCTTCCAAAAGCCCCTCCAAAAGACCTCCGAAATCTCCTAATGATGGATCTTCTATTTCTCACTCAATGATGCAGTCTTCTTGCACCAAACTACCACATTCAGAAGCTCCACACATCCAATGGCGTTAGGTCTACTTTTCAATGTGAAACCTCCTGAACTCTTATGGGCTGCTGAGTCAAATTCCTCTATAGGAGTTCTCGTAACATCCCTATAGCTCTGGTCCTTCACATTAACCCTTGTAGTCATTTCCATGTGTCTTAAATAGATATAATCATAACCCCAGTCTTGAACCATCTTCAATTGATGCATGAATGGTCATCCAAGAATAATGTCATAATTATTCTTCTTTTCGAAATCGACTACGACAAATGTATGCTCGTACTCAATTCCACATGATTGCACCACTACTTTTTCTAGCAACCCAAGGGGTCGCTCTACATGACCATCTGCCAATTGAAGCTTCATTCTGGTATCCCTTATGGCAGGCTTTCCCCATTTCTCCCACATCTGTTTTGTGAAAATAGAAATCCATGCTCCACTATCAAGAATAGCTTTGGTTTTTACACCATTGTATTCCACTGGCAGAGTAGTATTGCCCTCTTCTCCTTCACAATAGTCACCTACCTTGTTAATTGGCACAGGTTCTACGTTCTTCTTAGGATGTTCTCCTATTTCCAATTCGGCTTGCAAAACCCTAATTGGATCCTTCATCCCAAACTTTTCTAGGCACTTATCTACCTCCATCCAGAAGCTTGGCCTAACTTTCAGCAACTCAGCCAATGTGATTGTACACTGCAGTGGTGTAGAAAAAATCTCAGTCAAGGTCTTTGTGTCTAGTTTTGTATGCCCCAATTTATGTTGCGATGGTAATGCCCTAATTTCCCACTTTGCTTCATACTTGCCCAAATAAGGTGGTAAAGTTCTCAATGAAGCTGGTCTGCTGTCTTCGGACTTAATGGACCCCATATCTCCATACAAAGATGTTAAGTCTATTTCTTGCTTAGGACCATCATTCCCTATCTCAGTGAAAGGCGGTGGCTTTTTGTCACCATTCCCTTTCGCTTCTCTTACCGCTTTCCATAGCTCCTCATGCGGTTTCCCTTCAGCTAGAGACGCATAAGGTGGAAAACCCCTGTGAGAATTCTTGTGGTATTAGGGACCACCCTAACCCTACTAATTTCCTGCAAAGTTTTTGGCACCTCTAACTCATCATTGTTCTCAACCACTGGTTCTACTTGTTCAGGCTTAGATGGCAATGTGACTACCCTATCAGGCATTGGTTTTGGAGGTGGCTCTAGCAAAGATTGTGTTGTCTCTATAAGATTTTTGCACATCTCAAGTCTCTGCTTCTCCAAATCTGCATATGGATAAGTCAACCATCTCTCTCCCAAAATTTGTCGAGGCTACAATCGTGCTTCAAATGCCTTGATAATAGCATCTAAGGGCTTTAAAAAAAATTCTGCAATTACAGAACCTCCCTTACTAGCACTCTTTGGCTTTTTAGCTAGTTTAAGGGCTCCAGCTTCCCCTTGATGTCCCAATTGCTCTCAAACTTGTTCAAGTTCAGCAGTTATAGCTTTTAACTTCTCCTCTTGCTTGGACTTTGCCTTAGCGCATCTTGCTTTCCATAGCTTGCTTACACTCACATGATCAGGGTTACCCTCTTCTTGAGTTGATGCTTTACCACGTTACTTCTGAGCTCTTGTGGCTACTTTCGCATACACTTTTTTCTCTTCCTCAGAACTACTAGATAGAATTGTGCTCACCACATTCAAACTCATATTAGGATTTTTTTCTAGATTGTTTGGGCAATCTACAATCAAATGCACCAGCCCACAGCCTGCATAGAAGCCATTTACCCAAACTATATCCATTCTAAGACAATCCCTAATCAAATGATCTCCGTTGCATTTATAGAACTGTCCTCTAGGTTGCACTATAAATCCTCCATAGGGACGTTGAGGGTAGGCCGGACTAGGCCTTGCCATTCCTCCTTGTCGTGCAATGAATATAAGAGTAGGGACATCTAATGATACCTTCCCCTCACTGTTTTTGCTATAATTCCACTAACTCTTGCATTCCAAAAATCATTCGCTATAGGTTCCTCATACGTGTAGTAGCGCTAATTCATTCCCTAGGTTGGAGGCTCTTTGTAGTAAGCCATTAGAACTAATGCTTTCTTGTCCCCTTCGTCACCTCCTTGTGCATGCCTAACTGAAACTTGTTGATCACATTGCAATGGATGTTGCGCTCCAAGCACTGGCTTCGATCGCTCCACTGGCTTCGATGGCTGAGTAATTTCCTGGTGCAAACCCCCCTGGTGGGGGTGCTAATGGGCCTTGTGGTATCACCGGTCTCTCTCTCACATACCCCTTGTTGTAATAGCACTCCTCTGTCGGAGGATTAGTATATTTCTGCTCTATGGCACGCCACTTTAGCTTTAGAGATTGTGGCAACATGGGACAATCCTTGTTTAAGTGATCCCCACCACACGTTGGTGCAGCCAAAGTTGGTCCGCGCTATAAAGTGTGCTATGCAGTGCAAAGGGTGCTAGCAAGCACATGGCAAGGGGCTAAAGCAGGAACGAAGGCCCTAGGAGAGCATGTCGCGGCTGAAATGTATGCTTAAAGTGGTTCTTTAGGCCAGAGGGGCCTCCAAAGTGTGATAATGGTGACGGCAAGTCAAGGTGTCCACAGTGTGGGGATAGGCCCTAGAATGAAGTTCTCAAGATGCTCTAGGAGCCCGTCCCAACGGCTCGTCAAACGAAGCCCGGATGTGCAAGATATGGCAAGTGGAAGTGGGATGCGCTTGCAGATCCTCGCCGGATTGGACGGGCACAGGTGGTTGGTCAAGGCGGGTGTGAAATGATACACGGGAAGTCCTCGAGTTGAGAATCGGGCTTCTCGATCGAAAGGTATGGACAATCAAGTTTTGACAGGGGCCAGTTTCGAGGCGGTTGGGAGCCGCATTGGGAAACGCACCATTGGGTGTTTTTGCGAGCTTGCCAGGTGTCTGATGGGTAGTATGCAGCATATGATGCTAGTCGGAGTCGACGGCACCTGAATCAGAGTCCAGAGCATGGAGATATGCTTGACCGAGGTCGACAGTTTGTAAGGAACGTGGATGATCGGATACTTTTTCCTAGATTTGAGACACACCGTTTGAGGTTGTCGGGGCGTCATGACGTGGAGCCGGCAAGTGGATCTCCCATGTGGCATGATCGAAGAACTTGTTGGGCGAACACGTAGCACCGATGGCACGCGAATCACAAGCTGGAACTCTTTTTGTTTTGTAAAGGTAAAAGCAAAGGGTGACTGGACTCAAGGGGGAGAGAAGAAAAAATGAAGTTGGAGGCTAAGTTAAAAAAGATAGGCTTGAGTAAGGAAAAAAGCCCAAAGCGCCATTGCCAAAAAAAATGAAGTTTTCTTCATTGCCTTAAAAAAACAAAGAGGGAAGGAAAGAAAAAAAAGGGGGGTGACGTTTTTCGAGCAGGAGGGTTTTCTCAAGGTTTTTGCTTTTTGCTTGGAAAAAGGAATTGAGAAGGAGCAAAGGAAGAATCTTCGTGCGTTCGATAGTTGAAGCCGACATGCGTCGCCTGTGAAGCGGCTCGAATGAGCAAAGGGCTTGCATGAGAGATAGCTAGTGAAGGCTATGAAGACGAAAAGTTGATGTCGAAACAAAGGGAGAGTTAGATTTTCTGTCGAGGCGTGTGCCAACGAAGTCGAACTTTGAGGGAGGTCTGTGCCCCTCTGTATGAAGCCATGATGGCTATAGTGCGGCCATGAGTAGACCATATAGATCCTGTACAGGTGTTTGAAGGAGAAGCTATGATTGTCGATTTGGCATCGTTTTTACCCCCTTCTCCCTTTTCTTCTTTGCTCGTCTCCAGGGTATGTGGTGCCGGTGTGTGTGAGCGTGTGCGCCTCCCGGGCCCCTTGTGTGTGTGAGAGAGAAAGAGAGAGAGGTGTCGATTTGTGGAAGAGCTGGAAGCGGGCAAGATTGGTGTGGTAGCTGTCTAAGGATTGTGCAAAGCATGTGTGCGTTAGGCAAAGTGCAGGCGAGGCCCTGTTGGTGTGAGTTTTTTTTTAAAGGTGTTTTCGAGAGGACACGGGTGTTGTGAATACCCTGAGCTATATAGGGGCCGTTGCGTGTGTGTCGGGTGTGTTCCCCATTCCCCCTCTCCATCTTCTGGTGCCCCCACTGAGGAGCACACTGATGCTCCTGTTTGAAGACAAAGCGATGATTTTGGTGATGCCAAAGGTGCGGCCTTTGAAGAGTAGGTGCTGCTAGAGAAGTAATGGCTTGGATGGGATTTCCCATTTTCACTGGGGTCGAAGATGCAGGAACCTGGCTCCAAAACTATGGGTTGTTCGTGCTAGAAAGCGGTTTGTCGAGGGAAGAAGGTGCGGTACAGGTGTTTCCTCTTCTGGTTCATGGTAAAGCGAGGCTATGGTTTGATGGCCTGCCTAATGAGGCAAAGGTGGATCATGAAGCACTGGAAGCGGCTTTTCGAAGCAAATATGTAGCAGATGCACAGTTGGATGAAGTAAAGAGAAGGCTGGATAATTTGAAGCAAGGCTTGGAAGAGGATTTTCAAGCGTTCCTATGGGAGTGTTAACCCTCACGGCTCACGGACACCCTATCACCTACGATGGACGTGTATTATGTATGATTTAGAGCCAGGTACAGGGCTTGTCGGACCAATAGGGAAAGGTAGAGTGATCGTCGATGAGAGGCGCACTTTAACTTGGACATTCAAGGGATTAGTTGGCTAAGCATGGGCGCCCAAGTGTGAATGGGGTGAGCTCCTATAAAAGCCAACTAAACCTAATTTTTACTCATTCTCTCATTTGTGCAATTGAAGAGTGCTCTTGCTCCATCTCCATCTCCATCTTCTTCTTCTTCACCTCCTTGTGTGTGTGTGTGTGTGTGAGAGAGAGAGAGAGAGGGAGAGTGTGTGTGCGATCGAGCATTACGAAGGCACGACGGCGGCGAAGCGGTTGAGCGCGGCACGACTGCAGCTTCTTCTTCATCGCGGCGAGGAATCCACCACGAAGGCGAGCGTAGAGCGGTGAGTGACACACCCTTTGTTTTCTTGAGCTTGCTAGTTTAGGCTTGTTGTGTGCTTGGAGCCGTTTGTGGCTCGCATACGGTGTATTGGCAAGTCCCTTGCTTCGACAGTGTGGCAAGGAGCGCACATTTTTGGCGCCGCTGCCGGGGATATGCCCTACACTAAGCTTGGTTAGCACTTTACGCTTCCTTGTGGTGCAATTTCTATCATAGGAAAGGCAGGGAAGGAGTGTGTGGAGATTTCTGTTTTTTGCGTTTTCTGCATTTGCTGTCAAGTTTCAATTTCTGCTATTGTCTGCGTTTTTTCAATTTCCGCAATTTCTGCATTTTCAAGTTCGGCGTTTTCAATTTCTGTAATTTTCTGCATTTCTGCGTTTTTTTAATTTTCTGCAATTTCTTCATTTTCTACAATTTCTGCGTTTTTTCCTGCAATTTCTGCAATTTTCTGCAATTTCTGCATTTTTTGCATACCTGCGTTTTCAATTTCTGTATTTTTTGCACAAAAAAAGAAAAAAGTTTTTTATTTTTTCTCCCAAAAAAAAAAAAAAAAAAAGAAAATTTGAAAAAAAAAAAGAAGAAAATAAAAATTCGGAAATAAAAAAACGCGAGTGAGCGGGCGGCGAAATTTTTCGAAAATAAAAAACGTGACTCTTAAAACGGACGGGTTGGTTTGTATAAAAGATAGATCGGGATCATTTTCCCAAGCCCAAGCCCAAGCCCAAGCCTCGGTCCTCAGTCTTACGATATATACTAGACTCACTCTTATATATATACCCTACTCCCTCAAGAGAGAATGAGAGCATGTGGGACAAGTCCTCCACTCTCCTCCTTTCTCTTCCCACTTGCACCCTTAGACTTTCTAGTTTGGGCCTAGTTCCCTACTGGAAATTGACAGTTTTAGGGATTCCGAGGGCATAGAGTGACCAAACGGAGGGCTGTAAAGCATGGCACGACCCTCTGACCGATACGCTCGTTTTGAGCTATCACACGGCCCATTCCACGACACACTCTAAAAAATCTAGCAAAAAAACAAACAAAAAACACGCTAAAAACTAGTCACAAGGCCTCCTAGAGCAGCTTTTTGACACCTTAGGGTATCAAAAGCACATGCACTTACGCTCTGGGCGGGTGCTAGAACACGAGCATATTGAGGGTGCCTCTGTTCGTACGGACACCCATTACCCATCCACGATAAGCTCTAGACCCTCAGCGGGGACAGAAGGTAGCACCACCCAAGACCCTAAAATAGCCGCTAGTGATTCCTCCTCCGACTCAGAAATCATGGAAACATACCCTACCCAAAACACTGAGAGAGAAGGCCATGCACCTCCCGAAGCTCCACAGCCTAGTACTAGTATGTTTAGTCGTTTCATGGAAACATTAGGTAGAGCTACTCGCTCGGAACCTGATGCAAATGAAGCACACGAAGGGGGTGGGGAAGTGGACTCTCCTTTCACATCGCACGTGGACCCCACACCCCCAAAGAGTGTCCATGTGGATATCCTACCAACTTCTTACCAAGAAGGCCCTGTTGAGCTGCCTCCTTCAGAAGTTCCCTCTAGAGTACCGTTGGTAACAAGTAAAACCACGGGGAGCAACATTGCTTCTACCTCACAAGAAACCATTAACACGTCGACTCTAGAAGGATTGTTCATTAATGATCATTGGACATACGACCTCCACACTGAGGTGTTGACGGATCTACACTCTGGCCACGCCTACCATGTAGGATGGATAGAGATTGTACAATCCACCTCTAGTGCCACGAGCATCGAAGATCAACAGAAAATGATCTGTAATGTTATCCATGGCATTATTCAATCAGAAAGGCAAAACCGAGGGGTAAATATACTCTCAACTGGCCCCATGAGATTTTTGGATACGAGTAAGGCTCAACAGCCTACTCTATCACAAATGGAGACTCCTCTAATGAGCCCCATGGACCCATCTTACGTCATTTCACCTGGGGTCTCTATGCAATCTGAGCCTCCGAGCGAAAACTTTAGCTTCCCTAACTTGGCTCAACCCTCTATTAAGGAAAACCCAGTGCTCACTCCAGGGATAAGCCTGACAGAGAATGTACCGATGATATCTACGGTTAGCGCAGTGCCACTACCTAGTGTCGTAGTACCTAATATGGGGCCTCGACCATATGTGCCTTTAGCCCCTTATGCACACATGGCCCCCACACCTCCAATTGTACCACTTGCTTATGCTCCTCGAGTGCCGCTCCCTAGCTCTTATCCGAGTGGACCTATGCCCGGTTATGTTCCATATCCTGCATCATCCACACATATGCCAAGACCGGTACCCGTTCCTCTCCCACATATGATTCCAAGAGTACCTCCACCGGCCCTACCTCCTCACATAGGTGACTTGGCAGCGTTTGCTCAAACCATAGGTCGATCTATCGCGGAAAATATGCGTCATGCATCTGATAGAGAGCCTAGAAGTAAGGCAGTACAAATTGCCAAACTCACGCAAAAATTCAATGGGGACGAAGATGCTAGGAAACACATTGAAGTGTTTGAACAAGTATGTGATTCCTTAGGGGAACGCAACGAACTACATAAGTGCAATGCCTTAAGCTTGACATTAAGTGGGAAGGCTGGAGATTGGTATAGGACCCTAAGGGTGGACGAGAAAACAATCTACCCTACCCTTCGAAGGTTGTTTCTAAAGGAGTACATACGAGAAGGTGTGCTTTGGGGTGTAGCATCTCAGCTACAGAAGGCCGAACGTAAGGAAGGAGAGTCAGTAAGGGACTTCATTAGTCGTCTAAAGCACTTAAACTCTCGTTGCCCTGTAAATGAGCGCTTCAACAATAACCAACTGCTTGATCAATTCATTCGAGGGTTGAGAAATGAAGGAATCTATAATGGACTAGTGATTAGAGGTATCACAACTTGGGAAGATGTCACTGCCAATGCAATCCAATTAGAGGACAACTTGATGATAGCAGGCATGAGGGTGTCTACTGACACGAGATCCACTAGCTCACAAGCCATTGAGTATGAACCCATGACTGCAAAGCCCATTGCCAATGAGCCAAAGGTATTTGAGACATTCTTGACAGACCTCACCAAGGCAATCCAAGAGTCTCTTAAGGATAATCGACCCCCTCAAAATAGTCACATGTATCCAAGAAGGGAGCAACAATGGTGTTCCATTTGCTTAGGTCCACATAGCACTAGTGAGTGCCCTACGTTTAGAGTAAAATTTAATGGAACTTGCAACGCATGTGGTAGGTATGGTCACCAAGCTAAGGATTGTTTAATGATCAAACGTATGATGGCAAATAGACCACCTGTAGCCTGGACGGATGCACCTCGAGCTCCTGTATTGATGCCTACTCCACCTGTTGAGCAACTACCGCAACACATGGTCCCTAGATCTCAAAATGTTGTACAAGCTACACCGTTACCACCTCCTGTGCTAGGACCGCAGCCCCCGCATCCAAGAGTCGCCCCTATGAACCAAGTGGGTTGCGAGCCATCTAATGCTTATGTAGATGGTTGTGAGGAGGAAATAGACACTAGTATTGCCTACGGACTTGATACATTGGAAGAATGTCCTATATACTACATGGAAGATTGTTGGGGACAAGTCAAGCCGGTTTATCAAGCTGCTGCTCTCGCATCCAGAGGTCAAAATATCAACACCCAGGCTAGGAGGCCACCTCTTCAATGCTACGAGTGTGGGGGACCACATCGAGTAGCGGAGTGCCCTATTAGGCTGCAAAAGAATGCTCCACAGATGCAAATGAATCAAGGGAGCACGTCTGCAATGCCAATACTCACATGTAATCGTTGTGGCATAGATCACTTGATTGCCCAATGCCCCTATAACCCAAATGCGCCTAAAATCACACCCCTGAATTTGGTCGAAATTGCTACTGTGACATCACCAATACCACCCGTCGCACTCGCTTATGCGATTACACGGTCCATGCTTCAAGGGCCAGGACATATCCTCGAAGAGAGAGATACCGCGTCAATTATCCAAGCAAAGAAAAAGAAGACACGAAGGAAGAAGTTGCAGAATATGGAAAATTCAAAGCCAAGTTCCAAAACAAACATAGGAACAGGAGATGACCCCGTGTATATGAATGACCTCGAGGATGATTCAGATTCAGTCGAGACAATGGAGACTAGAACCAATACCACAAAGGGAAAGACCGACAAGGAAAACCGTAACATGGGACCAAATGAAAACCGAATAAGAGAAAATCATAAAGAGCCTCTGAAAACACCACAAGTGTTTCCAAATCCAATCCAAGACCCCCAAGATAAACCGCAGGGGCAAAAAGGGAAGAATCGTAAAAAGAAGATTGGGACGTACCCAAACCCTGTAGACGAGATTAAGCAGGTGAAACATCTAAGAGGTTTTGTGGAGGAGACTCAAAGGAAACTAGAACCAGAACCCATGCATATCAAAATTCATGACACAGTGTTTCCCACGCAAGTTCATCCACCCCACATGAACCATAGACCGTTAGCCATATCTAGTATCATCCAAGAAGGGAGTGAGGACAGGACATCAGAAAGTGAGCATACACCTTTCTTGTTGGAAAGGATGTTTAACGAAGGAATACCTGATCCCATTGAGGAATATGAGATTCCATCCTCACCAGTTCCTAGTCAAGGACCTACACCCTGCAAAATGCCAATGAATGTTGCCAAACTAGTGGACTTCATGTCTTCTGAGGTCCGAACCACGATCATAGCAAAGCTGTATGGAGATCCTGAGTTATTCCTTGCACTTCGAGCATTCCTTAACGGAGAGCTACGAACGGGATTACCGCAGTTTGCGCAACCAAATAGGCCTGACTCGATTATGATTGATGAGGAAAATCATGTGCAATCACTTGACTTAGATGGACACGAGTCTGTGATTGAGGTACCCATTAACGAATTAGGGCAGTATTTTGAAGGCGACGAGTCTAATGCGACCCTACCCATCACTACCAAGGGATTAACTATAAAGGGAATTCTTGATGGTGGTGCGGGAGTTAGCATCGTTACAAAAGATTGTTGGGAATCCATGGGAAAACCCCGCCTCAGTGTTACTAACATTGTGGTAAAGATGGCAAATGGTACCATAGCCAAACCTATGGGGATGCTCAAGGATCTTAAGATCAAAGTTCTAGGACACAAGGTACGACATACGTTCATTGTAATGGATTTCTCTAAACACCTTATGTCATATGAAATGATTTTAGGACGACCATTCATGAGGGAAGCACAAATGGTTCACGATTGGTCTAAAAATCATGTCTATTTGCAATTCCAAGACTCTGTCCTTAGAGTGGATTTGGTAACTGGTAAGGTACACCCCTTAGGGAGTAAAACCATTATTGATCATCGCTCTGACACCACAGTTCACTCGGCCCCACTACAATATTGTTACACTTGTAAGAAGGATACAGACATTGGCCAAGATTCTCCTTACATGGATGTGTTACCGGGTATGACGGAATCAGACAATGTAGACTGGGTCCACCTAGCATCAACCATAGACACTTGGGGAAATAGAGGGACGACCTGGGTAACACCTGAGGGGGATGAAATGCCTATACCCTTAAATATGCTACAAGCAATGCATATCGCTTCTGACAAGACTCATCCTAATGTAACGAAGAAAACATACAAGTGGGTCCCTAAAGCTTCTTTAGTGACCATAGCTAGTGCTAAAAAACAGAAGCCTTGTAAGAAACGTACCACTCGCTCCAAGAAAAGTAAGAAAATGTTGCGATGGATCCCTAAACGACTATTGGAAGCCCAAGGCTACTATCAAGGAAATGATCAAATCTGGGTGCCAAAACGTAGATTGTGCTCTTACCTGTCACCTGGCCCATGTAAACCCAATCCTGTGGCTCCAAAACAAATTGAAAATTGCGGAAAGGAAAAAATCATGGAACGTTACACACCCGTTCTAGAGCTAGTTTGGGTACCAAAGAAAGAACGATTTGTCCCACCTAGCTCAGGAACAGGGAAATCAAATGAAGCTTCTTGCTCTTCATGTAGTTCCTATACGCAAATAGAAGCTTCGACACAACCTCCACCTACCACTGTACATATCCATCCAAGCACGAAAGAGTTTGCACCTTCCGGGGTAAGTTCACCACCTACAACAACGTTGCAAATAAAATCCTGGGAGAGTACCTTACCACCCTTGCAGCTTGACGAGGCACCTAGGGTAATAGAAAACTACTGGCAAAAATCCTCACCTATTACCAACTGGAACAATTGGTTTCAAAGGGTGACAAGCTCATTTCAAACGGTATGATCTACCCAAGGAAGGGGGGAGTGTTTGCTGACAGTCATCATTCATTTGTTTCCCTCTCAACCTTTTTCCCTGACCTCTCAATCTCCGATCTTAGGGAATGTATATATATAGCCTTATACTCGCAAAAAAACAAAAATAGTAAAGAGCAAGAGCGCCTAGCAATGAGAGAGCACCCTATCAGATCTTACATATAAGTCCAAATTCACCGTGTCAAGTCAAGCAACACACAAAAACAACTCTTATGTTTTAATGGCCTAACCAAATCTATCTGTCTTGTCAGAAATGGCTACTTCACCAGAGGCATGCACTTCTATTTTTGATGAAAGGTACCCCTTGTCTTTTCAACAAGTGTTCTACGTATGCTACCCTATACTTTCTTGCGAATGGGATTTGATAGAGAGCCTTGCATGTGAGAGAAATTTTGAGGAGTTAGAATGGCTGATACGTCTATGGCTAACTAGTGATCCCTACCCAGTAGCGAATGTGTCTCCAATGGCACATGCTTATTCTTTTGCACAAGATGAGTATCCACGCATCACGAGGTTCTTGATTAGCATGCTTGCACAAGAGGATGATGAAGAGGAACTAATAGAGACCGAGGAAGACTATGGCCTCACGGACAACGATTTTATTTATCTAGATGATGAGGATAGAGGCCTAGCCTTAGGGTGGCCACCCGGTTTATATAATATCCTCTTTCCTTGATTCTAAAAGGGGTGATAGATAGGTAGGTTAGGGGTCTAGATTGTGTTTTGAGTTTGTTTTTTAGGAGTTTTAATTTTTCCCACTGATGTGCCTCCTGGAGGTATTCCTTTTGTTTCCTAGTGTGTACAGGAGCGTGTTGCTATTGATAGGATTTGGACCTTCATGGAACCTTTCTCTCGTTCACACTTCAAATCAAGCGCGACAATCAACACAAACAGGTGTTTCTCGTCCATTAGCATTGCCCTTATCTTTTTTGCATCCATGTTTGTCTGCTTTGATTGTGATTGGTAGCATACTATTCAACGCATTGGCTTAGTATCCAACATTTAATTCAATGCAATCTTTTGTCATAATCACTTGTTTAGGGGTAAAAATCAAGCAGTCCGACTAAGCTAGTTTGACCAAGCTAGGTATTAGAGATCTTCTCTTAATACCATGGGAAATGCCTTCCTAATAATCAATGGTTACTTAGGTTCTTAATCCGATTTAGGCAGCATTGTATGAAATGTACTAGGGCTTTCTAGTGGGTTTAACCCTATTGACCTTTAGCTTAAGTATTATAAAGGGAGTTTACTAATGTGATGAGCCTGGGGAGTGTAACAATGTTATATGACCCCCCAAAGTTACAAAATTTAAATGCTGAAAATGAACAAGCAAAAATCAAAGTGCCACAATGTAAAATTTTAAGCTGGAAGAGAAATCTCAGCTTGATTTGGTACTTCACTCACATGTATTGCCTATGGTACTAGAGTCCTAGAGGTTCCCAGTGTGGGCGCTTTTCCTTGAAAAGCAAAAAACCCAAGGCATACAAAATAAGCACACACATCATAATTGAATCAATGTGAAAAGACCTTGGGGGGTCAAAGAAAAAGTAATCAGTCAGGCGATGATTTCATGAGAAATTCCTTTTATGGTAGCTTAACTACAAGGTTTTCTAGATATAGCCTCTAGTCAGCCCCTGAACATGAATACTTGGCTCTCGCGATTAAACAACTTAATTGACCACAGAAAATTAAGAAGCTTACCCATGGTATTAATATTCGATCTCTAGTGCCTTTCGACCGTCAAATTAGTGACCCCAGACTTGTTTAATTTTCTACCTTTACATCTGTTTATGCATTTGATTACATTGCAATTTAATGTTCATTGCTAACAAATTGTTTGAAATTCTTTTACCAATCAATGTGTCTACCTAAAACTGCATATGCTTTTTAAGAGAATGCAATTACTGTGCCAATGTTGTTTGATTTTGCAGTGACTGAAGAAGGCTAAGGACATTCATCTCAAATGCTCTTCCACCTCGATGAACCAGCTTCAACTCAATAGCTTCCGAGGACGGAATCTACATCAGGAAGGGGGGCATGTTAACCCTCACGGCTCACGGACACCCTATCACCTACGATGGACGTGTATTATGTATGATTTAGAGTCAGGTACCGGGCTTGTCGGACCAATAGGGAAAGGTAGAGTGATCGTCGATGAGAGGCGCACTTTAACTTGGACATTCAAGGGATTAGTTGGCTAAGCATGGGCGCCCAAGTGTGAATGGGGTGAGCTCCTATAAAAGCCAACTAAACCTAATTTTTACTCATTCTCTCATTTGTGCAATTGAAGAGTGCTCTTGCTCCATCTCCATCTCCATCTTCTTCTTCTTCACCTCCTTGTGTGTGTGTGTGTGTGAGAGAGAGAGAGACAGGGAGAGTGTGTGTGCGATCGAGCATTACGAAGGCACGACGGCGGCGAAGCGGTTGAGCGCGGCACGACTGCAGCTTCTTCTTCATCGTGGCGAGGAATCCACCACGAAGGCGAGCGTAGAGCGGTGAGTGACACACCCTTTGTTTTCTTGAGCTTGCTAGTTTAGGCTTGTTGTGTGCTTGGAGCCGTTTGTGGCTCGCATACGGTGTATTGGCAAGTCCCTTGCTTCGACAGTGCGGCAAGGAGCGCACAGGGAGTTTGAGGTCCTTTGGGGAAATCTGATAAAGGTAACTGCTGCTGAGAATGTATGGTTTTTAAAATTGAGCAAGTTTTTGGATTGCCTGCATGAAGAAGTAAGAGTAAAAGTGGAGATAGATGGCCCGGTGTCATACAAAGAAGCAGTGGCTCTAGCGAAAGGGCGAACCAAAAAGATTCTCAAGAAGCGTGAAGCTAGGTAGGGTCCGCAAGGCTCTGTGATGCCAAGACAGTGTGATGCGGTGGTAGCCGAGCCAAGGATTGTGCAAACAGAGTTGCATGTGCAAGAGGAACCGAGGGTTATGTGGCTACAGAACTTGACAGGATGGTTCCAATGCCGAGAATGCCAGTTAGGGCGGCTCCAATTGTAGAGGATGAACATGTGATTCCAAATCGGGCAAAGGATGTGCTGCCAAGACAGGGTGTGGCTGGTGAAGCTCCATTAAAGTGTGGTAGAGGTCAAACAGTGCGGTTTGCAGATGACATTGAAGCGGTGAAGCTAGAGGTGCTTCTCGAGCTTGAGACAGAGGACGAGGTTGAGCCAAGTGAAAGTAGCTCTATAGATGTTGACATCAGTTGGGAGACCGAGTCATCTCATTCAAGGTATGATGAGTTCGATCTCTTGCATGTGAGTAGAGATTCGAGGGATGTGTTTGAAGACCAGGGTGAAATGCAAACCGATATGTTCAGTGGAGACCAAGTGGAGGAGCCCGAGCCTACATGTGATGATATGTAGGTGAAGGTGATGTGAGGTGCCATGTTAATGGCCATGCTGATGAAAGTGGTAGTGGAGTGTGCCATAGTGGTACAACAGATGCAAAACTTTGTCAAAAGGGATGGAGAAACCTTGCCTATGGGAGAAGATGAGGATAATGCAATAGAGAACCAGTTTCTTTCTTCCTTGATGGAGGAGGTGCTTGAAGAGCAAGTAATAGAAGCCGACAGGCAGGTGGTGTTGGTAGACCTTGAAGGGCCGATTGATGAGGGGGATCTTGATGATGTTGGGACTGAGTGCAATGCAGATGAGAAGGCAAGCATGGAGCTAAAGATAGAGGTGCTTCATATGTAACAAATGCACTTTGTGGTGGTAGAGAATACGGACTCCCAGATTGTGTCCGAGCGTTCTAAAGGGATTTGTGAATGGTGGTTGAAAGGGATGCTGACAAAAGCGGCTGTGCAGTGGGCTGTCGAGTAGGTGCAGGATTTGATCGAAGAGGATCTCACTTTATATTGTTGGGAGGGAGGGCATGGTATGTTCAATGTGAATGATGATGTACACTCGGAGAGTGGTGATGCTTTTGATGCTGCTTTTTTGGAAGTGGATAGTATGCATATGGATGCTTGGAGCGATGGAACCATAGCAAGAACAACTTATATGGATTGTTGGCTAGATGCCTTGGTGCGGAACTATGTGAGCATGTTACAGGTGGATAGAAGAGACCAGTACATGGTTTTTGACCCAGGCGATTGATGACAGGTAAAGCAGGGGGTTGGGCAACCCCATGAACAAAGGCAGTGGGTAGCAGATGCCAGGTTTTGTACATATGTTACGTGGTTTTGTGATATGCAGAGAGTTTGTTTTGGTGTGGTTGTTTTTTTAGTGCAATAAGTGTGTTTGTGGTTGAACATAAATGTTCAACGAGGGGGTGGGCAATGATGGTGCAGCCAAAGTTGGTCCACGCTATAAAGTGTGCTATGCAGTGCAAAGGGTGCTAGCAAGCACATGGCAAGGGGCTAAAGTAGGAACGAAGGCCCTAGGAGAGCATGTCGCGGACGAAATGTATGCTTAAAGTGGTTCTTTAGGCCAGGAGGGCCTCCAAAGTGTGAGAATGATGACGGCACGTCAAGGTGTCCAAAGTGTCGGGATAGGCCCTAGAATGAAGTGCTCAAGATGCTCTAGGAGCTCGTCCAAACGGCTCATCAAAAAACGGAGCCTGGATGTGCAAGATATGGCAAGTGAAAGTGGGGTGCGTTTGTAGATCCTCGCCGGATTGGGCGGGCACAGGTGGTTGGTCAAGGCGGGTGTGAAATGGTACACGGATGTCCTCGAGTTGTGGAGCACGCCGGTCTTTTCGGATTGAGAATCGGGCTTGTGGATGGAACGTTATGGACAATCCAGTTTTGACAGGGGCCATTTTCGAGGCGGTTGGGGGCCGCATTGGAAAACGTGTCATTTGGTGTTTTCGTGAGCTCGCCAAGTGTCTGATGGGTAGTATGCAGCATGTGATGCTAGTCGGAGTCCACTGCACCTGAATCAGAGTCCGAAGCATGGAGATATGCTTTGCCGAGGTCGGCAGTTCGTAGGGAACGTGTATGATCGGATGCTTTTTCCTAGGTTTGGGACACGCCATTTGAGGCTATCGAGGCGTCATGATGTAGAGCTAGCAAGTGGATCTCCCATGTGGCATGACCGAAAAACTTATTGGGCGAACACGTAGCACCGAAGGCACGTGAATCACATGTTGGAACTCTTTTTGTTTTGTAAAGGTAAAAGCAAAGGGTGGCTGGACTCAAGGAGGAGAGAAGAAAAAATGAAGTTGGAGGCTAAGTTAAAAAAGATAGGCTTGAGTAAGGAAAAAAGCCCAAAGCGCCATTGCCAAAAAAAGAAGTTTTCTTCATTGCCTTAAAAAAACAAAGAAGGAAGGAAAGAAAAAAAAAGGGGGGTGACGTTTTTCGAGCAGGAGGGTTTTCTCAAGGTTTTTGCTTCTTGCTTGGAAAAAGGAATTGAGAAGGAGCAAAGGGAGAATCTTCGTGCATTCGGCAGTTGAAGCCGACATGCGTCGCCTGTGAAGCGGATCGAATGAGCGAAGGGCTTGCACGAGAGATAGCTAGTGAAGGCTATGAAGACGAAAAGTTGTTGTCGAAACGAAGGGAGAGTTAGATTTTCTCTCAAGGCGGTGTGACGACGAAGTTGAACTTTGAGGGAGGTCTGTGCCCCTCTGTATGAAGCCATGATGGCTATAGTGCCGCCATGAGTAGACCATATGGATCTTGTATACGTGTTTTTTTGTTTTGAAGGAGAAGCTATGATTGCCGATTTTGGCGTCGTTTTTCTCCCCTTCCCCCTTTTCTTCTTTGCTAGTCTCCAGGGTGTGTGGTGCCGGTGTGTGTGAGCGTGTGCGCCCCTCGGGGCCCCTGTGTGTGTGAGAGAGAAAGAGAGAGGTGTCGATTTGTGGAAGAGCTGGAAGCGGGCAAGATTGGTGTGGTAGCTGTCTGAGGATTGCGCAAAGCGTGTGTGCGTTAGGCGAAGTGCAGGCGAGGCCCTGTTGGTGTGAGTTGTTTTTTTGAAGGTGTTTTCGAGAGGACAGGGGTGCTGTGAATACCTTGAGCTATATAGGGGCCGTTGCGTGTGTGTCGGGTGTGTTCCCCATTCCCCCTCTCCAACGTGTAGCATCATCGCAAAGGTTTCTGAACTTGGGTCATCTTTTTGACTGCTCCTGCTTTAGGATTAGACTTTACTTATGGTACTATAGGACTAGGGGAACTAGTGCCTTGGAGTCCACCTCCCAACGTCCCACTATATAGCAAGCGCCTAGCCCTTTGCCCTAGTTGGACTCCCTTTCCACACTGCCTAGCCCGGCCTTGCCCTTGTCTTGACATTACTCCCCCCTTAAAGAAGAGTTTTCGTCCTCGAAAACAAAAGTGGGAAACTTCTTCTTAAGAACACGAATGTTTTTCCAAGTGGCGCCTTCCTCAGGTCGATCTTTCGACTTGATTAAGACTTGTTGACGTACATGATGACGCGTACGTAAATCATGATAGTCGAGAGTTCGTTCAGGTTCATGCGGTAAGGTAGGAGGTTCAACGAAATACGAGAATGTGTAGGTAGCAATAATTTGTAGGCACGATCACCTACTCGCTTGAGTATTTTGAAAGGCCTACCTTATCGTGGACATAATTTAGGTCTTGGCCCAGTTTTCAGATTTTTTGAACATTCTGGCACACATAAAAATACTTCCTCCCCTTCCTCAAAGGTAACTTGCCGACGTTTCTCATCAGCGTACTTCTTATACTGATCCTGCGCTTGTCGAACATTTCGACGAGCGAGTTTCAGCATATCCATGTGGTCTTGGAGAAAATCCTTAACCTGTTGGAGTTTTTCGGTTGCCAAACCTACCGTAATAGGTGACCTCGGTTGAAAACCATACATGAGCATGAAAGGATTAAATCCATTTGTGACATGCTTAACACTATTGTAGGCAAACTCAAGAATAGGTAAATATTCTTCCCATTCTGACTGTTTCTTGCTAACGTATGCACGTAGCATATCCTCTAGCACTTGGTTAACTCGTTCAGTCTGACCATTTGTTTCTGGATGGTACTGAAATTTAGTTGTGTACCCAATCGTTTGAACCCAGCCCTCCAAAAATGACTGTTAAACTTGGGATCACAATCATTGACAATGTTATTTGGCAAACAATACAACTTGTATAGGTTGATTTGGTTGGAATAAACTTACATAGTTTAGTCAACTGGTCTACGACCACACATACCGAGTCATGACCTCGTACAGTGGTTGGTAAACCCACAATAAAATCCATAGAGATACTTTCCCATTTACCATTGGGAATCTCCAAAGGATGTAAGAGTCCTCGTGCTTTCAGGTGCTCTGCTTTGTTAACTTGATATTTTTGGCAATGTAAGACATAATCTTGAACAAATCCATGTAAACTTGGCCAGGAAAACTATTGTCGTACAAGAGCGTTAGTCTTTATAATACTTGGGTGCCCCACACTTGGACTATCATGACATTCATAAAGAATTTGACACCAAATGTTTGTGTCCGTTGGTACACAAACTCTCCCCTTATGGAGTAAGTACCCATTGTCGATGGTGAAATGCTTCCAGTGTTGTAGTTCATCACTGACAGAGGAGAACTATGTGTGGAGGTTAATGCTACACTGCCATCATTGGAGTGATAAAGATCCCTCATTTGTATATGGCTCCATGCTTTGGAATATGCATCATCATGCTCATATTTGCCCTTTAGAGAATCCAAAATTCACTATGAAGTTCCATGAACAAGAGAAAATTGATCTCGGGCATACAACTTAGAGCGTCAAACACCACATTGTTATCTTCCTTTACGATACCGGAGGTTGGCGTCATATTCCTGAAGAATCTCGGCCCACTTGGATTTTCGATCCTTCAAATCATTTTTTTCTGTAAACCATTTAATGCTTTCATGGTCAAACACAATCTCAAACTAAGCACCATCAAATAATGTCGCCATGTTTTTTAGGCAGACACTATTGCATAGAGTTCGCGTTCATAAGTGGAGTAGTTCTGCTGTGCTGCATCAAGCTTCTTGCTTACAAATGCAATTGACCGCCTGTCTTGTAAGACGACTACTCCAATAGCACGGTCACTGGCATCCATTTCCAAAATGAATGGTTTCAAAGGATCTGGGTGAAAGCATGTTAACCTGTCGCGCTTTTTGTGCTAGTTAGCAGTTTCAAGTTAGCACATCTTCGAAAAGTTGGGCGTCCGGTGAGGCGGTCCGGGGCGGGCAACAAGAAGAGCGGCCTCTAAACACCCTTCGAGGCTCCTGTGCTGCTCAATTGGGGCTGGGGCAAGCACAATCAGAGACAACAACAACCCACAGCCAGAAACCAAACAAGAAAAGGGGCACCACCTAATTGTAGATGCGAACAAGGATGCACGTGATATCTCCTTGTACTCAAACGCACAAAGAGAGGGGAATGCAAGATAGCCACACACACCAAACACCAACATTCACCACGCCAGAGAGAGGTAAAGAGCACAAATCAACTTGAGCAACTCAGTCTTAGCCTTAAAGACTAGATGCACACAAAGCTTGATGAGAAATAGAGAGACAACACAAAACTTGACCTTGTTGCCAATACACAAATTGTCTTAGGGTCACGGGAGCCCTCTCACCGAGCACCCTCTTACAATTTACGTTTTAGGCAAACAATTCAACAAGCCCTCAAACCACCAAGCATGAAATGGCACAACAAACTTCAAGGACAATATACCTTCAACCACCTGATGAGCCAACTTATCAAGTCAATTTGGAGAGAAGAGTCGTAGTTGCAGCATACAATTGTACCCAAAACTATGAATCTTATTTATGGACAAGAGTAGGCTACAAGTGTGATTGCAGAGTATAGTATCACTCCACTCCTCTAGATGGCATAACTAACTTCAAGCTTCTCCATGCACCTATGTGTAGTGATGGAATAGAGCACTCACAATGCACACACTCTACACAACTAGGTTTGAAGAGTGGTGTGTTATGTGTTGAGAATGGTGTGCTGTAGTGTGATCATGTGATAATTTACAAGGGAGAGAAGGGCTCTATTTATAGGTTTTAGAAGCCCCGATTAGGATTAGGCCTAATCAAGTTTATTTGAAGGAATAAAAGATTATGCATATTTTTATTTTTTTTTAATGAGGGTGGGTCTCTCTTGTCCTTTGAGTCACATGGATATGGGATCAAGGGAAGAGAATTATTGAGGATGAAAGGAGAGAGGATTGAGTGAATAATTTGGGAGTGCCTACTCTAGTAGAGGGTGCATTTTACAATAAGCTTAGTGGTTAGTAGTTAGTAATTATCACTAAAAACTATTTACAAAATCATTCACCAAATGGTGAGATATATGATGAGAAAAGTTAGAGAAGGGATGAGCTTGTAAAGAGAGGTTGAATCTTTGGAGAAGTTGACATTCACCTCTTTACAGCACCGGAAGAAGAAGCAGTTAGCATGGCGAAGTAGCGCGTGTCGATGAAGCTATGTTATCCTCAAACCTTCGAAAATTCATGATAAAAGCGTTCATTTGTAGAGGTTATCCTTAGATTTTTGCTGAGTTTTTGAAGTTCTTTACAAAGCTGAAGAGAGTATGGTAATATGGACATATATGTAGAGAGAAAGGGGGACACATAGGGTGTAGAAATGGAGGATGAAGGCTATGGAGGTGTGAGAGATGTGGCAATGGTGAAGAGGGTGAATTAGGACATGGGAGTTGCAGGTTTGGGAGTGGGAAGGAGAGGGAGGAGTGTGTGTGAAAGAGGAAAATGATAAAGTGGAAGAGGGAGTGTGGCTGCATAGCATGGGCAAATTGGGGTCCACCAATAAAATCATAGCTCACAGCTCGTAGCTCAAAAAAATAAGAAAAGCTTTGAGGTGAAAGTTCAGCTCACGAGCTACAACTTTTGTTTGTATCACCTTTTCAAATTCGGGGAGGATGTGATCTTTAAAAATTCAGCAAAACCGACTGTTTTTTGCACTGCACAAGGTCCTTGTGAGGTCCTTCTTTGGATGATTCTTTTGAATACCTCCAAGAGTGAGCTCCCCATGGTGCATGCATGTATGCCACATATCCTTGACCTTAATTGGTAGGTCTATAATTGAAGATATTGTTGAGATCATAATATAAGTGAATAGTACAACTAAGAAAATCAAATATTGAGGGGTCTTAAAAAATATGTACATGTCAAATATAAATACTATAGGTGGAGAAAATATAAAGGGGTCAAAATAAATCTCTCTCATTATAAGTCTATCATAAAAAGATGAATATTTTTGGTGGTCTAATTTATGAGAGTAATAGGGAATAGATGTAGGAAGGAAAAAATCACAATAGTGAAAAAATATACACATAAATAGAACTAGTTTTTTTGGATTTTTGTTGGGATGGAGTTACACCAAAAATAAGAGAAGCTTGCATGAAATTATTTTTATATGGAATAATGAGTATGCAAAATGGTAAGAAAAAATATGGTAATGGTGAGTCAATGTACATAGCATAAATAACACACACCTAAGTATAAATATTTAAATAAATACCAAAATAATTATGAAAAATCCTTATATTTAGGCCCTATATACAATGAAATATTTACACACAAAGATGTCATAATATACTTTTTAATTTTTTTTATTTTATTTTTTTGGCTCAACTAGCTCAGTGACTAGCTAATTGAGGGTTTTTAAGAAGATATGGGAAAAGTCCCCTAACTCACACACGCCTATGTACAGTGAAATGGTAGGGATAACCAAAATGTTTGAGTGATTTGATAGGGTGAGGTAGATTACTATGGCAATTATTGAAAGCCAAAAAACGGCTATCATTAGCCCCCTCCTTAGATAATGGTACATTCATGTACCATTTATCCGACCATACAACATGTAGATTGTGTAACGTCTGTCTTTGTCTGCTCTCATCTTTGAAGAACCTTTGTTGTATGATTAAAAAACCTTGTGTGATATGAAAGGTTCCCAAAGACAATAGCAGGATGTAATGAAGTGACTGAGTAAACCTCCTCCATTGAGAAAGTTTCCATAAGCACCCCCCAGGATCAAAGATCTTGAAATATCTTTCCCAAAGAGAGATGTATGGCATGGAATCACTTAATGATTTCGGTTTAAGAAACTTGTAGATTTTATTGTTGTCCATCATTGCATCTATCACTATGAATGTGATATAAAAGATAGGTTGCTCTTTCTCCTGTGTAAAGTTGATGTATCTGCTACGATCATGAAAGCTTGATCCATGCTTCCAACTGCTATTGGAAGATATTGCAAATAGTTTACCACATAAGTAGATAATAGACGAAGGTTTCTATTGCTTCCAACACATTGGAAGAGAATAGATTTTGGTACTGATTGATGAAATATCCACATGTAGCAATCAACAAGTTTTTCATCTATGATGTAGACTAGAAGAATCATAATGTGTGACCTCCGTACACCAAAGAACCAATTGTAGAAGGTTTGGAAACATCTGTTCATCACCAAGTATTCATGTCCTCTTCCACTTAAGAAGGTATGGTGCCCCTGATGAAAGGTATATGTGAAGAGAGTAGAAGTTGACTTTGAAGAGGTGAAACCCAATGTGAAGATGATTGGGGCTTCGAAAGTTTGGATTTTCTTGCTAAGAGATTGTCCCAGGAATGAAGAGCCACCCACTAAAACACCATTGGAGAGAATGATACCCTTATGATAGTTTCCTTTTATGATTTTCTTTTTAACTACTCTCCCATGTTCTTCATCCCCTTCTAAGCCCTCCCTTTGGCAAGGTTGTACCTCCTCACATTGTACCACCTCAAAGGTTGATGGATTACTATTTGATTTTGTGAAAACTTTGGCTTCTTGCATGATAGGTTCCTCCATGCTTAACATACATGGGTCATACCAATGCTTTTCAACATCCTCAAACACTTCTTGAAGATTATCCTTACATGGATTCAACTCACACTCTTCTACTTTGTTTTGGAGTTGGCATTCCATGTACACAATCATCTCTTTATGATCAATGTGGTCTATGATCTCCCCACCTATGATTTCATCTTCTTCTTCACTCTCTTCGTTTAGACGAGATACACTCTCAGAACATTCCATAAGATCAAGGTTACCTTCAAGGTATTCATTCTCCATAGAGTCATGTTGCACAAAAGCTTCGTCTGCTCGGACTAGAAATTGATCCTCTGTCAAAAGGTTGGATGTATCCATTATTGAATCATCAATGCCATTTGAGATATCTTGTGTCAATTTTTGCATGCTTGTGATAAAGGTAGAAGAAAGAGATTCCACATTTGAATCTTGGCCACACACTTTAGCACTTGAATAATCAGTTGGCATGTAAGTAACTTCTTCAACATTTGTCGGAGTAGAAGGAGACAAGTATGGCAAAGGAGATGACTCCTTGATAGAAACACTTTCATGATGGTTGGTTCTTCCAGCATGATGGAAACCATTTTTGATGTAGAAGCACTTGTGAAACTTCCTTCGGGCAATAGTGACCGCTTCTTCAAAGGTAGAGGGTCCACTACAAGTAACCTTAGTATTTAGGAAAGGAGACAAACCCGAAATAAATTGCTCCATTTTTACATAATCTGGAAATGTAGAACTAAACCCACGTCCTCCCCATTGACGAGAAAAAATATCCTCATAAGCATAGTAGTCTTCACCATGTTGTTGAAGTCTCCCTAATGAATCCCATCCTTTCTCCGTTGTTGGAAATTTAGAGAATCTGATCTTCAAAGCTTTGGAAATTTGGGTATACCCATCTTCAATCTGAGAAGACATACTCCAAAACCATTGCTCAGCTTTGCCTCTAAGGTATAGCAATAGAAACCCCCTTTTTCAATGTCATCCCTTTTACCAAGGATACGACAAACCATTCTAAAATCAGCAAGAAAATCATCAACATCTTCTTCTAGATTTCCGAAGAAGATTGGGATATCATCAAAGGTATAGCGTGTCATAGTCTCTCAATGATAAAACCACACAAAGATTAGTTCCAAACAATCATTTTCTCTCATGACATCAACTAACTACACAAAGTTTTGAAAGGTCTTTCAACATGAATTCTAGATTCTTACTTGAAAATATTTTTTTCCTTTCTTATGTTATGCTAATCCAAACCATATTCTAGATCAATTTTTGTTGCCTTGAAATTAAACTTGGTCATACAAATTTTCATGATTCATATAATCTACTTGATTATGCTAAAATTCAAGCATTCATGCAATACAACAACAATAAGCACAAAGTCATTCCTTAGTGGGGGCACCAATTTGAGGCGGTCCGGGGCGGGTAACAAGAAGAGCGGCTTTTAAACACCCATCGAGGCTCCCGTGCTGCTCAATTGGGGCTGGGGTAAGCACAATCAGAGACAACAACAACCCACATCCAGAAACCAAACAAGAAAAGGGGCACCACCTAGTTGTAGATGCGAACTAGGACGCACGTGATATCTCCTTGTACTCAAACGCACAAAGAGAGGGGAATGCAAGATAGCCACACACACCAAACACAAACATTCACCACGTCAGAGAGAGGTAAAGAGCACAAATCAAATTGAGAAACTCAGTCTTAGCCTCAAAAACTAGATGCACACAAAGCTTGATGAGAAATAGAGAGACAACACAAAACTTGACCTTGTTGCCAATACACAAATTGTCTTAGGGTCACGGGAGCCCTCTCACCGAACACCCTCTTACAATTTACGTTTTAGGCAAACAATTCAACAAGCCCTCAAACCACCAAGCATGAAATGGCACAACAAACTTCAAGGACAATATACCTTCAACCACCTGATGAGCCAACTTATCAAGTCAATTTGGAGAGAAGAGTCGTAGTTGCAGCATACAATTGCACCCAAAACTATGAATCTTATTTATAGACAAGAGTAGGCTACAAGTGTGATTGCAGAGTATAGTATCACTCCACTCCTCTAGATGGCATAACTAACTTCAAGCTTCTCCATGCACCTATGTGTAGTGATAGAATAAAGCACTCACAATGCACACACTCTACACAACTAGGTTTGAAGAGTGGTGTGTTATGTGTTGAGAATGGTGTGTTGTAGTGTGATCATGTGATAATTTACAAGGGAGAGAAGGGCTCTATTTATAGGTTTTAGAAGCCCCGATTAGGATTAGGCCTAATCAAGTTTATTTGAAGGAATAAAAGATTATGCATATTTTTATTTTTTTTTAATGAGGGTGGGTCTCTCTTGTCCTTTGAGTCACATGGATATGGGATCAAGGGAAGATAATTATTGAGGATGAAAGGAGAGAGGATTGAGTGAATAATTTGGGAGTGCCTACTCTAGTAGAGGGTGCATTTTACAATAAGCTTAGTGGTTAGTAGTTAGTAATTATCACTAAAAAATATTTACAAAATCATTCACCAAATGGTGAGATATATAATGACAAAAGTTAGAGAAGGGATGAGCTTGTAAAGAGAGGTTGAAGCTTTGGAGAAGTTGACATTCACCTCTTTACAGCACCGGAAGAAGAAGCAGTCAGCATGGCGAAGTAGCGCGTGTCGATGAAGCTATGTTATCTTCAAACCTTGGAAAATTCATGATAAAAGCCTTCATTTGCAGAGGTTATCCTTAGATTTTTGCTGATTTTTTGAAGTTCTTTACAAAGCTGAAGAGAGTATGGTAATATGGACATATATGTAGAGAGAAAGGGGGACACATAGGGTGTAGAAATGGAGGATGAAGGCTATGGAGGTGTGAGAGATGTGGCAATAGTGAAGAGGGTGAATTAGGACATGGGAGTTGCAGGTTTGGGATTGGGAAGGAGAGGGAGGAGTGTGTGTGAAAGAGGAAAATGATAAAGTGGAAGAGGGAGTGTGGCTGCATAGCATAGGCAAACTGGGGTCCACCAATAAAATCATAGCTCACAGCTCGTAGGTCAAAAAAATAAGAAAAGCTTTGAGGTGAAAGTTCAGCTCACGAGCTACAAATTTTGTTTGTATCACCTTTTCAAATTAGGGGAGCATGTGATCTTTCAAAATTCAGCAAAACCGACTGTTTTTTCCACTGCACAAGGTCCTTATGAGATCCTTCTTTGGATGATTCTTTTGAATACCTCCAAGAGTGAGCTCCCCATGGTGTATGCATGTATACCATATACCCTTGACCTTATTTGGTAGGTCTATAATTGAAGATATTGTTGAGATCATGATATAAGTGAATAGTACAACTAAGAAAATCAAATATTGAGGGGTCTTAAAAAATATGTACATGTCAAATATAAATACTATAGGTGGAGAAAATATAAAGGGGTCAAAATAAATCTCTCTCATTATAAGTCTACCATAAAAAGATGAATATTTTTGGTGGTCTAATTTATGAGAGTAATAGGGAATAGATGTAGGAAGGAAAAAAACACAATAGTGAAAAAATATACACATAAAAAGAACTAGTTTTTTGGATTTTTGTTGGGATGGAGTTACACCAAAAATAAGAGAAGCTTGCATGAAATTATTTTTATATGGAATAAAGAGTATACAAAATGGTAAGAAAAAATATGGTAATGGTGAGTCAATGTACATAGCATAAATAACACACACCTAAGTATAAATATTTAAATAAATACCAAAATAATTATGAAAAATCCTTATATTTAGGTCCTATATACAATGAAATATTTACACACAAAGAGGCCATAATATACCTTTTTAAATTTTTTTTGGCTCAACTAGCCCAATGACTAGCTAATTGAGGGTTTTTAAGAAGATATGGGAAAAGTCCCCTAACTCACACACGCCTATGTACAGTGAAATGGTAGGGATAACCAAAATGTTTGAGTGATTTGATAGGGTGAGGTAGCTTACTATGGCAATTATGGAAAGCCGAAAAACGGCTATCACCGGTAATTTTTTTACAAATAATATCAAAATTTGTCGGAGGTTGTACATTTGGATTCCTTGTTTCAAGTGCTTTCTATTGATATATCATATGTCATAGATCTTGGAGATGTAGCTCAAGTTTTAGTACTAGTTAGCATATGTCAAAATTGTGCTAGTTAGCATTGTCCGGGACATGAAAAAGCATGACAGGTTAACATGCTTTCACCCATCTACAATAGCTAGTATTGGAGTTGTAGCTAATACATCCTTGAGCGTATAGAAACTATGTTGTTGAGCGGTTCCCCACTGAAAAGCTTTGCCTTTGTCTTTCAGTTGGTCCGTCATGGGAACAACAATATTAGCGTAGTTTTTAACGAACCGACGATAAAAACCTACAAATCCTTTAAAAATCTGTAATTCTTCCATATTTTTAGGAGAAGACCACTGCCGTATTGTATCCACTTTAAATCGATCCATATGTAGGCTCGTAGCTGAAATAACATGCCCAAGATAGTGAATTTCTTCTTTCAAAAAACCACATTTAGATTCCTTGGCATATAATTTATTTGTTCGTAACAATTCAAACACCTGCCTCAGATGTTGTAAGTGTTCTTCTTCAGAAGCACTGTATACTAGAATGTCATCGAGAAAAACGATAACAAATTTGCCCAAGTACGGCTTCAAGACACTATCCATAAGTGTCATAAATGTTGCGGGCACATTGGTTAACCCAAAAGGCATAACCAAAAACTCGTATTGTCCAAATCTTGTTTGGAATGCAGTTTTGGGTATATCAACAAGTCAAATACGTACTTGATGATATCCTGACCGTAAGTCTATTTTCGTAAAAATAGGAGCATGAGTGAGTTTATCGAACAACTCATCCACGTGTGGCAATGGGTACTTATTCTTAACAGTAATAGTAACCGTATTTAATCCACGGTAGTCTACGCACATGCGCATACTACCGTCCTTTTTCTTCACTAATAGGATAGGAGAAGCCCATGGTGAAGAACTGGGTTGGATAAACCCTCTGCTAAGGTAGTCAGCAAGATGACGTTCCACCTCAGCAGCTTCAGAGTAACTCATGCGCTAGGGTGGTTTACTGACAGGTTTACTGCCTGCAATCACATCGATGCTATGTTGCACCTATCATGTCGGCGCTAATCCTGGTGGCAAATCATTACAAAAAATATCATGAAATCCCTTTAATAAATTTTTTAACTCACTAGCAACTTTTGCTTGTTGGGAAGTAGCCATTTGTGGAAGAGATGAGAGAGAAACATGTGGCGTTGAGGAATGTTCAATAGATTCAATGTTAAAGAGAAAATGAGACAATGAGTAACACAATAAAACTTGATCTATTTCATTATAAAAAACGAGCTGCATAAGCTCAACTATACATATTGATGGTGAAGAAGGTACATCCTTCTCTCCTAACAACAACACATGTGCACCATGGGATTCGAACATCAAGCTGTAGTGCTCATAGCTACGCTTCAGTGATGGTCCTAGGCTATGCAACCATTCCCTACCAAGGACCACGTCTGCCCTCTCCATGTTCATAACCTGAAAATCCAAGGATGTGGAGTAGTCTTCTACTTCCAACGGGACGGCTCGGACTTGAGTATCCCAAATTTCGGCATCATGTCCATTCATCATTGCTACCTTGTAGTGGTGGGTACTCGGAGTTTGAGGCAATTTGAGTTTTTTCACCAATCTATAATTGATAAACTTGTGAGTAGCACCGTCATCTACCAAGATGCACACCTTGTGCCCTTGCAGAGATCCGTGCATACGTACTAACTCATGTGGTCCGAGGTTCTGTTTCCACATAGAAGCTGTGAGAAATATTCATGCACCACCTTGGAGTGTGTTACTTCCACTATAGAGAATCGTCAGGAAGACTCAAGATGCAGTAGTTGCACTATGTGCATTGTTTTCTCCTTGCCATGAGCAACAGATTTTCCCTTGGGACAATCCTTTTTGCCATGACCGCTTCCTAAACATTGAAAACATAATTTCTCTTTCTTAGCTTTATCAAAGTCCTTAGGAGAGAGAGGACCTCTGGACCCCTTGGGTTTTTTAGATGCTTCTGAATTGGCTACTATAAATTTCCTTTTTTTTGTGCCCGTACTGTGTGCGTGTATTACCATGTGTATTAGCGGACACATGATTATGATGTGATTTCTTTTCATCTAAATCATCGTGAATATGTGCTTTCACTATGGCTTCCTCAAGTGTTTTAGGGTCTTGAGTCTTGACGTGGTTCTTAAGCTCTGGTGTCAAACCACGGATAAATCCATGTACTTGCTGAAAGGTGTCTAGTCCTTCGAACTTGAGGATAACATCCCCATGGTGAGATATATATTCAAGTAATGATGGGTATTGGCGCATGGGATACGTGTCCCAAGCCATCCAATTCCGATCTACCTCATTTGTAGGCAAGAATTCTTTGTGAAACATAGTTTCAAAAGCTGCCTAACTATGTGCTATGATATTCTTCTCCTTGAGAGACATCCACCATTTGTAGGCCTTGCCTTCCAGAGTTAAACTTGTCTGCAGTGCTCTAACTGCGTCCGGAGTACGTCGTAAGGCGTGAATTTCATCCCACTTACTGAGAAAGATATTCACTGCATCCTTATTGCGATCTCGGATGTCTTATCCCTTAAAATTCGGTGGTTTGGTATTTTTCAACAACTCATCCACCTCTTTTGCAGTGAGAGTGTGAAAATCATTGGCAGATGGACCTTGTCCCTGATCAGAAGGGCCCCTGTGTAGCAACATGCTCATGCATGTGCGTGTCAGCAGGACCCTTGGACTGTTGTTGCATTAATTGTATCACTAACGTGGATAATTTAGTGACGTTTCATTTAACACTAGGTTGGTAACCTAACAAGACATAAAAGTGTCCTTTCAGGGTTTTGAAAAAAACCTCCAAAACCATAGTAGATCCACTCATTTTGTAAAATCCTTTCATGAAATTATAGTTCAAGGCCTACTACACATGGAAAAAATAAGAAACTTGTAAAATTTCTCATCTTTTGGTCACACCAAGCCTCCAAAGTTGATGGACCAGTACATTTTCATCAAAACAATCATTTCTTACGTTTTGTTGCATAAAAATAAGATTAGGGATTTTTGTAGGACTTGAGATAAATTCCCTAGTTAACTTCAATGGGTTGGTGATCAGAACATATGATTGCTTCTCACTCACTATTTTTTGTTTTGCCAAAAGAAATAGGTACGAAAAAGTTGAATTTTTACCATTCTGCAAACCTATCATCAAAGTTTCTATATCCACGCTCAATACAAATAATATATGCATGTTTTCTTAGTTCCCTATTGTCCTTTAGGTTCATAACGAGCCATGGAGCATGTCAAAAGAATAATACATCTCTTACCAAGGGAAATCTTAGGGACAAAGATGAAGTGCTAAATACAACAAACATGAAGAAACTGGGTTCAACATTATGAGTTGTAGAATCCCATAGAAACTATTCAATATCTAGCCAAATTTGATCCTTATGACTAGATATGGTTACCACCTACAAAATGCATGTAGTTGTCACAAGAAACTAACAATATTGAAAAAGCTATACTTGATATACTACAATGTTTTGTTTTCTTCTATAATTGAAAAAATCAACCATCGTTGTCTACTATGCAAAATAGGGTATTAGGTGCCCCAAAACTCAAGGAATATTAGCTTTATGTTATAATATGCGACATAGAAAATCAAAACTGCATTTGGATATCATGAAAGCCACCAAAAAAATCATAGAAGAGCTAAAATTGGCTAAAAAACAGGATTTGACATTTTTTGTAATTTGGTCATAACTTACAACTTTAACATTTATTTCTCCCTAGAAGCATCAGGACATGTTGAGGACTACTAAATTTAGTTCTCTAGCATTATAGACCTCACAAACATGAATTCTAGAGTGGTATAGTTACAAAAAGTTGAAAAAAGCCAAAAACAGGACCCGTTTTTTCACACAGTTTAGGTTGTGAAATGTTGTGCAAGGACAAGGTTAAAGATGGAATTGATATTCCAAAAAAATGTCGAGTTTTTTTCATCTCATGAGACAAATTTCTAGACAGATAGCACCTCAAAATCCATTTTGAAACTCTTGACATAATTCAAGGAAAATGGTCACTTAACATGACATAAAAGTGTCCCATTACCAACCTAGTGTTAAAGATGCAAAATTTCTTTCCATGAATGATATGTGTGTCTGAAGTGCATGAAATTCTTGAATATCAAGCAGTTCATAAGTTTCGTCACCCGCCGTAGTGTCACGGGCACTCTCTGTGAGAGCATCCGGCTGTGAGCTATCATGGGCAGGATCGGGTGTATTATGCTTGAAATCAAAATTCATATTGATAATTGAATCCATGGCGACACAGTGTAGTGGAAGGAATAGCAAGAAAAATACCTGATGTCGATGAGATGTTCCGTAGATGTAGGATGCACCGCAATCGGTAATTATCGATAAAGAACCTCATAGACATCGGTAATTAGCCTTGCTAATTTCGTTCGTGCTCCAAGCTTGAAGCGATCGGAAATTTCATTGGTAGTCCAAGTTGCTTGAAGCGTCCGGAAATATTGTTGATAGTCCGATCTTTAGAGATCGTAAATTTACCCATTGAATAGCACCAAGTTGATTTGACGCAGTCGGCAGCAAATTTGAAAGCCCCTATTTGCAGTTCTGCACCATCATGACGTTACCACGAGCGTACGGTGCCTAGGAAACAATCCCGTTCATTCATGAGCAAAAGAGGGGATCCCTCTTGTGAGTACCCACCCCTAAACCTTGAAAAAATTGAGTTTGGCCACCAACCCTAAGGGTTGGGCGCCCGTGTGTGTGAAAACAAATCTTGTAGCGCCATGATTTTCTTTGCAGCGGTGTCGAGATGCAAGAAGTGTGAAAAAAAAGCCTGCAGCGCCATGGTTTTCTTTGCAGCGGCGTCGAGATGCAAGAAAACACTCAGCACATCGCGACTGTTGCTAGAAAGCACCCGCCACAGAGATGGATAATCCCCAACATGGCCACGCGCCTATGTCAAGCCTGAAAGCGGGGGGTTTGGCGCAGGTGCCACAGTTCCTCGCAAGCAGGGTTGCCCACCAAAAATTTCTCATCGAGAACAGTTGAGTAGAGAGCTTCAGGGCCTTGCCCTCATGCACATGCAAAAAGCTCTCCACGCCCTCCCTAAAAGTACCTGGCTCTTGATACCAATGTAAGACTAGGGGAACTAGTGCCTTGGAGTCCATCCCAACCTCCCACTATATAGCAAGCTCCTAGCCCTTTGCCCTAGTTGGACTCCCTTTCCATACTGCCTAGCCTGCCCCTGCCCTTGTCTAGTCCGGCCTTGCCCTTGTCCTGACAGGTACCTCCGTCGACTTCGTGCTTTTCCGATCCGAATAAGAATCAAAGTTGTTTTCCTCGTAGATTTTTCAGTTGTCAACCAAATCGATAGCGATTTTGGTGACATCCTCTAGAGTACGACACCCTCGCATGTATAGGTCCTTCTCGAGATTCTTATTCCTAAGCTCTTTGATGAAACATAGAATCTGTCGCTCTGACATGGGTAACTCTTGGATAGGACATCTAGCAACGTATTGCTTGAAGCACAAAATTGTGTGTCGCAATGTTTCTGATTTGCCTTGTTTGAATTCCTAAATCTTAGGAAGGGTGTTATGTTCTATGCCCCTTTTGGTGAATTCTTGAACAAATTCATTCAACATTTGATCAATTGTTCTGAACTCACTCCGATTCAATAGCTCAAGCCATGCTTGTGCAGTGTCCTCCAAAGTGAGTCCAAATCCCTCATATTGCGTGTGAAAGTCCTCTACTCGTTTTGCTCATAGGACTTGCTTGAAAGCCGAGACATGGGCATATGGGTCTCCTATGCCATTTTACTTTCTAATTCACCCATTTCCTTAACTGATATGGTCTTATACTTTGGGATGCAAAGTATGGAACCATACTCCTCTCTGGTAATAAGTCATCTCTCGTTATCTCTCTAGGAGGGAATCCAGGTGGTGGTCCCCTCTTTGGAATTCTCGTAGGAATTCTTGTGTTGGGTGGAGGTATCTGTGGTCCTTCATTGAATAAATATCCACCCATTTCTAATTTGTTCTGTGGATTTGTGATTTTTACAGCTCTGTATTCTCATCCATACTTGTCAACAAATAAAGATATCCATTGTCGATCGACCCCATATGTATAGAATATAAGATCTTGTAGTCCGTCAGCTCATCTGGGTAAGGCTCTAAGCATCTGTACAGGTTGACCTGGTTTTCATTAATGTACCTATACAATCCCTCACCATCATGATATTCCGTCCAAAATCTCTCAACAAAATTAGTTTTTATGTACTGCAGGTTTGGAAGATCTATTCTAGGCGGATGCTCATCTACCCCTGTGATCCATTGGTTTGTATAAGCTGAGTGTGAAATGTGATGTATACATGATTCTAGACTTAATAGCCCTATCTTGTTGTAGAAAATCTTATCTTAGTGGATTCAAGTGTTTTGGTTAGGGAAAAGTCAAAACTATGTTTAAAACCGTGACCGTTTTCTCACAGTTCTTTTAACCTATCGGTTTTAGACAGCCCTGCCTTCCGGATGCATGTTGAGGCCTCAAATGACGTTTTTTGAAAATTTACCAACAATCAATGGCCCAACGGGCCTTTGATTTAGGTTTAAAGGTACTCTAAAATCCGTAGAGTCGCTCTCAGGCTACGTTTCAATAAAAAAACTTTTGGAATCGAAGTCTGTATGTGGAAGTTATAGCCAAAATAGTGAAATGCATAGTTCAGAATTTCACTCTATCGCATTTTTTGCTAGTGGTCAAATTGAGTCCACATTTAATTTTTAAAAAAAGATATGGGATCTCTGTGACACTGTGAACACCCCTATATGGTCAAAATTACAGTTGGACCCTAAAACAGACCAGGAGACATCCTACGCGTAGGATGTCTTTTTGCTCAGAATTGACTAAAATTTGGTCCAGAGACTCTCCTTGAGTCAGACAACACAGTGGTATGCTCAAAATTTCAAAATAAGCTCCTAGACATCCTACGCGTAGGATGTCTTTTTTCTTAGAATTGGCCCGAATTTGAATCCAAGATTCCCCTTGATGTGCTTAACCCATAGGTATCCTCACTTGATGATTCTGACACCTAATAGCTGGTCAAATGCCACAAATCTATTCCAGACACTAGTTGCTCTCTCAGGTAATTTTTCAAGTCAAACGAGCTCCAAATTGAACCAAACTTGGCTGGCAGGCTTATAAGATGCTATGAAACACCTTGTTGAGGTCAAATGTTGGCATGGGGCCCAAAATTAGCCTGGCGATATCCTACGCGTAGGATGTCTACTTGCTCAGAATTGATTGAAATTTTATATAGAGGCTCCCCTTGGGTTTGGCAACACACTGGTATGCTCAGAATTTGAAAACTAGCTCCTAGACATCCTACGTGTAGAATGTCTATATGCTCAAAATTGACTAAGATTTGGTCCAAAGATTCTCCTTGAGTCAAGCAACACAGTGGTATGCTCAGAATTTGATTTGGATGTCAAAATCTCCCAAAATTGACTCCTCTTGATTTATTCTGGTAAAAAACGATTAGGTCCACCTAATTTCAATTTTAAGTGTTCAAATGAGATGAAACTTGGTGGATACACTCAATACCATATGCAAAACATGTATATGAAGTTAACTTGTGGTTTGGTCTCCCAATCACTCATCAAACATCAAGTGGGTAGGATGTCTGATATTCTCGCCTTTTGTTTTTTCTATGCCAAAATAAGGCCAAATTTCTAGTTTCAGGGTGTTCCTAGGATAAAACCTATCCTCTGAACACACTGGTAGCCTCAAATTTTCCAAATTTTGGTCAGATCACCCTAGAGGATGTCTAATGCATATTTTTTTTACTGAAGTGTTTCTGATGCTTGCTTATGGTCTCAACACTTGATATCATGTACAAACAACATAGAAAAGCAAAAAATCACTCAAACAATAAACATTTTATAAAATTTTCGCTTTTTGAGTTTGCCTTTTGACTTTTGGACACCAAAAACATGAGAAAACACTCAACTCAATGTATTCTTAGGGTAAAACCTACCCAATGAACACATTGGTGACCTCAAAATTTCCAAATTTTTGCTCCAAATGGCCCTGGAGACATACTACGCCCTAAATGTCCTTTTGCTCAAAATGAAGTAAGATCTTGTTCAAAAGTTCCTTCCCCTTGAGTCTAGCAGCATAGTGGTATGCTCAGAATTTCATTTGAATGTCAAAATCACTCCAAACAAGCAATTTATGAATTTTTTGCTTGCTGACTTCGCCTTTTGACTTTTGGACATCGAAAACATGGAAAAACACTCCACTCAATATATGCCTAGGGTAAAATCTACCCTCTGAACATACTAGTGGTCTCAGAATTCCCAAATTCTTCCCCCAAAGTGCCTTGGAGACATACTACACGTAGTATGTCTAGAATGTCAAAATAGTCATTTTTCAGTATGAACCCTCCCTTATGCTTTGTATACACCTCAAGACTGCTCACAAAAACTTTTGGTCACCAAACAAACATTCAAACACAATTTCCCGTCTTTTTAACTTTACGTTTTCCACTCCTATGATGAGCCTAGTAGAAAATATAGCAAGACTGAATTGCTGAAGATCAGAAATCAGGATGTCCTACTTACCCTACTCCTACTCATCACATGGGATGGTGATTTTGGTCTCCAAGTCGCTTCCTGGCCTCGCACAGACTCTCAAGCTGAGTCCTCACCTCTTCTACCACCCAGCTCCAAACCTTTTCACAAACACCTATCTCCTACCTAATACTACCTAGGTTGAAAGATCTAGGCCAGACACATGCTCCCTAGACTCCCTCTAAGATCAAAAGAGTCCACCACTCTCCGATCTTATCTAAATGGAAAATATTATTCTAGAAAGCTAGAGGGACCTATATTCTCTAGGACTAGTCTTGGTCACCTACCTAAGGCCATTGTCCCTGGCAATGTCGCCAATGTTAGCGCATACGCCATGACGGACGTCAGCATAGTGAGAACTCACCTAACAAATTTGTCAGCTAAGGACAGAGCTCAACCCGCGGGCTCGTGGAAGCAAGAAAAGGGTGTGAACCCCTACTCGACCGACTAATGACTACTTCCTATGGATATATCAAATCTAAATTTCACCTGTTTTGTACCTGTGAGATTGTCCTACTATGGTACCGCAAGCCTAAAGCCCATCAAACAATCTCGAAACTTCACAAAACTCTAGGGGAGTCCTACACACACTAGTAGGCCACTATCCCTGGTCTTTGACCCCAAAACCTACCCCAATACCCTTCGTGCAGAAAACGTGTAGTATGTCTGGTCAGATTTTACAGGTCACTCTTTCTGAAATCTAACATGCCTAATGTGTACCTCTACTTGCCCTAGTCACATCGATATGCTGAAATGAATAAACGAATAACGTTTACTCACCAAAAATGCAAAAGTAGCTCATGGGTGAATCTGCCAAACGTAGAAGAATGCATGCAATGCAAGCATCAACAAGTAGCTCTCCTCGTGGGCAACACGCTGCTGCTCTCCGTTTGCGATTTCGACCACCGTAGCTCCCATAGCACACAGACAAACTATCTATCTTTGTCGTAGTCTCACAGTATGACATTAAAGATAAGATAATATAAGTCTCTCCATTAAGGTTACAAAATGGGGTTCTATACCCACTCATCCAAAAACCCTAATGTGTAAAATTAACCTACTCTAATCCAAAGGTTAAAACATATACAAGTTGGAATCTCTTGAGAGATGCGACTAATTTTACAAGTGGAATAGTTCTCATCAAATGTTGTCCGCTAGAAATGAACCCGTAATTACAAATCCAATGTTAACAGTTTCTCTGGAGCAAGACGACATAGTCTCAAGGATGACACTGACATGTGAGGAGCGAGAGACCAAACGTGTATCCTTCACGGCGGGTGAGCTCCAATATGTTGAGGAGTCAAAGCATTTAGTTGTGTAGGACATGTCAATGGACTTTACAGAGGCATAAATGGAACGGAATTACTCTAGTGAGACACAACAGGTGTTGTCCGAGTCTGTGCAAACAGAGGTAGAGTAAACCCGTGAAGCAACTTCCGTACCCAATGAATCCTAAGTAGGTATATATTGTTCAAGAGGAACTTGAAAAGCTTATAAAATGTGGATTCATATATCCCATTGAGCACTCATAATGAGTTTCTCCGATTGTCATTGGTACAAAACAGAATGGGAAACTCAGAGTGTGCGTGGACCTCAAAAAAGGTAATGAAGCCACTAGAAGAGATCATTACCCCTTGCCATTTTTGGAACATGTGCTTGAGAGAGTTGCAGGTAAAGAGGCTAATAGCTTTTTAAATGGGTACTCTAGTCACAATCAAATCACAATTTCACTTGCAAACAAATCTAAAACTACTTTTATAACAAAATTTGTAATGTTTTCATTTTGTGTTATGGCCCTCGGCTTACCTAATGCCCCTGCTACATTCCAATGATTGATAAACACTACTTTCAAGGAATATTTAAGAGAGTTTTGCAAAGCTTCCCTAGAGGACCAATGTGTTCATTCCTCTTGGGACGAGCATCTGTCATGTTTATGGAAGGTTTTGAAAGATGCAGATTATATCGCATCTCATTGAACCCTTTCAAATGTCAATTATGGGTTAAACATGATGTTATTTTAGGCAATATAGTGTCCAAAAATGGAGTTTCCATAGATGAGAGAAAACTAATAGTCATTCTTGAATTTCTTCCACCACCAATTATAAGGGAGTTCAGAGATTGATTGACCGTGTTGATTATTATTGACGGTTTACATGATTCTTTGCCAAGATAGCTCGTCCCTTGCACGAGCTTCTTATCAAGTTTATTTGGACTGAAGACTATGACCACACTTATGAGTTATTGAAGAAGAATTTGGCAATTGCTCCAATCCTACGAATGCTGAATTGGGATGTTATCTTTCATGTGCATATCGATCCATCAAACTTTGCTATTGGGTTTGTTTTAACTCAACCTAGAGAACATAACCTAGACTACACCATTAGCTTCGTAAGTTGCCAGTTGAATGATGTCCACATCAACTACACCACTACCAAGTGAAAAGGGTTGGGTATTATTTATGTAGTAATAAATTTCAATATTACCTTCTTGCTACCAAGTTTATTTTTATGTGGATCATCAAGCGTTGTTGTATATGGTAAACAAAACATGCTCCAGAACCCAAATTACACGATGGTTGTTAATTCTTGTTGAGTTTGTTTCACTGTTTTTGTGAGACTCAGTAAAAAACATGTCATATATGATCATTTTTCTTGCATACCCAACGGGGAAGCTCATACAAGATTTGATGATGATCTATCTAATACTTCTATATTCATGGTTGAAATAATGCCCGAATGGAGTGAGAAAATTGTTGACTTCTTAGTTAATGGTTTTCTGCCTAAGGAGCTTCGTAAAGACTTAGCTTGGAAGCTAATCAAGGAATGTGAACCCTATTGCCTAATGGATGGAACTCTCTATAAGAGAGTAAAAGATGATGTTATTAGGCAATGTGCCCATGAGGATGAGTATTTATATATTTTTCCAGAGGCACACATGGGCATAATCGACGATCATTTTTCAGGAGATTTAATAGTGCAAAATATATTACAATCAGGCTACTGGCAACCCACTTTGTTTGAAGATGCATCATTTTTTGTGAAGGGATGCAATGAATACCAATGTCACAAAAAACCACAGTGAAAGGATAATATGCATCTACATCTTATCAAGGTAACCTAACCATTGGAAAAGTGGGGCTTAGACTTTGCAGGCCAATTAGTCTAGCCACGTGTAACACTCAATCATGATACGTCATTGTGGCCATCGATTATCTGACTAAATTGCTTGAAGTGAAAGCAACACAAAAGGTTGATGCAAAAGCAATAGCTAAGTCTCTCTTTGAAAACATTCTCACACGCCTTGTGAACTTGTGAGTGACAATGCTACCCATTTCATAAATGAGGTGATAAAAGAGCTCACAATGAGCTTCATTGTATCCCACTTCAATTCTACACCTTATTATCCACAAGCGAATGGCCAAGCGGAGAGTACCAACAAGACTCTAATATCTATTTTGATAAAACGGTTGAGGCTCATTGCACTAATTGGGATCTAAATCTTATGTCAGCTCTATGGGCCTATCATATGGCATATAAAGTAGCCCATTAATTACACATCGTTTAAGATGGTATGTGGCTAGGTATCATTTATGCGATGGGAGTTTGTCATTCCTAGTCTTAGTGTGGCTACCCAAGAAGACTGGGATGGTAATCTACTAGTCGAGCATTATATATTCTTTAGAGGTTAGAGGAAGAAAGACAATTGGTTAAGAAAGACAATTGGTTGTGTACACGCTCTTTTAGAGAAAGATAGAAGAAAGAAATGGTTTGACCGCCATTTAAGAAACAAAGATATCCAAGTTGGAGATTAAGTTCTTATATACGGGTATGTAATGATGATAAAAAGTTGATATACACTGGTAACAGACCATATCAAGTATGTGAAATTACCCTGTAAGGTACAATTCGTGTGGAAACTCTAGATGGAGTTGAAACTGTTGGATTCCTCAATGGGAGTAAATTTAGAAGGTACTATGATCCCCTAATCCAAGAAGAGTTAATGTCATCCATCAAAAGAAGGTGACTAAGGAACAAGCGGAACTTAAAAAGATGCAAACTAGAGTTGAGGTTCAGGAATGACAACAATGTCTTAGATGCCAACACGAGGCTAACTTGGAAATTACGCAAGTATTTTTTGGGGAGGCCAATGAGTATTCATTAGATTTTGATTTATCGTATGGAGTGTGGTGCCAGCTAGGGAAACCATCCCTATCCTAGTGTACCATACAAGTCAAGGATATTAATAATAAGAAAACTCTTGTCTTTGGAATCCTACATACTCATGTCGCCTATGACAATGGGAGCATAGATCAAAGCTTTTTGGTCATTCTTGTTGGCACTATGGAGGGTAACAAGGGCGTAAGTGAATGTTGGCAACCAAGTCTACTATTGATTTGGGAACTGAAGTGTCACAACACAAAAAACAGCTTTTGAGTCGGCTGCTTTGGAAATTTCACCTACATTGTCAACTCCTAAGAAATTGCAAAATAACAAACCATCTCGACCCAAGTCATTGCATATCCTTGACGCTTGCTCCCCATTCTAGCATTTCAACCTCCATAGTTGAAGCAAGTAGTCATAACCCAAGGCCTCAGCCTCAATTAACAAAGAGTACATATCAATGGGTCTCCAAGGTTAAAGCTCATATTAACATAACCTTGTGGCTGCTCCATATACACGACTTCTTCCAAGTCTCCATTCAAGAAGGCATTCTTTACATCAATTTGCTTCAAGACCCAACTTAAAACTCCAGCCACTGCAATAAACACACGAACGGTAGCCATCTTAGCTACAAGGCTAAACGTTTCCTTATGTTTGCGCATAACCTTTGGCCACAAGTTGAGCATTGTATCTGCTTAACTGCTATCAGCCTTATGCTTAATCCTGTACACCCATTTGCAACCAATTTCCTTCTTTACGTCTCGCAATGGTGTCAACTCCCATGTTTCATTTGCATCAAGAGCAGCCATCTCTTCATCCATAAGATTCTGCCATCTCTCATCTTTGACAGCATTCATGTGTGTCAAACCTATGAAGTTCTTTTTGGATCTAATAATTTAAAAGATACTTCTAGCTCACCTTCACACTATCAAAACCAAGGTTCCCTATGATCCTTACATAATTCTAGATGTTGAGGTAGGCACCTCACTCCATACTCTCTCGACCATCACACAGACTAGGTTTTTGAATAACTAGGAGGGCTAAGAAGAGCCAATTGGATGAGTAGCTCACAACAATTTTGGCGACAAAGAGAAGAGAAAGAGAGAGAGAGAGATGTCTACAACAATCCATGGGTGTAATGAGGATGAAGGAAAATCTCTATTTATAGTACAATTGAGCTATTTCTATCAACATTGCACTTTCTATAAATCTCTTTATCTCACATCAAAAACATGTTTCAAACAACGTTAAAAATCACATTCATAGTAGCGAATCCTGTTAGATTCTCTACAATGCAGCACCCATCATGGCATGGGTGCTCTCTTAACATATTCTCAATTGCCCCTCACCTTGCCCATGTGCTTACTAATGCGAGGATTTTAAATTTCTATCAAAAAGATTTGTTTATCCTTATAATGATTGCATGTTGCTCCCAAAATACTCTGCTTGTTGGCCCCTCGACGCACTTGTTTGGTGCATGCC